>NC_140989.1:267235980-267835980 GCF_052327205.1 Somniosus microcephalus | reverse complement strand
CTCAGCATTACTGTTTGGTGTTCTGCATACAACTCCCATTAACGTTTTCTGCCCCTTGGTAATTCTCAGCTCTACCCACATCATCAGAGCTAATATAAGAACATAAGAACATAAGAAATAGGAGCAGGAGTAGGCCAATCGGCCCCTCGAGCCTGCTCCGCCATTCAATAAGATCGTGGCTGATCTGATCCTAACCGCCAATCCACTATCACAGAACCATCTCCTGAATCTAACAGAATTAGACACACGAAATAGGAGCAGGATCAGGCTACACGGCCCCTGAGCCCGCTCCGCTACCCATAGGGCCATGACCGATCCAAACCTAGACTCATGTCCAAATTACTGCCCGCTCCCCGTAACCCTTAATTCCCTTTACTTCTAGGAAACTGTCTATTTCTGTTTTAAATTTATGTAATGATGTAGCTTCTACAGCTTTTTGGGGCAGCATATTCCATGGACCTACCACCCTCTGAGTGAAGTAGTTCCTCCTCATCTCAGTTTTGAAAGAGCAGCCCCTTATTCTAAGACTATGCCCCCTAGTTCCAGTTTCACCCATCATCGGGAACATCTTCCCCGCATCCACCCGATCCAACCCCTTCACAATCTTATATGTTTCAATAAGATCGCCTCTCATTCTTCTGAACTCGAATGAGTAGAGTCCCAATCTACTCAACCTCTCCTCATATGTCCATCCCCTCATCCCCGGGATTAACCGAGTGAACCTTCTTTGTACTGACTCGAGAGCAAGTATGTCCTTTCTTAAGTATGGACACCAAAACTGTACGCAGTATTCCAGGTGCGGTCTCACCAATACCTTGTACAACTGAAGCAAAACCTCCCTATTTTTATATTCAATCCCCCTAGCAATGAAAGCCAACATTCCATTGGCCTTCTTAATCACTTGCTGCACCTGCATACTAACCTTTTGAGTTTCGTGCACCAGGACCCCCAGATCCCTTTGTACTTCAGTACTTTCCAGTTTCTTGCCATTAAGATAATAACTTGCTCTACGATTTTTCCTGCCAAAGTGCATAACCTCACACTTTCCAGTATTGTATTCCATCTGCCAAATCTCTGCCCACTTACTTAGTCTGTCAATGTCCCCTTGCAGGTTTTTTATGTCCTCCTCCCTCACTACTTTCACTCCCATCTTAGTATCATCTGCAAACTTTGATATGTTACAATCAGTCCCCTCCTCCAAATCGTTAATATAGATTGTAAAGAGTTGGGGACCCAGCACTGACCCCAGCGGAACACCACTAGTTACTGATTGCCAGTCTGAGAATGAACCATTTATCCCAACTCTCTGCCTTCTGTTAGATAGCCAATCCTCTATCCATGCCAGAATATTACCCCCAATCCCGTGATTTTTTATCTTAAGCAATAATCTTTTGTGTGGCACCTTGTCAAATGCCTTTTGGAAGTCTAAATACACTACGTCCACTGGTTCCCCTTTATCCACCCTATACGTTACTTCCTCAAAGAACTCCAGCAAATTTGTCAAACATGACTTCCCCTTCATAAAACCATGCTGACTTTATCCTATTAAATTATGATTATCCAAATGTCCTGTTACTGTCTCCTTAATAATGGACTCCAAAATTTTACCTACCACAGATGTTAGGCTAACCGGTCTATAGTTTCCAGCCTTCTGTCTACTGCCCTTTTTAAATAAGGGTGTTACATTAGCAGTTTTCCAGTCTGCCGGGACCTTTGCCGAGTCCAGGGAGTTTTGGAAAATTATTACCAATGCATCCACAATCCCTACCGCCACTTCCCTCAAGACCCTAGGATGTAAGCCATCAGGTCCAGGTGATTTATCCGCCTTGAGTCCCATTATTTTAACGAGTACCACTTCCTTAGTGATTTTGATCATGTTTAGCTCCTCCCCCCCTTTAGCCCCCTGTTTGTCCAGTGTTGGGATATTCTTAGTGTCTTCTACTGTAAAGACTGATGTAAAATATTCATTCAGTGTTTTTGCCATCTCCATATTTCCCACCATTAATTTCCCGGTCTCATCCTCTAAGGGACCAACATTTACTTTAGCCACCCTTTTTCTTTTTATATAACTATAAAAACTCTTACTATCTGTTTTTATATTTTTTGCTAATTTACTTTCATAATCTATCTTCCCTTTCTTAATCAATCTTTTTGTTATTTTTTGCTGTCTTTTAAAGTTTTCCCAATCCTCTATCCTCCCACTGGATTTGGCTACCTTATATGCCCTTGTTTTTAGTCGAATACTATCCTTAATTTCTTTACTTAGCCAGGGATGGCTGTCTTTTCTTTTACACCCTTTTCTTCTCAGTGGAATATATATTTTTTGGAAGTTGTAAAATAACTCCTTAAATGTACACCACTGATCATGTATCGTCTTACCCTTTAATCTATTTTCCCAATCCACTCTACTCAATTCCGCTCTCATACCTTCATAGTCTCCTTTATTCAAGCTTAGCACGCTTGTTTGAGATCCAACCTTCTCACCCTCTAATTGAATATGGAATTCAACCATGTTATGGTCACTCATTCCAAGGGGATCCTTTACTAGGACATTTTTAATTAATCCTGTCTCGTTACACAGGACCAGATCTAAGGTTCCTTGCCCCCTGGTCGGTTCAGTTACATACTGCTCAAGAAACCCATCCCTAATACACTCAATTAACTCATCCTCAAGGCAGCCCTGCCCAATTTGATCTGTCCAATTAATATGATAGTTAAAATCCCCCATAATTATAGATGCTCCCTTATTACAAGCCTCAACTATTTCCTGATTGATACTCCGTCCAACAGAGTTGCAGCTGTTCGGAGGCCTATAGACTACGCCCACTAGTGTTTTTTTCCCCTTATTATTCCTTACTTCCACCCAAACTGTTTCATTATCCTGATCTTTTGACCCAATATCATTTCTCTGTATTACAGTGATTCCTTCCTTTATTAACATAGCCACCCCACCTCCCCTTCCTTCCTGCCTGTCCTTCCTGATCGTTAAATAACCTGGTATGTTTAATTCCCAGGCATTGTCACCCTGCAGCCATGTTTCTGTAATGGCCACAAGATCATACCCATATGCAGTTATTTGTGCCATTAACTCGTCTATTTTGTTACGAATGCTACGTGCATTCAGATAGAGAACTTTCAAATATGTTTTGTGACACTTAGTTCCTGCTTTTGCCCTTTTTATTACTTTACTTTTTACTCCATACCTTCTGCCCCTTCCTGACACGCTCTGGTTTTTAATTTCCCCACTGCTACCTAAGTCTATGACCTTCTCTGTTGTCATTTTTATTATTTGCTCTCTAGGAACCTCCCCCCCACTAGTTAGTTTAAAGCCCTCTCTACAGCCCTATTTATATGATCCGCCAGGACTCTAGTCCCAGCACTGGCCAAGTGAATCCCGTCCCAACGGAACAGCTCCCTCCAGCCCCAGTACTGGTGCCAGTGTCCCAGGAAGCAAAACCCATTTCTCCCACACCAGTCTTTGAGCCACGCATTTAACTCTCTAATTTTATTTGTCCTAGCCAAATTCGCTCGTGGCTCAGGTAATAATCCAGAGATTATTACCCTTGTGGTTCTGCTTTTTAATTTGGCCCCTAGCTGCTCAAACTCCCTCAGCAGAACCTCCTTCCTTGTCCTATCTATGTCGTTGGTACCAACATGGACCACGACAACTGGATCCTCCCCCTCCCACTCCAAGTTTCTCTCCAGTCCAGAGGAGATGTCCTTAACCCTGGCACTGGGCAGGCAACACAGCCTTCGGGACTCTCGTGCTCGGCTGCAAAGAACTCTATCCTTCCTTACTATTGTGTTAATCTCCTCTTTAACCAGCAATGCTACCCCACCTCCTTTTCCTTTTTGCCTGTCCTTCCTGAATATTAAATACCCCTAGATGTTGAATTCCCAGCCTTGGTCACCCTGGAGCCATGTCTCCGTAATTCCAATTACATCATATCCGTTTACATCTATTTGCGCAGCTAATTCATCCACCTTATTACGAATGCTCCTCGCATTAAGACACAAAGGCCTAGAAATTCACTGGCCTTAGCGCCGCTTTTGAGGCGCTAGAGGGCCTAGCGCCGAAGTTATGGCCAGTTTAGAAATTGACAGGGGCCCTAAATCTGCGTTAGGCCGGTAGCGCTGCGCCGGCACCGATGACGTCATCGCTGTGCGCAGCGTCCCAGTTGCCATGGTAACCCGCCCGAACTCGGAAATTGAGTTGCGGCTGCCTCGCCCGTGGCAGCCGCAAGCAACGTTCTGGCAGAGGTGCCTTACAGAACTTTGCGCCGGCGCATTAAAGGCCCCGCGGCGGCCGGCCGCTTTCCCGCCGGCCGCCTGGCCGCAGCTCCCTCCCCGGACTTCCCCCCCCGAACAGAAGCAAGCCCGGCACTTGTCCGAGGTGCCGGGCTCATTTTTAAAAAGATTATCGCGGGCCGCGGCCGGGTGCAGGCAGCTCCTCCTTAACGGAAGGAGGAGGCCTGCACTTCCCGAGCCTGCCGCACCGCAGCGGGTGCCGCAGCGCCGGAATAGCGCCGCAATGCGGTGCCAGTTTTGAGGCGCTGAGACCCCTCAGTAGCGCCGGCAGCCGTTTGGGCGCGGCGCTACTGAATTTTTGGCGCGCGCAGGGGGACTTAGCGCCGGCACTAACTTCCGGCGCTAAAGCCCTCGCTGCGCCAAAACCGAATTTCTAGGCCAAAGCCTTCAGGCTTGTTTTTTTTAAACACTCTTAGTCCTTTTAGAATTATTATTTTTTACTGTAGCCCTGTTTGATTTACACCCTTGATTTCTCTGCCTTCCACTTTTGCTTTTCGCCTTCCTGTCTTTTGTTTCTATCCTTGCTTCCCTTTCCCCTGTCTTGCTGCACAGGTTCCCAATCCCCTGCCATTTTAGTTTAAACCCTCCCCAACAGCACTAGCAAATACACCCCCTAGGACACCAGTCCCGGTCCTGCCTAGGTGCAAACCATCCAGTTTGTACTGGTCCCAACTCCCCCAGAACCGGTTTCAAAGTCCCAGGAATTTGAATCCCTCCCCCTTGCACCATTCCTCTAGCCACGTATTCATCTGAAATATCCTTCTATTTCTATTCTCACTGGAAGCAATCCTGAGATTACTACCTTTGAGGTCCTATTTTTTAATTTACCTCCTAACTCCCTATTTAGGACCTCATCCCGTTTTTTACCTATATCGTTGGTACCTATATGCACCACGACAACTGGTTGTTCACCCTCCCCCTCCAGAAACAACAACATACAACTCTCAGCTCACAGCTGAAAAGCCTCAACAACCTCAACAAACATTTAGGCAATCCAGAAAGGAAGGCCCACAAATTGAAAGAGTGGATCAAGGCACTGCTTCAGAGTGTGTCCTGATTCCCAGATGTTTACTGGGTAAAGGCATCAATCCCTCTTATGTGCTGCTGATTTCCTGATGGTTTCACACTTTAATATGAGCTACACAACATGTGTGAGAGGCACTTTGATCAGTATCTGATAGGATTAACTGGTGGATAGTTGGGTTTGTAACAAAGATTAACTGTAGCAAATATCAATATACAAAATGTGAGATGGTGTTAATTAATAGACAGTTTTATAACGCAATGTCAATTGTAAATTTTCCTGTCTTTTAGGGACTGCATTTTGATTATTTTCATAAAAAGAGAACCAATGTTTTACCTGTTTGAATTTCAAAAGCTGGACTTGGTAAACTGGTACAATTCTCATCCATTGCCAATATAGTTATACTGTATATTTGGCCACATGGTAGGTCTATGATCTCACAGCTTGCTTCCGATGCATTGCAGGAATACCTGTCTCCTTCCATTCCTTCTGCAATTGCGATGTAGAACACTGCGCCCTCACTCTGCTCCCACAATACTGACACTGTGTGTGTTGCACAGTCCAAAGAAGCACTTACATTCTGGGGACTGCAAGGGGCTGAAGATATCGGAGAAGCAAGATGGATAAAGGCACAATCAGCTTTTTACTTCAATTCAAGAATATGTATATACAAATTGCATTAAAAAAGATTAAAATAAAGTCTACTATGTAAATCATCTGCTGCTTTGTTAACATGGACAGGAACTACGTGCAGGATTGAGAGTACACACTTAATGGAAGATATTGAATGGTGTGGATGAACAGAGAGTCCTCAATGTTACTGATCCTTTTTGTATAGTATTATAAGTCTATACACTGCAGTACTGTACTGGTTAATAAAACATGCTGGCAATTACTTTTTTTGAACTAGAGGCCATATTAGTCAGTAAAATAAGGAGTTACCTGTTTGAATTTCAACTATTGAACTCTGAGATTGGTTGCATGTGCTGTCAGATGCTATGACATATACAGAGTACAACTGGCCACAGAGTAACATGGGCATTACACATGATGTTTCTGATGTGCTGCACAACGTGATGTTCCCATCGGGTCCTTCAGCCATGGCAGTGTACAACAGTGCACCTTTACTAGAGTCCCACGACACCAAAGCTGTATTTAGGTTACAATCCAGTCTTACATCTACATTCTGTGGGTTGCAAGGGACTGAAAAGAGATTGAAAGTTGAAATGGAATTAACCATCAGTGTAAGTTCAAATAAATAAACGGATGGATGAATTTACTAAATAATCAATAATTGCATTGGAACTTGTCATTCTAAAAACACAGGAAAGTGGATAGAAAATTAAAGGATACAGAGTGTCTCCATTAACTCGCACAAATGAACACTGTAAATGCAGAGCTGCATTAATTCTGTGTCGTAACTGTCTGAACAAGTGACTATCTAACTGGAGTCACAACCACAAGAACAAACTAAAATGCTCTCCAAAGTGCGTCAAACACGTCATTTGCACGCTTATTCTGAACAGTAAGCTTTTGCCAAGGTGGATTTGGCTACCTCTCTCTGCAGATGTTGGGGTGCTGATGTGGGTGGAAGAGCACAGAGCCGCTCTTGGGCAGTCGGATCTGATCTGACTGGCAAACTTTCATTTGTCCCCTTCTTCATCCAAACAGGTCAGCTCGATGGATTCCTGGTGGCAAATCCTCTGTTGTCCATGAAGGGAATCCCGGGCAAAATAAATAAATAACTGCACCTGGCACAAAGGCTCATGAAAGCCTAAATGTGAGCTGGAAACAAAACTTTAAGAAAGAAACTGCAAAAAAGTCCCTTAAAACACCAAGTCCACTTACCTTTACAGTGTATGGGCCTTTTAAATGCCCTCTCACCTGCAGGTCCATCTGGGCCTTGTGCCTGCCAGCTTTCACTGCATGCGCTGGAGGTTTGTCACACATAGGCCTGAAAATAGTGCCGAGCCTTTCCCCATTCCTGTGTATATGATAATAAAGCTCCCACCTGCTTCAGGCTTCAGCTTTAGCTGCCCGCCCCACACCCAATGATAAGATCGTGGAGAGCTTAAACAAGGGGAGCTCCGGTGGAACTAATTTCTGCTGAGATATCCTGACTTTTACAACTTGACCACTAGCAACCAAATTCGAGGTGATTCCCCTCGCCCCACGTTTAAATAATGCCTTTGAACCTATAAACAATGTATTTCTATAGCATTGCCAGACCAAAGATGTCAGCAACATAAAGAGTAATTCCAGCTGTGGACTCTCTAACATAAGTTATACAATTTATTCTGCACCGCCCTCAGAGAGCCATTTAACAAGAGCATAATTAACGTCAAAAAACACACACATTTAAATATATCCAAGAGCATCAATAAAAAACATGGGAAAAAAACACATAACATTTAAATACTGCCTGTGGAACGCAAGACTTCATTTGTTAAGATGTCACAAAAGACTTTATGGAAATGAGCGATACCTGCATGTACATTCACCACTGCATTCTGGGGACTTTTGCAGATGTTGTCTGTTGCCAGAACCGTGATTGTATAATATTCACCACACTGCAGGTGTGGGATTTGAGCCTTTGTCTCGCTTGTGTTGAATAAAGCGGTGACTCTTTGACTATCTCGAGCAGTCACAGTGTATAACTTTGCCCCATCGGTATCATCCCACGAGAAGGATACCGCATTCGAATCACAGTTCAGCTCAGCTGTTAGATTCTCAGGAATGCACGGTGCTGGATAGAAAATACAAATGACTATCAATCCTCTCACTGTTCTGTAAATGTGATAACAAATAAATGTAAAACTATTTCCATAGAGCGTATTATTTAAGGATTAATAGCCTTACCGGTTTGGATTTGGGCAGAAGTACTTGAAATTCCATTCCGGCTATAACTCACTGTTGTTACAGTTATGTTATAAGACTGTCCACAGTGTAAATCCAGCATTTCATAGCGAGTCTCTGTTGTGTTGTGCGAGTGTGTATGTCCATCACTGCCTTCTGCAGTTACATCGTATGACATCGCTCCAGCAGTCCGTCCCCATGACACTACTACTCGATTAGAGTTACAGTCCACGTTCACAATGATTTCATCTGGGGCACACGGTGCTGTAGAAAAGGAAATATAAACATTAATATCCAATGTGTTTATGTGAGAAAACATTTTGGTCAAATGGTCTTTGCCAACATCTCATAAAACTTAAATAACCTCAATAATGCAGTCACCTTTATATTCCACAATGTGACTACTCAATCCAGATGTTATGTATTAGGGCCAACAAATTGCAGCTCAGGACTCTGGGTCACTATGGTCTGTACCCAGCTTGACTGCTAGGTCTACAAATGTTTTCTCTGAATGTTGAATCTTTGTATCAATGATCTCAGATGGGCACAGAAGGTTGCTTATCCCAAAATCCTTAGTTTATTGCTGGTATCCACAGTGACCAGTGAAGTTTGCCGTGGTGTAGGCTGAGCGGGGATGAAATGAGTGGACCATGGGGACTGCACTGCTGCCACTGTCTCCAGGAGCATCCACAGAAGGATGGCAGCTCCAGGGCAGCAGGCTGGCACATGTGCTGTTCACTTAAGGTTGGCAGGACAGAGGTTCTGTGTCCTGGTTTAGTTTTGGCTTAAACCCTTGGTAATGTAGGCACTTGTGAATGATGGCCAATTGGACCAGTCCAGTGGGTGGATGTAATAGGCAGATCCCTCTCTTTATACTAATATAAGACATTATTTTTTAAGTACCTCTAATGCGCATTACCTCTGGCTATTTCACGAATAGAGAACCCATATAAAACAGCCCTTGAATGCCCCTTTTACTCCATGTTTTTTGTATGTCCCAAAGATAGCATTATAGAGTTGTTCCCAGTGAGGAATCCGGGCTGGTGGCCGATGAAAACCCCGCCAATCCATTTTGAGCAAGGCGCCTTATTTGCATTGGGCTCGCACCCCTGCTCCTACCGCCCCCACAAAAACAAAAAGGAACTCACTTTTGGGATCCTCTTTAGCCGGACAATTCCCTGATGCTGGTCGGAGTGAGCATGACGCACACTTCACCCAGCTCAGTCCAGAAATGGAAGCCGAGGTCCTAAGTACATAGGTCCCAAATCAACATTTTAAATGGGCCATCGCATGACTCGGGCCGCTTTGAACAGCCAGATATAGTCCCGGGGTAACATTGCCACGGCCACAGCAACCGCAGCAACGGGGTGGTAGGTCATTTCCCACCAATTTCAGGGCATTTGTGCCCTGCTTCCATGTAAGCATGGCTGATCGGTCAATTCAGTACTGAGGCAGCGCTGGTTGTTCATCTGCTGTCTTTCCAATGAGACGTTCATCCAGGGTCATATGTACTCTGGTTGAAAGGTCCCGCAGCACTTTTTTGAAGAAGAGTTGACCTCGTCCCTTAACCAAGAATGTCTAAAACAGATTAACTTCTCATTCAACAGTGTCTGTTTTGAGAGCTTGCTGTGAGTAAATTGGCTGCTCACTTTGCCTGCAGTACAATGACTACACTTCAAATGTAATCTCTTGATTGTGAAGTGCCTTGAGTTGTCCTGAGGAGATGGAATGTGTTATATAAAGGCAAGTTCTTTCTTTCTATATTACCTGTCTGAATTTCATAACTGGAGCCTTGGATGCTGCTGCAGTTTTCACCAAATGCGAGTACAGAGATGCTGTATATTTGGCTGCAGTGAAGATCTAGGATCAGACAGTTTGTTTCAGACGTGGTACAGGCGGCTGTGTGTCCATCACTGCCCTCTGCTGTTGCAGTGTACGACACTGTGCGATTACTCGGCTCCCATGTTACAAAGGCAGTGAGAGCGTCACAATCCGCTTGTACATTCGGAGGGGGGCATGGTACTTTAGGGGAGGAGGAAAGAGAAATAAGATGTCATGAATTAGTGATACCAAACTCAGAAAATCTACTCTTACTGAAGAGATTCCCAATAGCCGTGCAGTAAATAGATTCCCATTCAGACACTGAATTCAACATGGACTGTAATTTTTGATTGGGCCCTTCCTTACTCCACGGGTGGATTGGGAAAATCACCAGTTCAAGGAGGAAGTGCACCTGAAAGTATATTCTGTTCCCGGTACCGTTTGTCAGTAGAATATTATAAATCAATTGAATTGTCCAACCTTAGTGAACATTTAGTGATCGGAAGATGTCTTTCATTTTATTTTGATTGATGTGTGCGACACAGGTTCGGTGTTCATTTTGTAACCATGTTATTTTAAGCTGAAAATATTTATGACATATCACAAAGATAATTACATATAAGAGAGGGTGTTGGTTCCAACAACCTCATCCTTCCATAGAAACCTACGGTTCCTCCATCAGAGTATTTAACTGTCTCCTGAATTATTCCAGGGTTTCCTGAATGTCTTCATGATCCTTCCTAGAGGATCATTGCAGATATTGATTACTCTTTGGGTGAAGAAGTGCTTCTTGACAGCAGTCTTGAACTTGCCTTTCATTCATTCCTAACTACGTCCCTTTGTCCTGCTGTTGTAATTTAACTGAAAATAATGCATCCATTTACCTTTTATATGCCATTTCACATCTTCGATATATCTACAAATTCTGTGATAGTGGATTGGCAGTTAGGATCAGATCAGCCATGATCTTATTGAATGGCGGAGCAGACTCGAGGAGCCGATTGGCCTACTCCTGCTCCTAGTTCTTATGTTCTAAGGCCTATCTCATTCACCGCTTTTTGATATGAAAAGGCCCCACGTTCTTTCACAATAAACAATGGGTTGTTTTTCCCGCCCTGGCGGAAGAGCTTCGAGAACTGGATTGTGCCAGCTGCTCTGCATGACATCACAATGGGGAGCTAGACTGATTGGATGAAGTGAGCCCAGTTCACGAATATCATTTACATAAGCTCCCTGCACCACCCGTCCTTTCACCGCACTGCAGGAGGAGTCACGCCAGCACCCTGCTGCTCAGAATGAAAGGGATGCAAAGCTTAAAAGGCAAGTAGTTGCATATGGGGGTAAAAAAATGATTGAGCCTTTTTAAATGCTCAAAATGCTTTTAACAAGTTTTCAGCTTTTTGCAAAAAGGGGGAAAGGAAAACAGAAGGTCAGAAAGGCCAGTAAGGAGGCAGGAAGTGGAATCTGTGGGCAAGTGGTAGAGTGACATTGCCCCATATCACCTCCAAGGTCTCATCGCCAGAGGAAGGTAAGAGGCAGTGGCCAGCAGGTGCTGGCCAGAAAGAGCAGTCCATCAGCTTTGCCAAGGGCCCAGAACAAGGCAGCACCACACAGCATCCTGCATCTCTCTGACTAAAGTCTGCTAGCAGCAACACAGCTAGAAACAGGCCAGAGGATGCAATTAATGAGCATGAGGAGTTGCATTGGTGGAGGCAGAGTGTAGAGGTGAGAAGAAGCAATTGATGGTAGCCCAGGAATAACATGGCAGCACAGCCTCAGAAAAGTCTTTAAACAAATGTTCTTGCTAAATTTGCAGCCGAACCAGCCGGGCATACAGACCTCCACAGCTAATTTCAAAGTCCATGCTTCTGACTAGTGAGGCTCCGGACTGGGACTGGTACATTGCAAAACCTCCACTCATGTTGGATCGGAGAAGCAATGAGGCATTTCTTTATTTGGGCTGTATTAATTGTCCTGTGATAGCACAAGAGTGACGCTGTGACTTCCCAGACTACCAATGTGACCTTCCTGGGCCTCCGAACAGTACTTGCTACTGCGCCAGTGTAACATTTCCCACACAGCACAAAGTTCCTTAGAAATTTTACCTGTTTCAGTTTCAAAAATGGAAGTGTTTATACTCTGACAATAACCATCCATCGCTTTTACAGTTATCAAATATGTTTGACTGCAGTGCAGGTCCATGAAATCACAGCTTGTCTTTGTTGTGTTACACAGTGCTACATGTCCGTCTTGACCTTCTGCTGTTGTAAGGTACCACAGCGCGCCATCACCCTTCTCCCATGTCACTGATGTAATCTTGGTGTCACACCTTAGATTGGTGGAAATATACTGGGGTGCACATGGGGCTGCAAAATATAGAAAGACAAACTGGCTGACAGGAAATATCTATAATCCAAAATGTTCAAAACAAGAAGTCACTAATTATTTTGTGCATCTAAACAAGAATTAATTTACTTTTATATTTTCTTTATATAAATAAAATCCACTAACATATTTGACTGCACCTGTTGGAATAGTCACCAGATAAAATCTGGACTCTTTTTTTTAAAACAGAAAGTTTCTCTTTTGAAAAAAAATGGCTTAGTTTCACTCAAAGATAGCACTGGTTTCATTGAAAATTATATTTAAAGCTCTGTAACCATCCTAGTGTATTAAGATCAAGACTGACTTTCACTATTCAGTGTTTGAAATTTACTAATACAAAAACAAAATACTGTGGATGCTGGAAATCTGAAATTTTTGAACTTTACTAATTGACATGTGTTTGAGGTTACACTTTCGGCTGTTCTATTTACAGTACTCTCATACTGGATGACACATAAAATGTAGCTGTTAACTAGTTAACGCTCCACTCCTGCTCACTGCACTCATAAATATCTGTTGTCGTGGAACTACTTACACTGCAGCCCAATCTAAATACCTTTGGGGTTAGTGCAGATTTTTGTACCATGTAATACAAATTTGCCGGCAACTTTCTTGAGGGTTCTCCCGATCGGTCATCGTAACTTCGGGGAATGATGAGTGGAAACCTCCGATAGATCCTGTGTAAGAGCTTTCTGTTGAATTTCTGCCAAAGTTACACCGACCAATAGGGAGAACCCCTGAATAAATTTAGGACGATTATCCTGGTGGATGAATTCAGTAATTTGAAGGCCAGCACGATGGGGAGGAAATTAGATCCATTGTTTATAAAGGAGAATGACATTCATGTTTGATGCACCTTTCCAACATTTGTTTCCAAAGACATGACATTACAGAATCAATCATAGCAAAAACTCAGTACATGACCACTTCAATGAAAATGCATCACAGCCAGGAAATTTTAATTAGACAGCAGCCCCCTAAGAACCATATAATCGACTTCACCACCACTCTCCGAAAGGGCATCCTGCGCTCCATCCTACAAAGCTTCATCTCTTACAGAATTCCTGCCATCCTTCTCCTCCAATGTCTCCCCATCCAAAAAAAGCATTTCCTGCATTACATCAGTGACTACACTTCAAAAATACTTCATTGGCTGGAAAGTGCTTTGGCATGTCCTGAGGCCATGACAGTCGCTACATAAATGACAGTCTCTCTTTTTGATTTTAAATCCCACCATGGTCTCACTACATCCTACTTCAGGAAACATCTCTAGTTCTTTATCCCAGTTTTCAGCCCCTGCTCTTCTGATTCTGGATTACTTCGTCTTACCCTCCCACCACTTCCCACCCACTTGTTCCAGACGACCATTGGAGAACGAGCCTTCAGCCATCATGGACTTGCTGTGTGGAATCCACTTTCCAAACACCATTGACTTGTTACCTCTCTACCTATCTTCAAAAGGCTCTGTAAAACTTACCTCTTAGGATACTGCCTTCAGTCACAACTTCTCCCAATAGCTGTTCAGTATCCATATCCCCTGTCACAATGAAGTGTCTTGGGATATTGTACTATGCGGATGGCTCTTCCTAAATGAAATTGTCGTGGCAAATTGGTTGTGTCCGTTTTGAACCATCCTATTCTATACAAGAGACTTACCAGTACTGAAGTCAAAGTTAGAGCTTTGTGAAGTGTCACATATACCATCCAGTGCTATTAGAGTTAAATTATACATCTGTCCACAGTGTAGATCATTTATTTGACACTCTCTGTTGGCTGTATCACACAATACCATGTGCCCATCACTTCCTTCTGCTGTTGCAGAGTAAGACACTGCACCTTTAGTGTGGGTCCACGACACAGCAGCATCATTTGTGTTACAGTCCAGCTGGACATCGAGATTCTGCGGGATGCACGATACTGAAAAGAGCAAAAAGACCAGATGAAGAGCACTTGTCCAGCAGCTGCTAAACTGTATGGAATTGTTTTCTAACTGAAATCTTCATGCAGTTGTATTTGAGAGTTTTTCTGGAGAACAGTGTTTTGAACAGTGCAGAAATCAGGGTTAGTGAGATTGATACAGAAATTAGTGATACGGGAAATCGCATTTCTCTTTAGTTACCTGTTTTCATTGTGATGGAAGGACTTTCAGTAGTGTCACATGCGTCATCGTGTGCATGAACTGTGACAGTGTAGGTCTCTCCACAGTGCAGGTCAGTGATATCACACAATGTATCATTAGCACTGCATTGTTGCACATTGCTTCCTTCTGCAGTCGCAGTGTATGATATTGCCCCTTCACTTAGCTCCCATGAGACTGACACATAGCCAGCATCACAGTCCATGTGAGCATCAACATTCTGTGGGACACATGGTACTGCAAGAAGAAAATTCATAAACATCAACCAGTGGAAAAACACTGAGCCACATATCTGTCTGTAAGATACAAAAATGACCAAATTCCAACTACTTTATGTATATTTTAGAATTTCTTATTCTAAATTCTTGTCTAGGATTACCTGTTTTAATTGTAAAAGCAGAGCTTTGTGAGCTGTTACATTGCATGCGGATTGCCTGTACAGTTATATAGTAGTTCAGTCCACAATCCACATCTGAGACCTCGCATTCAGTGTCTGTTGCATTGCAGGAGGCCCAATGGCCATGGCTTCCTTCTGCTGTTACAAGGTATGACTCTGTGCCATTACTGGGATCCCAAAACACTGACACAATATTACTTTCACAGTTCATGTGAGCTACCACATTCTGTGGGATACAAGGCACTGCAGAAAAGAGAAAGCACAGAATGCAATCCTTAAACTGCTGTAGATTTAATGCTGCATATACATGACTAAAAGCTGTATGATATGAAATCTTACCAACAGAACAACAACTATTTACATTTTTATAGTGCCTTTAAAATACAAGAATAGTCACAAGTTGGTTCGCAGAGGCTTAAAGAAAAGATAATACCGAGCCAAAGGAGGAGTAATTGGGCGTGGTGACCAAAATCTTGGTCAATGAAATAAGTTTTATGGAGGTTTCTAAAGGAGGACTGGGTGACTGGAAGGGAAGAAGAAAGGAGAAAAGGGCCCAATAGTCAAAGAAAAAGGGAGATAAAAGTAATGGGCTCAGGTTTGAATCGGTAGCCAAATTGTGCACACAAATGGATACATAGGGAATTTGGGTTACATAGGCAAGGCAGGGATTAGAAGAGATATGTCCTGGGCTTAAACTGGGCTCCTTCACCCTTATTCCAGGTGACTTGGAACTGATGGATGAAAAATTGTTACATTCAGTATACTCGGTACAGTAATCTTACAATAAATTGCCACAATATCTAATTAACCAACTCTCAGACTCAAGCCTTTGGTTTAGTAATAGGATTCCTGCCTCCGACTCAGTGATAAATGTTTCCAACCTCGGTGGGTCCGTGGCAGGCGATGTCCGTGGTGTGTGGGGACCTCTTATCTGTCTCGATCCCGGCCTGCAACAAGATTTTCCATTGACGGGGCTTCTTAAGCCTGCCCTGCGAGGCTCCCAGCCAATTAATAGGAAGCGGGTCTGCTACCATCATTATATGACGCGTCACCAGCCGGTTTCTTTAAAGGGGCCAAGTCCACATTCATTTTGACAGTTGTGTTGTCAGTGTTCTACCGCATTGAGGTGCTGGAAACACAGACAAGCACTGCACAGAGGCACACGGCTGCACCCAGGCTCACCCATTACTCCCTCCATATGCTTATGGAGGGGGTCACAGCATGCAGGGAGGTTCTCTTCCCTTCCAATAGGCGGAAGAGACCTCCCCAGGAGACCAATGCAGCCTGGTTGCACATTGCACAGGAGGACAAAAGCAGGGATGCCATCAGGAGGACCAGGCTGCAGTGGCGCAAACCTTTCAATGATCTCAGTAGATCACAAAACGTTACTGGAAAGCCACACTAAACCTCATTCTGCTGTGCCACTCATCACATCCCCATCACTCTGCCTTCCCTACCCTACTCCTGCACATCCTTACTCACACCAACTTACCTTGCACCTCCACCCATCCCTCTCTATCTACATTATCACTTCCCCAAATCACTAACCAGCCCTCACACTGACCCTCACCCTTGTCCAATCATGCCAACTAACAACACACAAGGGTAGGCAGTTGGGTGTATTCACCAATGTTGATGTAAAGTTTCTGTTACTCTGTTGTCAAACATTGAAATCTTTATTTTCAACACTTTGCCTTCTTGGACAGATATGTGTGCACTTTTGGAAGTGGCTTAGTGCGTTGCAATGAATGGTGAGACATAACAGTACCCCCCAAATGGTGACGAGTGAGAAAGGAATGGATTGGACATTGTCGGGGCACATCATGTGGCAGCCAGGGTGTACAGCGTCAAGTGAAGTAAATCTAGCCATGGTGTGGCCATCCCTGGCCTCCCAGGCAGCAATGTGCTCGGGTGCTGATGCCCTGTGTCCTGTGCAGCATCACGTGATTGCGGAGAAGATTCAAAAATCAAATCAACTTTTATTGTCATTGTTAGTGCACAAGTGCAGTACAACAAAATGTAGGCTTGCGGCTCCCGAGAGTGTACATTTAGATTAAGACATTTAAACATTCAACATACATTTGGCTTGTAATACATTAACATAAACATAACCATAATTATGTGCATTGGCAGATGTGCAGGCTTTAGAGTTTATTTGTGGAGTTCAGTAGGATGACAGCCCTGGGAAAGAAGCTGTTCCTAAATCTGGTCGTACGGGTGCGAATGCATCTGTAGCATCTCCCAGATGGCAGGAGGGCGAACAGACTGTGGCTGGGGTGGGTAGGGTCTTTGATGATCGACCGTGACCTCCGTAAACAGCGTTTCTGGTATATGTGCTCTATGGTCGGTAGCCGGGTGCCGGTAATGCGTTGGGCAGTTGTGACTACCCGCTGCTGGTGCTGCTGGTGTGCCTGGTGATGCTGGTGTGCCTGGTGACATTTGTGTTGGGGCTGATCGTGTTGGGATTCTGAGGACCAAGGTGAGATTTTTTCAAGGGCACCGATGTTGATGGAATAGATGGTAGCTGAAGTTGAAATGATAGAAGCGATCTGTCAATGGAGAGAGAGCTTGCTCCAAGGAGGTGACACTGGATAGAGAGTTTGCTCCAAACACTTCAAACCTCCATAAAGCTGAAAAATGTATGCCAAATCCTGAAGGATCCAGCTTCTAAGATTGTAAATTGAACAACTGTGAAATGCTAGCTTTTATACCACTTTGCAGCTGTCAACTATTCAGAGCAATGGAGAGTCATTGAGAACCCGACACACTTACCTGACGTGATCCCCGAGTGCCGGGTATCTCGCAAAAAACATGGAAAAATCGTTAGGACCTGGTAAAATGCTGCTTAATTACCTTTAAGCAGCTTCTTAAGTACCTCAATTGCCTGACCCGTCGCTTAGTGCCAGGTCTGCAAACCGCAGGCAGAACAGGCACCTGGGAAATTAACAAGGAGGTGGGTTCAGAGCGGACTTCCGCCCCACTGTCAATCACTGCTATTGACAGCGGACCCGCCTCCGAACCCGCTCTCTGAGCGCCAGCAAAATTCAGCCCAGAAGGTGCAGGTTTGGTACCCTGCTCCAGGCAATCCTGCCGAGTGGAGATTGGAGCTCCTGATCTGAATTCTAGGTTGACATCTAGCAGGATACTTGCATCCAGTGGGTGTGGGTGTGGGTGGCCCCCACCTCCCCCAATTCATATGGGTTCTGCGGGCCCATAAAACCCTCCCTGCAATGGCCTAACCTGTCTATTGGTTGGTATAACATTACTTATGGCAATGGAAGGAGCACTCAGCTTGCAGCCTGTTAGACTGTTAATCAGTCTGCGAATCCTCGACTATTTCATTCGATTGTCCAGGGGAAACGATATACGGAAACATAGAAAATAGGAGCAGGAGTAGGCCATTCGGCCCCTCAAGCCTGTTCCGCCATTTAAGGAGATCATGGCTGCTCATCGAAATTCAGAATCCTGTCCCTGCTTTCTCCCCATATCCCTTGATCCCTTTAGCCTTAAGAAATATATCTAACTCCTTCTTGAATATATTTAATAAGTTGGCCTCAACTGCCTTCTGAGGTAGAGAATTCCACAGGTTCACCGCTCTCTGGGTGAAGAAATTCCTCCTCATTTCAGTCCTAAATGGCTTACCCATTATCCTTAGAATGTGACCCCTGGTTCTGGACTCCCCGCCATCGGGAACATCCTTCCTGCATCTAGTCTGTCTAGTCCTGTTAGAATTTTATAAGTTTCAATGAGATGCCCTCTCATTCTTCTAAACTCTAGCGAATATAAGTCTAATCGACCCAGTTTCTCTTCATACGTCATTCCTGCCATCCCAGGTATCATTCTGGTGAATCTTCGCTGCACTCCCTCCATGGCAAAACATCCTTCCTCAGATAAGGCAACCAAAACTGCACACAATACTCAAGGTGTGGTCTCACCAAGGCCCTGTACAACTGCAGCAAGACATCTTTGCTCCTGTACTCGAATCCTCTCGCTATGAAGGACAACATTTGCCTTCTTAACCGCCTGCTGCACCTGCATGCTTACCTTCAGCAACTGATGCACAAGGACACCCAGGCGATTTTTGGTTGCACTTCAGTCCCACACTCTTGGTCTACGGTCACCCGGTGCGGAGGGGAGCGGGAGGTTGGAGGACCTCCTCGTGGGTCTGCTCCTGGGCCTGGCTAAAAAAGCCATCAATTGGTCCAGGCAGCGGGCGGTCGAGGGGGTCGTCCAGCCAGATTGCCTCCCTCTCTTCCGTGGCCATGTTCGCGCCCAGGTGGCCCTGGAGATGGAGCACGCGGTTTCCGCCGGCGCGCTCGAGCACTTCCGTGACCGGTGGGCGCCGCGGGGACTGGAGTGCATAATTGGATTGGACAACCAAATTTTAATTTGATTTGCTAAGGATTATTTAAAGTTTTAGAGGTTTATTTACAGTTTATTTGGTTAATTTACTTGGTCCATTAAAAGAGGGACACCCAGGTCTCGTTGCACTTCCCCTTTTCCCAATCTATTGCCATTCAGATAATAATCGGTCTTCCTGTTTTTGCCACCAAAGTGGATAACCTCGCATTTATCCACATTATACGGCATCTGCCATGCATCTGCCCAATCGCCCAACCTGTCCAAATCATACTGGAGTTTCTCTGCATCTTCCTCACAGCACACACGCCCACACAGCTTTGTGTTGTCTGCAAACTTGGAGATATTACATCTAGTTCCCTCATCCAGATCATTAATATATATTGTGAATAGCTGGGGTACTAGCACCGATCCCTGCGGTACCCCACTAGTCACTGCCTGCCACTCGGAAAAAGACCCGTTTATTCCAACTCTTTGCTTCCTGTCTGCCAACCAGTTCTCTATCCATGTCAGTACCTTACCCCCAATCCCATGTGCTTTAACTTTGCAAGCCAATCTCTTATGCGGGACCTTATTGAAAGCCTTCTGAAAGTCCAAATACACCACATCCACTGGTTCTCCTTTATCTATACTACCAGTTACATTCTCAAAAAATTCCAGTAGATTAGTCAAGCATGATTTACCTTTTGTTAATCCATGTTGACTTTGTCCAATCCTGTCACTGTTTTCCAAGTGCTCTGCTATTACATCTTTTATAATGGACTCTAGCATTTTCCTCACTACCGATGTCAGGCTTACTAGTCTATAATTTCCCCTTTTCTCTCTTCCACCTTTTTTAAATAGTGGGGTTACATTAGCTATCCTCCAATCCATGGGAACTATTCCAGAGTCTATAGAATTTTGGAAGATGACCAGCAATGCATCTACTATTTCTAGGGCCACTTCCTTAAGTGCCCTAGGATGTAGATTATCAGGCCCTGGTGATTTATCGGCCTTCAATGCCGTCAATTTCCCGAATACCATTTCCCTATAAATACTGATTTCATTCAATTCCTCCCTCTCATTAGACCCTATATTCCCGACATCTCTGGAAGTTTATTTGTGTCCTCCTTTGTGAAGGTAAAACCAAAGTATGAATTTAATTGGTCAGCCATTTCTTTGTTCCCCATTATAAATTCCCCTGAATCTGACTGCAAGGGACCTACGCTTGACTTCACCAATCTTTTTCTCTTCACATATCTATAGAAGCTTTTACAGTCAGTTTTTATGTTTCCTGCAAGCTTCCTCTCATATTCTATTTCCCCCCTGTTAATTGATCCCTTTGTCATCCTTTGCTGAATCCTAAACTGCTCCCAATCCTCATTTTTGCTGCTTTGTCTGACCAATTTGTATGTCCTCTCCTTGGATCTTATGCAATCCATAATTTCCCGTGTTAGCCACGGTTGAGTCACCATTTTTGTTTTATTTTATGCCAAACAGGGATGAACAAATTCTGTAGTTCATCAATGCGATCTTTAAATGTTTGCCATTGCCTATCCACCGTCAACCCTTTAAGTAACATTCCCCAATCCATCCTAGCCAACTCGCGCCTCATACCATCGTAGTTTCCTTTAATTAAATTCAGGACCCTAGTCTCTGAGTCAACTACATCACTCTCCATCTTAATGAAGAATTCTACCATATTATGATCGCTCTTCCCCAAGCGGCCTCGCACAACAATATTGCTAATTAATCCTTTCTCATTACATAATACCCAGTCTAAGATGGCCTGATCTCTAGTTGGTTCCTTGACATATTGGTCCAGGAAACCATCCCGTAAACACTCCAGGAATTCCTCCTCCACAGTATCGTTACTAATTTGGTTAGCCCAATCTATATGTAGATTAAAGTCTCCCATCATAACTGCTGTGCCCTTATTGCATGCGTCTCTAATTTCCCGTTTAATGCCATCCCCAACCTTAGCATTACTGTTTGGTGTTCTGTATACAACTCCCATTAACGTTTTCTGCCCCTTGGTATTTCTCAGCTCATCATCAGAGCTAATATCCTTCCTTGCTATTGTGTCAATCTCCTCTTTTACCAGCAATGCTACCCCACCTCCTTTTCCTTTTTGCCTGTCCTTCCTGAATATTGAATACCCCTAGATGTTGAATTCACAGCCTTGGTCCTCCTGAAGCCATGTCTCCGTAATTCCAATTACATCATATCCGTTTACATCGATTTGCGCAGCTAATTCATCCACCTTATTACGAATGCTCCTTGCATTAAGACACAAAGCCTTCAGGCTTGTTTTTTTAACACTCTTAGTCCTTTTAGAATTATTATTTACTGTAGCCCTGTTTGATTTACACCCTTGATTTCTCTGCCTTCCACTTTTGCTTTTCGCCTTCCTGTCTTTTGTTTCTATCCTTGCTTCCCTTTCCTCTGTCTCGCTGCACAGGTTCCCAGTCCCCTGCCGTTTTAGTTTAAACCCTCCCCAACAGCACTAGCAAACACACCCCCTAGGATATCGGTCCCGGTCCCGCCCAGGTGCAAACCATCCAGTTTGTACTGTTCCCACCTCCCCCAGAACCGGTTCCAATGTCCCAGGAATTGAATCCCTCTCCCTTGTACCATTCCTCTAGCCACGTATTCATCTGAAATATCCTTCTATTTCTATTCTGACTAGCATGGGGCACTGGAAGCAATCCTGAGATTACTACCTTTGAGGTCCTATTTTTTAATTTACCTCCTAACTCCCTATTTAGGACCTCATCC
This sequence comes from Somniosus microcephalus, assembly GCF_052327205.1. Taxonomy (NCBI): domain Eukaryota; kingdom Metazoa; phylum Chordata; class Chondrichthyes; order Squaliformes; family Somniosidae; genus Somniosus; species Somniosus microcephalus. The sequence continues at coordinate 267,813,936 of NC_140989.1, read as the reverse complement.
CGTTTTTCACCTATATCGTTGGTACCTATATGCACCACGACATCTGGTTGTTCACCCTCCCCCTCCAGAAACAACAACATCCAACTCTCAGCTCACAGCTGAAAAGCCTCAACAACCTCAACACACATTAAAGCAATCCAGAAAGGAAGGCCCACAAATTGAAAGAGTGGATCAAGGCACTGCTTCCGAGCGTGTCCTGATTTCCAGATGTTTACTGGGTAAAGGCATCAATCCCTGTTATGTGCTGCTGATTTCCTGATGGTTTCACGCTTTAATAGGAGCTACACAACACGTGTGAGAGCCACTTTGATCAGTAACTGATAGGATTAACTGATGGATAGTTGGGTTTGTAACAAAGATTAACTGTAGCAATTATCAATATACAGAATGTGAGATGGTGTTTATTAATCGACAGTTTTATAACACAATGTCAATTGTAAATTTTCCTGTCTTTTAGTGACTTCGTTGTGTTTATTTTCATAAAAAGAGAACCAATGTTTTACCTGTTTGAATTTCAAAAGCTGGACTTGGTAAACTGGTACAATTCTCATCCATTGCTAATATAGTTATACTGTATATTTGGCCACATGGTAGGTCTATGATCTCACAGCTTGCTTCCGATGCATTGCAGGAATAGCTGTCTCCTTCCATTCCTTCTGCAATTGCGATGTAGAACACTGCGCCCTCACTCTGCTCCCACAATACTGTCACTGTGTGTGTTGCACAGTCCAAAGAAGCACTTACATTCTGGGGACTGCAAGGGACTGAAGATATCGGAGAAATAAGATGGATAAAGGCACAATCAGCTTTTTACTTCAATTCAAGAATATGCATATACAAATTGCATTTAAAAAGGTTAAAATAAAGTTTAAGATGTAAATTATCTGCTGCTTTGTTAACATGGACAGGAACTACGTGCAGGATTGAGAGTACAAACTTAATGGAAGATATTGAATGGTGTGGATGAACAGAGAGTCCTCGATGTTACTGATCCTTTTTGCATAGTACTATAAGTCTATACACTGCAGTACTGTACTGGTTAATAAAACATGCTGGCAATTACTTTTTTTGGACTATATGCCGTATCAGTCAGTAAAATAAGGAGTTACCTGTTTGAATTTCAACTACTGAACTCTGAGATTGGTTGCATGTGCTGTCAGATGCTATGACATATACAGAGTATAACTGGCCACAGAGTAACATGGGCGTTCTACATGATGTTTCTGATGTGCTGCACAACGCGATGTTCCGATCGGGTCCTTCAGCCATGGCAGTGTACAACAGTGCACCTTTACTAGAGTCCCACGACACCAAAGCTGTATTTAAGTTACAATCCAGTCTTACATCTACATTCTGTGGGTCGCAAGGGACTGAAAAGAGATTGAAATTTGAAATGGAATTAACCATCAGTGTAAGGTCAAATAAATAAACGGATGGATGAATTTACTAAATAATCAATAATTGCATTGGAACTTGTTATTCTAAAAACACAGGAAAGTGCATAGAAAATTAAAGCATACAAAGTGTCTCCATTAACTCGCACAAATGAACACTGTAAATGCAGAGCTGCATTAATTCTGTGTCGTAACTGTCTGAACAAGTGACTATCTAACTGGAGTCACAACCACAAGAACAAACTAAAATGCTCTCCAAAGTGCGTCAAACACGTCATTTGCACGCTTATTCCGAACAGTAAGCTTTTGCCAAGGTGGATTTGGCTACCTCTCTCTGCAGATGTTGGGGTGCTGATGTGGGTGGAAGAGCAGAGCTGCTCTTGGACAGTCTGATCTGATCTGACTGGCAAACTTTCATTTGTCCCCTTCTTCATCCAAACATGTCAGCTAGACGCATTCCTGGTGGCAAATCCTCTGTTGTTAATGAAGGGAATCCCAGGCAAAATAAATAAATAACTGCACCTGGCACAAAGGCTCATGAAAGCCTAAATGTGAGCTGGAAACAAAATTAAAAAAAAGAAAATGCAAGAAAGTCCTTTAAAACACCAAGTCCACTTACCTTTACAGTGTATGGGCCTTTTAAATGCCCTCTCACCTGCAAGTCCAGCTGGGCCTTGTGCCTGCCAGCTTTCACTGCATGCGTTGCAGATTTGTCGCACATAGGCCTGAAAATAGTGCCGAGCCTTTCCTCATTCCTGTGTATATGATAATAAAGCTCCCACCTGCTTCAGGCTTCAGCTTTAGATGCCCGCCCCACACCCAATGATAAGATCGTGGAGAGCTTAAACAAGGGGGGCTCCGGTGGAACTAATTTCTGCTGAAATATCCTCACTTTTACAACTTGATGGCTAGCAACCAAATTCGAGGTGATTCCCCTCGCCCCACGTTTAAATACTGCCTTTGAACCTATAAACAATGTATTCCTATAGCATTGCCAGACCAAAGATGTCAGCAACATAAAGAGTAATTTCAGCTGTGGACTCTCTAACATAAGTTATACAATTTATTCTGCACCGTCCACAGAGATCCATTTAACAAGAACATAATTAATGTTAAAAAACACACACATTGTTGAGATACCGCGGCAAACGTGGGAGTTGAGACCAGAGCTAGTAAAACACAACTGCTTTATTCAACCTCATGGCAAAGAGGAACTGGAAAAGCCCGCGCATCCACTTAAATACTCCCCAGACAGGAAGTGCTCCCGGCAGCCTGTCCCTGCAGGAAACAAGTTGCTGGAGGAAAGGGCCCACAGCTGGGGGCGTCTGCTTAAAATGTCCATGCCGCCGTGAGCGGATTATGTCCAGTGGTGGCGTGTCGCCACAGAGCTCCCCCCAGAATCCGCTTAGGAGGAGTGGACGAGTCGTGACGGTGGTCTGATGGTTCTGCCGCAGCGGCTCTGAGTGGTCGCCGGTCTAGTTGGTGGGGCCGGGCGGTTCGCTGCCGGCTGTGCTGGCTTGCTGGCGGGGCAGCCTCTAGTTGGAGGCCGGGCCACGGGAACCTGTTCCCCTGGTTCTGTGTGTGCTGGTTTGAGCCGGTCGATGGAGACTGTGTCGACCCTGTCGCCGAGTCGCAGCTTGAAGACCTTGTCCCCGGTTTGTAGTACCTCGTACGGTCCGTCATACGGGGGTCGCAGGGGCCCGCGGTGCGCGTCGTGTCGCACGAAGACGAACCGCACCTGCTGTAAATTTGGCGGGACGTGAGGTGCGAGTTCGCCGTGTCGGTTGACCGGAAGTGGGGCGAACTGCTGAGCGGAAGAGAAAGAGTTGAGCCGCTGCTGTTCGGCCGACCAAGGCGTGGTAGCCTCCGGAAGGAATTCGCCTGGGACGCGCAGCAGTTGTCCATAGACTAACTCCGCTGCCGAGGACTGGAGGTCTTCCTTGACCGCGGTGCGTAGGCCTAGTAGCACCCACGGTAGGCGGTCAGTCCAGGTACTGTCCTGCAGGCCGGCGCGGAGTGAGGCCTTGAGTGACCCGTGGAAGCGTTCATACAGCCCATTGGCCTGCGGGTGGTACGCCGTGGTTCGGTGGAGCGTCACCCCGAGGTTGCGTGCTGTGGCCGTCCAGAGTTCGGAGGTGAACTGGGCGCCTCTGTCGGAGGTTATGTCGGTTGGTACGCCGAACCTTGCGACCCAGGTGTTAACGAACGCCCTGGCGATGTCGGCTGTAGTGGTGGAGGTCAGCGGCACTGCCTCAGGCCAGCGTGTGTAGCGGTCGACCATCGTGAGGAGATAAGTTTGGCCTTGCGATGGCGGCAGAGGACCGACGATGTCGATGTGTACGTGGTCGAAGCGGCAGCTGGGTACCTCGAAGTCTCCCAGGGGTGCTTTTGTGTGTAGCTGTACCTTAGCCCGTTGGCAGGCGAGGCAGGAGGTGGCCCAAGTCCGAACATCTTTGCTGAGGCCGCGCCAGATGAAACGCTGGGAGAGGAGTTTGACGGATGCGCGGGCACCCGGATGGGAGAGCGCGTGTAGCGCGTCGAAGATGCGGCGGCGCCAGGTTGCAGGGACGACCGGCCTGGGTTGGCCGAGCGAGACGTCGCAAGTGACTGCCATGGCTTCGGGCCCGTGCGCGACCTTGGCTAGGCGTAGCCCTGGCAGGCTGGTAGCCGCCGAGAGGAGGTCTGGGTCCGTGAGCTGGGCCGCTGCTAGTTGCGCGTAGTCGACCGCGAGGTGATTCGCGCAGATGGCGGGACGGGAAAGGCAGTCAGCGACAACGTTGTCTCTACCGGAGACGTGCTGGATGTCCGTAGTAAACTCGGACACGGCCGCGAGCTGGCGTTGCTGCCTAGCGGACCAGGGTTCGGTGTGCTTGGCCATCGCGTATGTGAGCGGCTTGTGGTCCACGTACGCGGTGAAGGGGCGGCCTTCCAGGAGGAACCTGAAATGGCGGACCGACAGGTGGAGCGCGAGAAGCTCGTGGTCGAAAGTGGAGTATTTGACCTCCGGGGGGCGCAGTTGGCGGCTGTAGAAGGCAAGTGGCTGCCATGCGCCATTGACCCACTGCTCGAACACGGCTCCGACCGCGTGGTCGGAGGCGTCGGTAGTGAGCGCGACCCGGGCATCGGCCCTCGGGTGCGCGAGCAGGGTGGCGTCGGCGAGCGCGTTTTTGGTGGCGTCGAAGGCGGCTGATGTGTCAGTGGTCCAGGCTACGGCCATCTTGCCGGATTTACCTCGGAGGGAGTCGTATAGGGGCTTCATGAGGGCTGCAGCTCTGGGGATGAACCTGTTGTAGAAGTTCACCATCCCGAGGAACTCCTGGAGGCCCTTGATGGTTTTGGGGCGGGGGAATTGCTGGACAGCCTGCACCTTGTTGGGCAGGGGGACGGCCCCAGCAGGGGTGATGTGGTGACCGAGAAAATCGATCTCGGTTAGGCCGAATTGGCACTTCGCCGGGCTGAGGATGAGCCCGTGTTGGGCTAGGCGCCCGAACAGGATGCGAAGGTGTTCGAGGTGTTCCTGTTTGGAGGAGCTGGCCACGAGAATGTCGTCTAGATAGACGAATAGGAAGTTCAGGTCCCAGAGGACTGAGTCCATAAGGCGCTGGAAAGGCTGGGCTGCATTCTTGAGGCCGAAGGGCATCCTCAGGAACTCGAACAGGCCGAATGGGGTGATGACGGCCGTTTTGGGGATGTCCGCAGGGTGTACGGGGACTTGGTGGTAACCGCGCACCAGGTCGACCTTGGAAAAGACGGTTCGTCCGGCCAGTCGGGCCGAGAAGTCCTGGATGTGTGGCACCGGCTATCGGTCGGGGGTGGTGGCGTCGTTGAGGCGGCGGTAGTCCCCGCAAGGGCGCCAGCCTCCACCGGGCTTGGGGGCGATGTGGAGGGGCGAGGCCCAAGGGCTGCTGGAGCGGCGGATGATGCCGAGTTGTTCCATGGTGGTGAACTCGGCCCGCGCGATTTCCAGCTTGGCCGGGTTGAGCCTGCGGGCGTGGGCAGAAACTGGGGGGCCGGTGGTGGGGATATAGTGCTCCACACCGTGTTTGGCGGCTTTGGCCGAAAAGGTCGGGTTACTGAGGGCGGGAAACTTGGCTAGGAGTGCCGAGTAGTCGTCCGTGGCTCTGGCGAGGCAGTAGGTCGTCAGGCCGGCCGAACGGGCCGGGGTGAATGCGCCGGGGATGGGGGCCATAGTGTTGATGTCGACGAGGCGGTGCCTCGGAATGTCGACAAGGAGGCCGTGGGCGCGTAGGAAGTCGGTGCCGATGAGTGGGCAGAGGACTTTGGCTGTGAGGAACTCCCAGCAGTCGCGGCGGCCTGCGAGGTCGAGCGTGACCATGCGGGTGCCAGATGTGCGGATGTCAGAGCCATTGGCTGCGGCCAGCGTGATACCCCGTGTGCCGCGTTGGATTTCGAGGGCGGAGGCGGGGGTGATGCTGTGCTGGGCCCCTGTGTCGCACAGAAATCGGCGGTTGGTTCTGTCGTCAGTGACGTACAGTAGAGGCCCCTTTTGCCCCGCGGCCATCGCGGGGGCCGGTGCTGGGGGGGGGGGTTTGAAAGTGCACGGTGGCGTGCAGCGTTGGGCCCTAGTGCCAAAACGGGTGTGGTAGTAGCAGTGACCCGGAATGGTAGGGCGGTCGGGCCTAGTGGGCCGGGAAGACCGCATGGTCGTTGCCGTGAGGTCGGGCGCGACGTCGCGAGCGGACTGCGTAGAGAGTAGCCGGTCGGCCTTTTCGGCTATGTCATTCAGGTCCGTGGAGCCAGACTCCACAATGAGCGGGCGGATGCTGGCGGGGAGCTGCCGAATGAAAAGCGTGTGAAAGAGGGCGCCGGTGTTTTTGTCGTCCGAGAGGGACAGCATGTGGGAAAGCAGATCTGAGGGTGAAGCGTCACCAAGGCCGGGGAGGTCAAGGAGTTGGCAGTTGCGCTGGTAAGAGGACGTTTGAAATTTTTTAAGGAGCGCAGCCTTCAGATGTTCGTACTTGCCTTCCACTGGTGGATCCTGCAGCGCTGCCCAAACCTTGGGGACTGTGGCGTAGGTGAGAGAGGAGATGAGGTAGTCATACTTTGTGGCGTCGACTGTAATGTGTTTCAGCTGGAATCTGGACTCAGCTTGAACAAACCAGGCTTCGGCCAGGTTCTCCCAAAAGTTCGGTAGTTTAACCGTGACTGCGTTTGTATCCGCCATGCTAGCTTAGGATTCGTCCTGAGCGTCGGGGTCACCAGTGTTGAGATACCGCGGCAAACGTGGGAGTCGAGACCAGAGCTAGTAAAACACAACTGCTTTATTCAACCTCATGGCAAAGAGGAACTGGAAAAGCCCGCACATCCACTTAAATACTCCCCAGACAGGAAGTGCTCCTGGCAGCCTGTCCCTGCGGGAAACAAGTTGCTGGAGGAAAGGGCCCCCGGCTGGGGGCGTCTGCTTAAACTGTCCGTGCCGCCGTGAGCGGATTATGTCCAGTGGTGGCGTGTCGCCACAACATTTAAATATATCCAAGAGCATCAATAAAAAACATGGAAAAAAAACCACATAACATTTAAACACTGCCTGTGGAACGCAAGACTTCATTTGTTAAGATGTCACAAAAGACTTTATGGAAATGAGCGATACCTGCATGTACATTCACCACTGCACTCTGGGGACTTTTGCAGATGTTGTCTGTTGCCAGAACCGAGATTGTATAATATTCACCACACTGCAGGTGTGCGATTTGAGCCTTTGTCTCACTTGTATTGAATAAAGCTGTGACTCTTTGACTATCTCGAACAGTCACAGTGTATAACTTTGCCCCATCGGTGTCATCCCACGAGAAGGATACCGCATTCGAATCACAGTTCAGCTCAGCTGTTAGATTCTCAGGAATGCACGGTGCTAGATAGAAAATACAAATGACTATCAATCCTCTCACTGTCCTGTAAATGTGATAACAAATAAATGTAAAACCATTTCCATAGTGCGTCTTATTTAAGGATTAATAGCCTTACCAGTTTGGATTTGGACAGAAGTACTTGAAATTCCATTCCGGCTATAACTCACTGTTGTTACAGTTATGTTATAAGACTGTCCACAGTGTAACTCCAGCATTTCATAGCGATTCTCTGTTGTGTTGTGCGAGTGTGTATGTCCATCACTGCCTTCTGCAGTTACACCGTATGACATCGCTCCAGCAGTCCGTCCCCATGACACTACTACTCGATTAGAGTTACAGTCCACGTTCACAATGATTTCATCTGGGGCGCACGGTGCTGTAGAAAAGGAAATATAAACGTTAATATCCAATGTGTTTATGTGAGAAAACGTTTTGGTCAAATGGTCTTTGCCAACATCTCACAGAACTTAAATAACCTCAGTAACGCAGTCACCTTTATATTCTACAATGTGACTACTCAATCCAGATGTTATGTATTAGGGCCAACAAATTGCAGCTCAGGACTCTGGGTCACTATGGTCTGTACCCAGCTTGACTGCTAGGTCTACAAATGTTTTCTCTGAATGTTGAATCCTTGGGCTCGATTTTAACTCAGGTGCGGGCTGTTGTCGTGTTATCCGAATTTTGTGTTTCCCACACGAATCTAAATGGATGTGGGAAATTGATGCAATTTTAACTCAATTGGCTAATTGATTTCCAACGTGTGGGAAGCCTTTGCAAAGGGGTTTTTCATGACTGAAAGTCCCCTCCGATGATGTCATGATTGCTGCTGCATTTAAGGTCCACAGCAAGCCTTGCTTCTTCTGCAGGCTTCCAAGCTTCCTCCATTTGGTGTCAGAGGGACCTGCAGGAAAGATGACAAGCGGGAGGGCAAGAGCAGCTCCTCGCTTTGACTAGGTGGCACTGCAGGCATTGGTGGATGGGGCTAGGGCCAACATGGAGGAAGAGGCCTCCCACTCAGACCAAGGCCTTGAGGATGCAGGTGGCTGAGGAGGTCAACTCCTTGGGAGTCACCTGCAGAACCTGGATACAGTGCAGGAAAAGATTTCATGACCTTCAGCGCACTGGAAAAGTGAGTATGAATTTCCCATCACCCTCAATCTGATCCCCATTGCCTTTCCTCGCCAGCACTCAGCTTTACCAATCTCTTCCTCCACATCCCACTTGACACTGACATCAATGCACCCTTACCCATTCCCTCTCTCTCTATGCTCATATTCACATAACTATTCCACCATGCAGCCCTCACACTCACTATCACTCTGATGCTTTGAACACAACTGACAACACACAGGAAGGGTCCTTGGTCTTGCAACCTCACTCCATCTTTGTCTCCTTCGAAGTATCTATGCTACGCAATCTCTACACTCACTCCTTCATTCTCACTCAACCTCCACTTGTCTCCCTCATTGCAGGAAAAGAGAGCTCACAATAAAAGGGAAAGAGCCAGGACAGGAGGAGGCCCACCATCAGTAGCCCACTTGACCCCCTGGGAAGAGGCCGTCCTGGAAATCATCGGCATTGAGGGTGATTTGCGCATGGGGGATGGACAGACGGGTGCAACACAGCAAGCTGGTGACAGAAAAGTTTCCCATCTCTCTCTGACGTTGCATGAGCTGCTGATAATGGGATTGTGAAGCTGTAACAGATACACTTATGAGCATCTGCAAAAAGCTATGTGCATGTAGCCTTTGCATCACATCTCTGGCTCTTTCCTTTACTCCCCCACAGGACCATCACAAGTAACCGTCCCCCCTAGCCAGGAAGAAGAGGCTGAGGAGCCAGACTCCTCAGAGAAAGCTGCAGCCTCTGAGGGCACAGCATCACCAGAATTCAGCGCACCCAGCACCAGCGCAGACACTCACACCTCGGTGGGACCTTCGGGACATAGAGTAGTGTTGTCACCTGGTGTATCACAGCTCACAAGTGAGCATCAGCAGATTGTGGAGACAGGGACAGCAGTGGAGAGTCCTAGTCAGAGGGCGCAGGACTCTGCCAGCTCGGCTCAGCAGCATGTTGACCCTCTGCCTCTGGGTCCATCCATAAGATCAGAGGTGATGGAACTCCAGGCACAGATACAGGAGTCTCTGGCAGGTTTTGTCTCTAGGGTCGCTGCGAGTGTGGAGCGAATGGAGGAGTCCATAGCGAACATGAGCAGAGCCTTTGTGGAGTCATTGGCGCATGAACGCATCAACACGGAAAGGATGGCAACCTCCATGGAGGAGCTTAGTCGCCAGGGTATGGAAAACATGGTCATTGTTCAGAATAGAATGACATCTCTTGAGGAGCGATGGTCATCTATTGAACAGAGAAACCAGACCTTCATGGAAGTCCTTCTGAGTAGGACTGCCATTGCAGATACGGGTCCCCATTGCCCCCCTGATGTGCAGCAAGGTGCTCTCCAGCCACTTGCAAGCGCGGAGGTGGACCTGACCCATGAGAGGGAGGTTGGTGGCAGACCTCAAGGAAGTGGGGTTCCTCTCCAAGCGCTCACACTTCCATGCCACTGCAGAGCCCTCGGTCAGAGCCCCACCGGAGTCCACACCCAAGTGAGATAGACGTCTCAACCCCTGCACAGCCGCAGGAGCAGCAGACTGTTGACGAGCCCTCACAGGCTCGCAACCCCAGAGGACGCCCGCCAAAGGTGTCAAGACAGGAGCAGCAGGAAAGTGAGCAAGGGGCCTCCACATCTGCTGAAGCCACAAGGGAACCACTACGTAGTAGCACGCGTAAGAGGAAGATAAAGCACAAGTAGTCACAAGGGTAGTCACTTGGGTGAAATTTGATGTATTGTTAGAAAAAGCCATCAGATTAACAATGGCCCAGAAATTCGGGTCCCAACGCATGAGTACGCACGGGGATACTCACGCGTGGACCCGATGGAAGTGCCAGTTTCTTGCATGCACTGCGCATGCGCGGGAAACCGGCACTTCCGTTCCTCTGAACGAAGGGGTTCAGAGGTCGAACACGTGCGCGCGGGAGTCTGCGCGTGCGCTTTGAACTTACGTTATTTTTACAGGTTTTTCCGTGAGGGTAAGTTTTTAGATTTTAGAAATGTAAAAACCAGGCGTAAGGCCTGCATTTTAAAAGGTAAGTGGTCAATTAATTAAAATTAAAACATTTTTTCCACAGGTTTATTATTTTTAAATACTTTAAAGCGAGGTAAGTTTATTTTTAGCCCCGTTTTTTTATAAAATTATTTTTTTCAAAAATTTAAATTATTGTTTAAAATAGTTATTTAATGTAATTTATAGTTTATTTTAAAAAAGAATTATTTGAAGGTTTACTGTTATTTTGGGGCCCGTATATTCATAAGTTTAGACAGGTCTTCCTGTCAATCTTATGAATGGGCTTTTCCCTCCTCTGATTGGCTGCCCATGGCTCACGTGATCCCAGGGGACGCATCGCACTAACTACGCCCCTGGGACACGCAAGCACAGCGCGCTGGGAGTTGGAGCAGGCCCCGGAGCGGAATTCCACGGAAGCCCAGAGCTCAACTGCCGGCGCGCAAGGTAAGTGCAGGTCAGGGGCTTGCACCCGCGGGAAGCCCCCGACCCGAATTTCTGGGCCAATGTTAATAAAAAATCTGATGGCTACTGCTGTAGTTGTGGTGTGTGTCATTTCGTGAATGGGACTTTCACATTGAGGGCTTAGGATTACTTGCAATTGTCAGTATGCTGGTCAAATAGCTAGGAATCCGCAGGGTCTTCGCCATTGTCGATGCTCAGGTAAGGAGCTGTGAGGCAAAAGTGTTTGACTAGGCTAAGCAAATCTGGCCAAGATGACTGCGTTCCTTGCATCCCGGGCAGCAATGTTCTCGCGTACTGCTGCCGCTAATTGATGGGCCTCTGCAGGATGTTTGTTTTCACCCTCCTCCTCCTCCTCATCTGAGGACGATATGTGAGGAGCCACTTGGCCCTCAGGAATCTGCAAGCCACGACGCTGTGCTATGTTGTGAAGTGCACAGCAAACCACAATGATTCTGGAGACCCTGGCTGCTGAGTACTGCAGGGCTCCACCTGATCTATCCAGGCATCTGAAGCGCATCTTCAGCAAACCAATGGTTTGTTCCATAATGGAGCTGGTGGAAATGTGGCTGGAGTTGTAGCTCTCCTCAGCTTCGTTAGCTGCCCTCTTCAACGGCGTCATCAGCCACGTCCTCAGGGGATAGCCCTTGTCTCCAAGTAGCCATCCATTAAGTTGGTCTGGCGGACTGAATAGTGGAGGCACACTAGACTGGCGCAGTATGAAGGAGTCATGGCAACTGCCAGGGTACATGGCGCAAACATGCAAAATCTCCTTCTTGTGGTCACACACCAGCTGAACGTTGAGGGAGTGGAAGCCCTTGCGGTTGACAAAAATACCTGGATTGCAATGGGGTGCCCTAAGGGCCACATGTGTGCAGTCAACGATGCCCTGCACCCTTGGAAAGCCTGCCAGATGAGCTAATCCAACCGCTCGCGCCGTGACACTTGCTCGATCCTTGGTGAAATGGATGTGATTGTGCGCGAGGGCAAAGAGGGCATCGGTTACCTGCGTAATGCAAGTGTGTGCGGCCGCCTGGGAGATGCTGCTGATGTTTGCTACTGATCCCTGGAATGAGCCTGAGGCAAAAAAGTTGAGTGCGGTGGTGACTTTGACGGCCACTGGTAATGCTTGTCCACCTGGTCCTCTGGGCAGCAGGTGTTGCTGTAGCATTGCGCAGATGTCAGTCACTACCTCTCACGAAAGTCGGAGCCGCCTTTGGCACTGCTGCTCAGACATGTTGAGATAGGTGACCCTGTGTCTGTAGACCCTGTTTGGGGGGTACCTCCTGCGTCGACGGGCTTCCAGGCACTGGCCCCTTCTGGCCTGCGCAGCCTCATGTGGGTGAGCAGCAGCCTGGCGCTCCTGCTGCTGTTGCTGGTGCTGTTCCTGGTTCTGCTGCTGCCACGGCTGGTGCTCAAGCTCCTCTAATGCCCAGATGGGAAGGAAATAAATGGCTCCCATGCTTCTGGTATATGCCTGCGTTGAGGAAGCGCTGAGTGAAGGTGGCGAGAGGGGTTTCCCAGGAGGCCACACTGGAGATGGGTGTGAGGCTCCAACCTTCCCCAGGTGTGGTTAAACCTTGTAAAAGTTGCCCCACACCTGAGACCACTAAGTCCTGCCACCTGCAAATGATGGCTGATCAAATCTCCTCTTTAATGGTTGACCTGCAGTTGATAGTCAGCAATCCAATAGTGCTCCCACCAGGTTTCACATTCGTGATTCCCACCAGGCGTGTTTTACGTGGGAAAAGGGTTAAAGTTGCAAGGGATGTTAAAATAGGATTATAGAGGCCATTTAGTGGTAATTAAGGGCCTTAAAGACCAGTCCCGCCTGTTGGATGCGGGACGGAGTCAGGACCATCAGACACGCCTGAGTTAAAATTGCTCAGAGTCGGGAACCAGGCGGGGGGGGTGTCGGGAACCAGGCGGGGGGGTCCCACCTGCCAGTTTTTGCAATTTTAACCCCCTGCACGCCTCCAAGCCTGACTCCACGGCTCAATGAAAATCGAGCCCTTTGTATCAATGATCTCAGATGGGCACAGAAGGTTGCTGATCCCAAAATGCTTAGTTTATTGCTGGTATCCAGTGACCAGCGAAGGTTGCCGTGGTGCAGGCTGAGTGGGGATGAAATGAGTGAACCATGGGGGCTGCACTGCTGCCACTCTCTACAGGAGCATCCACAGAAGGATGGCAGCTCCAGGGCAGCAGGCTGGCACATGTGCTGTTCATTTAAGGTTGGCAGGACAGAGGTTCTGTGTCCTGGTTTAGTTTTGGCTCAAACCCTTGGTAATGTAGGCACTTCTGAATGATGGCCAATTGGACCAGTCCAGTGGGTGGGTGTAATAGACAGATCCCTCTCTTTATGCTAATAAAAGGCATTATTTTGTAAGTCCTTCTAATGCTCATTACCTCTGGCTATTTCACGAATAGAGAACCCATATAAAACAGCCCTTGAATGCCCCTTTCACTCCAAGCTTTTTGTATGTCCCAAATATAGCATTATAGAGTTGTTCCCAGTGAGGAATCCGGGCCAGTGGCCAATGGAAACCCCGCCAATCCATTTTGAGCAAGGCTCCTTATTTGCATTGGGCTCAGGGATTCCAGCGAGCGAGCCTGGGCAGCTCGCCGGCTCCAGGCCACTGCAATGTCCGGGCCGGAGGAAGGTAGAGGGACCCTGATTTCCAGAGGGGGTTGGGGGGAGAGCCAATAGCGGCAGAGGCTCACACTGGGTTTGGTTCCTACTGCCCCCACAAAAACAAAAAGGAACTCACCTTCGGGATAGGAGTGGGCCTTTGGCGTAGCGGTAGCATCCCCGCCGCTGGGCCAGAAGGCGTAGGGTTTCGAACCCTGCTCCAGACAGTCCCGGCAAGTGGAGTTGGAGCTCCGGCTCTGAATTCTGGGTTGACATCCAGCGGGATACTTGCGTCCGTGGGTGTGGGTGGTCCCCCCCCTCGTATGGGTTGTGGGAGCCCGTAAAACCCTCCCACCATAGGACTAACCACCCTAATGGCTGGTACAAAGATGGTTACGGTCACGGAAGGAGCGTTAATCGCAGCCAGAAATCCTTCCACCACTTCACACAGTTCCCCAAAGGGAAACAGTGTGAAGACACGTACGATGACGACGACCTTCGGGATCCTCTTTAGCCAGACGATTACCCGATGCTGGTCGGAGTGAGCACGGCGCACACTTCACCCAGCTCAGTCCAGAAATGGAAGCCGAGGTCCTAAGTACATAGGTCCCTAATCAACATTTTAAATGGGCCATCGCATGACTCGGGGCCTCTTGAAACGGCCAGATATAGTCCTGGGGTAACATTGCCATGGTGACAGCAACCGCAACAACGGGGTGGTAGGTCATTTCCCACCAATTTCAGGGCATTAGTGCCCTGCTTCCATGTAAACATGGCTGATAGGTCATTTCAGTACTGAGGCAGCGCTGGTTGTTCATCTGCTGTCTTTCCAATGAGACGTTCATCCAGGGTCATGTGTACTCTGGTTGAAAGGTCCCGCAGCACTTTTTTGAAGAAGTTATACCTCATCCCTTAACCAAGAATGTCTAAACAGATTAACTTCTCATTCAACAGTGTCTGTTTTGAGAGCTTGCTGTGAGTAAATTGGCTGCTCACTTTGCCTCCAGTACAATGACTACACTTCAAAAGTAATCTCTTGATTGTGAAGTGCCTTGAGTTGTCCTGAGGAGATGAAATGTGTTATATAAAGGCAAGTTCTTTCTTTCTATATTACCTGTCTGAATTTCATAACTGGAGCCTTGGATGCTGCTGCAGTTTTCACCAAATGCGAGTACAGAGATGCTGTATATTTGGCTGCAGTGAAGATCTGGGATCAGACAGTTTGTTTCAGACGTGGTACAGGCGGCTGTGTGTCCATCACTGCCCTCTGCTGTTGCAGTGTACGACACTGTGCGATTGCTCGGCTCCCATGTTACAAAGGCAGTGAGAGCGTCACAATCAGCTTGTACATTCGGAGGGGGGCATGGTACTTTAGGGGAGGAGGAAAGAGAAATAAGATGTCATGAATTAGTGATACCAAACTCAGAAAATCTACTCTTACTGAAGAGATTCCCAATAGCCGTGCAGTAAATAGATTCCCATTCAGAGACACCGAATTCAACATGGACTGTAATTTTTGATCGGGCCCTTACTTACTCCACGGGTGGATTGGGAAAATCACCAGTTCAAGGAGGAAGTGCACCTGAAAGTATATTCTGTTCCCGGTACCGTTTGTCAGTAGAGTATTATAAATCAATTGAATTGCCCAACCTTAGTGAACATTTAGTGATCGGAAGATGTCTTTCATTTTATTTTGATTGATGTGTGCGACACAGGTTAGGTGTTCATTTGTAACCATGTTATTTTAAGCTGAAAATATTTATGACATATCACAAAGATAATTACATATAAGAGAGGGTGTTGGTTCCAACAACCTCATTCTTCCATAGAAACCTACAGTTCCTCCATCAGAGTATTTAACTGTCTCCTCAATTATCCCAGGGTTTCCTGAATGTCTTCATGATCCTTCCTAGAGGATCATTGCAGATATTGATTACTCTTTGGGTGAAGAAGTGCTTCTTGACAGCAGTCTTGAACTTGCCTTTCATTCGTTCCTAACTACGTCCCTTTGTCCTGCTGTTGTAATTTAACTGAAAATAATGCATCCATTTACCTTTTATATGCCATTTCACATCTTCGATATATCTACAAGGCCTATCTCATTCACCGCTTTTTGATATGAAAAGGCCCCACGTTCTTTCACAATAGACAATGGGTTGTTTTTCCCGCCCTGGTGGAAGAGCTTCTAGAACTGGATTGTGCCAGCTGCTCTGCATGACATCACAATGGGGAGCTAGACTGATTGGATGAAGTGAGCCCAGTTCACGAATATCATTTACATAAGCTCCCTGCACCACCCGTCCTTTCACCGCACTGCAGGAGGAGTCGCGCCAGCACCCTGCTGCTCAGAATGAAAGGGATGCAAAGCTTAAAAGGCAAGTAGTTGCATATGGGGGTAAAAAAAATGATTGAGCCTTTTTAAATGCTCAAAATGCTTTTAACAAGATTTCAGCTTTTTGCAAAAAGGGGGAAAGGAAAACAGGTGGTCAGAAAGGCCAGTAAGGAGGCAGGAAGTGGAATCTGTGGGCAAGTGGTAGAGTGGCATTGCCCCATATCACCTGCTTGGTGGCTGTCAAACGAATGGGGAGCGCTGCCTTGTTGCACCTCCAAGGTCTCATTGCCAGAGGATGGCAGGAGGGAGTGGCCAGCAGGTGCTGGCCAGAAAGAGTAGTCCATCAGCATTGCCAAAGGCCCAGAACAAGGCAGCACCACACAGCATCCTGCATCCCTCTGACTAAAGTCTGCTAGCAGCAACACGGCTAGAAACATCCCAGAGGATGCAATTAGTGAGCATGAGGAGTTGCATTGGTTGAGGCAGAGTGTAGAGGTGAGAAGAAGCAATTGATGGTAGCCCAAGAACAACATGGCAGCACAGCCTCTGAAAAGTTTTTAAAGCAATGTCATTGCTAAATTTGCAGCCGAACCAGCCGGGCATACAGACCTCCACAGCCAATTTCAAAGTCCATGCTTCTGACTAGTGAGGCTCCGGACCGGGACTGGTACATTGCAAAACCTCCACTCATGTTGGATCGGAGAAGCAATGAGACATTTCTTTATTTGGGCTGTATTAATTGTCCTGTGATAGCACAAGAGTGACGCTGTGACTTCCCAGACTACCAATGTGACCTTCCTGGGCCTCCAAACAGTACTTGCTACTGCGCCAGTGTAACATTTCCCACACATCACAATCTTCCTTAGAAATGTTACCTGTTTCAGTTTCAAAAATGGAAGTGTTTATACTCTGACAATAACCATCCATCGCTTTTACAGTTATCAAATATGTTTGACTGCAGTGCAGGTCCATGAAATCATAGCTTGTCTTTGTTGTGTTACACAGTGCTACGTGTCCGTCTTGACCTTCTGCTGTTGTAAGGTACCACAGCGCACCATCACCCTTCTCCCATGTCACTGACGTAATCTTGGTGTCACAGCTTAGATTGGTGGAAATATACTGGGGTGCACATGGGGCTGCAAATATAGAAACACAAACTGGCTGACAGGAAATATCTATAATCCAAAATGTTCAAAACAAGAAGTTGCTATAATTATATTTGTGCTTCCTTTTAATTTTATTTAACTTTCTTTTATATTTTCTTTTAATAACATATATTTGACTCCAACTGATGTAATAGTTACTAAGGAAAATCCTGGCTTTTTTAAAAGCAGGAAGTTCCTCTTTTGAGAATAAATAGCTTTTTCATGTGAAATGTACTACTGATTTCATTGAAGATTACACTTAAAATCTCTGCAACCATCATTGTGTATAAAGGTTGAAGTGACAAAGTCCCGCATAGGAGACTGGTCAAGAAGGTAAGAGCCCATGGGATCCAGGGTGCCTTGGCGCGTTGGATCCTAAACTGGCTGAGTGGCAGGAGGCAGAGGGTGATGGTCGAAGGTTGCTTTTGTGACTGGAAGCCTGTGTCCAGTGGGGTACCTCAGGGATCGGTGCTGGGTCCCTTATTGTTTGTGATCTACATAAATGATTTGGATGAAAATGTAAAAGGTATGATCAGTAAGTTCGCAGATGACACGAAAATTGGTGGGGTGGTAAATTGCGAGGAGGAAAGCCTCCGGCTACAGGACGATATAAACGGGTTGGTCAGATGGGCGGAAAAGTGGCAAATGGAATTTAACCCTGAAAAGTGCGAGGTGATGCATTTTGGACGGACAAATAAGGCAAGGGAATACACAATGAGTGGTAGGACCCTAGGAAGTACAGAGGGTCAGAGGGACCTTGGTGTACATGTACATAGATCCCTGAAGGCAGCGGAGCAGGTAGATAAGGTGGTTAAAAAGGCATATGGGATACTTATATTCTATGCCTCGGCTAATGAAGGCAAGAGCAGGGAGGTTATGATGGAGCTGTACAAAATGCTGGTGAGGCCACAGCTGGAGTACTGTGTGCAGTTCTGGTCGCCTCACTACAGGAAGGATGTGATTGCTTTGGAGAGGGTGCAGAGAAGATTCACCAGGATGTTACCTGGGATGGGGCGCCTCAGCTATGAAGAGAGGCTGGACAGGCTGGAGTTGTTTTCCTTGGAGCAGAGAAGGCTGAGGGGGGACCTGATTGAGGTGTACAAAATAATGAGGGGCATAGATAGGGTAGATAAAGAGGAACTTTTCCCCTTAGTGGGGGGGTCAATAACAAGGGGGCATAGATTCAGGGTAAGGGGCAGGAGATTTAGAGGGGATTTGAGGAGGAACTTTTTCCACCCAGAGGGTGGTTGGAATGTGGAACTCAATGCCTGAAAGGGTGGTGGAGGCAGGAACCCTCACAACATTCAAGAAGCATTTGGATGAGCACTTGAAATGCCATTGCATACAAGGCTATGGACCAAATGCTGGAAAATGGGATTAGACTGGACAGGGATGGATGGGCGGCGCAGACACGATGGGCCGAAGGGCCTCTTTCTGTGCTGTAAAACTCTATGACTCTATGGACTTTCACCGTTCACACAATTTTTAATTTGACTATTTTGACTTATGGTGCAGTGTGCAGTTTAGGCCTTTGTAAACTGTAATATCCGTATCCTTTCTCCGCTCTCTATGCCAGTTAATGTACAGAACCCTGATACAGAGGAACAAATAAAGGGTTTGTATCTGTATTAATATTCATTGTATTTCCCTGTAATTAGCACAAACACTTAGGAGGGAGCATGCCAGACTGAATGTGGCCAGGCCAGTGTTTCTCTTTCAGGGCCATCCAATCTGAAAAATGAAGAGGCGATGAAGAGCTAGGCAGTCAGCATACTTATGTGGAAGGAAAGATTTTGAACACTGAACTCTGCTACAGGACAGGGTTCTATGCAAGTCAAATCAATATTCTTCCCTTCAAAATAATATTTTTTAAACTTCTCATCTGGGCACTTCCCTTGTCGTCTTCCATTTCTCCTGAGTGCTGTCAAAAATACCTTCTGTTGCGGAGCTACTGTGCCACAGCCTAATCTACATTTTAGCTGCGTTTAGTGCTGATCTTTAAACAGGACAACCTCAGTGTACGAATTCAGTAAAGTTCAGCAACACCACAACAACTTACATTTTGATAATGCGCCTCGTGTACAGAAAGGTGAGAGAATGCTTTACAGGAAACAAAATTAGACACAAAGCAGGAGCAAGAAATGAGAAGAAAAAGACGATTGGGGGGACTGGGCAAAAACACGGTTGCAGTGAAAGGTTTTTAGAGGCTTCTGAAGGGCAGGTGGTAAGGCAGAGTAGTTGAAAGAGCAGCTATAGACTAAATGAGGGCGAAGAAGAAATAAATCAGTGTTGGAAAAGCTGAAATTGGTTGTATGAACATACTGCTGGACAAAATGGCTGACGTAGGGCATGGCCTGGTAGTGGAGGGATCTGGAGGTGAAGTCAAGTATCTGCAAGAGCATGGGCAGTCAATCAAACATAGCAAGGACATGATGGGAGTACAGGACCTTGTGCGAGTCAGCACACAGGCTGCAGAAGTCTGAATGGGTTGTAGCTGAAGAGAGTGGAGGTGGGGAAATCAGCAAGAGGAACTTTGTAGAAGTCAAGCCTTGAACTATGAAGGTTTCAGCAGCACTGGGATTGATGTAGGGCTGAGGCAGAGAAGGTTTGGAGTTGAAAGAAAGCAATCCTGGTAACAGACTGAAGCAGAAAGAGAGGAAATCAGCTCATTTTCTTTAACGGCGCACTTTCGTGAAGTGAGGTTTAATTAACTTTGCTGATGCATTATCATATCATCTGCACTTGATTTCACCAGGCTGAAAATACTGCGTAGCTCTTCCCTTAAATGAAAAGTGAAGCCAAACATTTTACATGCCAACAGTAGGCCTCAAACAAGTACATTAACTGTGTGGAATTGATGGTTCCAGTTTTGAATCATCCTACTCTTACCAGTCCTGAAGTCAAAGTTAGAGCTTTGTGAAGTGTCACATATACCGTCCAGTGCTGTTAGAGTTAAATTATACATCTGTCCACAGTGTAGATCGTTTATTTGACACTCTCTGTTGGCTGTATCACATGATACCATGTGCCCATCACTTCCTTCTGCTGTTGCAGAGTAAGACACTGCACCTTTAGTGTGGGTCCACGACACAGCCGCATCGTTTGTGTTACAGTCCAGCTGGACATCGAGATTCTGCGGGATGCACGATACTGAAAAGAGCAAAAAGACCAGATGAAGAGCACTTGTCCAGCAGCTGCTAAACTGTATGGAATTGTTTTCTAACTGAAATCTTCATGCAGTTGTATTTGAGAGTTTTTCTGGAGAACAGTGTTTTGAACAGTGCAGAAATCAGGGTTAGTGAGATTGATACAGAAATTAGTGATATGGGAAATCGCACTTCTTTAACATAAGATTATTGAATGTCATTCAGAACTTTAATTAAAGCTAATTAAACATCCACAGAATGGGGATCACTTTTAATTTCTTATTTGGTGTAGAAATTTGCTAACATATCTATCACGTGATGGTAAAATTGGCAAAAAGGTGGGTTTTTACATTTGCATGGATTTGTGTTGGCAATTTACAGATACAGAAATTAGTGATGCAGGAAATCGCACGTCTTTAACACTGATTATTGAATGTTATTCACAGCTTAAAAAATGCACAATCTTAATTAAATCTGCAAAATCATGTGCATTTCTATTTTGTTAGTTTCTATCTTGTTGTTTTCATCCACTATGTGATCCAATTCGATGGCTGAAAATGATGCTTGTTGCTTTTGGATGAACTGCACTAGTAATCTGTAGTTTCAGAGACACCTTGGCCCAGAAATTCGGGTCCCAACGCGTGAGTACGCACGGGGTACTCATGCGTGGACCCGATGGAAGTGCCGGTTTCTTGCATGCACTGCACATGCGCGGGAAACCGGCACTTCCGTTCCTCTGAACGAAGGGGTTCAGAGGTCAAACGCGTGCGCGTGGGAGTCTGCGCGTGCGCTTTGAACTTACGTTTTTTTTTAAACAGGTTTTTCCGTGAGGGTAAGTCTTTAGATTTTAGAAATGTAAAAACCAGGCATAAGGCCTGCATTTTAAAAGGTAAGTGGTCAATTAATTAAAATTAAAACATTTTTTCCACAGGTTTATTATTTTTAAATACTTTAAAGCAAGGTAAGTTTATTTTTAGCCCCATTTTTTCATAAAATTATTTTTTTCAAAAATTTAAATTATTGTTTAAAATAGTTATTTAATGTAATTTATAGTTTGTTTAAAAAGTGTGATTTAAAAAAAATTATTTGAAGGTTTACTGTTATTTTGGGGCCCGTATATTCATAAGTTTAGACAGGTCTTCCTGTCAATCTTATGAATGGGCTTTTCCCTCCTCTGATTGGCTGCCCATGGCTCACGTGATCCCAGGGGATGCATCGCACTAACTACGCCCCTGGGACACGCAAGCACAGCGCGCTGGGAGTTGGAGCAGGCCCCGGAGCGGAATTCCACGGGAGCCCAGAGCTCAACTGCCGGCGCGCAAGGTAAGTGCAGGTCGGGGGCTTGCACCCGCGGGAAGCCGCCGACCCAAATTTCTGGGCCCTTATCTTTTGCTCTCCAGGGAGAGAAGCCAAACGGTTCCTCTCGAGGCACGTCTATCACATCATCCACTGCACAAGTGAAAGAATACAGTGAAGGATACTGAAACAGCTCTATTTCCACAGTTATGTTAATGGGGAGCCATGTCTTCACTGGTTATTTTGTAGTGTAATAATGGATTACGATCTATTATGAGTTACTAGCTGGGGTGAGCCCGGCGTTGCCAAGGCTTTTTCGAGGGCATGTTGTTGTTGGAAGAGAGAGAGAGAGAGCGACTGGGGGGGTGGCAGAAAGAGACTGGGGGGGGGGGGGAAACAGAGAGAGACTGGGGGGGGGGAACAGAGAGAGACTGGGGGGGGGAACAGAGAGAGACTGGGGGGGGGACAGAGAGAGACTGGGGGGGGGAACAGAGAGAGACTGGGGGGAGGGGGGAACAGAGAGAGACGGGGGGGGGAAGAGAGAGAGACTGGGGGGGGGGAGCAGAGAAGCTCTCCCCCCCCCCGCGATTTCCCGAGGCTCTCCCCCACCACCGCGATTTCCCGAGGCTCTCCCCCCCGCGATTTCCCGAGGCTCTCCCCCCCCCCCACGATTTCCCGAGGCTCTCCCCCCCCCCCGCGATTTCCCGAGGCTCTCCTCCCCCCCCCGCGATTTCCCGAGGCTCTCCCCCCCCCCCGCGATTTCCCGAGGCTCTCCCCCCCCCCCGCGATTTCCCGAGGCTCTCCCCCCCCCCCCCGCGATTTCCCGAGGCTCTCCCCCCCCCCGCGATTTCCCGAGGCTCGCCCCCCCCGCGATCTCCCGAGGCTGTGTGCTGGCGTCACGGGGGCCGTGCGCATGCGTGCCGGCGTCAAGGCGGCTGCGCAACTGGCGGCCTCTTCATTTTTTTAAAAACTCATGCGTGCTGGCGTCACGGGGTGGCGGGCCGTGTGCATGCGTGGTTTCAAGACCGCCGGCGTGCCCCGTTGCCGGGGTAACGGGGGCCGTGCGAATGCGTGCCGTCGTCAAGGCGGCCGCGCAACTGGCGGCCTCTTCTTTTTTTTTAAAACTCATCTTTCGCCGAGTAAGAGGAGATTAAATAAATAGAGAGCAGCAAAAGAGGAGGAGGGAGTAGGAGTCGCTCGGTAGGCCCATGCAAGAAGGACGGTAGATGTGAATAGGAGGCAGGGCTCGGCTGCTGGTTAACTAAGTGGCCCCTCGGGTCGGACGCAGGCCTGGTCTCGAACGAGGAGCCAACTGCCCCGCCCACCGCGTGCGCATTTGCTAAACACAATTTAAAACACAAATAAATTGTTATTTAATTCCCTAACACATCATTAAAATATTTACCTTAGTTCCCTAACACACAGAAAGTGTGGGGGAAAAAATCGTGAAAAATCAAGATGGCGGCCACTCGCCTCGGTTCAGAAGGATAAGGCCCGCCCACACACGCACCGATTGGTCGACCGGTCAGGTCACCGAAGCGTAGGATTGGTCAATCGTCGAGTCACTCGACACTCAACTGTAGGATGGCACGCGCCAGGAACCCGCCGTCCGATTGGTCGACCTCGACGTCCCACGGTCGCTAATACCTCGACGTCCCACGGTCGCTAATGAGATGCTAATGAGCGGAACGCTGAACGTTTTTTGGATACCGCGGGCGGGATTTTTGTCCGGCCGAAACGTAAATACACCTATGACCGGTCCGGAATTGCAAGCTTTCTTTTGAGGCGACGCGCGCGTCGGTACGCTCTGTAACTTTCAAACGTATAGAACACGGACAGACAGACATCGGGACAGACAGAAGAGCCGCTTTATATATATAGATTATGATCTGGAATTCACCAACTGAAAAGGGTGTGGAAGCAGATTCAATAGTAAGTTTCAAAAGGGAATTGGATAATACTTGAAGGGGAGAAAACGGCAGGGCTATGGGGAAAGGGCAGGGTGAGTGGGTCTGATTAGATAGCTGTTTCAAAGAGCTGGCATGGGTATGATGGTCCAAATGGCCTCCTTCTGTGCTGTAACATTCTATGATTCTATGTACTGAAAAATGCACCGAGTGCTGCTAATTTTAAAGCACAGAATTGCACTGATGTGATTAGCAATGGGCTTTTGCGCAGCTCATTTTGTGTCGGGTCTGCATCCAACAGGTCACTGCTCCCATAATAAAAGTGCAATATGAAAGCAGCATCACTGGAGCAATACAGGGATCAGACCTTTGCAGGAGCTGTGGGTTTAAATTGTATGTTGCTAGGCTGTATGGTAGTGATTAGTGTGGTTAGAAAAATAGTGTTCCTGATCATAGAATCATAGAATGATACAGCACAGAAGGAGAACATTCGGCCCACTGTGCCTGTGCCGGCTCTTTGATAGAGCTATCCAATTAATCCCACTCCCCTGCTCTTTCCCCACAGCCCTGTATTTCTTTCCCCTTCAAGTATTTATCTGTGTTCTCTAGTTACTGACCTTTCTGCCACTGGAAACAGTTTCTCTTTCTTCAGCCTATCAAAACCATTCATGATTTTGAACACCTCTATCAAATCTCCTCTTCACCTTCTCTGCTGTAAGGAGAACAATCCCAGCTTCTCCAGTCTCTCCACATAACTGAAGTCCCTCATCCCTGGTACCATTCTAGTAAATCTCTTCTGCACCCTCCCCAAGGCCTTGACGTCCTTCCTAAAGTGTGGTGCCCAGAATTGAACACAATACTCCAGCTGACACCTAGCCAGTGTTTATAAAAGGTTTAGCATAAATTCCTTGCCTTTGCACTCTTCCTCTATTTAAAAGCCAAGGCTCCCTCCCATATGCTTTTCTAACAGCCTTCTCAACTTGTCCTGCCAGCTTCAAAGATTTGTGTACATTCCCACCTAAGTCTCTCTCTTCCTGTACCCCCTTTAAAATTGCACCATTTAGTTCCTATTGTCTCTCCCTTGACCTTTGATCTTTGTCTGATTTTTTTTTCTGGAAGGTACCTGATATGCTAGTTCAGAGATGAAGAGATATGACTGATGCTCAAATAATGAAAACATTGGGGAGGAAAATATATACATTGCTGTAAGCTCACCTCAAGGCTTTATTCACACTATGTCCATTAGAAATGTCTCTTTAGTTACCTGTTTTCATTGTGATGGAAGGACTTTCAGCAGTGTCACATGCGTCATCGTGTGCATGAACTGTGACAGTGTAGGTCTCTCCACAGTGCAGGTCAGTGATATCACACAATGTATCATTAGCGCTGCATTGTTGCACATTGCTTCCTTCTGCAGTCGCAGTGTATGATATTGCCCCTTCACTTAGCTCCCATGAGACTGACACATAGCCAGCATCACAGTCCATGTGAGCATCAACATTCTGTGGGACACATGGTACTGCAAGAAGAAAATTCATAAACATCAACCAGTGGAAAGATACTGAGCCACATAACTTTCTGTAAGATACAAAAATGACCAAATTCCAACTACTTTATGTATATTTTAGAATTTCTTATTCTAAATTCTTGTCTAGGATTACCTGTTTTAATTGTAAAAGCAGAGCTTTGTGAGCTGTTACATTGCATGCGGATTGCCTGTACAGTTATATAGTAGTTCAGTCCACAATCCACATCTGAGACCTCGCATTCAGTGTCTGTTGCATTGCAGGAGGCCCAATGGCCATGGCTTCCTTCTGCTGTTACAAGGTATGACTCTGTGCCATTACTGGGATCCCAAAACACTGACACAATATTACTTTCACAGTTCATGTGAGCTACCACATTCTGTGGGATACAAGGCACTGCAGAAAAGAGAAAGCACAGAATGCAATCCTTAAACTGCTGTAGATTTAATGCTGCATATACATGTACAAAACCTGCATGATATCAAACTTTACTGCATTAAAATGAGCTATGCAACAGAGACACTCAAACTTTGATCAGTATCTGATAGGATTAACTGATGGATAGTTGGGTTTGTAATAAAGATTAACTGTAGCAAATTATCAATGTACAACATGTGAGATGGAGTTTATTAATATACAGTTTAGTAACGCTATGTCAATTCAAAATTTTCCTGTCTTTTAGGGACTTTATTCTGTTTATTTTCATAAAAAGAGAATGTTTTACCTGTTTGAATTTCAAAAGCTGGACTTGGTAAACTGGTACAATTCTCATCCATTGCTAATATAGTTATACTGTACATCTGGCCACATGGGAGGTCTATGATCTCACAGCTTGCTTCCGATGCATTGCAGGAATACCTGTCTCCTTCCATTCCTTCTGCAATTGCGATGTAGAACACTGTGTCGTCACTCTGCTCCCACAATACTGACACTGTGTGTGTTGCACAGTCCAAATAAGCACTTACATTCTGGGGACTGCAAGGGGCTGAAGATATCGGAGAAACAGATGGATAAAGGCACAATCAGTTTTTTACTTGAATTCGAGAATGTACATATATAAAGTCTGTAATTCATTCTTTCTGTTAGCATGGAAAGGAGCTATGTGCAGGAATAGTGAAACATAAAAACTAAAAGATCTTGTGGTTGATTTTAACTTACCAAAATTGGTGTTAATGGGCCGTAATGGCTATAAAATGAGGTCCGTAAACTTACCACCTGATTAACGCCAGCAATTAGCCCACTTTCACAGGGGCCTACACTGGGTGACCGCAGTACCTGCCTGTTTCAGCTGGTAGGACCCTATTAATATGGCAATCGGAGTCTTATCAAGTATGTACGTGGGTTAATCAAGAACAGCCAGCATGAATTTGTGAAAGGCATTCCGTGCTCAACAAATTAAATAGAGCATTTTGATGAAGCGATTGATTGGGTACAGAAAGAGAATGCAGTTGATGATGTATATATGGATTTTCAGGAAATGTTTGATGAGGTGTCTCAAAAGAGGGTTGTTAGAAAAAAATCAGACATAGGAAGAAATGTAGCAGCATGGGTAGAAAGTTGGTTGATGGACAGGAAACAAAGTATTGGGGTAAATGGGTGGTGTTCATAGTGGAGGAAGGTTGGAAGTGGTGCACCTCAGGAGTCAGTGCTTGGTGGACTTTTGTTCTTAGTAAATATAGGTGATTTGCACTTGGGTATAGGGAGCACAATCTCAAACTGTGTTGATGATAGAAAAGTTGGAGGTTTGGCAAATAGGGAGGAAGGCTGTAAAAGACTTCAGGAAGACATTAACAGGCTAGCGGAATGGGCAGATAGCTGGTAGATAAGAGTGAGGTAATACATTTTGGGAGAAAAAGGAAGGAATGGGAGCAGACACTTAATGAAAAGACACTGAAGGGTGTGGAAAACAGAATACTCTAGAGGTTCAAATTAATAATTCCCTGAAAGTGCGAGTGCTGGTAGATAAAGCCATAAATAAGTCCAATAGAAATTTGAATTCTATAAATAGGGCACAAAGTGCAAGAGTAAAGAAGTATTGATGAATTTATATATGTAAGGGGACAAAAATGACTTCTTAGAATTAAAAGTTAGAAGAAACTATAACTTCTTAGAATCACAATTAGTAGAAACTAGAAGGCTGATAAGTTTGTCTCCTATCCTTGCTTAGGAATGTAGGTCATAGACAAAACAGGAACTGTAAAGCTAATAAGCTGGTCTTTTGTCCTTGCTTAAGATAAGACAGGACATACAGATTCTCAAAGCATGATTCTGTAGACCAATCAATGAGCGTAGAAGGGGGGTGCACGCCTCAAGTTAGGGTATAATTGCTGTACATATTTGATACTCGGTGGAAGAATCCTTTCTCTGGGATGAGACTGAGATTTTCCCCTTGCATATGCTTGAATAAAGATTGTGAAACTTATCCCAGGTGTCCGTCTGGTGAATTCGTGGTTGCTATAGGGCAAGTGTCGACCCCTTATCTCAGGGGGTCTGCTTGAGAGGGGGGAAGACTTCTCTTTTACCCCAACAATTGGCGTAGTCGGCAGGATGCAGACTCTCCGACCCGAACAATGTGGCAGCTGTTGGGGTGAGTATCTTTTAAATACCACCTACAAGTTAGAGCTGATACATTGTGGACGGGAAGGGAGGTAATCTGTATAAAAGAACAAAGTGTAGCAAACCACAAACTGACGGGAACCGAGGAATAAGCACGATATGGGTTAAGAGTAGGTCCTGAAACACGGCCAATGAGGCAATACCAGTGAACCGGTATTGGTTGTATACGGCCGGGGCAGACAAGAAGGAATACAAGAATAACCTAGGGGTGACGTACCGACCCCAGCATTTTACAGGTTAAGAGTAGTTCCTGAAGCACGGCCAACGAGGCAATACCAGCGAACCGGTATTGGTCATAAATGGCCGGCGCAGACAAGAAGGAATACAAGAGTAACCTAGGGGTGACGTAACGACCCCAGCGATCGTAAAGAATGGCCAACGGGTATGACTGGGGACCGGGGGGGCCCCTAGTAAAAATGCTAGCGGAAAAGAATGTGAAACTAATAGATACGATGAAGGAAAACGATTGGCAACTGAACAACCCACCGGTAAAACAAAGAGAATGGTGGGCTAAGGATACAAAATTAAAGGAAGAAAAGCTCATCATTTTAGTGGCTCGTGCATATTATGAGTTGAGTAGACGTACTCGAATTTGGACCAAAAACGGGTGCCAAAATTGTACCCGAGTACCAGTAATTTAAGAAAGGGAATAAGAAAAAAAAATTGAGTTTTATTGACACAGAAGCTATCAGTTTCTGTCCAAAACAAGTAAAATACAGGATTTGTTGAGTGAAAGGAATCTTAAAAGGAATGCTGGAATCTCAGTTTGTGTGAAAGTGTGTGTTAAAAATATGGAAGTTTTCTGTCTTTGAAAGTGTCTGTTGTGTTTGTTTTAGCTCCACCCACTCTTTTGTATAGAGAGCTAAAAGCTGTTTAACCCTTTGAAGACTTGTCTTGAATATGGACAAGCGTGTGTTGTTTTAAGTTTGTTAATTGTTTTACAAAAGATAAGCTTCAGCCTTGAAGTTACAGTTGCCAATGTGCCTGGAAGAAACTGAATTTGAATGTTTACAAGGCATGGGTGGTTGTTTCTTTGTTGATGTGGCTTCTTTCTTTCTTTTTCAAGTGATACTGGTTAGTTTAAAAAAAATTGATCTGGATTAAATTGGAGTTATGAGGTTAATTAACCTATTAAAACCAGGCTTTCATTGTGGCCACGGTGAAATTCTGGTTGGTGTAAATTTGTGTAGACCACATTGAATAAGATAACTCCGCTCCGCGTGAACATCCGATAGTGGCAGGTCCCTCTACAATATTTAATTGACTACGGTACTGGGAGCCCTACAGAATGCGGGACTAAAGGTAAACCCTAGAAAGGTACAGGTAGGGAAGGATGAAGTAACCTACCTAGGATACATAATAACACAAGGGAAGAGACAAATGCCCGAAGGCAGAAAGGAGGCTATTAGAACGATGCCGAGGCCAGGAACTGTGAAAGGGGTCAGGCAGGTATAAGTCTATTTAATTATTGCCGTTACTTTATCCCAGAATATGCAGAAATGGCCCAGCCTATACATTATTTGATCAAAGGAGGGAAACCATCCCAGGAGCTGGTGGACTGGGGCCCTGACCAAGAAACAGAGTTTGTAAAGTTATACAAGCCCTCGTAAGTGCTCCTGCCCTGGGATTACCAGACCAGAATAGGCCATTCCACATCTATAACTACCACATTAAGGATCATTACAATGTGGTAGTAACCCAGGTGCATGGGGATAGACAAAGGCCGGTAGCATACTACACCACTAAGCAGCAGCCTGTAGCTGCAGGATTGTCCAGATGTGTTGCTGCCCTCGACTGCACTGCATGGGCCATCAGAGTTAGTGAACCAATAGTGATGTCAGGACAAATTATCCTACATACCCAGCATACCCTAGTAGAGTTGCTTAACACAGGAAGGCTACGAACTGTATCAGATGTGCATAGAGCCACATGGGAAGTGATGCTCATACCCCCCAATGGCACAGTAACAATAGTTAAAGACAACGGTAACAATCCCGCAGGGATTATAACGGAAGGAGAGGAACATCAGTGTAACCCAACAGGAAGTGAAGGGGAAAATAGTCATGTTAGTGAAACCCCGCTCGAGGAAGTGGAAATGGATTTATATGTAGATGGGTCCCGGCGAGATATAGACAGGACACCACGAACAGGATGGGCAGTGGTAGATGGCAATGGACAGGTTAAAAGGGAAGGTCGGCTAGAAGGGAGCCTATCGGCTCAGGTAGCAGAATTGGTGGCTCTCACCGAAGCCCTGAGGTTAGCCAAAGGAGAAAGGGTAAACATATACATCAGGAGGAGAACCCATAAGACACGAGAATATAATCAAGGAATTAGTGGGAGTCTCCCTCCTACCCAAAGAGTGTGCAATAATAAAAATGAAATTAAGGGCAACCCCTAGCCGGACTACAGGACTGACACCCTTTGAGTTAATGACAGGAAGAGCAATGAAACTGCCCGAGGTACTGGTCATAGGAAGTGAGGACGTAGGACCATATAAAAATAGAATATGGAGGTTTGTGATGGAACTCTGTAAGCAATTACATGACCTGAAAGCACAGGCTAGGGATCAGCAAGTAATTAAAGACTTAGAGAACGACATCAAGGAACAGAAAGTCCAAATACCCCAGGCAGGCAGGCAGGTAATGGTAAAGATAAACCCAGAGAAACCAGAGTTCTCACCAAAATGGATCGGCCCCCATCAGGTAATAATGGTAAGTGACACATTCGCATGTGTAGATATAAGGGCACCGGCAAATGGAAACACTGGACCCAGTTGAAAAGGCATGGACTCTAAATAACCGGTGACGACCGGGAAATATTATGTTTTACAGGATCTTATCCCTTATAGGGGGAGCCATGGGAGAAGCTGTGCAGGCCGGCCAAAGGGGACCAACAAGGCCTGTATTACAGAAACTCGAGCGACATTAGCTGTGATCAGGAGCAAAAGGGGGATTGGTAATAAAGGAAACCAAGGATAAAATACACTTTGGGGTATGCCAATGAATAATTACGGTGTTCCTAAACCTAACGGATATAACCATTCCCAGCTTTTGTGGAAAGGAAACCGTAAGGCTGTACAATAACTTGACCCTACGAGTTCTTGAAGGCCCTGAACCAAGAACCATGACATTTAATGTGAAAAGGAGGACAGGTAGAAAAGGGGACCGGGAGAAAAGAGGGATACTAGAAAGAGAAGGTGTGGGCTGTGCGGCAGGGGTTGCGACGGTGAACACTATAGACCTGCACACCATAGACGATCGGGTTGATGCCCTAATCTGAATCTTACAAGAATTGTTGGGTAGGGAAGGGGATAATCAAAGACTGCAGGCACAGCTAGGTGATGGTATGGAGGGAGAATTGCTACAAGTGTCCCACACATTGCGGGACCACGCCAGAACTATAAATTTGATAAACAAAGCAGGGGAAGACGTGAGCCGGCAACTTCAGTCGGAAATAGCAGGGTACGGAGCACGGATACTTAGTGAAGTACAACATAACCTAGAGCAACTCCAGAAGTGCCGGATTGGATACCGAATGATGTATTTACCAATTGGACCTGAGATAAAAACATGACTCATACGTGTGCGGTACGGAGGAATAGTCATGCTTGGATACTAAAAGCTAGATGCATAACCGGACATTTAAATATAATAGGATTTGTACTATCAATACTGCAGTCTGATGTAACAAAAGGAGATCCCTTATACCAAACAAACAATATAGGGAAGATAAGGAACCAAACTCGCTTGCGCTACCATGACTTGTCCAGACATGTGATTAAAGAGAACAACAGTACGAGGGGTATTAACATAGATGATTGTTATAGAAATAACCAAGTTGTTTTATGCCGAGATCCACCAAGAATGACTGTGGTTATGGCCGAACGGAAGGGTGCACATTGAGTATCATGCCAATGACACAGGATTCCGAAACAACCGCCGCCCCACGAGGGAATGGAGAATGGTGTGTGAGCACCAAGGCACCCAATATGAGAGTTACGAATAAGGGAGGGACCACCTCCTGTGCCATCACGGATACTGACTTCTGCTTTACCCCACAAGAGACACATATAAACAGGTATATCATATATCCTGAACTAAAAGAAAAAACTATTAATGGGACAGTGACGGACACTATCCGAGAAGGGTATACAAAGGCAATAAGGCCACAAGGAAAACCGATACCCGAACTGAATGAAGAAGAGACCCAACTGGAGCATGACATTCAGAAGCAGAGACAAAAGTATGTTATTTTGATGGAAGAAATAGATAAGCTACAAAAGGACACTGAAGAAATGTTGGCTAGTCGGCCTTGGTATGCTAAGTTTTGGAATGCTGGACTCAATGTGCAAATACACCCCTGGATAAGGATAATATCACATCTATTGGTTCCTGTACAAGGCGTTGTATTGATTATCTTGTTGTTGTTATCCTGTCAAAAATGTAGCAGGAATAAGAGACAAGCCATAGCGAGAGCAATAAGTAAAAAAACTGGATAAGGCAAATTTAAAAAGTCCGGCAGAAAGGACTTATCTTATATAACCTTGATGGGAAAGTCAACAGGCAGATCCTGCAGTTTGGGAAGTAGCTACCCAAATGGAGGGACAAACCTGGGGCTCACCCACGAGAAAGTAATAGGGAAATGGCCTGGTTTGGGCATATAGCCAAGGGCCATAAGGGGGGATTGTAAGGGGACAAAAATGACTTCTTAGAATTAAAAGTTAGAAGAAACTATAAATTCTTAGAATCACAATTAGTAGAAACTAGAAGGCTGATAAGTTTGTCTCCTATCCTTGCTTAGGAATGTAGGACCTAGACAAAACAGGAACTGTAAAGTTAATAAGCTGGTCTTGTGTCCTTGCTTAAGACAGGAACTGTAAAGCTAATAAGCTAGTCTTTTGTCCTTGCCAGGACATACAGATTCTCAAAGCATGATTCTGTAGACCAATCAATGAGCGTAGAAGGGGGGTGCATCAGGGGTGCACACCTCAAGTTAGGGTATAATTGCTGTACGTATTTGATACTCGGTGGAAGAATCCTTACTCTGGGATGAGACTGAGATTTTCCCCTTGCATATGCTTGAATAAAGATTGTGAAACTTATCCAAGGTGTCCGTCTGGTGAATTTGTGGTTGCTATAAGGCAAGTGTCGACCCCTTATCTCAGGGGGTCCGCTTGAGAGGAGGGAAGGCTTCTCTTTTACCCCAACAATATAGAATATAGGTTAGGCCATGGTCAGAGTATTAGTTGCAGTTTGGGTGACCCATTATGAAAAGGACATTAAAGCCATAGAGCGTAGATTCACCAGGATTATGCCAGGGTTGGGAAACTATAATTATCAGGGGAGATTTGAGACGCAGACTATTTCCGCTGAAGAGAAAGCTAAGGGGGATTTAATAGAGTTTTTTTTGAATTAAGAGCTTTGACAGATGAATAGAGAAAGATTATTTCCTCTAGTTGGGAGACCGTAATGAGGGGTCATTCATTTAGATTTTTCACTAGGCGAGTGAGGATAGATTGGAGACATTCCTTTTACAGAGGCTTGATGGGACATGGCATTTTTTGCCACAGGGAATGATTGAAGCTGAGGCCATTGCATCCTTTAAGGGAAAACTCAAACATATTAGAAGCAAAGAAAGATACAGGGAGAAACCAGAACCATGAAATTAGTTTTGTATTGTTCTATCAAAGAGCTGGCACACATATGATAGGCTGAATGGCCTCCTTCTGTATTGTATAGTATGAGTCAACTCCACAATGTGAGGGATGTTGGACCTGTTTACAGGAGTGAATGGCATCACTGAACCCAAGCATGTATCAACAGCAGAGTCTGCATGTGTAACAATATCATACAGACTAAATATTCTTTACATCACTTATGGTTTTGGTTTCTTGCTGGTTGGAGTGTTATTCAGATCAGTGAACAGTTGGTTTCCAAGACTGACTCATTACTTGAAGAAAAGCAGTATGTGATTTGAACATTAAGAGGTTGATCTGATTGCATTAGAGCAACATCTTATTTGAATACATTACATCATCAAAGCTTGATACCAAATTTCACCAGTTTGCACATGCATTGTAAACACAATACTGCACCAATGCTAAATATATATTTGTTAATGTTCTGTACAACTTGCTAAGTTAATATAGTGCTGTGCTATATAGATAAATAAAACACGCTGGAAGCTAATTTGTTTGGTCTACAGGGTACAGTATTTATCAGTAAAATAAGGAGTTACCTGCTTGAATTTCAACTATTGAACTCTGAGATTGGTTGCATGTGCTGTCAGATGCTATGACATATACAGAGTATAACTGGCCACAGAGTAACATGGGCGTTCTACATGATGTTTCTGATGTGCTGCACAACGTGATGTTCCCATCGGGTCCGTCAGCAATGGCAGTGTACAACAGTGCACCTTCACTATAGTCCCACAACACCAAAGCTGTATTTAGGTTACAATCCAGTCTTACATCTACATTCTGTGGGTCGCAAGGGACTGAAAGAAAAACAAAAATTTTAAATGGATGTAAGACATTGGAATGAACCATCAGAATACTTTTGAAATCAATAAAAGGACATTAATTTACTAAATAACATTTAATAAGAAGTAAGAGCAGGAGTAGGCCTTGTGGCCCCTCGAGCCTGCTCCACCATTCAATAAGATCCTGGCTGATCATGAACCTCAACTCCACTTTCCCGCCCATCTCCATATCCCTTGATTCCCCTAGAGTCCAAATATCTATCTATCTCAGCCTTGAATATACTCAAAGACTCATCATTCACAGAGAATTCCAAAGATTCACAACCCTCTGAGTGAAGAAATTCTTCCTCATCTCAGTCTTAAATGGCCTACCCCTTATCCTGAGACTATGCCCCCTAGCTCTATAACAACTTGTCATTCAAACAAATGTGAAAAGCAAACAGAAAATTAAAGTAAATGCAATGTATTAATTCATTGACAACAATGAATGGAAAAGTATTTGATAGTTCTTGTAGAGCTGCATTAATTCTGTATGGTAAAAGCCTTAACAAGTGAGCATCTGGCTAAAACAATAGGATCTTATGTCATTATTATTTTATGACAACATTGAGCATTTTTAACCGTTCCCATTTGTTTTGCCTTCTGTAGTTGATGCTAATGTATAAAATATAATTTGCAGACTACCCATGTTGATCAGATCATTTCTAATTTTGATTGTGTGTGTGAATTGGGGGGGTGGGCAGCGGCATGGTGAGGGGGAAAGGAATATTGGCCCGGATATTCTGATCCCTATGGGTGGGTACGCACTGTGTACCCACTTGTAGGGACATCGGAAATGTCGGTTTCAGGCATGCACAGCGCATGCGCTGAAAACCGGCATTTCCGATCTGTCAAGAGTGGTCTTGACAGATCGGACGCCTGCCCTGGATAAGGGCCTCTGCGGGCAGAGAGTTCTGCTTTTTGGAGACTCTCCACCTGCAGAAAATCCTTACAATTCTCACGCCTGGTAAAAGCAGGTGTAAGGCCTGCTTTTACCAGGATAAGAGTTGAAAAAAGTTTTTTTTTAAACTTTCACTGAGTTATCATTTAAAAATTCTTTAAAAAAAAGTAAGTTTATTTTTAGCCCCATAAAAAACTTCAATTATTTTTTCAAAAAATTAAATTTTTGTTTATAATACTTAATTTATTGTAATTTGAAGTCATTTTAAAAATGTGATTTAAAAATTTTTTTATTTCAAGGTTTACTATATTTTTGGGGTGATCTCCATTCATATATTTGACAGGTCTTCCTGTCAAGTGTATGAAGGGAGATTCCCTTCTTTGATTGGCTCCCCATGGCCCACATGACTCCAGGGATGCTGCAAACTACCTGCACCTCTGGGATACGTGGGCCCTGCGCACTGGCAGTTTGGAGAGGCCCAGGAGTGGACCGCAAACGAGACTCCAGGATGGTATGTTGCCTCCCTGGTGCAAGGGTCAAGGATGTCTCGGGGCGGCTGCAGGGCATTCTGGAGGGGGAGGGTGAACAGCCAGCTGTCGTGGTGCATATAGGTACCAACGATATAAGTAAAAAATGGGATGAGGTCCTAAAAGTTGAATATAGGGAGTTAGGAGGTAAATTAAAAAATAGGACCTCAAAGGTAGTAATCTCAGGATTGCTACCAGTGCCACGTGCTAGTCAGAGTAGAAATAGAAGGATATTTCAGCTGAATATGTGGCTAGAGGAATGGTGCAAGGGGGAGAGATTCAAATTCCTGGGACATTGGAGCTGGTTCTGGGGGAGGTGAAACCAGTACACACTGGAAGGTTTGCACCTGGGCGGGACCGGGACCGATGTCCCAGGGGGAGTGTTTGCTAGTGCTGTTGGGGAGGGTTTAAACTAAAATGGCAGGGGGTTGGGAACCTGTGCAGGGAGACAGAGGAAAGGAAAGCAAGGATAGAAGCAAAAGACAGGAAGGAGAAAAGCAAAAGTGGAAGGCAGAGAAATCAAGGGTGTAAATCAAACAGGGCTACAGTAAATAATAATTCTAAAAGGACTAAGAGTGTTAAAAAAACAAGCCTGAAGGCTTTGTGTCTTAATGCGAGGAGCATTCGTAATAAGGTGGATGAATTAACTGCGCAAATAGATGTAAACGCATATGATATAATTGGGATTACAGAGACATGGTTCCAGGGTGACCAAGGCTGGGAATTCGACATCCAGGGGTATTCAATATTCAGGAAGGACTAGCAAAAAGGAAAAGGAGGTGGGGTAGCATTGCTGGTTAAAGAGGAGATTAACACAATAGTAAGGAAGGATATTAGCTCTGATTATGTGAAATCTGTATGGGTAGAGCTGAGAAATACCAAGGGGCAGAAAATGTTAGTGGGAGTTGTATACAGACCCCAAACAGTAATGCTGAGGTTGGGGATGGCATTAAATGGTAAATTAGAGATGCGTGCAGTAAAGGCACAGCAGTTATCATGGGTGACTTTAATCTACATATAGCTTTCGCTAACCAAATTAGTAATAATACTGTGGAGGAGGAATTCCAAGGGTGTATACGGGATGGTTTCCTGGACCAATATGCCGAGGAACCAACTAGAGATCAGGCCATCTTAGACTGGGTATTATGTAATGAGAAAGGATTAATTAGCAATATTGTTGTGCGAGGCCCATTGGGGGGGGGGGGGGGAAGAGATCATAATATGATAGGATTCTTCATTAAGATGGAGAGTGAAGTAGTTGACTCAGAGACTAGGGTTCCTGAATTTAAATAAAGGAAAATACGATGGTATGAGGCGCGAGTTGGCTAGGATGCATTGGGGAACGTTACTTAAAGGGTTGACGGTGGATAGGCAATGGCAAACATTTAAAGATCGCATGGATGAACTACAGAATTTGTTCATCCCTGTTTGGCATAAAAATAAAACAAAAATGGTGACTCAACCGTGGCTAACAAGGGAAATTAGTAGCATAAGATCCAGAAAAAGCAGCAAACCTGAGGATTGGGAGCAGTTTAGGATTCAGCAAAGGAGAAGAAAGGGATTAATTAAGAGGGGGGGAAATAGAATATGAGAATAAGCTTGCAGGGAACATAAAAACTGACTGTAAAAGCTTCTATAGATATGTGAAGAGAAAAAGATTGGTGAAGTCAAGTGTAGGTCCCTTGCAGTCAGAATCAGGGGAATTTATAATGGGGAACAAAGAAATGGCTGACCAATTAAATACATACTTTGGTTCTGTCTTCACAAAGGAGGACACACATAACCTCCCAGAGATGTCGGAGAATATTGGGTCTAATGAGAGGGAAGAACTGAATGAAATCGGTATTTGTAGGGAAACAGTGTTAGGGAAATTGACGGGATTGAAGGCCAATAAATTCCCAGGGCCTGATAATCTACATCCTAGGGTACTTAAGGAAGTGGCCCTAGAAATAGTAGATGCATTGCTGGTCATCTTCCAAAATTCTATAGACTCTGGAATAGTTCCCATGGATTGGAGGATAGCTAATGTAACCCCACCATTTAAAAAAGGTGGTAGAGAGAAAACGGGGAATTATAGACCGGTAAGCCTGACATCGGTAGTGGGGAAAATGCTAGAGTCCATTATAAAAGATGTAATAGCAGAGCACTTGGAAAACAGTGACAGGATCAGACAAAGTCAACATGGATTTACAAAAGGTAAATCATGCTTGACTAATCTACTGGAATTGTTTGAGGATGTAACTGATAGAATAGATAAGGGAGAACCAGTGGATATGGTGTATTCGGACTTTCAGAAGGCTTTCGATAAGGTCCCGCATAAGAGATTAGCGTGCAATGTTAAAGCACATGGGATTGGGGGCAACCTACTGACTTGGATAGAGAACTGGTTGGCAGACAGGCAGCAAAGTGTTGGAATAAATGGGTTAACATAAGAAAACTACTAGGCACATGGTCTGTGTATTAAACAAGGCTTTTATCAACTGTTTTTCAACATGGAGATCTAGTTGTGTCCTTCACTAGTTCCTGTTAAAGAATGTCCTGAGCAAGCTGGGCCCATGCCCAAGTATTTATACTCTCCCTGGACTGCGCCACCAGCAGGCCGCCCAGTATTACTTCATAAGTCATTTCCACATGAATGGCAAGATTCATGTCACGGGTCTTTGACTAGGCAGTGACTAGTATGGTACCGCAAGGATCAGTGCTAGGACCCCAGCTATTCACAATATATATTAATGATCTAGACGAGGGAACTAGATGTAATATCTCCAAGTTTGCAGATGACACAAAGCTGGGTGGACATGTGTGCTGTGAGGAGGATGCAGAGAAACTCCAGTATGATTTGGACAGGTTGGGTAATTGGGCAGATGCATGGCAGATGCCGTATAATGTGGATAAATGCGAGGTTATCCACTTTGGTGGCAAAAACAGGAAGACAGATTATTATCTGAACGGCAATAGATTGGGAAAAGGGGAAGTGCAACAAGACCTGGGTGTCCTTGTGCACCAGTCACTGAAGGTAAGCATGCAGGTGCAGCAGGCGATTAAAAAGGCAAATGGTATGTTGGCCTTCATACGAGAGGATTCGAGTACAGGAGCAAGGATGTCTTGCTGCAGTTGTACAGGGCCTTGGCGAGACCACACCTTGAGTATTGTGTGCAGTTTTGGTCGCCTTATCTGAGGAAGGATGTTCTTGCCATGGAGGGAGTGCAGCGAAGATTCACCAGACTGATACCAGGAATGATGTATGAAGAGAGATTGGGTCGAATAGGTTTATATTCGCTAGAGTTTAGAAGAATGAGAGGGGATCTCATTGAAACTTATAAAATTCTAACAGGACTAGACAGACTAGATGCAGGAAGAATGTTCCCGATGGCGGGGGAGTCCAGAACCAGGGGTCACAGTCTAAGGATAAGGGGTAAGCCATTTAGGACTGAGATGAGGAGGAATTTCTTCACCCAGAGAGTGGTGAACCTGTGGTATTCTCTACCACAGAAGGCAGTTGAGGCCAATTCATTAAATATATTCAAGAAGGAGTTAGATATATTTCCTAAGGCTAAAGAGATGAAGGGATGTGGGGAGAAAGCAGGGACAGGGTACTGAATTTGGATGATCAGCCATGATCTCATTAAATGGTGGAACAGGCTCGAGGGGCCAAATGGCCTACTTCTGCTCCTATCTTCTATGTTTCTATGGAAGCGTGTGCATCCTGGGAGCCCTCAGGTAAGGGCGTAGATTTTTCCAGATCACAGGCCTCCGCCCGCAGGAGGCCTGCAATTGGAAAATACGGGCCATTATTATTTCATTGGTTAACAATAATTAGTTGTATTAAGTGACAAAAAGTCTGAAGATACTTTGGCCGGAATTTTATGGGGTCCATGCGGATGCGATTGGAGGTCGGTCCGGTGGGAAATTTGAAATATTTTGCAGCAGGTCGGAAACATGGCATCATCCCGTGCCCTCGGGTGCATTTGCCGACGCGGCAGCGACCCGAGTGGCAGAGTCGGGCAAGCTAATTTAAATTATTATGAGGTACTTGTCAGACCCTTAAGTGCGTTTTTCACCCTACCTTTAAAATTTCCCTGGATGAGCATGGGAATCACGCAATTTGGGAACCACATCTGTGAACCTGAGGCGGAAGTTGAGTGGCCACTGATCCAGTTCATTATTGCACAGCATGTAAAGTACAATAAAAACTCCCACCTCACAGCTGATCACTTTCCTAAGGCAGATGCTGTTGCTGACTGCATTGGTAGCACAGATTTAGCTTTTTACAGTGCAAGTGTTTCCAGCAAAGTCGCCATCCACTGTCACCTCATTGGTAGTACCTATCACACCATTGACAGATTGCTTCTATCATCTCTACTTGACCTGCCATCTATTCCATCAACATGGGTGCCGTTTATACTGTCTCACCTTGGTCCTCAGAATCAGACCACGATAAGCCCCAACACCAGCAGCACTCGGCACACCACGAACCTTCTCCTCAGCCAGCTGATGCTGCACAGGACAAAGGGCATCAGCGCAGGGCTGCACCGTGCTGGAGGCAATACCCCCAACACAGGGTATATAGGCAGAGGATGAGCTTCCTCAACATGACTGAGCAGCAGTGCCAAAGGAGGCTCAGGCCATCGAGCTAGGTCATCGCAGACATTTGCACATTGCTGGAGCAAGACCTGCAGCTCAGAGGAATGGGTGGATATGCCTTAGCAGTGGCTGTCAAAGTCACCAATACCCTTAACTTCTTCACCTCAGGCTCCTTCCAGGGATCTACAGCAGACATTTGCTGCATCTCACAGTCAGCTGCCCATAGATGCATCACAAAGGTCACCGATGCCCTCTTTGACAAGTCAGCCAACTTTGCCACTGATGAATCCAGTGTTACTGAGTGGGCATGTGGCTTTGCCACTCTGGCTGGCTTCCCACAGGTGCAGGGCAACATCGACTGCAGACATGTGGCCATCAGGGCACCCCATCATCATCCAGGAGTTTTTGTCAACTGCAAGGGCTTCCACTCCCTCAATGTGCAGCTGGTCTGCAACCATAGGAAGATCATCATGCATGTGTGCACAAAACTCCCTGGCAGCTGCCATGACTCTTTCGTCCTGCGCCAGTCCACCCTCCTTCAGCTCTTCACTCCTCCAAACAGACTTTCTGGCTGGCTGCTTGGAGACAAGTGCTATTGACTGAAGCCATGGCTCATGACATTCTTGAGGAGGCCAAGTAATGAGGCCAGAGAGATATAATGAAAGCCACATTTCCACCAGATGTATCATAGAGCAGACACTAGGCAAGCTGAAGATGCACTTCAGATACCTTGAAAGATCTGGAGGAGCCCTTCAGTACGCACCAGCCAGGGTCGTTGAGGTCTGCTGCGTACCTGCATAACATAGCGCAGCAGCGAGGATTAGTGCCGCATGAGGAGCAAGGCACTGAGCGCAGAGCCGCTTCAGTGGAGGAGGAGGAGCATCAGCTGGAAGATGAGGAGGAGCAGGAGCAGGAGGAACCTGCAGAAATATTCCACCAGCACCCGAGCACATTGCTGCTCGGGAGGCCAGGGATGGGCTCATCATGGCCAGATTTACTTAATTTTATGCATTACACCCATATGGCTGCCTCATGCTGTGCCAGGTTGGCACCACCCCACAGCAGCACCATAAAGCATCCCTACAATGACCAAACCATTCCTTTCACGCTAACCACCATTGCTGGAGGTAACGTTGGGCCAGAAATTAGGATTGGGTGCTTGCCGCGCGTGCAAGCCCCCGATCTGCACTCACCCTGCGCGCTGACATCTGAAGCCCGGGCCTGCTTGCATTTCCTGTCACTGGCCCGGTTCCGATGTCGGCGCGATGTGCTTACCTGATCCAGCGGCGTAGTTAGTGCGATTTGCCGGCTGGGATCAGGTGAGCACTCTGCAGCCAATCAGGGGAGGGGAAACTCATTCATGAGTTTGATAGTAAAGACTGTCAAACTCATGAAAAGTACGGGCGCCCAAAAGACTAGTTTAACTTTAATTAAAATTTTAAAAAACATCCCAATAATTAAATAAGCTATAAATAACTTTAAAAAACTATTTAAAACAATTAATAAAATTTTTGAAAATATTTTTTTTTTACGAATTCGGGTCTAAAAATAAACTTACCTTACTGTAAAGTTCTTAAAAACAATGAAGCTGTGGAAAAAATGTAATAATTTTAAATAATAGACCACTTACCTTCAAGAATCCACTGCTTACGCCTCCTTTTTTCATTTCCAAAAAGTTCAGTCCCTTGCACACGCGCAAACCTGTCTAAACGAAGGAAGTTCAACGCGTGCGCGCAGAGTCCTGCGCGCACGTGTTGGACCTCTTAACCCCTTAGTTCGATGGAGAGGAAATGCCGGTTTCCCGCGCATGCGCTGTGCATGCTGGAATCCGGTACTTCCAACGGGCCCACGCGTGAGTACACCGTCCGTACTCACGCGTTGGGACTGGAATTACTGCACCGTTATGTCTCACCATTCACTCCAACTCACTAAGCCACTGCCAAAGGTGCACGCAAATTTGTACATTCCCGGAAAGTGGTGAAAATAAAGGTTTTTTATCTGTGACATCACAGTAACGGAAACTTTACAGAAACATTTAATAAAACACCCAAGTGGCTACCCTTGTGAATCTACTTATGTTTCATCTTTCTCTTACGTGTGCTTCTATGAGGTGCTACCCCTGTGGCTTCAGCAGAGGTAGAGGCAGCCTGCTCACTTCCCTGCTGTGACTGCATAGATACTTTTGGCACACAGAGGTTTTGGAGCCTGTGATGGCCCCTCCAAAGTCTGCTCCTCCTGCGACTGTGCAGGGACAGACTCGGCCATGGTGATCCGAGGAGGCATCTGGGGCTCTGACTGGGGCGGGGGGCTGGGGGGGTGGAGGCAACAGGGAAGAAGTGTGAGTGCTTTGAGAGGAATCCCCACTTTCATGTCCCCTCTCACCATCATTCCTCTCATGGGCCACCCGCACATCCCTGCTTCCAAGGACCTGGAGAGCACCTTGCTGCACAGCAGTGGGGCCATGAGGACCCACTTCTACGTTGACATCCCTCCTACAGAGGACGTCTATGAACCTCTGCCATCTATTCTCCATAGATAACCATCTATTCACCATAGAGATCATGTGCTCCTGTGAGTGGCACATTAGCTGCTCCATGCAGGTGACCATCCTATCCATGGAAGAGCCTACAGTCGCCATTGCCTGCGACACAGTGGTGCTCATGTTGGAGGTGGACTCCTCCATTCTCTGCACATTTGCAGACATCACGGTTGCAAAACCTGTCAGAGCCCCCTGCACTTCTTCCTGGACCTCCAGGATCGTCCTCTTTCTGGATGGCCCCCGAGGCCCAGCGTCTGCATGCATTTGAGCAGAGCTGGGAGCACCCTCCGGCGAAGAGTCTCCACTGCTAACCCTGTCTCCACCATCTGCTCTTGTTCACTTGTGACTTGTGAGACAGCAGGTGACAACACTACTCTATCTCGCATGGGACCCACCGAGGTGTACGTATCTGCGCTGGTGCTGGATGCGCTTATGCCTGGTGATGGTGCGCCCTCAGAGGCTGGAGGCTCCTCTGAGGAGTTGTCTTCCACTTCCTCCTGGACAGTGGTGGGGGGGGGGGCTCTTGGTGGACCTGTGGGAGAGTAAAGAAATGTGTTAGATATGTCATATGAAGAATGGGTACAGATACCATTATGCCCATGATGAACAGTCACTGGCTGCTGTATGCCATGTAGCTGTATGATATGTAATTCTGTCACCAGGTTGCTAAGATGTCCCCCTCTCTCCGTCTCCCACCTTCAGCTGCTCAGCGACTCCAGAAACTTCCAAGGCAGCCTCCTCTACTGATGTTAGGGTGGTCACTGATGGAGTGCCACCTCCGGTTCTCTATCTCTCCCTCTTATTGTGGGCTCTCTTTTCCTGCAAGGACGGAAAGAGAAGGCTGAGTGAGAGTGATGGAATGAGTTTAAGGAATGAATGGGTTACACCTGTAGAGGGTGACTATGATGGAGTGGGGTGGCAATGCCAAGTGATGTTAGTTGGTATGATTACATTAGGCTGAGGGTGAGTGTGAGGGGTGGTTAGTGAGCTGGGGATGTGATAATGTAGATAGAGAGAGAGGGATGGGTGGGCGTGCAAGGTACGTTGGTGTGAGTAAGGATGTGCAGGGGTAGGGTTGGGGGCAGAGTGATGGGGATGTGATAAGAGGCACAACAGGATGAAGTTGAGTGTGGCTTTGCTCTCACCTTTCCTGATCTCATGAGATCATTGAAATGTTTGCGGCACTGCACCCAGGTCCTTCTCACCACATCCCTGCTGTTGGACCTCCTCTGCTATTTGGAGCCAGGCTCGTTTTGTCTGTTGGGGAGGTCTCTTCCGCCCATTGGAAGGGAAAAGCACCTCCCTGTGTGGTCTCACTCCCTCCACAAGCATATGGAAGGAGTCATTGGAGAACCTAGGTGCAGCCCTCTATCTCAGTGCAGTCCAATTGTGCAGTGTGCTGCCTGCACACTCCTAGCTAAACCTTCAAATGCAATGTGGCCATGGTTCCTTTAAATATCCCAGCTGAAAACGCGTCGTTGATGATGTCATCACACCAACACCATTTAATAGGGCCGGGAAATGTTATGGGCAGCCTTAATAGGCCCCATTAACGGAAAGTCAACCTCAGGAGCGGCACGATATGAAGAACGGGGTCGCGACCCGCCATGG
This sequence comes from Somniosus microcephalus, assembly GCF_052327205.1. Taxonomy (NCBI): domain Eukaryota; kingdom Metazoa; phylum Chordata; class Chondrichthyes; order Squaliformes; family Somniosidae; genus Somniosus; species Somniosus microcephalus. The sequence goes on along the minus strand of NC_140989.1, from coordinate 267,769,801 downwards.
CGACTACCCGTTCCCGACCCGCCCAGGTACAGAAAATTCCGGCCTTTGTCTCAACACTGAACATATTGTAAGAAAAAACAATCTTTACCTGGGGCAAGGGGCTGGAGAGAAAATTAACAATAATATTAAAAACAAAACAAGTTATCCCTCATTTCACCACTGATTTATTTAATTCCTTGTTGACATTTAACCCAGGGATTTTGCTTACAACTTTGTATTATGTAAATTAAGTCATCAAAACGTTAAAAAAATTAAGTCTTTGTGCAATTTCCAAAATCACAGGCAATGAGGAATGCCGCAATATTAAAATAACAATTGAAATTCTGACTCTGTATATTTGATATGCACATCAAGCAAATGTTCAGTTAAGTAGAGGGCCAGCACTTTAATAGTGTGAGCAGGCTTTATGTGCACTATTAGCTGAATTTCCATGTAGTAAAAATGTGCTGTAGTGTATTCCACTTATTTACCTTGTGAAGATCATTACATGCTTTGTGAGTACAGCTAAAGGATTTGGAGAACTGAAGGAGTTCAATTACAATTATGTGTCTCGGGCTTCAGCAGTCTTTGAACCTATAAACAATGTATTCCTGTAGCATTGCCAGACCAAAGATGTCAGCAACATAATTTCAGCTGCGGACTCTCTAACATAAGTTACACAATTTATCCTGCACCGTCCACAGAGACCCATTTATCCAAGAGCATAAATAAAAAACAGGAACAAAATAGCACATCGCAACTAAATACTGCCTGTGGAACGCGAGACTTCATTTGTTAAGATGTCACAAAACATGGAAATGAGCGATACCTGCATGTACATTCACCACTGCACTCTGGGGACTTTTGCAGATGTTGTCTGTTGCTAGAACAGAGATTGTATAATATTCACCACACTGCAGGTGTGGGATTTGAGCCTTTGTCTCGTTTGTGTTGAATAAAGCGGTGACTCTTTGACTATCTCGAGCAGTCACAGTGTATAACTTTGCCCCATCGGTGTCATCCCACGAGAAGGATACCGCATTCGAATCACAGTTCAGCTCAGCTGTTAGATTCTCAGGAATGCACGGTGCTAGATAGAAAATACAAATGTGTATCAATCCTCTCACTGTCCTGTAAATGTGATAACAAATGAATGTAAAACTATTTCCATAGTGTGTATTATTTAAGGATTAATAGCCTTACCGGTTTGGATTTGGGCAGAAGTACTTGAAATTCCATTCCGGCTATAACTCACTGTTTTTACAGTTATGTTATAAGACTGTCCACAGTGTAAATCCAGCATTTCATAGCGAGTCTCTGTTGTGTTGTGTGAGTGTGTATGTCCATCACTGCCTTCTGCAGTTACATCGTATGACATCGCTCCAGCAGTCCGTCCCCATGACACTACTACTTGATTAGAGTTACAGTCCACGTTCACAATGATTTCATCTGGGGCGCATGGTGCTGTAGAAAAGGAAATGTATCATTTTATTAATACCTGAAGAGGTACTATGATAAAATTGATAGACAAAAATGGATTACATCGTGCTGATCATATAATTAAATAAAATGATAATCACTTTGAACAGACTAGCTATTCATTTCGGCAGTGTATGAAATCCCCTTTGAATCTATCCATCTCATAAGAACATAAGAAATAGGAGCAGGAGTTGGCTATTTGGCCCTTCGAGCTTGCTCCACCATTCAATAAGATCATGGCTGATCTTCTACCTCAACTCCACTTTCCCACCCAATCCCCATGTCCCTTGATTCCCTTATATAAAAATCTATCGATGTGTCTTGAACATACTCAACGAGTATATCTCTATTACGTCTACCACATTGTTAAGAAGCTGTGGCCATTAGGGTAGGTAGGCCTCTATTAAAGCCACATAAAATGGCATTCAGTAGAGAATATCCCAGTAATAACCATCTGCTCAATTTTCCCTCCTCCCACCACAATGAAGAAAAGGGCCAGCATCGTCTTAGCGTCTCTTCACAGTGATGTGGGCAAGATTACAAACTGGAGATAATTGTGGGCATGAATCCATATCCCACCACGCCATGGCTGGTGTACCAGCTCAGTGTTGATCTTCCACCTCAACTCCACTGAATACTAAAGACCTTATGAAATAATCTCAGTGGTCAGCTCAGTTTGGAGACGAAGATATATGTAGTGGTAGCATTGTCATTACATCATCATGCTTGATGATCAGCAGTACTATTAAAATATTCGTTCAATCTAGGGAAATACTGACACTATCACTTGGGAAAAGCTCAGCCAAAAACAATAGCATCTGCTGCCACAGCTACAGTTCATCCAAGTGGAGTCTCAGTTCCGGCTGCTCCCAGCTTTTTCAGGAGGAGGCTGCTCAAACATTTCCTGAACATAATGATACAGCTCTTGAAATTCAAATTATGTCTTTCAGATCCAGCACACAAGAAGCACTCATACTCCTATGGTTAAAGTTATGGTTATTACCTGTGAAGAGGGCTTGATGGAGTAAAGAATGTCATCCCTCTAACAGTTACTAAATAGCTAACAGGAACCAACTTTGGCAAGTTTGATCTAGTTCTCATTGGAATTCTCAAGATAAAATTGCTTTAAAGTTTATATTAACGAATAAAATCATAGAATAGTACAGCACAGAAGGAGACCATTTGGCCCATTGAGTCTGCGCCGGCTCTTTCGAAGAGCAATCCAGTTAGTCCCACTCCCCCGCTCTTTCCCCATATCCCTGCAATTTAATCTCCTTCAAGTATTTATCCAATTCCAAAATACACTGGAAAATTATGCAAACTAGTAGTTGTAACCTAGTATCACTAATTAAAGGGGTGAAAATAATATTTTCAAGATACAAAGAAAGCAAATGACAGCACATAAGTCCACACACTCACTTCATAAAATGTAGAGAATAGAAAAGTTAAATATTCTGCAACATTTTTCATAATGCACTCACAATACAACTCTCTCTAAGAAAATATCTAGTAATCCACAACCTTTCATATAAAAGCTATTATCATCTCAGACCTTCTCAGTAACTGAGAATTCACCTTAAGCAGCTCCTCATAAGATATTCCTCTTTTTGTATAGGCTTTTTAGAGGACTCAAATATAGCATCGTACAACAGATGCAATGTATACGTAAGATGTTACAAGCATTAAAAGTAATTTGTAATTCATTACCTGTCCAAATCTCATAACTGGAGCTTTGTTTGCTGTTGCAATTATTATCAAAGCCTTGTACGGTGATGGTATACGTTTGACTGCAGTGAAGAGATGGGATCTGACAGTTTATTTCAGATGTGGTACATGTGGCTGTGTGTCCATCACTCCCCTCTGCTGTTGCAGTGTACGACATTGTGTGATTACTCGGCTCCCATGTTACAAAGGCAGTATTATTCTCACTATAAGCTTCCACATTCTGAGGGGAACATAGCACTTGGTTGGGAATAAAACAGAAAACAGTAAAATAAGTCAGAGAATAAACAGCTAATGGTGAGCACCCTACTGGCTCTAGAGTATTGGGATCCCATTTAGAGGTACTGCATTTGAATCCCAACCTGAACTGTGACTTGAGCCTTTTGATTCACTGAGACCTTCACTAGTTTCTGAACTGGCTGATTTAACTGGTAGCACCACATTTTGTGTAGGGAGGGAGAAGTGGCAGAGGAAAGACAATGTTGTCTATATGGCTTCTTCCTTCCTATAAAGTAAGCTTCTGGTTGGTAATGTAGAGTGGTACTAATAGTTACAGTATGGAAACCCTAAGCCCAGACCATTTCAATCTACCTACTGAACAAGGTCACCATAAAGGCACTACTATTTCAAAAGAAGGGAATGCACCCCAAGAACACCACAATGCCTGATACAGCTCGTTAGTAATTACAAAGCAGTAAGCATTCCGAGGTCACATGTAACATAGTGCAGTGTGAGGTAAAGCTCCCTTTATGCTGCCTTAACTTCAGAGGAACACTGCACCAGTGTGATGTTTGTATTCCCCATGGCAGTCACCTTGTATGCAATTTTGTACTGTGGATTCATGCTTGTTAGAACAGGATTGAGTGGCTAAACTTGTTTCATTTAGGCTTTTAACACCCAGCAGAGAGATGACAATTATGTGTCACTGGTAGATTCAGAACAAGGTCTCAGAGATGAAAGAACAGTATTCTAACCCACTGTGCCACCCATTCCATGTTAAATATGGAATTGAGACAGAACTATTTTACACAAAGCATAAAAAGGCAAGTTGCCTTGGAAGATCATTAAGCAATAACATAAATAGGCTCAAGAGACAACTAGCCATGTTTCTGGTGGAAAAATGGCTAAACAATGATCACAAGGTAGGTAGAGATCAATCAGAAAATGTGTTGTGCTTGTTGGAACAAATGGCCTATTCCTAAAATGTTATTTATTGTTATTTTTCCATGTTATTGTTTTCTTACATTTTCTACATCCCTTCTGATTTCTCTATTTGGCCATCGCAATGTATCTTCGTCGCTCTTTTTCTTCCTTTCTCTCTCCCTTTTGGTTCCAAATCTCTAACTTTCTTTCTCTTATCAGTATTGACTTTTTCTGACCTACACTCTCTCTATATCATTCCAACTGTCTGTTTTTCTCTTGGCATCTTTGACCATTATTGATCTAACAATATCTTTTCTGTCACGGATGGCCACCTTTGACAACTTTCATCACAGGACACATTTCTCAGTGACCAAAAAGCCACAGTTTTGGAATGAAGATCTAGTTTTAATACTGTCCTTAAAATCTCATCTCTATTTGAGCAAAACTATTGATCAAAATTGTTTGTAATTGCAACAGAATCAGAACTCTATGTGAGATTCAGAAGAAGCTTTTTGGGAATCAATGTGGATTTTTTCCCCTGTCCACCTTATTCTCCTTATTGGTCCTCGCAGCACATCACTGACATATTGGGGTAGATCATCATCTTTACCCGGGCGTTAAGCATCACTAGGGCAGAAGGGGAAACCTGGTGGGGCAGATCACATGCCAGTAACAGAACCTGCCTGATTTTCCTTCCATTGAAATTAATATTTGGGGATAAAGATGAAAATCTGCCCCAGACTGTTAGTGGAAACCCAAGTATGTGTCAGGTGGCACTTGAATGATGATAAATTAGAATAAATGAGATGGTAAAACATAAGCATATGGAAGATGCACGTGTACTGTTCTATAAACAGTTTTGCGCGGTGCTAAAATATTGGGTGAAGTTCAGGAAATTAATCTCCCAAGTGGATTGCAAGACAGTGAGGCAGATTTTAGGGCAGTTAAAGAATTTGTGTGACAATTTTCCTCTTTGCTTTCTCACTCCACCAGCCACTCATTCCACACTGCTTCCCCCTGACCCATCTGAATGATTCAACCTCCAGTGAGAAGATTGGAGCCTGAGGTCAATCCTTGTGCTACTCTGAGTTGTTTCACCAGGTTCTAAACCTGTATGAGTCCAAAGTAAGAAATTACAAAAATGTAATTAATAAATCCAGTGATTAGTAATTCACACTATTAACCAAAATAAATAATTTAGAAGCAAATAATTATGCCCTTCGCATCACGGATTACTTGACGCAACAGCATTTATTTTTGCATAGAACACAAATTAATTCTGTAACTTACCCTGCATCTTGTTCAGACTTTCATTATTTTATCAAATTGGCTTTGAAGTTAAATACCTGACTGAATTTCCAACCCCGAAGAGTGTAAGGTGCTGCAGTGGTCGGCCTGTGCCACTACAGTTACTGAATAACTCTCTCCACACGGGAGATCGGAGATTGCACAGCTTGTCTCTGTTGTGTTGCACGACAGTCTGTTTCCGCTGTTCATCTCCAAAAATGCAATGTACGAGTCAGCTCCATCACTTTCCACCCACTTCAAAGACACCAGATCCAAAGCACAATCCACACGAGCATGAACAAGCACCGGAGCACAGGGAACTGCGCATTATTAAGCAACGGCAGAAAAAAAACAGGATTAATTTCCATTCTGTACACTGAACATTTCTGCCAATTATCAAACTTTCACTGTCTAATTTTGCTATTTTATAAATGGGTCACACACAATGGCCTGAATTTTAATCGGGAAGCGGGTTGGGAGTGGGGAGTGCGGGGGGGTGGTGGTGCTCGGCAAGGGGGAGACCCAGGAGAACGAGTTGCCCGCAGGCTCCGCTGTATTTAACGGCAGGGCCTGATTTGCTTTGGAACCCTCTGTTTCCCTCCCGCAACCACAGATTGAGAGGCTGGCTGGCTGTGGACGGATAGGCCGCAGAGAGGGAGGGATCGCATGGGGGCTGGGGATGGTCGGGGGAAGCATCGGAAGGCCAGAGGAGCAGGGGCGGGGGGTGGCGTGTCAGCCGGGTACACAATGGGTGGGCTGGGTGAATATTGAAGGGATGGGGGGCACAGTGGGGAGGCCAGGTGAATATTGGAGGGATGGGGGGCACAGTGGGGAGGCCAGGTGAATATTGGAGGGTGGGGGGGGCGTGTTGGCCGGGTGCACTGTGGGGAGGCCGGGTGACTATTGGAGGGCCAGAGGAGTCGGGGGGGCAGGTGTGCATCAGAGGGCCGGAGGAAGGGGAAGGGGGTCGGGAGTGGGAGATCGGGGGGCCGGAGCAGCATGCTTGGGGGGGCCGGAGGGGCACGGTGCGGGGAGGGCTCATGAAGGTGATCCGAGGCCTCATGGGGGATTGGGTTAGGCAGACACGCTGGATCCAGGAGGTAAGTGTAAAGGCACAATGGCTGACTTTTTGGGTAAGCTTAATGGCCTGGAATTTGCGGTTCTGATGATAGTGAACTGTCAGCGCTCGTCGTCATTTCGCCTTTGAAACTGACCACAACTTCAGGATTTAGCACAGCCTAACACGGTAATCCTAAAGTCGTGATCTGTCATTCACTGTTCAACAGGCCACTGTGTCAACTGCCTTCCCCCGAGCCAGCAATCAGTGTAATCTGTCAAATCATGGAAACTTCGGCTCTTCCAACGTAATACCGCTGTTAAATACTCCATTAAAAGTTAGACCCTTTTGGATTAGGTGTAACTGGGGTTTTAACCCCGTATTGACTGAAGAAAGGTTATGACCCTGAAAAACTAATTTTGTGGAGTGTTAAATTTATCCATTTTAATAAAAAGTTAAATTTTTAAGAAACTCAAGTTTGTTCATCTTTATTTCAAGTTTGCCCTTTTCCCCATGTGACAGCCCCAATTTTTTTTTGCTATCTCTAACATTAAAAAAAAATTAGAATCAAAGGCACCAACCCACTTCCTGGTTCGCTGGCTGCGAGAATTCTGCGTGTTAATTTGCTGCTTAGAGAGCTTGTTGACGTCACAGCAGCTTTTCGCTGGGAACCCCATTAACTTCCGTTGATTTGAATTATGCGTCGAAAACCCCGAACTTCTCGCCACAGAGATCTTTGTGTGAAGCTTACTTTGGAGCCAGTGGCGAACACCTTTGCTTCGCCGCTGACCGCAAATTACGGGCCAATATCTTTTTCAGATTTGTTTCTTAAGTTATAAATCTCATTTCTGTTTCTTTTGTATTGTTTCTTACGTTACGTAGGTATAAAATCAGCAGAGTCAGAAATCAAGATCGAACCAGTTTGAAAAATAATTGAGTAATTGTGATTGGTAGTTGTTTTCAGCTGTTTATTAAGTTAACTGGGCATTGGTTCATTTTACAGATTTTAAAGTTGTTTGTTAATTCGAGCTTTCTTACTTCCTTTCTGCTTGTTTGTTGGCAGCTGGGCTACCTGCAGTGAATGGTGATCTTAACAAATCATACTAGTTTTTTATGAATATGATATTTATGCTAATTAGATACAACTGTGACAGACATGTTCGATATGTGAAACTTTCAAGTGCAACATACATTTGCCCATGCATTAAACCTTTACTTCCTTCTCTTTATGTTATGTGTAAATTGGTGAATAAATGTGTTTGTAAATGTTGGTGGAATCAAGTGTAGATGGACCCAATACTCTGGATTACACCCCAGCCACAAAGTACTGGCAGGAATAGAATGGAAATGGCACTGTATGCAAGAAGCCACATGTTAAGTTTTTCTTAAATGCTCGGCTGTGGATTTGTTAAAGTGAAATGTAAAGAACAGTGTGCTAAATCCTGTAGAGTGCCATACATAGGAACTTTCCTTTCAGAATATCCAGAGAAATCAGATGTTACTGTAGAAATGGATGTGCAGTTTGTGAAAGGATGAGGACAACAATTGAACAGCGAGTGTCAGATTTAGCAACATTAACCTGACTCGCAAGCGTGGTTGTAACTTAAAAAAAAGTTATTTTATCTACGTGTAACATTAAAATGAAACTGGAATGAATTAAATTCATAAACTAAGGTCAAAAATAAAATACTTTTACCTGTCTCAATTGTTGCAAAACTCTTGGAAGGTCGCAAAGTGTTGCACTGTTCGTTTAGCCCTATTATGGACATGCTGTATACCTGGCCACATTGTAGGTTTGTGAGCTCACAGACTGTGTCTGTGGTGTTACATGAAAGTGTCAATCCGACACTATTTTCTGCTACCACAACATATGACACTGCTCCATCACGGTTATCCCAGAAAACCTCAATAGCATTAGCATCACAGTCCAAGTAAGCAGTTGGGTTGATTGGATCACATGGTACTAGATAATGCAATGTATCATAAAAGGAAGTCAACAAAATCAGTTATTAATATTTGCACTAAGAATCAGTCACAGTACATTTTTTTTTGCATCTACACAATCACAGGTAACATTGCACGGTGTGTCAGATAAGGGGACATACTTTTACTGTACAAACAAATTTGATTTGTTCCAGTCCAAAAGTAGCTTCAAATCCTGGCCACTACTGACCTAGTGAATGACGTTTGAGCACTGCAACTGGTGTCCGGATGATAGAATGATATTAACCTGACTTCCATTTATGTTGGCAGTCTAGATGACTCTGTTGCATATGTTATTTACAGGTTTTTTTTAATAGCCAAGAGAACCAGCAACCATAATCCTGCTTTTAACTTAGAAATAATTGACCCCCAATAAAAATACATAATATATTTAAAAATCTTGCATATGCGTGCATTTCCTGATGACAAAACCTTACTTCCTGTTGTCATATTTTGGTAAAACTTTTGTGTCAACTTTTTCCATTATAAATTTTAATGTCTACATGTCACATTTTGGGATTTTTTGACCAGTTTTCTATGGAAAGTATTGGGATATAATTTATGTTAAAGTGTTGCTTTAAAATTGATGTGAGTTGACAGGAGTTTAAAATCCACTTCACAGCTCCAAGCAGACGCTGCTGATACAAAGGGGATTGGTATGTTAATAAGCTCAACTGAGTCAATGAGCAGCCACTGAAACTGTTACCCATGATGATTTAAATGAGGATCTGAACATAGAAACATAGAAGATAGGAGCAGGAGTAGGCCATTCGGCCCCTTGAGCCTGCTCTGCCATTTAATGAGATCATGGCTGATCATCCAAATTCAGTACCCTGTCCCTGCTTTCTCCACATATCCCTTGATCCCTTTAACCTTAAGAAATATATTTAACTCCTTCTTGAATATATTTAATGAATTGGCCTCAACTGCCTTTTGTGGTAGAGATTCCACAGGTTCACCGCTCTCTGGGTGAAGAAATTCCTCCTCATCTCTGTCCTAAATGGCTTACCCCTTAGCTTTAGACTGTGACCCCTGGTTCTGGACTCCCCCCACCATCGGGAACATCCTTCCTGCATCTAGTCTATCTAGTCCTGTTAGAATTTTATATCTAGGCCCAATATCGGGTGTGCTTCGGGCCACCTGTCGCATGAACCAGTTTCTAGGCCTTTGCCTCTAAATAGAACAGTATTTTCAATTATACAAGACTTCTTAAGAAGTGCATACATACAGAAAGCAAACTGCCCATCACCCCTGTGCTCGCTGACCTACATTGGTTCCCAGTTAAGCAGCGCCTCGATTTCAAAATTCTCATCCTTGTTTTCAAATCCCTCCGTGGCCTCGCCCCTCCCTATCTCTGTAATCTCCTTCAGCCCCACAACCCCCCGAGATATCTACACTCCTCTAATTCTGCCCTCTTGAGCATCCCTGATTATAATCTCTCAACCTTTGGTGGTCGTGCCTTCTGTTGCCTAGGCCCTAAGCTCTGACGACCGCCTAATCCGCTCTGTCATCTCCATCAATGTAGCCCCAAAAAAGCGACGGCAACAGAAGCAATGCCGCAGGAAAATCAACGCTGGAGCACTCAAAGATCCTGCTAAGAAAGCCTTATTCAGCCTGCGCCTCACAATCAACCTGACAACTCCCAGTGATTCAGAGACACAGTGTCCACAGCGCCTGGTCTGCACTCAAGGCCTCCATAATCAGCACCTGTGAAGAGACACTCGGTCACTTGACCAGGAAACACCAAGACTGGTTTGACGAGAACGACCAGGAGATCCAGGAGCTAATAAACCGCAAGCGCAAGGCATTCCTGATCTGGAAACAGCAACAGAACGCGAGAGCAAGAAAGCAGCTCTACAGACGCCTGAAGGCCAAGGTCCAACAAAAAACTCACGACTTAAGGAACAGATGGTGGGTGGAGAAAGCGCAGGAGATCCAGCAGCTAGCCGACAACCACGACGTGTGTGGATTCTTCAGCGCAGTCAAGACCACCTATGGCCCAAGCACTCAAGGTCCTACCCCACTGCGGGCCAAGAACAGAGAGGTACTCATCAAGGACAGAGAGGCAGTCAGTGCCCGCTGAAAGGAGCACTTCGAAGATCTCAACTGAGACTCTGTCTTCGACGCGAGTATCCCCAGCTCCATTCCGCAGCATGCTACCCGCCACCACCTCAGCACAACCCCAGCCCGGCATGAGGTTGAAAAGGCCATCCAACAACTGAAGAACAAGGCGGCCTCAGGAGCAAATGGAATCCCCGCCGAGACACTAAAAAATGGCGGAGAAGCACTATTGACACAAATACATGAACTAATTTCTCTTATTTGGAAGGAGGAGAGCATACCAGGGGATCTCAGAGATGCCGTAATCATGACCATCTTCAAGAAAGGTGACAAGTCCGATTGCGGTAATTACAGAGGAGTTTCCCTGCTGTCTGCCACAGGGAAAGTCATCGCAAGAATCCTCCTCAATTGCCTTCTCCCAGTGGCTGAAGAGCTCCTCCAAGAGTCGCAATGCGGATTCCGCCCACTAAGGGGCACAATGGACATGATTTTCACCGCGCGTCAACTACAAGAGAAATGCAGGGAACAGAACCAACCGCTATACATGGCCTTCTTTGACCTCACAAAGGCCTTCGACACCATCAACCATGAGGGATTATGGAGTGTTCTCCTCAAATTCGGCTGCCCTCAAAAGTTTGTCACTATCCTCCGCCTGCTTCACGACAGCATGCAAGCTGTGATCCTGACCAAAGGATTCACCACAGACCTAATTCACGTACGGACCGGGGTCAAGCAAGGCTGTGTCATCGCACCAACACTCTTCTCAATCTTCCTTGCTGCAATGCTCCATCTCACCCTCAGTAAGCTCCCTGGTGGAGTGGAGCTAATCTCCAGAACAAACGGGAAACTGTTCAACCTCCATCACCTCCAGTCCAGATCCAAGGTCATCCCATCCTCTGTCATTGAATTACAGTATGCAGACGACGCTTGCGCCTGTGCACACTCTGAGGCCGAACTCCAAACCATCGTCAACACCTTCACCAAAGCATACGAGAGCATAGGCCTTACACTAAACATCCATAAGACAAAGGTGCTCTACCAACCTGCCCCTGCCACAAAGTACTACTCCCCGATTATCAAAATCCATGACGAGGCCCTGGACAACATGGACCACTTTCCATACCTCGGGAGCCTACCGTCAACAAGGGCAGACATCGATGATGAAGTCCGACACCACCTTCAGTATGCCAGTGCAGCCTGAGGAAGAGAGTGTTTGAAGACCAGGACCGCAAACCCAGCAGCAAGCTCATGGTCTACAGAGCAGTAGTGATACCGGCCCTTCTGTTTCAGAGACATGGACCATGTACAGTAGGCACTTCAAAGCACTGGAGAGGTACCACCAACGCTGCCTCCGCAAGATCCTGCAAATCCATTGGCAAGATAGGCGCACCAACGTCAGTGTTTTCGCTCAGGCCAACATCCCCAGCATCGAAGCTTTGACCATGCTCGATCAGCTCCGATGGATGGGACACATCGTCCGCATGCCCGATACGAGACTCCCAAAACAAATGCTGTACTCGGAGCTCCGACACAGCAAGAGAGCCCCAGGTGGGCAGAGGAAACATTTCAAGGACACCTTCAAAGCCTCCTTGAAAAAGTGTAACATCCCCACCGACACCTGGGAATCCCTGGCCCAAGACCGCACAAAGTGGAGGAGAAGCATCCGGGAAGGCGCCAAACACCTCGAGTCTCTTCGCCGGGAGCAAGTGGAAGCCAAGCGCAAACAGCGGAAGGAGCGCACATCAACCCAAGCACCACACCCACCCGCCCCTTAAACCTCCATCTGCCCCACCTGTGACAGAGACTGTAGGTCCCGCATTGGACTCATCAGTCACCTGAGAACTCAGTTTTAGTGTGGAAGCAAGTCATCCTCGGTTCCGAGGGACTGCCTAAGAAGAAGCTCTGGAATTCCCTCCCTAAACCTCTCCGCCTCTCTACCTCTCTTTCCTCCTTTAAGACACTCCTTAGAACCTACCTCTTTGACCAAGCTTTTGGTCACCTGCCCTAATTTATCCTTACGTGGATCGGTGTCAAATTTGTTGTCTTAAAATACTCCTGTGCAGCGCCTTGGGACATTTTACTACGTTAAAGGCGCTATATAAATACAAGTTGTTGTTGACTCATCATCTAAGTAAATATGTTAAGTCTGAAAACTTACCTGCTTTGATTTCTTTTTCCAAGCTTTGTATGCTATTGCAATTATCATTATGCGCTATCACTGTCACATTGTACCACTCGTTGCAGTGCAGATCAATGATTTCACACCATGTATCTGATGTGCTGCATGAGTGCTGATGCCCATCTCTGGCTGCTGCGGTTGCAGTGTATAGCCTTGTACCATTACTGGAATCCCAAGACACCAATGCAATGTTAGTAGTGCAGTCCAGTGCAGCGTCAATATTCTGTGGGGTACATGGTTCTGAAAACATATCCATAAATCTCATTAATATAAATCCGAATGCTCCTCATTGAATACTGTTTATTCAGGATGGTGTTATGTCTTGAAGGCCTGTCAGAGAATGGGTGTGCAGCTTGTGAATTGGAATGATTGTACCTGTGCCTGATCTGATGTAGGTTTCTTGTGTTTGGGTCCTCCCTTCAAATGCTCAGAGCTGCTCCGTTCACACTACGCTGAGGCCCAATTGCAAACTTGCTGTTTTCCTCAGGGTAGATAAAGTTCAAATTATAATGACCAGTAATTACTGCATTTATCACTGGGATTGTAAGCATTGCTGGCATTTATTGCCCATCCCTAGTTGCCCTGAGATGGTGATAATCCAACTGAGTAGCTTGCTAGGCTACTTCAGAGGGCAGTTAAGTGTCAACCACATTGGTATGGGTCTGGAGTCACATAGAGACCTAACCAGATAAGGACGGCAGGTTTCCTTCCCTAAAGGACATTAGTGAACCAGTTGGGTGTGTATAACAATTCAACAGTTTCATGGTTACTTTTTCTGATACTAGCTCTTTATTTCCAAATTTCTTTTTAAACTGAATTCAAATTCTCAAACTGCCATGGTGGGATTTGAACTCTCGTTCTCTGGATTCCACAGGTATGGTTCCACGGCTGCTGGGCACCTTCTGGTACCATGCTCAATTGGCCAGTGTTGGTATGTGAGCCTTGATGGTGAGTTGCATGTACTGCCCATCCCCAGTTGCTCTGAAAAGGTGATGGTGGATTTTCTCCTTGAACCTCTGCAGACCTTGTTGTGATGGTACTCCCACAATGGCATTAGGTAGGGAATTTCAGGATATTGACACAGCAATGATGAAGGAAAGGCAATGTATGTTCAAGTCAGCATGGTGTGTGACTTGGAGGGGAACCTGGAAGTGACAGCATTCCCATTACATTATTGCTCGTGTCCTTCTTGGTGGTAGAGGTTGCAGGGGAGGGAGGTGTTGTCGAAGTAATCACTGGATAGAGATCAGGAGTGTGACCTTCAGCTGATTTTCAGGTCATTGACACCATTTAAGTACCACAACTGCCATTCCAACTGAGATTACCCAACTCAACCAGACCGAGGGTTGAAACGGGGACTATCCTCAGCTACTCAAAGGGCACAATTGGTGCAGCAACAGAGGAGTTCTACCCTTCACTTTCTATTTCCATTGTTCTGATATAGTCTTTGTATTTCAGGGCTCAGTGAACAATTCCTTTCATGGACCATGTACAATCTGTTTAATCATGGACTAATTTAATCACCTAAAGGAGGTAATTAACCACAAGTAAAACTCCAAGGGAAGATAATACTCTGCGAACTTTTATCTTTGATAGCAATCTAGCTCAATTCTAGGACTTCAATGTAGCATTACAGTATATATATTAATCAACCCTGATTATCACTTGCATTCCACTGATAATATTTCTCAGCAGCACAGGAACTACTTATTCTGTAAAGTATTTGATCATCTACTTGTATCCTGCGAGCGGTTAATCCCAACTTTATCAAGATATTCATTCGATCCTGTCAAAGGATTTATTCACCAGAACATAAATTTGGTGAGACACACAAACTGAAAAGCACCTGTGGTGATGTGTAAGCTGGGGCTTGGTATGCTGTCGCACGAGCGGCCTTGTGCAATTACAGCTAAAGTGTATGTCTGTCCACATGGTAAGTCGGACATTTCACAGCTCCGGCTTGCTGTGCTGCATGATTCTTTGTGGCCATTGCTTCCCTCTGCAGTTGCAATGTACAGCACTGCTCCGCTGCCCTGGTTCCATGAAACCAATGCAATACCAGCTGCGCAGTTCAGATGGGCTTCAACATCCTGTGGTGCGCAGGGTGCTGAAAAGTATCAATGAAGAAAATCAGATTACATTTTATGTGCCAAGAATAAAAAATACCTCTGTACTTAATATCTGCTACAAAATAAAATATAGTTTATAAATCAGTGAGGTATAAAACTTGAATTGAATTTGGAAAACGAGCCAAGCTTTAATGTCATTAAGGTGTTCAAACTTGTGTGGATGCATCTTAATGTTACTGTTGTGACTGCTCCAATTTTGTTTTATAGAGGGAGTGTGTGTCTGAGCCAGAGAGATCAGAAGGTCCTACCACTGATTTCTATGCCGAGTTAGCTGACCTCAACTAGTAGCAATGGGAGTGCTATTGCGGTCAAACAGTCTGCCAAGGTTCAATGTCAGGCCTCACATATGGAGAATGGTCACCTGGGTCAGGTAGCGAAGGGCATCCGGCACCAGTGGAACCATACCTGAGCAGCAGTCAACATGTTCAGGAGAGGTTGTTGAGAGAGATGAGGAGGGAAAAATATACATAATTGTAGCTGCACTTCTGGAACTCATATTTCTGTATTAAAGCTGTGTGTTTGTTGCATTTTCTATATACATTTAGAAATAGAATTAGGAAGGTACTTCCTCATTCATGAGTCCTTTCCATAAGTGGATAAGCTTAAATTTCCCATTTTTCTAGTGTGAAGTCAAGGATCTAGCATGTTTAGAACAATTCCAGTCTTACATTTCCCCTCAAAGTTATAGTGACAGGTGAACATCCAGGGTTCTGATACTTCTCAACACAATGCCAGAATTGTACCTCTATGGCATCTAACTGGGTTATTTTTTGGGTGCCAGAGCAAACATGACAGGTTTGTAGTACATTGCTCTCTCACTAGGAAAATTAGGAATTCCTTCTCTTATGTAAGGATTGTTTAAGCAAGTTTTTAAACAGTTTATTTTGGAAGTTAGACAGGGGATTCTTGTATCAAAATTACTTCCCCTGGAGTACTGTCTTATCCCTCCTCAGCCTTGACCTCTCTGCAGCATTAGACATGGTCGACCACACCATCCTCCTCCAACACATCTCCTTTTTCCAACTCACTGGGACTGCCTTTGGTAGGTTCACCTCTTACTCATCTGATTATAGCCACATCTCTAGCAATGGTTTCTCTTCCTTTCCCTTCACCATTACATCTGGATTCCCCCAAGGATCTATCCTTCACCCCCTTCTCTTCCTCATCTACATGTTGCCCTTTGGTGACATCATCCCAGACATGAAGTCAGTTTCCACATGTATACCGATAACACCCAGCACTACCTCTCCATCACCTCTCTTGACCTCTCCACTGCTGTAGTGTTGTCGAAATGTTTGTCCGACATCCAGACTTGGATGAGCCACAATTTCCTCCAGCTAAACATTGGGAAGACCAAAGCCATTGTCTTTGGCCCCTGCCATAAACTCTGTACCCTTCAAACGGACTCCATCCCCCTCCCCGGCCACTGTCTCAAGCTGAATCAGACTGTTCACAACCTTGGCATCCTATCTGACCCTGAGCTGAGCTTCCGACCATATGTCCTTTCCATCACAAATTCAGTAACCTTGTCCACTTCCACCTTCGCCCATCTGCTGCTGAAACCCTCTTCTGTGCCGGTATCACATCCTGACTTGAACTCATCCAAAGCACTGCTGCCTATATCCCATCCTGCACCAATTCACTCATCACCCTTGTCCTTGCCTCATCTACATTGGCTGCCAGTCCCCCAATATCTCTCGTTTAAAATTCTCATCCTCGTGTTTAAATCCCTTTGTGACCTTGCCTCTCCTTATCTCTTTAACCTGCTCCGGCCTAACAACCCACCCCACCAACGCCCCACAGAGTCTCCATTCCTCTGACTGTGGCCTCTTGTCCAGCCCTCATTCCCTTTGCCCTTCTTTGGCAACCTTGCCTTCAGCTGCCCAGGCTCCATGCTCTGGAATTCTCTCCCTAAACCCTTGTGCCTCTCCCTCTCCCTCTCCTCCTTTAGGGCCCTCCATAAAATCCACCTCTTTGACCAAGCTTTAGTCACCCTTCTTCTTTGGCTAGTCATCCATTTTTTTGATTACGCCTCTGTGAAGCACGATAAGCCTTTTTTTTTACATTAAAGGCACTATATAAATGCAAGTTATTGTTGTCAATGTCCTTTAAATGGTCCATGTGCATTAAGGTGAACTAGTAGAACGGATCTTCCATCCTTTATAGAACTCACCCAATTTTCATTCCATTGATTCCAATGGAACAAAAATCAGCGGGTTCTACACTGGGCGGGCGATCTGATCTGTTAGCTTACTGCCCAGGCAACAAAGTTGAAAATTACCCCCATTTTCTGCACATCTGGCTCACGCTACATGTTACTTTTGAGTGCATGATATTGACGCTGGCTGCTTTGAGTGGATAAAGAGTTCCATTGTCCAGCACTGACATCTTTCACCCTGATGAGCCCAAAATCAACTACGTTTTTAAAAAGCCTTCAAACTACTTCAAAAATGTGCTCCACTGATTTTTTTAAACAGTTGAGAAATCTAATTATAAAACATAAACATCATTATATATCAAATAAAACTGGTATGAACACTCCTATGGACTCCTTGCTGGCTGCCACATTGCATACTCCTGAACTAGTACCATGGAACTTATTTTGCAAAAGAATATAATCCTCTGTTTCACCAACCCAATATGGTTTTACAATCCATCAGACTAATAGGTTTGCATCAAAAGTCATCACAAGTAGGTACATGTGAAATGGATATCTTTTAAATATCTGTACTCAACGGCCATTTATCCAAATTACTGCAGTCATGGTATTGAATTCGTTGTGTTTTTGAGTACTTTATATTGACTGTCCATTGTACTGGATTATCTTCCAATTATAATAACCATTGACAAATCCATGTACAAGTGGTATATATTTTAATAAATAGCAAAGAAAAACATTTTTGTTACCTGATTCGATTTCAAAAGGATCACTTTGCGCACTGTTACATTTTCCATCCAGTGCCTTTACAGTTACGTTGTATTTGTGACCACAATGCAGCTGTGTAATTTCACAATGTGTACTTGATGTATTGCACCAGTAAACATCTCCATCTTCATTTGTCGCTGTTGCAATATACGACACTGCGCCCTCACTCTTCCCCCAGGATATAGTGGCAGAATTGACATTGCAATTCATAACTGCTGTGACATTGGTGGGGAGACATGGCGCTACAAGTTGGGAAACACAAATACAGAAATAGGATTTTAAATGGGAAACTAAGCACAGTAAAGTACTGCTTCTAATTTCGCTAATAAAATATCAACAGATAACATCTACAATATATGAAAAATTTTACATCTGCACACACTTCCGATGTCTCAACTTTTCCTATTATAAATTCTATTGTCCACATTTATAATGAAAAGTGTCTATGTAAACTTGTCACTGTAATGTAGTGGCAGTAACACTTCCGTTTTGTATCTCCTGGCTCCTTAGCGTCCACTGCAGAGAACCTCCTAGCTCCAACCAACTCTACTACTCTGCTTCCCAAATTGCCCTAAATTTTGCTATTTAATTATTAAAAATAATAGCAGATCAAAAGTATTATATAAAAATAAGGGCAGAATGTATGGCTTTAAAATGGGGACTGAAGTCTGTCTGCGTTCTCTGGTCCAACTATCAACGGCCCTGTAACCTCAGTTCACCTAAATACTACACTTGGTCTTTACTTCCCGGGGTGAAATCCAACTTCAACGGGTGCAAAAATGGGCGGTAGTGATTTGGCTGCTTGCTCAATGGGGTACGGTAGTGTAGTGGTTATGTTTCTGGTCTGGTTAATCCAGAGGCCTGGACTAATAATCCAGAGAATGCAAATTCAAATACCACCATGAGAGTTTTAATTCATTAAAAAAAAAATCTGGAAATAAGAAAAATATTGGTATGTGAAAGTGGCCATGAAGCTATCGGATTGTTGTAAAAGCCCAATTGGTTCACGAACGTCCTTTAAGGAAGGAAACCTGCCGTCCTTACCCAGTCTGGCCTATATGTGACTCCAGTCCAACACCAACATGGTTGACTCTTAACTGCCCTCTGAAGTGGCCTAGAAAACCACTGGTACCAGTTGTATCAAACTGCTTCATTGCCGTGGTTAAGGCCCACCACCATCTTCTCAGGGAGACTAGGGATGGCAATAAATGCCAGCCTTGCCAGCAATGCCCATATCCCAAGAATGAATGGAAATCAGGCAGGGTGTGTACCAGGTGGCTAATCTGCTACCACGCGATTTGCACCCCTGACTAAGTTGAATTTCAACACCCATGTGTAATGTCATGGGAGATTGACTACTTTATTTTTAAAAATATGAATTATGAAGCTAACAGCAAAGGACACATTATGAAGCATGAAATTTCTAATCTAAATAATTTTTCTGTTTTTGTTTTAAGTTGAAGAAAGAGTTGTACCAAAAATACACGTTGACTAGGTGTGCAGGTACACCATGTGCACTGCATTTTACAGTGTTACTGGTAGTGACAGCGTTACCTGTATAAATGCTGGAACTGGAATTCTGTGCACTCTCACACATCTCATTAGCAGCTTTGACACTGAAGCTGTATTCTTGGCCACAGTGGAGCCCTTGGACTTCACAAAATATGTCACTTGAATTGCATGTAACGTAATGTCCGTTGCCTCCTTCTGCAATTGCAATGTATGACTGTGCCCCATCAGTGTGTCCCCAGTGAACGGATGCACTGTTTTTGTCACAGGCCACAGAGGCGTCAATATGCTGTGGAACACATGGTGCTATTGACATGAGGAAAAGGAAAAGATTGCAGACATTGAAAATTACAGGCAAGGAGGTTGATTTATATTAGCGAGTGATGCCAACCAATGTTCCCTCTAAAATTTCGTTGTTGTGCGCGGCCAGTTTTTGCGATGTACTTTTTACATTTTTTGCGCGGTATTTGAGACCTTGAGCGGCCTGTGCAGTACCTAGAGGGAACATTGATGCCAACCAATGTCCCCTCTAATATTTTTTTTGAGCGTGGCACCTTTAAATTTGCAGCGCGGCCACGCACATGCGGTACCTTAGAGGGAACAGCTCGTGAGCAGCCTGCGCGGTACCTCCTGATCGCGGTGCGGCCGTGCACGCACGCAGCTTAAAGAGAACATTGATGGCAACTCCTCAACAGTGTCCAGCAGCTCATGTCAGGGGGATAATAGAATCTTCCTTCTTAGTAATAAGGAGGCAGAATTATTCGACTTAACTATAAGTGTTCTAACTATCTATTTGTACAGCTTGATTGTGTAGCGTTTACAACACGCATCCATCAATTTTAAGCAATGAAGTCCAGTGATTGTGGAATTTCAAAATTTAGCTCAACTTGTTTTCAGTGACATTCTGCAGCGAGGCAAATTCTAATGCTATAATGTAAAATCATTTTTAATAAAAAGTCACCAAATTGAAATAACTAAAACTAAATGCGCTACCTCACCATGTATAAGCATAGTCTAGATTTTCTTATTTTATTGTTTAATTAATGCATACATTGTAATTTGTTCAACACATATCGCGCTAATTAAAATGGTAAATATTGTCCAAAGGCTTGCGTGGGGTGCTAGTGGGACAGGCCAGTAATTACCTCTTTGGAAGGAAAAACATGTTTTGCTCAGTCCCATTTTAACAAGGTGTATGTAGCACATTAATTTGATATCATGCATGGCCCTATAATAATAGCATAAAAGTCTATAATATATTAAATTTGACATGTATGTTGCGAACTCTTTAATTGGGCATCACCATTCTGTGACACATAGGCCTAGAAATTCAGTATAGCCACGTTTGGGGCGCTACAGCATGGCGTTCGCTAACTTTTGCGCCCGGCGCAACTTAGCGCCACCTTCGCCGATATTCAGTTGCATCGCCCCAAGAGGTTGCTGCTGCGCTAAAGCAGGCGATGCACGACTATCATTAGGCGCTAAGCCGGCGATCCGGGGCGCAAACACCGAAGGCGGGCGCAGCGCAGGTGCGGCGAGTTGCTCATTGAGGCCAGACAGTCAGGCGCCAGTCAGCACTTAAAGGGGGAGGGTGGAATTGCTTGGCTGCCACGCCCTGCACACTGCAGCCCTAAGGCAAGGCCTGAACACTGCTTCTGGAACAGCTCCACGCCCAGGAGAATGGAGAAGGCCAGGGAGAGAGCGCAACACTTCGGCGAGGGTGACCTGAGGCTGCTGGTTGGCGCAGTGGACCGCAGGCGCCATATCCTCTTCCCTGAGGGTGGCAGGAGGCCGCTGCCCGCCGAATATCGGAGAGCATGGAGGGATGTGGCAAACAGGGTCACGTCCAACAGCGTGGTTGGCAGGACACCAACCCAGTGCCGGAAAAAATTCAACGACCTCACTCGGGTTGTCAGGGTGAGTACCCTTTCCAGTATCCTCCTCATCCCTGCATGTGTACCTCACTTTATGGCCAAACAGGTCTGAAAGCCCTAATGGCCAGCCCTCATCCAGCAGCTATGGGACTGTCATGAAAAGCACTTGCGCAATCAGGACTTTAGACACTGTCAGAGCTATTCGAACATGGGAAGCAGTGCGGGCAAGATCAGGGCTTGACACTGTACTTAGAGGCGGTCCTTTCTCTTGCAGTCCAAGCTGGCGCATAACAGAAGACAGCAGCGACAGACCAGGGGAGGCCGTCCTGACCTGAAACAGCTGAGCAACCTCGAGCAGCGAGTGGAGCGGATCATGGCAGGCCGGCTGAGTGGCCCCGTCGCCACTGGAGATGCTGACCCTGTTCTGGGCACCAATGGTAAGGTCATCACCTTTTTGACCTCTCCCTTTCCACTTGCGCCTCACGCCAGCATCCTTTGCCACTATCGAACCAATGCAGTGCACAGCAGCACTCATGCCTCCCTTGCTGCCGCCCTGTCCTCACTCTAAAGCAACTCTTGTGCCTCCCTGCTTTCAGATGGTGACTCGCCAGGTGAGGAGGCGGCCCCTCAAGCTGGCACTGTGTCCAAGTCAGACATAGAGGAGGAGGAAGAGGAAGCCAGCCCATCAGGGACACCCTCAGCCGAGGCAGCCCATGGCCATGATGGTGACACGTCTTCCCTGGAGGGGAGCAGGGGGGGAAGGGTCGGAGGATAGTGAAGCTCCGGGGACCAGCGGGCTGCAGCAACGCGGGAGGGGTGGGGAAGCTCGGCGGCCTTCTCCCCGGAGGGTGAGTGCAGCCTCCAGTCCTGCTACGGTGAGCGCAGAGGAGGTGCGGCTCCTAGTGGAAATGGGCGCCCAGGCTGAGCGCAGGCACACTGAGCTCATGGCTGCAGTGGCAAGGATGCCTAACTCCATAGAGTCACTGGCAAGGAGTGTGCAGGAATTCGGGGCAGCACAGGCCAGGAGTCTGCAACAATTCAGTGCAGCACAGGCCAGGAGTCTGCAGGACATCGCGGCAGCACAGGCTAGGAGTCAGCAGGACTTCGCTGCTTCACAGGCGGCTTCTAGCCAAGTGCTCAGTCGTGCCGTGCATTCACTGGCTGCTGCCATGCAGACACAGACCAGGGCCACACGGGCACTAACTGCTGCCACACTCGCTGGATCGGCCAGGCATCGCCGGGGTACTCGCTGTGCCGCAGCAGCCCAGCAGTCTGTGCCTCAGCAGATTGCTGCGCATGCTGCAGTGCTGGCCCGTGCACGTGCCAATGTCTCAGCCGACCAGGGAGTGCCTGTGATCTGTCAGGTTGGCAGCATTCCTGCAGCCAACACTGTCACTCCTCCATTGCAGCTGCCACCAGCTGTTGGACAGACTGCTGCCGCCCCAGCAGAGTTGGAGCAGTCAGCAGCCGGCCCCTCCAGGCCCAGAGTTGGTCCAGGCCGACCCCCAAGGGCATCTGCCGTCTCACCATCTGACCCTCAGCAGCCTTGCTGCAGCCACTGGGGTCCCATTGAGGAGGAGCTGCAGGGCGGGTAGGGGCCAGTCACAGAAGCGAAATGGATCACCCTCGCAGGGGAAAAAGTAGAAGGTGTGGCCAAATGTTTTGTTTTACTTATAAAAGCCGAGACTGGTGTATTTGTTTCATATATAAAAGCCAAGACTGGTGTATTTGTTTCATATTTAAAGGCCGAGACTGGTGTATTTGTTTCATATTTAAAGGCCGAGACTGGTATATTTGTTTTACTTGTAAAGGCCGAGACTGGTGTATTTGTGTTTTTGGGGGGGGTTTCTCTCCATTAGTTTGTCATGTGGGAAGGGCACAGAGGTATCATAGTAAAAAAAATTCTTAAATCGCACTGTCCATGCTTTCTTTTGGAAGTCCTGGTTGCCCTGCTCGGCTGAGGGCTTGTGGAGCGGCTACATTCATCTTCTGCCATTGGCACAAGCCATTCCTTGAGAGGGGGCCTAGAACCGACTTGCAATAAGCCGCCGACGGGCGGCCTTTGCACTTTCTGCCTCCCTCCTGTGCTGGTCCTCCAATGTCTGCTGGCAGTGGCTGAGTCCTGTGGATAGCCAGGTTGTGCAGCATGCAGCACACGACAACGAAATGGGAGACTCGCTCAGGCGAGTACTGTAGGGCTCCCCCGGAGCGATCCAGACAGCGGAACCGTTGCTTCAGCACGCCGATTGTTTGCTCAATGATGTTCCTGGTTGCTTGATGGCTCTCATTGTATCCCTCTTCAGCAGGGGTGCTGGGCGCACGGAGCGGGGTCATCAGCCAGGTGCACAAAGGATAGCCTTTGTCCCCGAGAAGCTATCCTCGTGGGTGAGGCTGGGCCTCGAACATGTCTGCCACAGAAGTCTGGCGCAGGATGAAGGCATCATGGCTGCTGCCTGGAAAGCGGGCGTTGACAGCTAGGATGAGCTGCCTGTGGTCACACACCAACTGCACGTTGAGCGAATGGTAGCCCTTCCGGTTGCGGTAATCCTCGGCATTCTCTAGAGGTGCCCGCAAAGCCACATGCGTGCAGTCAATGGTGCCCTGCACCATGGGGAAGCCCGCTAATGCTGCAAAGCCCATTGCACGCTGTTGCTGCTTGTCAACGGTCATGGGGAAGGAGATGAACTGACATCTCCTTCTGAAAAGGGCATTGGTCACCTGGCGGATGCAGCAATGTACCGCAAACTGGGAGATGTTGGAAATGTCCCCAGTAGCGGATTGGAAGGAGCCGGTGGCATAGAAGTTGAGAGCCACCGTCACCTTCACTGCCACCAACAGAGACGTCCTGCTCCTCAGCTGTGGCTGCAGATCTCCACGAAGCAGGTGGCAGGTCTCAGTGACCACCGCCCTTCTGAATCGCAGCCTCCGAACACACTGCTCCTCAGACATGTTCAGATATGAAAACTGCTGGCGGTATACCCTGGGTGGGTAAGGCCTCCTTTGCCGACGCCTGTTGCCCCTTCTCCGTCTGGCCATGACTGGCACTCTCTCACGGCGTCTGAGCCCTTTGAATGCAATGGAGAAGCCCAACGTTTCCACCCATTGCAGCCCCCATTATATGTTTCCAATCAATGCTATGACACTGAAGTTAAAGACAAGTGCAAAGCTGTGGCCTGAAGCCACAAGTACCTGTGCGAGTGTTGAGCCAAACCAGAAAGCTCTCTACCTTTGTCTCTCTCCAAAGAACCGTCTCTCACAAAGAAGGAGTGGTGCAAAATGGCTGCCATTTATACTGCAGGAGGAGTCTCCTTTAATTAGTGCACCCCGCGCCCCGCAGTGACTGGGAACCGTTCCCCTCTACCAGTCGCTAGGGGTGCCAGGCGCACAATAGGCCGGCGCCACTGAATTTCCGGTTTGGGGCGCACAAAGGGCGTTGCACCATGAAATGACGTCAGGATCTGCGTGCGCAGCTGAGCGCGCGCAAAGGTTTTGCGCCGCCGCTAAATCTTAACTGAAGTTCGCGAGAGGCGCAAATCGCGCTGCGCCCGGGCGCTAGCCGCTTAGCGCCCCACTTTTCCTCCTCCTAAGGCGCTAGCGGCTGGCGCAAACAACTGAATTCCTAGGCCATAGTCACGCCTGCAGCTGCATACATTTACCACTAGAGGGACCTTAATAAACTGCAGCTCTCCGTAACTCATCCTTTCAGCATCACTAATGCCAGTCTAAGGGAAATATGCTTTGTCCTGACATTCCACCGGCAAAGCCATGGGAAATCCACTAATAACAGGAAAGTGTCCTCCTCTGCTCGGTTAGTTAGTGCATATTGCACCTTTGCATTCATCAAACAGCAGTGCATTGTGTAGAGGTTGAACGCAGGCTTCAGTTCTGTTTGAGCGTACAACACATTGCTGCAAACAGAACAGTTCCTCTTCTGTTGGACTTAAATAGTGAATGGAGTGCATCCAAACCTTTCAGAAAGTCGTCCCCACCTGTTTGAAGTTGAGTGCTGTAACTACTGTTACTCCCGCAGTTCTCAGACAGTGCCTCTACAGTTACTTCGTACATTTGCCCACACTTCAGCTTGGGCAGGTCACAGCGCGTTTCCGTTGTGTTACACCACGTCATATGCCCATTATTTGTTTGTGCTGTTGCAACATACAGTTCTGCCCCGTCGCTCTGCTCCCAAGTCACTGACGCTGTGTTAGCTTCACACTGCAGAGTAGCTTCCACAGCCACAGGGGCACAAGGCGCTTCGGAAACAAAAACATCACAATACTAATTTATCTCATGGCCCATTTTACGTCAACTCTGCAACTTCATTTTACATGCAAGTCTCCTTTTACAATTACAGCTACAGTTAACTGATAATATTTGATTGGAATAATAGCTGTAAAATGTGTAATTGAAGGCATACACTGGCAAAGGGAAGGCACAATCTATTTCAATTGTATTGGACATTAATGGATATTCTCTGGTTTCATTATATTCACATTTCCAATTGAATTCCTTTCCTTTCTGTTTTGCTCTACTATATTCTTCCAAGTTTAATCATGAAAATCCCAGTTTACATATAATGCTGTTCCCTTACAGTTTGCTTTTTAAAAGATGTTTTATACAATTATATAATATATATATTATACAAATACATATAAAGCACAGAAGCTGTATACATCTACATGGCAATTTCTTTCTGAAAATGTTACCTATAAAAACGGGGGGGGGGTGGAGGGGGAACCCTGCAAATACACAGCAGATCGTGTATGCTGGAAAATGGGATTAGACTGGACAGGGATGGATGGGCGGCGCAGACACGATGGGCCGAAGGGCCTCTTTCTGTGCTGTAAAACTCTATGACTCTATCGTCAGAAGGGTCACCACTGAAACATTAACTTTTCTCACTACAGATGCTGACTGCCTATTTCCAACATTTTTTGTTTCTGTTTCACTAAAACATGCCCAAGTGGTCATCTCCATGTTTAGGTCAAGACATCAGGGACATTGCTGCTGAGCCTGATTCTGTCCTCACTCTGCTTCTACCACTGGCCAGTGATCAGGAATGGAAATCCGTGCTAAGTTTTCCCCTTCCTAGCATATGCTGAAGCCCACTGTTGTGTTCCTAGCACCACACAGGCTGAGATCAACTAACTCAGAAGAGACCAAGTCTGAACATAAGACCATCCTAGTCTGTATGGCCAAGTACCATAGCAAGTGGAGTATTTACTCTCTGTGTCAATGTGGGAGCTGCCAAACACTTTCTCATGAAGGTCAACACTCATTTAATTACTCATTTAGGACTATGTACTTCTCTGCAAATGATTTAATTTAATTTCAGATTTTCATGTTGGATTGAAAGTTTGAAATTTAGCCTGTAAATAGTGCAATTCATTTAATATTTACATTTTTTTTGTTTAAAAGAATGCTTTTCTTTAGTATTGTGTTGTGGCGTACCGACCACAGAAAGGACACAATCCACTTTTCGGTCCGTAGACTATAAATCAGGCGTCATGCCTTTAAGAAGGATCACACCTTTAAGAAACTCGATCTGCAACATAGTTAAGCCCAGAGCGGGGGAGGGGCAGTCGAAGCTGTGGACTGATGCAGTCAGTCAGACTTGGTGTAGGCTCTTACGCCATTTTGTGTTCAACATGCAGTCTCAAGAATTAAACCTTTTCTGTTGAACCTCTCCGAGTCAGTATTTCTGCTAGGAGTACATAGACTCCTGCAGTGTATTATTTGACAGTAATAGACCATTGACATTATTAGAGCCAGACTATTACCTGTCTCCATCTGCTGACTGTAACTCTCAGAGACGTTGCACATGTCATTGAGTGCTAGAACAGTGACCGTGTATTTGTGGCCACACTGCACAGCCACTAATTCACAGTTGGTGCCTGTTGTCATACAAGAATCCATGTGACCGTCAGTTGCTTCTGCTGTTGCGACATACGTCAGTGCGCCATCACTGAGGTCCCACGATACCATTGCAATTTTTGTCACACAGTCAACATAAGCTGTGACGTTCTGAAGATTACATGGTGCTGAAATGTGAACAAGAAAGATTATCGTCTATTATTCACAAAGGGAATCAGAAGATACTTTATTATATTTTAGCACCAAACGTAACTTGTCAAAAGACAGTTTCAAAATAACATGTGCGATTTTACTTGCATGCATGTCAGTGACATAAATTTTGTAGATTTGGATTGCAAGTAAGTAGAAGCAGCTATTTGTTTTATTCCACCTATAAATGGGACAATGGGATGGACATTAATGCTACACATAACTAAAACAGAACATCTGAACCTAAGTGGCCTCAGGGGCAGTGCCTTACTTTGCGTCTCTCTCATGTTCCTGCTAAATTCTGCTTGTCTCTCTCTATCCCTCTCTATACTTATTCTCCTTTCCTTCACTCACACTCGTTCTATGTACACAAACACGTCTTTACATACACTTTTACTCCCTGTGGGTGGACTGCAGAGTACATCAGCTGGCAATGAACCGGATAACAGGCTTGGCAGATACAGGGTCAATAAAGGGCAATGATGTAATATTTTATTAACGTTGTTAACAAATGATTTAGTTAAAATCATGCTAGGATCTAATTCGTATCACATTGCCTATATATGATTATACAATATAATTCCAATCAATATCATATACCAAAGATATGATTCATCTAAACAATCACAAAAAATATATTCGCAATCATGTTTCTCTGCACTTTAATGAAATAGAGGAAGTAAAGAATCTTAGACGTTGTTCAGTTTGCTTCAGCCCCTTTTCCAAAGACTCACATCTGCTGATATCTAAATGTCTCTTTTCCATTTACTTGTTCTTTTTCCTGTGCCCCCTTTCATGATTGTGGGTGCGGGAGGGGGAGGGGGTGGAAGATACAGGTAGGAGTGGGAGCAGAGAATCTGAACCATCTTCTCAGATGACTACTTCTTCTCCCAAAAAGTAGTCATCTTTGGATGTTAACCTCTGTCTTTAATCACCAGATCAATGCTTATGTTGGAGTTTTCACTATCATGCCAGTTTGGATTGTTGTTTACTCCTTCATCATAGGAATTCATTGTTAAGACATTGTTGAAGTAGTAAAACTCATTACATCAAATTCTAGTGATATATGGGCTAAATAATGCAGGTTTCCATTTCACAATTGAACAAAATTCAGAGCAAAGCTTTGGATTTGAACAAACTTAAATTTCAGTTCTGGATTTGTACTCTGAATTAACTTACATACAGTGCTTGTAAGGTTTGCATAGAATTAGATAGAATTTACAGCACAGAAACAGGCCACTCAGCCCAACTGATCCATGCCGACATTTATGCTCCACACGAGCCTCCACCCACCCCTCTTCATCCAAACTTATCGACATATCCTTCTATTCCTTTCTCCCTTGCGTGCTTATCTAGCTTTCCCTTAAATGCATCTATGCTATATTCTAACCACTCTCTAGGTAAAGAAGTTTCTCCTGAATTCCCTATTGGATTTATTGGTGACTATCTTGGATTTATATTTAAAATTTCTAATTTTATAGTGTACCCAGGAATGATGAAAAGTACCATCATTTGCAATGTAAATAATAAATACTTATATTGTGACAAACAAAAAGCTGCTTTATTTATATTGCATTGGTTTATTTCAGCAATGACATTGGAATATAAAGTTACCTGTTTCAATTTCAAAACTTGAACTCTGGATACTGTTGCATGTTTCATCCATAGCTATTGCACTTATATTGTAGTACTGGCCACATCCCAGATCTGTAATGGTGCAAGTGAGGTTGGCTGTGCTACATGAAGCTGTATGTCCATCCCTTCCCTTTGCTGTTGCAACATATGATATTGCACCATCACTGTGCTTCCAGAGTACCAATACCGTCTTATTGTGACAGTCTACAAAGGCATCCACTATCTGCGGAGCGCACGGCTCTAGGGTAGAAAGAAAACATAATCATTAATACAATTCATCTTTCTTTTTTTCTAGTGGCCGATAGTGGAGCGATTCCGCCCTCATTCTTTTGTTTTGTTCCTATATCATGCATATGCAGAGAGGTCAGTTATACAGCACAGAAAGAGGCCCTTCGGCCCATCGCGTAGTTCAAGCACTCCAGCCTTCCTGCAATGTTACTTGAAACCTGGTCCCTGGAGGTGGGAGAGAGTTCGTTGGAGGTGACCCTTCCTCTAATTTTCCTTGTGGAGGAATGGCTGAGATTAGGAACTTAGCATATGGAGGATCAAAGGTGTCCTATCTCTTTGCCCCCATGTACACCTGCAGTATTTAAATTAAGCTTGAGTGGGGTTTGGGGGCTGAGTCATTGGTCCCAGTGGTGCATATTTCCCACTCTGAACAGACAGCATAGAGAAAGGAAAATCGAGCCTATTGACTTTGAGGAGGATTTGACCAATTTATTTCACTTGGTCAACCCATCTCCCAGTAAAGAGGTGGGCACACACCTTGATCCCAGGACTCTTGTCATGTTCTTCTGTAACTGTCACCAGAATGTGTTTTCTGGTTGCTCTTTCTCTCCCTATGAGGAAGCTCCTTCACCTCTGCTTAGTGTCTACCATAATGGCTCACTTGAGATTGGGAATTTACTAAAGTGAGGTCTTAATGAGTTTGTTAGTGCACCAAGACTTTGGGCCACCAGCCCACTAAAAACAATTTGTACTTACAGAAGTGATCTTTATTATGACACTATACATTTCTGTGAGAGGAAATGGTTATGTAAATAGCGAATTGGGTGGTCTGAAAGCTGCATGAAAAAGTGTTTTGTAATTTTTTTTGTCTGCACAAACATAATATGGTAGCGTAATGATAAAAAGAAAAAAAACTGCAAATGCTGGAAATGTGGAATATAAACAAGAACCGTTGGAAATACTCCAGAGGTATGGCAGCATCTGAAAAGATAGATTAACATTTTGGGTAAATTATACAGAACTGGAAAAGGAAGGCATATCAGCCCCCTTTATGGGACTCACCAGAACACAGAGTAAAGAAGGAAGACTAGCAGAACAAAGGGAAGCCAATTAATACCCTGCAAAAGTTTTTTTGTTAAAGCTGCAAAGGTACAATAAAAAATGTTGGATGATAATTCAAAGGCTATCTCAGTCAGGTTGTGAGAAGGCATTAGAAAGACAAAAGGCGAATTAGAAGATGTCCTGTTTTGGAGTGCTAGTATTTGGCCCATGTCATTTATCTTTTGTCCTGCTTACTCTTCAAGTTCTTAGAAAAGGGACGCTATCAAAAATGTTAACCTCTTTTCAGATGCTGATGGAGCTTCTCTGTTTCCCCAGCCTTTTCTACATTTATTCAGTATTGCCAATTATATGGATATGTATTTACATGCGTGTGATATCAGTCTGACAAAAATGACACATCTATTTCAGCTCTTCTCTTTCCATAAGCAAACAAAAAGCTCATCAAAAACTTTTCATTAAAAAGTGTCGGTTTGATCTTATTTTTAATTTTCTAAGTTGTATTCCTTCTTCTACTCAAACACATTTAAAATGAACAAGAAGTTAAATACCTGTATTAAGCTGCAGGCTGGAGGATTGTGAGCTAATGCAGTTGCCATTTGCTGCTTTCACTGTTATTGAATATGCTTGACCGCAATGCAGCTGTGTGAATTCACACTCAGTGTTTTGTGTGTTGCAGGAGGCCATGCGCCCATCACTGGATTCTGCTATCGCAGAGTATGATGTTGCTCCATCGCTTTGAGACCATGATACTGAGAGACTGTTAAAGTGACACTTTGGATAGCCAGAGGTAATTTGCGGGGGACACAGTGCTGTCAATTTAAGGGAAAAAGAGAACCTAAGTTTTGATAGCTAAATCCTAAAGTTATACCAGTATCTCTTAATAATTTTGAATATGTCAAAAGTAAATGTATGGAATCATTAAAAAAAATAAGCATTGTTTACTCAAGCAATAAATAGTGCTATTGGCCTGGATTTTGTGGTCAGTGGCGAAGGAACGACGTTTGCCATTCACCTCAAGAAAACCTGCCCACAAAGTTTTAGCAGGCTCTAGTGCACAGACTTCCTTTTTTCCGATGTCAGTTTGAATTTGGCACCATCTATAGGGGATCTGTGGCATCTGTGAACAGGGAAAGCAGCGGGGAGGCTAATCAACCAATCAGGCTGAACCTCACAGACGGCAAAGCAGGAAGTAAAAAACAGGAAATTAAATTACATTTAAATCATTGTACAGAAAGTGAAATAAAGATTGGGACTTACCCATGAGATTAAGAGAGAAACTTCAATAGACAAACACAAACTTTAACAAAATATTTTAATTTTTTTTAAAATCTGCAATAATTAATTTTCTTCTGAGGGAATGACACTCCACACTTGTAAAATTAATTTTTCATGGCCAGAGAGGTTTTTCAACAGTAATTATGACTTAATATGCCATTAAAAACTCAGTTACTCCTGATTGAACGAGGCTTAAGTTGTTCATTGGTTTTTAGTGTGATAATAGTGGGTAATGAGTTTAAGTTAACGCTTTAACAGTGATTTCTGTGGTGAATCCATCGGCAAAGACTGCAACAGCGCACCCTGTAAGGAGCAGGATATCACTGACAGCAATTTCCGGATTTCCGCGTTTAACGGCGCATGTATGGACGCCAGAAGTTACTGTCCGTTTTACCCAGTAATAACGGTGAGTGCTCCTATAGCAAATTCTGGGCCATTATCTTGATTTCTTTCTTTCTACCATGCAACATATGGGGTTAAAAACCAGGTTCACTCACAGAAAATGCGTGTTTTGATACAATGGCCCCAGAATATAGACAGTCAGGTGTCAGAGGGACGGGCTGAGAATTTTAGTTCAAATAGTAGCATCTTGTGAGTTTTATTTAGGGTATATATGTTTGTATGGCAGGGTGCCTTGAGTTTAAGAGATATGTACATAATTTTTGCTGCAGCTGGTCAATGTTTGAAAAATATTTCTCAGCCTGTCATTTTCAAATTGGGTAGTCCATTTGAAGCCATCATAAAGAGATGGATTGGCAAGGGCAACACCATGAAAGGCCAGCAACAAACCACTATGTAAAGGTTAATGTTCACAGACCTTGTTCCTGGTCCATTGTGCATTGCAGTTTAACACAATAGATGCAACTGTTATTTTTCTATTGTTTAAGGAGGGATAGTTAAGCCTTTAACCACTGTAAATCTACAGTGTGATTGCTTTTATTTGCTTAACCATTTACCGTTTAATAAAATAGCAAAATACTGCGGATGCTGGAAATCTGAAATAACAACAGAAAATGCTGGAAATACTCAGCAGGCCAGGCAGCATCCGTGGAGAGAGAAACAGAGTTAACGTTTCAGGTCTGGGACCCTTCATCAGAACTGGAAAAAGCTGGAGATGTAACAGATATTAAGCAGGTGCAGAGATAGGGGGGGGGGGGCGGTTAGGAGGGGAGGAAGGAATAGAAAGAACACCCTGTGCTTTTGTAAGAGGCAGGAAAGATCCTGCCTCTTACAAAAGTACAGGATGTTCTTTCTATTCCTTCCTCCCCTCCTAACCCCCCCGCCCCCCCTGTCTCTGCACCTGCTTAATATCTGTTACATCTCCAGCTTTTTCCAGTTCTGATGAAGGGTCCCAGACCTGAAACGTTAACTCTGTTTCTCTCTCCACGGATGCTGCCTGGCCTGCTGAGTATTTCCAGCATTTTCTGTTGTTATTACCGTTTAATAAATCGGTTTGCCAGCTTACAGCCTAAACCATAGTCTAGTGAAGTGTTTATTCTACTACCTTCCAAAGTAAAGGAAGATCACGTGAGGGCACGTGTTAGTGAACTAGTAAACAAGGTACAGTAAAAAGGATTTTCTGTTTGATTCCTAGGGTCACATGTTATCTAGATATGGATTGGTAAAAGTGCACTTCAGGTCATCGAGCGTGGAGGCTTGTCTATGGGATTGAACGGAGATGCTGAACCGGAGGAAAATATTGAGATGCAAAATGTAACTAATGTCACAGGAATACTTTTAGTCTACAATGCCATACCTCTTTCAAGATTGACAGCAGAACTTTGGTTGCTGCTACACTTTTCATTATAAGCAGTCACTGTTATTGAATACTGCTGGCCACATGGTAAATCTTTGATCTCACAGTTAGCTTGTTGTGTGTTACACGAGCGTGTCAGCCCATCGCTCCCTTCGGCTGTTGCTCTGTATGACACCGCCCCAACGCTGGAGTTCCAGGACACTGAAACAGCATTTGTGGCACAGTCCAGATGAGCATTCACATTCTGTGGAACGCAGGGTGCTACAAGGACAGAGAGAAAGATGGAAGGAAAAAAATAATTACAATTAAATTAAGCAAATTATAATTTGCAGTGAAAATGTCTTCAGTACAAGTTCAGCTCTGTATATTCAAAGCTAATTGTCTTATTCACAATCAGACAATCAAAATCCATGGCTGCTTTTCACTCAAATTGACTTGCCTCAGTTTGGATCGACTCAAAATCTTTCTCTATTGTACCATTATTGTCAACAGATCACAATGGCAGGGTTTTGTGCGAAATTACATTCTTGCTGCTATAAGCACACCAGAATTGTGCTGGTGGAGAAGATCATGACACAGATCAACCATCTCCCAGCTGATGGAAAACGCGTGGAGTGAGAAAGTTAGAAAAATGGCGTGTACGTGCAAGGAGCGTAGGGGAATAACTGGCATCAGAATTTCTTTTCAATGTTGGAACAAACAGTAGTCAGAAAGGGCAGAGCTGCAGATCCCACAAGAGCTTACTGGGTAAATGCACTGCGGTACCGAGCCACTCAAACCAGGAAAGTTTCTAGTTCACAGCAATTACAAAAATAAGTTCAACCTCTGCCTCAACTACCATTTCCCTGTCTTTGTGTGAAGACGACTGAATAAGCTGCAGCTTTTTTTCCTCTAGAAAAGAGAAGGCTGAGAGGTGACCCAGTAAAGGACATTAAAATTATGAAGGGGTTCGATACGTTAGACGTAGAGAAGATGTTTCCACGTGGGGAGTCCAAAACTAGGGGTCATAAATATAAGAGAGTCACTAATAAATCCAATAAGGAATTCAAGAAATCAGAGAGTGGTGACATTGTGGAATGCGCTACCACAGGGAGTGGTTAAGGTGAATAGCATAGATGCATTTAGAACATTGAAACATAGAAAAATAGGAGCAGGAGTAGGCCATTCGACCCTTCGAGCCTGCTCTGCCATTCAATATGATTATGCCTGATCCTTTATCTCAATACCATATTCCCACTCTCTCCCCATACCCCTTGATGCCTTTTGTGTCTAGAAATCTAACTATCTCCTTCTTAAATATATTCAGTGACTTGGCCTCCACAGCCTTCCACAGGTTCACCACCCTCTGAGTGAAGAAATTTCTCCTCATCTCAGTCCTAAATGTCCTACCCCATATCCTGAGACTGCGACCCCTCGTTCTAGACCCCCCAGCCAGGGGAAACATCCTCCCTGCATCCAGTCTGTCTAGCCCTGTCAAAATTTTATACGTTTCAATGAAATCCCCTCTCATTCTTCTAAACTCTAGTGAATACAGGCCTAGTCAACCCAATCTCTACTCATATGACAGTCTTGCAATCCCAGGAATCAGTCTGGTGAACCTTTGCTGCACTCCCTCTATGGCAAGTATATCCTTTCTTAGGTAAGGAGACCAAAACTGCACACAGTACTCCAGGTGTGATCTCACCAAGGCCCTGTACAACTGTAGTAAGACATCCTTTCTCCTGTACTCAAATCCTCTTTCAATGAAGGCCAACATACCATTTGCCTTCCTAACTGCTTGCTGCACCTGCATGTTTGCTTTCAGTGACTGGTGTACAAGGACACCCAGGTCCCTTTGTACATCAGCATTTCCCAATCTATCACCATTTAAATAATACTCTACCTTTCTGTTTTTCCTACCGAAGTGGATAACCACATTTATCCTGAGGATTGGGAGCAGTTCAGGATTCAACAAAGGAGGACAAAGGGATTAATTAAGAAAGGGAAAATAGAATATGAGAGTAAGCTTGCAGTGAACATAAAAACTGAATGTAAAAGCTTTTATAGATATGTGAAGAGAAAAAGATTGGTGAAGTCAAGCGTAGGTCCCTTGCAGTCAGAATCGGGGGAATTTATAATGGGGAACAAAGAAATGGCAGACCAACTAAATACATATTTTGGTTCTGTCTTCACAAAGGAGGACACAAATAACCTCCCAGAGATGCCGGGGAACATAGGGTCTGATGAAAGGGTGGAACTGAAAGAAATCAGTATTTGTAGGGAAATGGTGTTAGGAAAATTGATGGGACTGAAGGCCGATAAATCCCCAGGGCCTGATAATCTACATCCCAGGGTACTTAAGGAAGTGGCCCTAGAAATAGTAGATGCATTGCTGGTCATCTTCCAGAACTCGATAGACTCTGGAATGGTACCCATGGATTGGCGGGTAGCTAATGTTACCCCACTATTCAAAAAAGGTGGTAGAGAAAAGGCGGGGAATTATAGACCGGTAAGCTTGACATCGGTAGTGGGGAAAATGTTAGAGTCCATTATAAAAGATGTAATAGCAGAGCACTTGGAAAGCAGTGACTGGATCGGACAAAGTCAACATGGATTTACAAAAGGTAAATCATGCTTGACTAATCTACTGGATTTTTTGAGGATGTAACTGGTAAAATAGATAAGGGAGAACTAGTGGATGTGGTGTATTTGGACTTTCAGAAGGCTTTCGATAAGGTCCCGCATGAGAGATTAGCGTGCAAAATTAAGGCACATGGGATTGGGGGCAAGGTATTGACTTGGATAGAGAACTGGTTGGTGAACAGAAAGCAAAGAGTTGGAATAAACGGGTTGTTTTCCGAGTGGCAGGCAGTGACTGGTGGGGTACCGCAAGGATCGGTCCTAGGACCCCAGCTGTTCACAATATATATTAATGATCTGGACAAGGGAATTGGATGTAATATCTCCAAATTTGCAGACGACACAAAGCTGGGTGGGAGGGTATGCTGTGAGGAGGATGTCGCGAAACTTCAGTATGATGTGGACAGGTTGGGTGATTGGGCAGAAACATGGCAAATGCACTATAATGTGGATAACTGTGAGGTTATCCACTTTGGTGGCAAAAACAGGAAGGCAGATTATTATTTGAATGGCAATAGATTGGGAGAAGGGGAAGTGCAAAGAGACCTGGGTGTTCTTGTGCACCAGTCGCTGAAGGTAAGCATGCAGGTGCAGCAGGCAGTTAAGAAGGCAAATGGTATGTTGGCCTTCATAGCAAGAGGGTTCGAGTACAAGAACAAGGATGTCTTGCTGCAGTTGTACAGGGCTTTGGTGAGACCACACCTTGAGTATTGTGTGCAGTTTTGGTCGCCTTACCTGAGGAAGGACGTTCTTGCCATGGAAGGAGTGCAGCGAAGATTCACCAGGCTGATACCTGGGATGGCAGGAATGACGTATGAGGAGAGATTGTGTTGATTGGGCTTATACTCACTGGAGTTTAGAAGATTGAGAGGGGATCTCATCGAAACCTATAAAATTCTTTCAGGCCTGGACAGACTAGATGCAGGAAGGATGTTTATGATGGCTGGGGAGTCCAGAACCAGGGGTCATAGTCTAAGGATAAGGGGTAAGCCATTTAGGACTGAAATGAGGAGGAATTTCTTCACCCAGAGAGTGGTGAACCTGTGGAATTCTCTGCAACAGAGGGCGATGGAGGCCAGTTCATTAAGTATATTCAAGAAAGAGTTGGATATATTTCTTAAGGCTAAAGGGATCAAGGGATATGGGGAGAAGGCAGGGACAGGGTACTGAATTTGGATGATCAGCCATGATCTCATTGAATGGCGGAGCAGTCTCGAAGGGCCGAATGACCTACTCCTGCTCCTATCTTCTATGTTTCTATGTTTCTGTGTTATCCACGTTATACTGCATCTGCCATGTATTTGCCCACTCACTCAACTTGTCTAAATTGCCTTGAAGCCTCTTTGCATCCTCCTCACAACTCACAATCCCACCTAGTTTTGTGTCGTCAGCAAACTTGGAAATATTACATTTGGTTCCCTCATCCAAATCATGGATATATATTGTGAATAGCTGGGGCCCAAGCATTGATCCCTGTGGTACCCCACTAGTCACCACCTGCCACCCCGAAAAAGACCCATTTATTCCTACTCTCGGTTTCCTGTCTGTTAACCAATTTTCAATCCATGCCAGTATATTATCTCCAATCCCATGTGCTTTAATTTTGCACACTAACCTCTTATGTGGGACTTTATCAAAGGCCTTCTGAAAATCCAAATACACCACATCCACTGGTTCTCCCTTATCTATCCTACCAGTTACATCCTCAAAAAACTCCAGTAGGTTTGTCAAACACGATTTCCCTTTCATAAATCCATGTTGACTTTGTCTAATCCCGTTGATATTTTCTAAGTGTCCTGTTATCACATCCTTTATAATAGACTCTAGCATTTTCCCTACTACTGATGTTAGGCTAACTGGTCTGTAGTTCCCGGTTTTCTTTCTCCCTCCTTTTTTAAATAGTGGGGTTACATTTGCCACCCTCCAATCTGCCGGAACTGTTCCATAATCTATAGAATTTTGGAAGATGACAACCAATGCATCCACTATTTCCATGGCTACCTCTTTTAGTACTCTGGGATGCAGATTATCAGGCCCTGGGGATTTATCAGCTTTCAGTCCCATTAATTTCTCCAGCACTATTTTTTTACTAATACTAATTTCCTTTAATTCCTCCTTCTCACTAGACCCTTGGTTCTCTCGCATTTCTGGGAAGTTATTTGTGTCCTCTTCCGTGAAGACAGAACCAAAGTATTTGTTTAATTGTTCTGCCACTTCCTTGTTCTCTGTTTAAGGGGAAGCTAGATAAGCAAATGAGGGAGAAAGGAATAGAAGGATATGTTGATAGGGTTAGATGAAATAGGGTGGGAGGAGGCTCGTGTGGAGCTTAAACACCAGCATAGACCAGTTGGGGCGAATGGCCTGTTTCTGTGCTGTAAAATTCTATGTAATTCTACCTAAGTACTTCTTGACATCAATTTTCTTAACTTGACTTTTACCAAGTTCTACCCATGTTCCCTTGTCCTTCAGCCACAGCCTACTTTAAAATAGTATTCCAATTTACCTTTTCTATTGTGCCCAGTAACTTACATACCTCTATCACATCTCATTTGCTTCCTTTCAAAGTTGAAGAGTTTGAGTTTTTCTAGTCTTTCCTTACAACTCAGTTTGCTGACAATAGGGGTTAGCCTCATGGTCCTTCTCTGCTCCATCTCCAGGAGTAGGATGCTTCCCTTGTGACTTTGTGACTGCAACTGAATAGACTACTCGAGCTGGGGTCTGACCAGAGCACTATACAATTTCAGTGTGATGGCCTCAGACTTGTACTCTACTAATCTGGCAACAAAGCTCAGCATTCTGTTAGCTTTATTGATTGCTGGCTGCCCATCAATGACTGGCTGGTCTCAGCCAGCACAACAGCACAGCAGTTGCAGACCTGCAATTAGTCTCGAGGAAGGAAAAGAAAATTGTCCAGGAACCCTGCTTCTAATTGCACTCTAGTAACCTGTGCTGTGCAGTATGACAATGAACGAGCAGAGGATTAGGGTCAACTGCGATCCCTCGTGATGGTTTTAAGTGCCTGCAGACACTCACAACCTATGCCCCACAGACGAAGAAAGACCACTTAGCTGAGGCACGGTGGGGTGGGTGCCATATCCTAGGAAGACTCAATCCCTTTGGCAGAGAAAAATACTGGGGGAGGGGCAAGAATGAGCAAAAGAGCAGTGTTGACAGAAGAATTTGCTGCAATTACCAGATCATTATGGCTCATGTTCAACCAGAGCAATGATTATATGTTTGACAAAGTAAGTTTTTGTATTATCAAAGCCAACTGTTGAACATTATTAGTACCTGTCTCAGTCCAAAAATGTGAGCCCGTGGAGCCTCTGCATTCATTACTGTCTGCTTTTATGATTACATTATACATCTGGCCACATCGTAGGTTTGTGATTTGCCAGCTTGTCTGTGTGGTATTGAGTGAAGTGGAATGCCCATCACTTCCTTTTGCAGTAACGATGTGTGATCCTGCTACGTCACTGGCTGACCAGGACACTACTACAGCATTATTCGCACAGCTCAAATTGCCAGTAACATTCCATGGAAGACATTCTGATATAATTCAACATGCAGGGGAAAAAATGGTGCAAATAAATTCAAGAAGTAATCACAATACAGAATATGATGACTTTCCATGTTTCTAAAAATATATATTTTTTCACATTTGAATATAAGAACATAAGCAATAGGAGCAGGAGTAGGCCATATGGCCCCTCGAGCCTGCTCAGCCATTTAATAAGATCATGGCTGATCTTCTATCTCAACTCCACTTTCCTGCACTATCCCCATATCCCGAGATTCCCTTAATATCCAAAAATCTATCGATCTGTCTTGAATATACTCAACAACTGAGCCTCCACAGCCCTCTGGGGTAGAGAATTCCAAAGATTCACTACCCTCTGAGTGAAGAAATTTCTCCTCATCTCAGTCCTAAATGGCCGATCCCTTATTCTGAGACTGTGACCCCTGGTTCTAGACTCCCCAGCCAGGGCAAACATCCTCCCTACATCTACCCTGTCAAGCCCTGTAAGAATTTTATATGTTTCAATGAGATCCCCTCTCATTCTTCTAAACTGTAGAGAATATAAGCGTAGTCTACTCAATCTCTCCTCATAGGACAATCCCCCCATCCCAGGATCAGTCTGGTGAACCTTCGTTGCACTGCCTCTATGGCAAGTATATCCTTCCTTAGGTAAGGAGATCAAAACTGTTCACAATACACCAGGTGTGGTCTCACCAAGGTCCTATATAATTGCAGTATGACATCTTTACTCTTATACTCAAATCCTCTTGTAATAAAGGCCAACATACCATTTGCTTTCCTAATTGCTTGCTGTACCTGCAGGTTAACTTTCAGTGATTCGTGTACAAGGGCACCCAGGTCCCTCTGAGTGCCAACATTTCCCAATCTCTCACCATTAAAATAATACTCTGCTTTTCTGTTTTTTCTACCAAAGTGGATAACTTCACATTTCTCCACATTATATTCCATTTGCCATGTTCTTGCCCACTCACTTAGCTTGTCTATATCCCCTTGAAGCCTCTTTGCATCCTCCTCACAACTTACATATTGCCTAAAGTAAATCAGTGGCAAATAATAAATAATAGCATAAGATCTCAGAGGTACACTTTGTTCTAACACATTACCTAAATTTAAGTTTGTATTTGTAATCAGTACGCGGCCCTTGGTTTGGTTACTCTCACAGTTTTCATTGACTGCTCTCACGGTTACAGAATACTCCTGGCCACACGGTAAATCTCTGATCTCGCAGTTAGCTTGTTGTGTGTTACACCCGCGTCTCAGCCCATTGCTCCATTCGACTGTTGTTATGTATGACACTGCCCCAGGGCTGGCATTCCATAACACCGAAGCGATGTTTGTGGCACAGTCTAGGTGAGCATTCACATTCTGTGGAATGCAGGGAGCTACAAGAGGAGGGGGGGAATGAAAGATACATTTATTTCCAAATAAACGAAGAAACTTGCATCAGGTTCCAGTAAAAACAGCAACTTACATTTATATAGCGCCTTTAATGTAGTAAAATGTCCCAAGGCGCTTCACAGGAGCGTTATCATACAAAATTTAACATCGAGTCACATAAGGAGACATTAGAACAGGTGACCAAAAGCTTTGTCAAAGAGGTAGGTTTTAAGGAGCATCTTAAAAGGAGGCGAGAGAGGTAGCGAGGCGGAGAAGTTTAGGGAGGGAATTCCAGAGCTTAGGGCCTAGACAGCTGAAGGCATGGCCGCCAATGGTGGGACGATGGAAATTGGGGATGCACAAGTTGCCAGAATTGGAGGAACGCAGAGTTCTTGGAGGGTTATAGGGCTGAAGGAAGTTACAGAGATTTGGAGGGGCAAGGCTATGGAAGGATTTGAACATGAGAATGTGAATTTTAAATTTGAGGCGATGTGACACACTTCCTCTCCTTTTTCACAAGGCAGCAGTGACAGCCTAGTCTTACAGAGCTCTCGATTGACAGTGACTCCATCAATGATTGCACACCTTCTTCTCTCCCCACTCTACAGTACAAAGCAGAGCTAGCCTCTCCCATGCATGAAGTAGTCCCTGGAGCTTGCAGTGTCTTGAATATGATCACCCACACTTACAATGTACCAATTTAAAAAAATTACACTGAATCAAAAGAGCTTTTGGATTTCTGGCATAATCTGGAATGGCAACACCAGGAGTGCCCACAGTTGTTTACTGTGATAGTAAGTTCCTTGCCCATTAGAGTACAAACCACTAGGCTTCTCTATGGATGCATGCAGAGCTAATATAGGATAACACCTTGTTAGAATGCTTCTCCATTGTCATAGTAGAAACAATCTGGGCAAATGTGCTCACAAAAATTGTAGGATTTTGGGAAGCTGTGTGGATTGGCACGTCTGTCAATTTTCAGGCAAGATATCAGTGAAAGATGATTACAAATCATTTTAAAATCCAGAAAATTATTGGCAAGAATCAGGAACAACTAAAAATAAAGAACTTTGATTTTCTAATACTGCAGCAATCACAAAAATGCGTAAATAAGATAAATAACATTAAAAGGACAGATTCCAAAAATAATCTTTATACAATAAATGCTAAATACTGAATGAAAATGCTAATTTCACTATTAAAATAGAGGGCTGTGCCATAAAACATGAATATTTTGACCAGGCTTTTTAAAGACTCTTTCAAGTTTCCTC
The DNA here is from genome assembly GCF_052327205.1 of Somniosus microcephalus. Taxonomy (NCBI): domain Eukaryota; kingdom Metazoa; phylum Chordata; class Chondrichthyes; order Squaliformes; family Somniosidae; genus Somniosus; species Somniosus microcephalus. The sequence goes on along the minus strand of NC_140989.1, from coordinate 267,727,649 downwards.
TATTCACATTATCCTTTATCAGACCAAACAGGTAAGGATAAGATTACTATATTATGGAGAAAAGTTTCTCAAATAATTTGCTAAATGGGCACATTACTTTCATCAATAAGATTAAAAACAACTTACCTGAATTAAGTTGAACTTCTGATGTTTTGGAATGGTTGCATACATCATTTTTGGCTACTACAGAAAAGTTATACATCAGGCCACATTTTACATTTGAGATTTCACAGTTATTATCAGTTGCATTGCATGAAAAGTTGGTTCCATCACTTCCCTCCAGTGTCGCAGTGTAGGCGAGTGCACCTTGGCTCTCGTGCCAGTCCATCAAGGCAGAATTGCTGCCGCAGTTAACATGAGCACTGATGTTCTGGGGAATGCATGGACCTAGCAAAGCATAAAATTGCATATTTTATACATCAAAGTTTCTTTGCAGAGAATATATACATTGTAAATGATTTAAGTTGTGTCAGAGTTGGGAATCAAGACAGTCTCCATTAAATGCTGCCATGTATCCAGGGGACTATGGAAAGCCATTATTAATGAATGATTAGCGTTGATGTAGATTAACATTTTAAACAGGATTACATTAGTTCTGGCGGGTTAAGGAGAATGTGTCTCCAAATCCCCCCCAAGATATAACCAAACAAAGAGATTGCTGCATCCTCTTCGATGGACCTGCCTCAGGGTTAAACTTTGAAGTATGGTGAAGGGTACTCTGCACGCAGATCTTCCTTATTCCCAGGCTTGTGTTGGGGGAACCTTGTAGGAGTTTTTGGATCATTTTACAAAACTCAGTTCTGTTTCAAAAGCATAGGAGCAAGTCACGGGTGAAAGAGATGACCTCGATGTAACACTGGTGGAGATGCTGTGGCTTTACAAAGTACCTTTCACCTAGAGTAGTTTACAGAACAGGATATTATGCTGACTTGAACAAAAATCAATGATAAAATTGACAAACTGGGAACTGCCCCGATAGCAAGCACCTCTATGAATTGTATTCTATGCTATCTATGAAGATTTTACTTTGTCTGTGATTGCTCTCTGTACAAATATAATTCTGTCCAATAAAAACCTTTTCGATTATAAAAGGGAAATCTTTTTACTGGAGTTTGGATAAAAATCCACCCTAAATGGATAAGCTGATGGTTTTATGTTTATTTCGTGGGCTTTAAAGATTCCAAGCTAAAATGGCTGGATAATATCAGACATTTCCCAATGGACTTGCATCTATGGCACACCATCTTCACAGCTGGCAATAGTTAGTGCAAACAATGGGTAATTTTGTTAATATTCCAGATTTCAGCAGGTGAGTCTGTGGGAGGGGGGGGGATTTAACCCTAAAAACGGGTGGGTTTGGGTCGAGTGGGAAGTAAAAAATTTCAAAGCCAAACCCAACCCACCTCCGGTTTAAATGGAGGCGGGCATGTGACCAACCCGCTCCCAGGAGGCGGGCCGCTCATTTCAATATTTTAATGAGGCTGAGTGCCTCACATTTCTTTCTCTGTTCCAGCTTTAACACTGGGTGGCCAGGTTTCCCGGGCCTCTGGAAACCTGGCAGCTAATGGGAGGCAAGGACTGCTGTGTGTTGTGTCCGTCAGTAGTAAGACACAGACTGCAGGAGAACGGTACAACAGGCGTTTACTCAACGTGGCTCACTCTGGAACTGAACTGTACAGATTACTACTCAGTGCTATATACGGGTGTGGTCACTGCCGGTACTACAGTATACATGAGCTGTAAAAAGTAGTTCCCCCCTTAAAGGTATATACATTACAATTCCTCCCCTTTAGATTAACAGTACCATAACACTCATTTAACAATTAAATGTCAAACTAATTACAATTAACACTTTTAACATACAACGTTAGCTGAAAATAGTCCATTTATATATTCAGTCTTTGGGGAGGCTTCCTGATCCTTTCTGGATAGCGCCTTTCCCGAGTGTCTCGCTCTTGGTGCGGAGGCGATTCTGGCCCCCTGTCGTCGGTTGGGTCATCAGCTTCCGATGCTACTGTTTCTGGGGTAGATGCGACCCGTACGTTGGATTCCTCACCAGGTACGTATGGGCGAGGCATGGGGTTGATTTGTTCCTGTGACTCTAGGATCTGGTCAGCATGGCATCTCACGATGTTCTCCCCAACGTCCACTGTGTACATTAGTGGGCCCTGCCGTGTGCATATCGTTCCTGGATGCCATTTTTCTGTTCGGTAGTCGCGGGCCAAGACTGGTTGCCCGACATTGAAGCTCCTTGTTGGCTTCTCATGGATGTGCTGGAATTGCTTACTCTCAACATCTCTTCGTACGTTTGGTCTGAGCAAATCCAGGCGAGATCTTAACCTTCGGTTAAAGAACATCATGGCCGGGGCCTAGTTGGTGACTGCATGTGTTGCATTCCGGTAGGCGAACAGGAAATTGTCCACCTTATGCTGCAGCGGAATGTTGTCATTGTACATAGCCTTTATTGCCTTCTTAAAGGTTTGTACGAACCTCTCAGCCAATCCATTTGTGGCTGGATGATACGGGGCGGATGTGTAATGCCTTACCCCATTCTTCTTCATAAACCCCCGGAACTCTTCGGACACAAACTGTGGTCCGTTATCGGAGCAAATCTGTTCTGGCAAGCCATTCCTGGCAAAAATGGTCCGTAGGACTGCAATAGTTTTCTCCGTGGTGGTGGAGGACATTTTGATGACCTCAGGCCATTTCGAGTGCGCATCCACGGCTATTAAGAACATTGAGTCCATGAATGGACCAGCAAAATCAATATGCACCCGTTGCCATGGAGATGAGGGCCACTCCCATGGGTGTAGAGGGGCATATGGTGGTGCATTTTGGACTTTCTGGCATCCTGAGCAGCTCTTGGTCAGGTCCTCAATTTGTTTATCGATTCCCGGCCACCACACATAAGCCCTGGCAAGGCTTTTCATTTTTACCCCTCCCAGATGACCCTCATGAAGCTCATTGAGCACTCTATCCCTTAACTTGGGTGGAATTACCACTCGGGATCCACACATCAAGGTCTCCCGGCACACTGACAGCTGTTCTCTTCTTGTCGAGAATGCTGGCAACAGTGAGTCGCCATGTGCTGGCCATCCCTTCACCATCAAATCATATACCCGAGACAGTGTCGGGTCATTTCGGGTCTCCTGTTCTATACGAGCGTTAGTTACCGGTAGGTATTCAACTACAGGCGAATGAAATATTTCGACAGGATCCACTGCTGGTGCTTCCTCCGCAGTAGGCAGTGGCAGGCGCGATAGCCCATCAGCATTTCCGTGCTGTTTCGTGCCCTTATATTCAATCTCATAGTGGTGCGCCCCTAGAAAGAGTGACCATCTTTGTAGTCGTTGCGCAGTCATCACCGGAACGCCCTTCTTCGGATTAAAAATGGAGATGAGGCTGGTGATCAGTCAGCAAGGTGAATTTCTGCCCGTGCAGATAGTGATTGAACTTTTTCACTCCCCACACTAGGCTGAGGGCCTCCCTGTCAATCTGGGCGTAGTTACGCTCGGCTGAGGTTAGTGATCGTGACGCAAATGCTATTGGCCTCTCTGAGCCGTCCAAAAATTTGTGCGACAGCACCGCTCCAATGCCGTAGGGTGATGCATCACACGCCAACCGAATTGGTAGTGCTGGGTTGAAATGAGCCAATACCTCATTCGATGTGATTAGTGTTTTGCTCTTCTGGAAGACTCGTTTACATTCGTCACTCCACTTCCATGGCACCCCAGTTTGCAGTAGGGTGTTCAGTGGGTGTAGTATTGTAGACAAATTTGGCAAGAACTTATGGTAGTAGTTTACCAGCCCGAGGAACGACCTCAGTTGTGACACGTTTTCCGGTGCTGGAGCCTTGACTACTGCCTCAATCTTTTCTGGGGACTTATGTAACCCCTCTTTATCGATAACGTGGCCACAATACGAGATCTGTTTTTTTAAAAACTCGCATTTGGGGCGGTTAGCTCGGAGCCCATATTCCTTCAATCTAGCGAGCACCTGCTCCAGGTTGGCGAGATGATCACTGTCATTTTCGCCCGTGACCAGGATGTTGTCCAAATAACACTGGGTCCCTGGGATCCCTTGCAGGACTTGTTCCATTGCCCTTTGTCAAATAGCCGGACCTGATGCTACCCCGAATACCAGCCGGTTGTATTGGTAGAGACCTTTATGGGTGTTGATTGTGAGGTATTTTTTTGATGCTTCTTCTACCTCCATTTGCAGATACGCCTGGGCCAGATCAATCTTAGTGAAGCGTTTCCCTCCAGATAGCGAGGTGAAAATATCTTCAATCCGCGGAAGTGGATATTGCACGGTGTGAAGGACTGGGTTCACTGTTACCTTAAAGTCCCCACGGATGCGAACCTTCCTAGGTTCCCCAGGCGTGCTGCTCAACGACTTTTTCATCACAGGGACGATGGGTGTAGCCCACTTGCTCCAGTCTACCTTGGACAGTACTCCTGAACGTTCCAAACTCTCCAGCTCTGCTTCGACAGCTGGGCGGATCGCATAAGGTACCGGTCTGGTCTTAAAAAATTTTGGGCTTGCGTTTTCTTCGATTTTAATTGTTGCTGTCATGCTTTTTAGTGTTCTGAGTCCTTGCTGGAACATTTCTTGTGCGTCGGTTAGGATCTTTGACAGTCGCCCAGGTGTGACGTCGTCATCCTTTTTGGCAGCCACAGTCAGTGCTTGTATGGAATGCCAATCCAGCTGTATTTTCCGGATCCATTCACGTCCCAGTAATGGTGGTCCTCCATCTTGCAATACATACAGGTCTAGTTTTGGTGTTTCCTTACCGTTATATATAACGGTCACCCTTATTTTTCCTTTGGAGTAGACTTTTTGCCCCGTGTACGTCTTCAAAATAATTTGTGTGTCTCTCAAGGGTATGTGTGAGAATAGCCGCTCGTAGTCCCATTGGTTTATGACTGTTAGGGCTGATCCTGTGTTCAATTCCATTTTTACCTGGACTCCTGCTACCTTGAGAGTGACCCAAATGGTTCGGTGATCCTCCGTTTTGATCACATTATGTAGTTTCAGACAACTCAGCTCCCTGCTTTCGGAGTCGGTATCACTCTTTTGTTCGTCTGAACTATTCTCCGTCACCTTATGTACCTTCTTGTACTTTTCTTTGAGATTTCTTATTGCTGGTTTTCTTTCCCGACCTGCAGACTCATGCTATGTGTCCCACTTTTCCACACTGTCTGCACACTTTGTCCTTGAACCAGCAATCATTGTGGTCGTGTGTTGTTCTGTCGCAGCGATAGCACTTCTCTGTTCTATATGACATTTCGTTTGTGCCATATTCTTGCGGTCTCTGTTGTACCTCTGCAGCGCCCCGTGCTGTTGCTTCATATGATACCACAATGCTGAAAGCCTTGTCCAGCGTAAGGTCCTTTTCAGATAAAAGCCGTTTCTGGGTTCCTTCACTTTGAAGCCCACACACAAACTTGTCCCTTAAGGTATCTGCCAGTCCCGTTCCAAACTGGCAGTGTTTCGATAGTTTGCGCAGTTCTGTTAAATATTCAACATTGCTTTCATCCTTATGCTGGTTCCGTTTGTGAAACTTGAATCTTTCTACTATCAGCAGCGGTGTGGGGTTTAAATGTTCCTGTAGTATCGTCACTATGTCTCCAAAACTCTTTTCCACTGGCTTCACTGGGGTTACTAGATTTCGTAATAAGCCATACGTCTTTGCACCCATTAAATTTAACAATACCGGCGCTTTCTTGTCATCTGACACCTCATTTGCCTTGCAGTATACCTCTATTCATTCGACATATGTAGCCCAATCTTCGACTTCATTGTCAAATGCTGTGATACTGCCACTCTTCGGCATTTTGGGTGTGGTTTAAAATGGCGTCTCCCGCGCTTTCCTTCCTCCCCCGCTGCTGCCAACGCCGCTCTCGGCGGTCCTCGCAATGGCGGCGCCCTGTAGGTTTCGCGCGCTTCTCCTGCGCTGCTGCCAACGCCGCTCTCGGCGGTCCTCATGGCAATGGCGGCACCTCGTGGGCTTCTGCGCGTCTCTCTCCCTCTCCTCGACGCTGCTCGGCCCCTGAACACCGGCTGCGCCCTGTGCGCTCTGCCCTCTCTCTCTCTCCCCCGTCGACGCTGCTCGGCCCTTTGCTGTGCTGCTCGGTCGGGCTCTAGCCCGCCGCTGTCCGGGAAGGGTCTGCGCACTACCTTTTGCCAGCCCGTTTTGCTGGACCACCGCGACTGGAAAGCCAAGCCTGGCTCTCAACAGCCTCCCCCGCAATTCTCAAGTCTCTGCTGGATGACTGGGCGGTTGCCCGTGGTCGACGCCCGTGTCTCTGGCCTTGACCTCCAATCTACTGGTCTCCAGGAACGAATCCCTGGGAGGTGATGCAGAGTTGCAGGTAGGATCGAATTTGTCTCGTCACCAATGTTGTGTCCGTCAGTAGTAAGACACAGACTGCAGGAGAACGGTACAACAGGTGTTTACTCAACGTGGCTCACTCTGGAACTGAACTGTACAGATTACTACTCAGTGCTATATACAGGTGTGGTCACTGCCGGTACTACAGTATACATGAGCTGTAAAAAGTAGTTCCCCCCTTAAACGTATATACATTACACTGTGTAGAAGAGGTAAGTGCTTTTCCAGCACTGCTTGTGGGCCAAGAGGAGTAGGAGTGCTTCCCCCTGGCCCCCCAAGAAAACCTGTTAAACGTCCCAGCGATCGGACATCCCTCCCCCGCCCCGGACGATCTGATGCCCTCCCGATATCCTGCATGGCCCGCTCCTCCCTGAACGCTCAGGGGTCCCCTATTGATGTCCCCCCCACAGACCCCGAATCTCACCCTCCCTCCTCTACGCTCCCCAGCTGCGGCCTGCTGCTGCAGGCCTACCCACTCAATCTGGCTGGCTATGGCCGGGAAACGGATTTCAAAAATGGTAATCAGGCCCTGCCGTGAAATTCGCCAGGACCTGAGGGAAACCCATTCTTCTGATGGCAAAAATGCTCCCTCCCCGCCTCCTCGTAAATATCAGGGCCAGTATTTCTAAAAGAAAAGAAACTTGGTAATGCTTTGTGATTTAAATTTCCAAAGCTTCTGTATAAGGAATCTTGTTTAAAGTTAGTAATGTGCTGAGGGGCTCGGAATTCTGTCGAAGTATTCTTTTTGGAAAAGTTGCTAATAAGTTGCTCTCTGATCACAAAACAACAACAACCTGCATTTATATATCGCTTTTAATATAGTAAAATGTCCCAATGCACTTCATGCATTGATGGGATCTCTAACATAATTTACAATATGGAAAGTTCCAGCGTTTCCCAATAGTTAACACTGATGCACCACTTAATCTTTAACTTATCTATTACAATACAAAAATTACCTGTCTCAATATTAACAGGAGAGCTTTGAGAACTGTTGCATTGGTAATTTGATGCAATGACAGTTGCAACATATACTCGGCCACACGTCAGGTCTGACAGCCAGCAGTTTGTATCTATTGTTGTACACACATGGCGAGTCCCATCACTTCCATTAGCAGAGACCATATGGCTGATTGCACCATCATACTTGTTCCATATAACAATGGCTCTGTTGGTATCACAGTCCACCTGAGTATGAACATCCTGTGGGGGGCAGGGCGCTGGAGAAGAGGACAATTATTTACTTAGAATGATGTAGTTTATTAAAGCTTTTCTCTGAACTATTACACTGCAATGTTAGATAATCACTGATAAATTTAATATTGTGTATCACAATCTCTACTCAATGTAAATTGTATATCACGATCGCCTCTAAATGCAGTAATCATATTGAAGATTTTGAATGTTTATTTATATTTATAGTAATTTCTGTCATCGCTAATCAGAGCCATGCCTGCTGGCGAGGTTCTAACACACCATCAAACCTTGCCCTCGTCATGTGTTTAGCGTACAGCCTAGGTATTCCTATGTGTTGCAATCAGTGCCATTCAGAATGTCAAATGCAAGTCTTCTGTAAACATTTATAAAATGTATACTTCATTAGCAGTATACTGTAAAAATATTGTCGGACTCACAGCTCACTACTATCTTGGTTAATGCAATCACCATCGCTAATAACTGTTATCTGAATCACACACATACCTATGCTCAACAGGGTGATGGTGCCCTTTTAAAATGTAAGCTGTTCAAAAGCTACTCTCAAACTCCAAGTAATTCTGATTTATAAGCTCTTTTGTTCCACATGTAGTAATATGGGGGCCTAAATTCATTAGTGACCAAAAACGGGCGTGCCAGAAGCACATGTACCGTCCTATATTGATTCTCGGGCTTCACCATTATAATTACGGCAAGCTGTGGCAGGACACTCGATTGGCCTGTTAATGTGCATGCGTGTGTGCCCTTTTAAGGCCACAAGGTGTAATTGCTGTGCCTTCATAGCTCAGTTAAAGACTGACTGCTCATATGTAGAACCTTAGGTTAATTAGACAGCAGACTGGCACTCTTTTTAAAAATATATATTTTTTGAAGTGTGATTCCTGAAGTCAGTTAGAAGGCATTTTCTGTTGGTGAGAACATTACTTTGTATATTGGAAATTAATGGCTTTTTAAATATCTTTTTGTTTAAGTGTGACGCAGAAATGCTCATGAGTGACAGTGTGATGCTTGAAGTGTTGCTGACACATCTTGTAGTATAGAAACTTAGCTACTAGCCTCCCATGAAACTTAATACATATCAATGTTCTGTAACGGTGTGTGCCCAATCCACTTTATTTCCATCACAAACTAATGGCTATATTACTATGACGCTATGGGGCCATTCATCCATTTCTTTTACATGTAGGTGGTACATTAAAGACTCTCCCCAGTGATTCAACAATTTTTAATTTTTCAGTTCTGAATCAAGCCATGCAAACTTTGCAAATCTGAATTACTTTCCAAAAAAAATTGCAACGCTCATCCCTAATAGAGATTGGAAACAATTAGGCAGAGTCAACATGGTTTTATAAAGGGAAATCATGTTTGACAAATTTATTTGAGTTTTTTTGAGGATGTAACTAGCAAGGTAGATAAAGGGGAACCAGTGGATGTAGTATATTTGGATTTTCAAAAGGCATTCGATCAGGTGCCACATAAAAGGTTGTTACGTAAGATAAGGGCTCATGGGGTTGGGGTTAATGTATTATCATGGATAGAGGATTGGTTAATGGACAGGAAACAGAGAGCAGGGATTAACAGGTCATTTTCAGATTGGCAAGCTGTAACTAGTGGGGTGCTGCAAAGATCAGTGCTTGGGTCTCAGGTATTTACAATCTATATTAATGACTTAGATGATGGGACCGGGTGTAATATATCCAAGTTTTCTGACTATACAAAGCAAGGTGGGAAAATAAGCAGTGAGAAGGACACAAAGAGCCTGAAAAGGGATATAGACAGGTTAAGCAAATGGGCAATAAGGTGGCAGATGGAGTATAACGTGGGGAAATGTGAGGTTATTCACTTTGGTGGGAAGAATAGGAAAACAGAATATTTTTAAATGGGGAGAAACTATTAAATGTTGGTGTTCAGAGATTTTAGGTGTCCTAGTACAAGAAACACAGAGAGTAAGCATGCAGGTACAGCAAGCAGTTAGGAAGGCAAATGGCATGTTGGCCTTTATTGCTAGGGGGTTGGAGTATAAGAGTAAAGAAATCTTGCTACAATTGCATAGGGCTTTGGTAAGACCACACCTGGAGTACTGTGCACAGTTATGGTCTCCTTATCTAAGGAAGGATATACCTGCCTTGGAGATAGTGCAACGAATGTTCACTATATTGATTCCTGGGATGAGAGGGTTGTCCTATGAGGAGAGATTGAGTAGATTGGGTCTATGCACTCTGGAGTTTAGAAGAATGAGAGGTGATCTCAATGAAACATATAAGATACTGAGAGGAATTGACAGGATAGATGCTGAGAGGTTGTTTCCCCTGGTTGGAGAGTCTAGAATTAGGGGGGCATAGTCTCAGGATAAGGGGTCGGCCTTTTAAAACTGAGATGGGGAGGAATTTCTTCACTCAGAGGGTTGTGAATCTTTGGAATTCTCTGCTCCAAAGGGCTGTGGATGCTGAATCATTGAGTATATTCAAGGCTGAGATAGATAGATTTTTGGACTCTAGAGGACTCAAGGGATATGGGGATCGGGCAGGAAAGTGGAGTTGAGGTCGGAGATCAGCCATGATCTTATTGAATAGCGGAGCAGGCTCGAGGGGCCGTATGGCCTACTCCTGCTCCTAATTCTTATGTTCTAACAAGAATCAAAATGGGGGAAATTGGGCTTATTCCTTTGTGTATTTGCAGTACTAAGTAGCATTAAAAAAATCTTCCTCCACTCCCCTTCAGTTTGCACCACTGTCACTAGAACAAATGGCAGGCAGATCTATTCCAATGCAAAGAGTAGTTTAACTCAAAAAAACTATAATTGAAACATTGCTACAAAGAGGTGACCAAAAGGGAAGCACAAAGCCTCCATGTTTTATTATTTTTTTTAAAATTCAAGATTACACTCTGTAGTAGCAGTTAAATTGGATGGCGAAGTGCCTTCCTAATGATTTAACCACCAATTGTCGATATTTTCTTTGCACATGGTGGAACAGGAACAGTCCCTATAACTTAATCATCGCTGGGTCAAAATCCTGGAACTCCCTACCTAACAGCACTGTGGGAGTACCTTCACCACACGGACTGCAGCGGTTCAAGAAGGCGGCTCAACACCACCTTCTCAAGGACAATTAGGGATGGGCAATAAATACCGACCTTGCCAGCGATGCCCACATCCCAGGAACGAATTTTTTTAAAAAGGACATCTCTTCTCAGCAAAGCAAATCTACCTGTGATGCCATTGACCCCATTTTGTGCCTTTCCTGACCTTCATGGGACATTTAAATAGCTCTTCACATCCTAATTTTTACATAGGGGGAAAAATTCGGTTGGTTTGCGCCTCCCATTAACGCCTTAAGAGGGCGCTAATGTGGCGCAAAGCAACTAGCACCCGTGCGCGGTGATGTTTGCGCCGCTCATGAAATTGACTAGACATTTTGCGGCGGTGCTAAACCCTACCACCACGATCTCCTGCGCCGGCAGATCGTGACGTCAGTCGAGCGTGCAATGCCCCGGACCGGATATTGAGTGGCGTCCCCTGTCTTACCGCCTGCCGCTAGCAACGACAGGTTGAGGGGAGTGTTTTGCAGTTGGGAAGGAACTGGGGGAGCGCTATTTAAAGGCGACTGCTTCCTGCCTTTTTTTGTCGGTGACATTTTTTCACCACGCACTCTGAGAGCAAGAGAGAGACTGCAGGAGATATTCAAAGCTGTGTTGAGGAGTTTTGGGTACTGAGCAGCACTTTGCAAGGAAGATCAAATAAAAAAGAACCTGCATCGATTTAGAAGAGACTATGGGGACTGCACTTTGAGCTCTTTCCCTGGGCCTTTCCATTGTTCTTTCCAACAGATTTGGTGTACAGGTCTCTCCAGGCCGAGATTCAAGGCTGCAATGAGCAGGGTATGGATGGAGAGCACGACCAACCCTCCCCTTTAAGAACTGGCCAGTGTGTCTGTGTTCCATTGCTGACTGACATCGCATAAGCTTCACCAGCGCTCTGAGGTAGTGCCTCGCTCCTTGGCCTTTGCGCCTTAAGGCAGGTGTGCAGCACCTGATTTAGTGTTCCAATCACCTCCAGGGGCGATAAAAGCCAAGTTTGCAGTCGGAGGCGATAATTAGTGCCAGGCGCTAAACTTTGCGCCCAGCCGATAATTGCGCCCCAAACGGGGCGATACCGAATTTCTCCCCCATAGACTTTTATCAGCACTAAAACCTTGCCACTTCTGTCACCACCTCCGATGGCCCCAAACTACCAATTCCCTTGAGCAGCAGCTTGTCAGTATCACATTAGAATCCTGTGTACACTGGAGCCATTTGCTTTCATGACATTCAGGAAAACCTGTGTTACCAGGTGGTCCCTTTAAGGCTTTAATCGCAAAATACTGAAAATAAACTACTAATTAAATGCAAAAAAAGTAATTAAAGTGATGTATTCTACCTGTTTCAGTGATATCGTAGTAAGATCTGCCACTGTCACATTCATTGTCAAAAGCAATAACAAATACTATGAAACCGATCCCACACGGTAGCCCTGGGATGGCACAGCTGGTTGTCGAAGAGCTACAGTTGTATTTGATTCCATTAGTTCCCACTACCTCCGTCTCATATGACAGAGCTCCGAATGCTAGTTCCCACGAAATTGTTAAAACGTTGGACAAACAATCAGTGGAGGCTTTCACGCCCTGGGGTATACAAGGGGCTGCAAAGAATATAAAAAAGGTGAGTCCATTACTGTGCTTGTAAGTAACAGAATACCATTCTAATAATCTCTCACTTCTTGCTACATATATAATCTCCCTTTCCTCGCTCCTCCTCAACATTTTCCACAGATCCATACTGGGTACGGTTCCACCGTGGCTATCTGCTCTCACCCAAGTGGCCAGTGGCTATCTGCTCTCACCCAAGTGGCCAGTGGCTATCTGCTCTCACCCAAGTGGCCAGTGGCTATCTGCTCTCACCCAAGTGGTCAGTGGCTATCTGCTCTCACCCAAGTGGCCAGTGGCTATCTGCTCTCACCCAAGTGGCCAGTGGCTATCTGCTCTCACCCAAGTGGCCAGTGGCTATCTGCTCTCACCCAAGTGGCCAGTGGCTATCTGCTCTCACCCAAGTGGCCAGTGGCTATCTGCTCTCACCCAAGTGGCCAGTCATGTGTGGGGGTGGGCAAGGAGGGTTTTTTCCAGCCCATTTAGCAGTGTGCTGTACAGAGTCATTCAGGAACATGAACCCTTAGCTGACGTTACCCATCCTTAGCCTGAGGTTAATTCAGAGTCCTCACATATCCAGTTGAGAACAGTTAACTCAGCATAGACTTGGGATGGACCCCAAGACCATTTTCATTGGTGCAGTTCGGTACCACATCATAGGATGCAATTATCCACTTGGTAATTGGTACAAGTCTAACTTAATCCCTTCTTAGTATATCCATCAGCCCTGTCTTGAAAGAGGCTAACTCATATGACATGACAGAATATTAAGGCACCCATCGTGCTTGTAATAATCCCCAATAAAAGTAAATACAAAGCACAATCTAAATGAGTTATTTTAATTTTAAATAAACCCTTTCCATACAGGGTAATTTTCTGACATGACACTCCTGCCAGGAGAACATATCAGAAACTCGGGTGCTCACTGCGCACGATTCTCTCACCATTGCTTTAAATAATCAGAAAACCATGCATTGTGCATGCCTGGAATTCCAATATGCATTCCTGGTGGAGGAGACTGCCCACTGGCAGCACAAAGTATGGTATACACAAAGCCTAGAATATGGTATATACAGAATATGGTATACACAGAACAGAGAATGAACAGAGAACATCCACTTATTTCATGGTGAAGATTATCTGCAATAATTTGTCACTTGCAAATAACATTGTTATTTTCTTACTTGTGCAATAAGTAATTATTTCTCTCTGTAAATGCTCCACTTAACACATTAATGGTGGGGTAGATTTTGACTTTTTGTGATAGTGTAAAACGGGTGATAGCGAATCTGCCGCCCGTTTTACATCTCTCCCCATATTTAATTCCATTGACGTCAATTGAGATGTAAAACGGGCTGCAGATTCGCTATTACCCGTTTTACACTATCACACAGTGAAGATCTACCCTTAATGGTCACTTTAACACTCATCTTTTTCACTTGCCAAAATAGCATTAGTGTGCTAAACCTCAACCCCAATCCCCCCCCCCCGGCACCACACACACACACAAGAGATGTAGCTCCTAGTTTTCAGCCATTTTTATGTTTTTTGCCTCAGATATATGGCTTACGACTAAAAGTCTCACACCAAGCATTTATCCAATGTTGTCAGCTCTGATGGTAATTGTTTCAAATACATAATGGGCAGTGGATCATTTTAATTAGAAATCACATCGTGCTGAACTTTAACATATAACACAGCGATCATTTGAGATGAGGTCAGCTTGGCTTGCAGATTTAAATTGTTAATGACTACGTCAATGTGAAGAGCGGAATTTCTTAGGGCCGTATTTTGCGACCCCTACGGGTGCTTGCGAGGTGCCCACGAGGTGCCGTGCAAGTGCCGGGTTTAGGCATGTGAAGCGTATGCGCTTAAACCGGGCACATCTTCTTGACAGATGATCCACATCCCCGGGAAAAGGGCCCCTACGGGTGGAGAGTTCCGCCCGCTGAAAGGCCGTGAAATTCTTACACCTGGTAGAAGCAGGCGTAGGACCTGCTTTTACCAGCATAAGAGCTTTAAAAAACAGAAAAACAAAATGTTATCACTCACTTATACATTAAAATCCCCTGTCCAATAAGGTAAGTTTATTTTTAGCCCCGTTAAAATATATTTTTTTTAAATTTCAAAAAATTTAATTGTAGTTTAAAATATTTAATTAAATGCCATTTTAATTAATTTTATATATGTAATTTAAAAAAATTATTTCATGTGTTCGGCATTTTTTAAGTCACCCCCATTCATATTTATGACAGTTCCATATGTACGGAACTCCCACAAGTATGAATGGGGATTCCAATTCAATTCAATTCAAATCGCTTTATTGGCATGACAAGTTACATCTTATGTTCCCTTCTTTCATTGGTTGGGCTGGCCCACGTGATCCCGGGGCCGCTACGCATTTCTACCAGGAGAGGCCCAGGATCGCAAGCCTCCGTATCTCCCGGACCACCAGGTAAATGCGTAGATTTTTTGATGATCAGGCATCCGCCCGCAGGAAGCCTCCGATCGCAAATTCAGGCCCCTTGTATTCTGAGCTAATGGTGTGCCGTTTGTTTTTATCTAGTAACCTGCGTATCAAATGATTCCTCGCAGATACAAGCAGTATTTTCCTGCTGACTGGACCATGGCAACTTGGTTTAATGAATTCCATCATCTCTGAGTTATCTGACAGCCTGACTGCAAAAGAATTGAGTGTTTAAAAACAGGAAAATACTGATTCAGGTGGAAAACTTATGTTGAATCTCCTAACTTAATGAATAAGGCACAAATAGGGATGCTTATATTCAAAGTGGCAGGAGAGAATCAAAACAGGTAAAATCTGCCAATCAGAGTCTTGTTGTTTATAAAGTCGAGCATTTCTTATAAAGGGTCATTAGCCTATTACAGACTTTTATCAATTATTGGGGGAAATTTTAATCTGACCCATCCGTTGATCGGGTGCAGTGCTGGTTTTACACTCAGCCCGATTTTACTCTCAGTCGAAGGCAGTGGAGTAATGTCAGGTGGGGTGTAAACCCGGCATTCACCCGATCCTGTTGGGTTCCTGCCCGGGGAGTTAATTTAAGACTATCCCCTATGTCGCATATTGCACTTGTCAGTAGTTTACTGAATATTTTGTATAATCAGTGCTAAATTACTGCTGCAAATCGCCTCCAAACAGGAATAGGGGCATTAGCAGAGACCAAGATGCAAGTTGTCCACACTCCCTGTTGAGTGCAGACAATGTGCAGCCCAATCATACTTGTACATCAAAAAGTGGGGGAACCAGAGGGCATATCAATCCCTCACGGGGAAAAAAAAGAATGCTAGTTAATACCTGTTGACAAATTGTTAACAGAACATGATCACCTGAACAAGTGTGAAATAACTTCTCATAATAAGAAAACCTGAGCTTTATTGGAGTTGCTTTTGATTATATTGAATTACATACTTGCGCGTATCGTAGTGGGGTCACTTATGTTGCTTTTGCACCTGTTCCTTGATATTGACACAAGTTTCAGTTCATACTCCAGTCCACACTTGAAAAATGTAAAGAGACAGGAGGTTCCCCTGGTGTTGCACTCTTCTGTTGTCCCATCAGAGGCCAGGGCAGTTACCTTGTACAAGAAAGCACCTCTGCTGACACTCCAGGAAGCCCACACACTGTTACTATGGCAGTCACGAGTTACTTGGAAGTTCTGAGGAGTGCAGGGTTCTACAAGTATCACAAAGAATGGAAGAAGAATGTATTATTAAATAAGGTATAAATAACATGTTACATTAAATTGCAAATGCTAATAAACAGTTAAAGGTTCTTGTGACTTGTGTCAGATAATATTGATTGTCAACCTGACACAAATGCCTTTTGCTTAAATCATTAAGATTTCAAATCTTCTTGTGCAATACACTAGGTAGAAACATAGAAGATAGGAGCAGGAGTAGGCCATTCAGCCCCTCAAGCCTGCTCCGCCATTCAATGCGATCATGGCTGATCATCCAAATTCAGTACCCTGTCCCTGCTTTCTCCCCATATCCCTTGATCCCCTTAGCCTTAAGAAATATATCTAACTCCTTGAATATATTTAATGAATTGGCCTCAACTGTCTTCTGTGGTAGAGAATTCCACAGGTTCATCACTCTTTGGGTGAAGAAATTCCTCCTCATCTCAATCTTAAATGGCTTACCCCTTACCCTTAGACTGTGACCCCTGGTTCTGGACTCCTCCGCCATCGGGAACATCCTTCCTGCATCTAGTCTGTCTAGTTCTGTTAGAATTTTATAAGTTTCAATGAGATCCCCTCGCATTCTTCTAAACTCCAGCGAATATAAGCCTAATCGACCCAATCTCTCTTCATACGTCATTCCTGCCATCTCAGGTATCAGTCTGGTGAATCTTCGCTGCACTCCCTCCATGGCAAGAACATCCTTCCTCAGATAAGGCGACCAAAACTGCACACAATACTCAAGGTGTGGTCTCATCAAGGCCCTGTACAACTGCAGCAAGACATCCTTGTTCCTGTACTCGAATCCTCTCGCTATGAAGGCCAACATACCATTAGGTACAAATAAATACAATTACTAACAAGAGCAGCCTCAAGAGGCAGACAGTCTAAGTGGTTAAGTATCCTGCACTTAAGTGTTACACTTTACCTAATGCTTGGGTCAGGCTACGACTGGCCTGGTACTCGTATTACTCATGAAAACTCTCAGTTGTTTACAGCAAACCCAAATGTCGAGTTTATCATTTACTTCACTTTTATAATTGCCAGTCTTTATTCATCCTCATTTCCTGCGATCACTTGAAATGTTTTGTTTTATTCCTTGTGCTTATCCTAACCTCCCTGTTTAACCATTTAGGTTTAAGTTTACTGTCATATAATTACCTTATTCTTCTATCTTTATTAATTTACTACCTTGCCAGCATATCAAAACTATGATATTCAATTTTATGTTTTGTGATTCTCAGTTCAGTTTTATTTTTAAATGTATCTTTACAATTTCTTCTCTCATTGCTTTAAAATACCTCTTTTGAAATTCAGTTCATTAATTTCATTATCTAGCCCATGTTGGTGTTAGGATCACTGGCACTCAAGTACTTCAACTGCTGCCCAGGATACAGATGTTCCACCATCTCACGTTTACTACTTAAAACTAGATCAGGTGTATTCTCCTCCCTTAAACCTTCAGGACTGAGATCAATAGATTTTTGTTGGTAAAAGTATCAAGGGATGTGGAGCAAAGCTGGGTAAATGGAGCCGAGGTACAGAAAAAGCCACGATCGAATTCAGTGGCAGAACAGGCTGGAGGGGCTGAATGGCCTGCTCCTGTTGCTATGTTATAAGATGATGTATCAAAATACAGTCGTGCTCCAGCTTCAGGAATTTAACTCTAGTCCTGACAAAGGGTTTCGACCTGAAACGTTGACTCTATTTCTCTCTCCACAGATGTTGCCTGGCCTGCTGAGTTATTCCAGCATTTTCTGTTGTTATTCAGGAATTTAACTGTAGTTTTGGAAACTCCCTTCCATCATTACTCTGAATTTCAGCGGCACCATTTATTTTCACCGTCGCATCATCTGCATGGCGGGCGGAGAGCCTGTGTGACTGACCTCTGCTCACATTTTCACTCTGTAGCACACACATTGTGCAGATTTATGGGACGTGACAGAGATGAAAATCAGGGCCTATGTCAACAAATGAGAAAGTTCATCAGGAGCAATAAACGGCTTCACTTTAAACAATCTGCAGTATCTACTGTAAAGTTGGGGGCAATTTTGACCTAAAATGAAGGGTGGGTTGGGAGCGGGGATAGTTAGTGTTAAAAAAATCGGAATCCCGACCTCAACCCGCCCACTTCCGGTTTTAACGGATGTGGGACGGGAGCCAGAATGGGGCGGGGCGACCAGCCCGCTGCCAGGAGGCGGGGCATCAATTTAAATATTATAATGAGGCTGGAAGCCTCTTCTTTAACCTTCATTTTGTGTTTAACTCTAGCTGGTCGGGTTTAACGCACCTCACCTCGCATGCAAATCAGGCCCTGCCGGTAAATTTGGCAGGGCCTGCGGGAAACCCCCGACCCCCCGCCTTCTCCATTAAAATTCAGTCCATAGCTTCCTTTTGACTTTTACAACTTAGTTCCTTTCATATGAACGTAGTGTAATAATTCAGCACAGCAGTTTGCTGGCTATGAATGTAGACGTACTAGTTTCAAATGTAACGGCTAAACTTTCGCTGCTGTTGCACTTGTCGCCCTGTGCTATAACTGCTACAGAGTAGCTTTCGCTGCATTCCAGTCCAGGTATTTGGCAAGTTAGTGCTGATGTAGTGCAGGACTGAATCACACTGCTCATGCTTCTGGCAACTGCTCGATAGATTGTGGCACCAGGGCGGCCGTTCCACGACACTTCCACTGAATCTGCAGTACAGTCGTAAAGTGCCCTCATATTTTGTACTGGTTTTATCGCTGTGGAGAGGAAATGTAATGTATATTAATTTCATCTGAAATGAAAATTCAATGACCGGAAATGAATCAAAACATTTTGTACAAATCTAAAGTGTTGACCTTCTGAGTAAGAAATCCAAGTCTCAATTTACCAGTCTGTCAATCTACATTCAGATATAGGCAAAGCTTTAGAAAACACTGGTTCGGCCTCAACTGGAGCGTTGTGTCCAATTCTGGGCACCGCACTTTAGGAAGGATGTGAAGGCCTTAGAGAGGGTGCAGAAAAGATTTATGAGAATGGTTCCAGGGATGAGGGACTTCAGTTACGTGGATATACTGGAGAAGCTGGGGCTGTTCTCCTTGGAGCAGAGAAGGTAGAGAGGAGATTTAATAGAAGAGTTCAAAATCATGAGGGGTCTAGACAGAGTAGATAGAGAGAAACTGTTCCCATTGGCGGAAGGGTTGAGAAGCAGAGGACACAGATTTAAGGTGATTGGCAAAAGAACCAAAGGTGGCATGAGGAAAAACTTTTTTACACATCAAGTGGTTAGGATCTGGAATGCACTACCTGAAAGGGTGGTGGAGGCAGACTTAATCACGGCTTTCAAAAGGGAATTGGATCAGTACCAGAAAGAAAAAAAATTGCAGGGCTACGGGGAAAGGGCAGGGGAGTAGGACCAGCTGAAGAACTCTTGCAGAGAGCTGGCACAGGCTCGATGGGCTGAATGGCCTCCTGTGCTGTAACCATTCTATGAAGCTGTGCCTGTCTCAACCAGCTATCTGGTGACACCTGAAGGAAACCAGCTGACAGCAGGATCAGGCTGAGCTCTGATGGCCCCTGTAGTCAACATATCACTATTCAGAGTCTGGGTCACACATGAAGGGGGAAAACAAAACTGTGAGGAGGGAGGGAAAGCAGTACTTCCCTCGCCTTCAAACACACCTCTTCAATATCAACGATGTTATGGAAACCAGTTTGGATTTTCCTCTGCTGTTAATGCAGGAGAATAGCAATGGACTGGGCAGAAAAAACAAGAAGACTTACTAAGGATGAGAAGAATAATAAACATAGTTAGGTTGGGGCTACCACATTTCTTTTTAACTTGTTAACTAATGAGGCCATTTAATATTACCATTAAAAATTAAAGCTTAAATTCAAAGGTAGTTGGGCTCCACAATGAGTTGGGATACCCATATGTTGTGTCATCTAATGGTTGGACAAGTCTCACACCTAGGGCTGGATTTTCCCAGCGGAGGCGGGATCACAGCAGGAGAGGTGGTTGGCAGGTTCCGATCCCACTCCCGGCTGCGGCCACTCTGTCAAAAGGATTTTCTATTAATAGGGCTTGTTAAGCTCGCCCTGCGGGGTTCCCGGCCAATTAAAAGGAGTGGGTCTGATGACATCATTTGATGACGTGTCATCAGCCGGTTTCCTTAAAGGGACCATGTCCAAATTGATCTTGACAGTTGTGCTGTCAGTGTTCTGCAGCATTGAGGGGCTGCAAACACTGACGAGCACTGCACAGAGGTGCACGGGCTGCACCCAGGCTCTCCCATGACTTATGCTCATGGAGAGAGTCACAGCATGCAGGGAGGTTCTCTTCCCTTCCAATGGGTGGAAGAGACCTCCCCAGGAGATCAACGCAGTCTGGTTGCACATTGCACAGGAGGACACAAGCAGGGATGGTGTCAGGAGGACCAGACTGCAGTGGTGCAAACCATTCAATGATCTCAGTAGATCACGAAACGTTACTGCAAAGCCACACTCAACCTCATCCTGCTGTGCCACTTATCACATCCCCATAACTCTGCCTTCCCTACCCTACTCCTGCACATCCTTACTCACACCAACTTACCTTGCACCTCCACTCATCCCTCTCTATCTACATTATCACTTCCCCATCTCACTAGCTATCCCTCACATTCGCCCTCATCCTAGTCCAATCATACCAACTAACAACACAAAAGGGTAGGCACTTGGGTGTCACTGTTCATGTACATTTTCTGTTAATGTGTTGTCAAACATTGAAACATTTATTTTCAACACTTTGCGCTCTTGGACAGATTTGTGTGCACCTTTGGAAGTGGCTTAGTGAGTTGCAGTGAATGGTGAGACATAACGATACCCCTCGCAATGGTGATGAGTGTGACAGGAATGGCTTGGACATTTCAGGGATGCTTTATGATGCTGGTGTGGGGTGGCGCCAACCTGGCGCATCATGTGGCAGCCAGGGTGTACAATGTCAAGTGAAGTAAATCTGGCCATGGTGATGCCATCGCTGGCCTCCCAGGCAGCAATGTTGTCTGGTGCTGATGCCCTGTGTCCTGTGCAGCATCAGGTGATTGCAGAGAAGGTTGGTGTTGGTGTGCCTGGTGATGTTGGTGTTGGGGCTGATCGTGGAGGGATTCAGAGGACCAAGGTGAGATTTTTTCAAGGGCACCGATGTTGCTGGAATAAATGGCAGCTGAAGTTGAGATGACAGAAGCGATTTGTCAATGGTGAGAGAGCTTGCTCCAAGGAGGTGACAGTGGGTAGAGAGTTTACTCCAAACACTTCCATACTGCACACAGCTCAAAAGTGTCTTCCAAGTCATGAAGGCTCAAGCTTCTGACATTGGAAAGTGACCAGCTGTGAAATGGTAGCTTTCATACCACTTTTGCAGCTGTCACCTATTCACAGCAATGGGGAGACATAGAGAACCCGACATACTTACCTGACGTGATCTCCGAACGATGTGAGCCCCGTTAAAAAAGTGGCTGGGGCAGTGTGGGGGATGGTAGGTTCCTGAAATTTGAAAAAAAGTCCCTACCTGAAGTCTGCAGCCTACTCCCAGCACCCTCACAGACCATCTGGTCAGGGTGTCAGTGGCAGACACAGTGCCTTGTATTCCGGGTGCTCTTGCCTCTGGGTGTCTTGCCAGCCAGCGCGCTGGGAAATGAAATGGGAGGTCAGAAAAGCCCCATCCTGCCTCCAGCTGCTGCTACACAACCCCCAGGAGAGTGCCAGAAATCTCGGGAGATCATAACAGGGACTGGGACCCACTCTTCTGGGTCTTTTTATCCCAACTTTTCCATTCTGGTAACTAGGGACTACCCGGGGTGGGGATTAGGATAATTTACCCTGGGGAGTTTAAAGGGAATAGATCATAACTCCAAAAAATGGACAAAAAGATGATTGAAAAATAAAGGTCAATTTAGGAAGTCCTCTATTTACCAAGTTTTATTTTGCAATTGTTTCATTTGGATAGACAGTACAATCCACTTTACAAGGCTTACTTACATTCAGTTGTGTAATATATAGAAGCGCTTTCCCCACGCAGGTTGAAATCATTCAATGACTTTAAGGTGATGGTGTAATTGGTACATAGTGCAAGATCATTCAGCACCAGGAAATTAGTAAATGTTCTTTTAGTTGTTAAATCAGCACTTTCCATGGAATTCTTATGCACAGTTATTTCATATTCGAACGCTTCAGCCACTGGATTCCAATCTAATCGGATTGTACTTTGACTAAGAGCTGTGACTTTGATGTTAGATGGAGGCTGCACCACTGTAAATGGAAAAACAGCCAGTAAGTTTAACTCTCAAGGTATGTTAATGTATGGAAGCTTCCATGTAGTAGGCAGTAAAATGAATCCTAAAAAGAACAAAGAAAGACTTGTATTTATACAGCACCTTTCACCACCTCGAGGTGTCCCAAAGCGCTTTACAGCCAATGAAATTCTTTTGAAGCGTAGTCACTGTTGTAATGTAGGAAGCATGGCAGACAACATGCGCACAGCAAGCTCCCAAAAAGAGCATGTGATATTGACTAGATAATCTGTTTTGGTGATGTTGGTTGAGGGATAAATATTGACCAGGACACGGGGATAATTCCCCTGCTCTTCAAAATAGTGCCACGGGATCTTTTACATTCACCTGAGAGGGCAGACAGGGCCTCGGTTTAACATTGCATCTGAAAGACGGCACCTCCGACAATGCAGCACTCCCTCAGCACTGCACTGGAGTGTCAGCTAGATTCTGTGTTCAAGTCCTAATACCAATTATGGAGCAATTGTATTTTACTAAAGTGAGAAGTGAATCACCATTGCTGTCAACTACTTCCCAAAATACAAACAATGCAGAATTGTATATATGTATAAAAAGGTACAAGAAGTCACAAAATGTGTATATTATCAGCAGATCTCCTGTGGCATTACTCAGTTTGTCAGCAGAAACAGATACAGGTTAGAGTGGGACTACACTACCACCTAGTGGCCACAGCCTGCAACTACAGTGTCACTGTTGCCTTGGGAATCCTGTTACAACTGATTACATAGAGATATTCCAGCAAAAAAAAACTGCAGCAGTCCTATCTTCAAACAGCAGGATGTTCTCCTATCTCTGGCTCCCAGTCTCTTGCTGTTCTCACGCTCTCTCCTCCCACCCCAGCCCAATCTTCCACTCCCTCTTACTGATACCTGATCTACCTCTGCCCTTTCTCATTCTCTTTCGCTCCTTTCCTCTCCTTCATCCTTTTTCTGTCTTCTGGTTTTCCCCTGGAGGTTTTCTCTCTCTCGCTTCTAGTCTCCTCACCCTCTCTCTTCTCATGGACTTCCTGTTCTTCAATTGTGTTGTAACAGCAGCAGTGCTTGGATAGTCAGTGCATATATTAAATTATATCTTATTTATGGATCTGCAATGGCTAATGGAGTGAGCCCATAGAGGGCAGCGGGAAACCAGAGGATCAGCGAGAGGAAGAGCAGAGGAAGACCAGGAGCAGAAAGGCAGAAGGTAGGAGGAGACTGGAAGTAGATTGAAGACAAAGGGGGACTGGAAGCAGGAAGAGTGCAAGGCAAGACCGGGGGCGCAAGGCAAGAAAGTCAGGACGAGATGGGTATTAGAGAAAGAGAGAGGGAGCTGAGAGAAACTGGGGGCAGAGGGAGAAGAGTGGAAAAGTTGGTTCCCCCACTTTCAACACCAAAATAGTGACCCAGATTTCCCATCGTAGATACATAGAAACATAGAAGATAGGAGCAGGAGTAGGCCATTCGGCCCCTTGAGCCTGCTCCGCCATTCAATGCGATCATGGCAGATCATCCAAATTCAGTACCCTGTCCCTGCTTTCTCCCCATATCCCTTGATCCCTTTAGCCTTAAGAAATATATTTAACTCCTTGAATATATTTAATGAATTGGCCTCTACTGCCTTCTGTGGTAGAGAATTCCACAGGTTCACCACTCTCTGGGTGAAGAAATTCCTCCTCATTTCTGTCCTAAATGGCTTACCCCTTATCCTTAGACTGTGACCCCTGGTTCTGGACTCCCCGACCATCGGGAACATCCTGCACCTAGTCTGTCCACTCCTGTCAGAATTTTATAAGTTTCAATGAGAGCCCCTCTCATTCTTCTAAACTCCAGTGAATATAAGCCCAATCGACCCAATCTCTCCTCATACGTCATTCCTGCCATCCCAGATATCAGCCTGGTGAATCTTCGCTGAACCCCTTCCATGGCAAGAACGTCCTTCCTCAGATAATGCGACCAAAACTGCACACAATACTCAAGATGTGGTCTCATCAAGGCCCTGTACAACTGCAGCAAGACATCCTTGTTCCTGTACTCAAACCCTCTCGCTACGAAGGCCAACATACCATTTGTCTTCTTAACCACCTGCATGCTTACCTTCAGTGACTGGTGCACAAGGACACCCAGGTCTCGTTGCACTTCCCCTTCTCCCAATCTTGCCATTCAGATAATAATCTGCCTTCCTGTTTTTGACACCAAAGCGGACAACCTCGCATTTATCCACGTTATATTGCATCTGCCATGCTTCTGCCCAATCACCCAACCTGTCCAAATCATCCTGGAGTTTCTCGGCATCCTCCTCACAGCACACACGCCCACCCAGCTTTGTGTCATCTGCAAACTTGGAGATATTACATCTAGTTCCCTTGTCTAGATCATTAATATATATTGTGAATAGCTGGGGTCCAAGGACCGATCCCTGCGGTACTCCACTAGTCACTGCCTGCCACTCGGAAAAAGACCCGTTTAGTCCAACTCTTTGCTTTCTGTCTGCCAACCAGTTCTCTACCCAAGTCAATACCTTGCCCCCCAATCCCATGTGCCTTAACTTTACACGCTAACCTCTTATGCGGGACCTTATCGAAAGCCTTTTGTAAGTCCAAATACACCACATCCACTGGTTTGCCCTTATCTATTTTATCAGTTACATCCTCAAAAAATTCCAGTAGATTAGTCAAGCATGATTTACCTTTTGTAAATCCATGTTGACTTTGTCCGATCCTGTCACTGTTTTCCAAGTGCTCTGCTATTACATCTTTTATAATGGACTCTAGCATTTTCCCCACTACCAATGTCAGGCTTACTTCCCCGTTTTCTCTCTACCACCTTTTTTGAATAGTGGGGTACCATTAGCTACCCTCCAATCCATGGGTACTGTTCCAGATTCCATCGAATGTTGGAAGATGATCAGCAATGCATCTACTATTTCTAGGGCCACTTCCTTAAGTACCCTAGGATGTAGATTATCAGGTCCTGGGGATTTATCGGCCTTCAATCCCGTCAATTTCCCTAACACCATTTCCCTACAAATACTGATTTCTTTCAGTTCCTCCCTTTCATCAGACCCTATGTTCCCCGATATCTCTGGGAGGTTATTTGTGTCCTCCTTTGTGAAGACAGAACCAATGTCGTAGATATGGTAGTTAATATGGTAGTTTAGCATTGTTCCACTAAATTGGCTATGATCCAAAGTTTAGTTAATGTTTAACAATACTTAACTAAATGTTAGACTGGTGACAATAGGCAAGAGATTCAACTTGCAGCCACCTGTTTTGAGCCTGAAAATCAGGTGACCGACAGTTGAAAATCGGGGGAGAGGGTGGTCAGGCCTGCAAAATGGCAAGCAGCACACCCGCCTGAATCAAGTGTAAGGCTGCTTCCGTGGAAAGCAAAGAATAGGAGATTGAAATTCCACACCTCTGGAAGTCCAGTGGCCCGTCTATTTGCCTTCACTTTGACCCTGTTCCAAATTTGGGGCAGGATCATTTAAATATAAGGGTGGGCACCCACACTGCAGAGCCAGTGGACTTTCAGAGTGGTACCTTGTCACTTTAAAGGGGAAGGGCGCAGGCCGGGCGACCTACGTTTGGAACTTGGGTAATTTTTTTCGATGTTGCTCTTGTTGATATGTCAATGTCCCAGTGGGAATTGATCTCACTGTAGGGGCCCACTTAAGGCGTCATATGACAAGTATACTTGGTTTATTCAGGCGTACTTAATGCTGGTTGTACAACAGGCAGAACTGGTGGGATTTCCCACCACCAAAAAGTGATATTACAATGGTGGGGGGAGGGGGGGGAAGAACATAAGAAATAGGAGCAGGAGTCGGCCATTCGGCCCCTCGAGCCTGCTCCGCCATTCAATGAGATCATGGCTGATCTTCTACCTCATCTCCACTTGCCTGCACTATCCCCATATCCCTTGATTCCCTTAATATTCAAAAATCTATCGATCTCTGTCTTGAATATACACAACGACTGAGCCTCCACAGCCCTCTGGGGTAGAGAATTCAAAAGATTCACTACCCTCTGAGTAAAGAAATTTCTCCTCACTACAAGCCCACTGACTCCCACAGCTACCTGGACTACACTTCCTCCCACCCCGCCTCCTGTAAGGACTCTATTCCATTCTCCGCGCATCTGCTCTGACGATGCCACCTTCCACACCAGTGCTTCCGACATGTCTTCCTTTTTCCTCAACCGAGGATTCCCCTCTACTGTGGTTAACACGGCCCTCGACTGGGTCCGTTCTATCTCCCGCACTTCTGCCCTCACCCCTGCCCCACCCTCCTGGAACCAGATAGAGTTCCCCTTGTCCTCACCATTCACCCCACCAGCCTCCACATTCACCGGATCATCCTCCGCCATTTCCGCCACCTCCAGCATGATCCCACCACTAAACGGATCTTCCCCTCACCTCCCCTTTCAGCACTCTGTAGGGACCGCTCCCTCCGCGACACCCTAGTCCACTCCTCTATCACCCCCAGCACCCCTTCCCCTTCACCCGGCACCTTCCCGTGCAAGAGCAGGAGATGCAACACATGCCCTTGTACCCCCCCCCTTCCCACTGTCCAGGGCCCTAAACACCCCTTCCAGGTGAAACAGCGATTTACTTGTACTTCTTGCAATTTAGTATACTGTATTCGCTGCTCACGATGTGGTCTCCTCTACATTGGGGAGACCAAACGCAGATTGGGTGACCGCTTTGCGGAACACCTCTGTTCCGTCCGTAAGGGGGACCCCGAGCTTCCGGTTGCCTGTCACTTTAATTCACCGCTCCATTCCCACTCAGACCTCACCGTCCTCGACCTCTTGCATTGTTCCACGGAAGCTCAGCGTAAGCTTGAGGAACAGCACCTCATCTTTCAATTAGGCACTTTACAGCCCTCTGGACTCAACACAGTGTTCAACAATTTCAGATCATAACCTCGGCCCCTATCATATATATATATTTTATCCACAATTTTTGTTTGTGTCTTTTCTTCCCTCCCACATGGCAGCTGTCTTTCACTCTGCCAGCGCAATTCACACTTCATCTAGAGCCATCCTTTGTTTCTTAACCTGTCCCATTACCATCTCCTCTTGCCTTGAATATCTCTTAATGCCTCTTTTCTTCTCCTGCCTTCCATCCTATCCCAGACCTTCCCTTTTGTTCTTTCATCCCCTCCCCCATTTCCCTGCCACTAAACTTGCTTTAAAATCTGCTCCTTTTCCTGCTTTTTTCCAGTTTTGACGAAAGGTCTTCGACCTGATACGTTAACTCTGTTTCTCTCTCTACGGATGCTGCCTGGCCTGCTGAGGTTTTCCAGCGTTTTCTGTTGTTATTTCAAATTTCTCCTCATCTCAGTCCTAAATGGCCGACCCCTTATTCTGAGACTGTGACCCTTGGTTCTAGACTCCCCAGCCAGGGGAAACATTCTCCCTGAATCTACCCTGTCAAGTCCTGTAAGAATTTTGTATGGTTCAATGAGATCACCTATCATTCTTCTAAACAGTTCAGAGAATATAGGCCTAGTCTACTCAATCTCTCCTCAAAGGACAATCCCCCCATCCCAGGAACCAGTCTGGTGAACCTTCGTTGCACTCCCTCTATGGCAAGTAGAACCTTCCTTAGCATAGTTTTATGAAAAGGAAATCACGTTTAACAAATTTGCTGGAGTTATTTGAGGATATAACGAGCAGGGTGGATAAAGGGGAACCAGTAGATGTCGTGTATTTGGATTTCCAGAAGGCATTCGATAAGGTGCCACATAAAAGGTTGCTACACAAGATAAGAGCTCACGGGGTTGGGGTAATACATTAGCATGGATAGAGGATTGGCTAACTAACAGAAAGTCGGGATAAATGGATAATTTTCAGGTTGGCAAACTGTAACTAGTGGGGTGCTGCAGGGATCAGTGCTGGGGCCTCAACTATTTACAATCTATATTAATGACTTGGATGAAGGGACTGAGTGTAATGTAGCCAAATTTGCTGATGATACAAAGGTAGGTGGGAAAGCAAATTGTGTAGAGGATGCAAAGAATCTCCAAAGGGATATAGATAGGCTAAGTGAGTGGGCAAAAATCTAGCAGATGGAGTTTAATGTGGGAAAATGCGAGGTTATCCACTTTGGTAGGAAAAATAAAAAAAGCAAATTATTTTTTAAATGGGGAGAGATTACAAAATGCTGAGGTACAGAGGGATCTGGGGATCCTTGTACATGAATCATAAAAGGTTAGCATGCAGGTACAGCAAGTAATTAGGAAGGCAAATGGAATGTTGGCCTTTATTGCAAAGGGAATCAAGTATAAAAGTAGGTAAGTTCTGTTACAACTGTACAGGGCATTGGTGAGACCACACCTGGAGTACTGCATACAATTTTGATCTCCTTATTTAAGGAAAGATCTTCTTCTTTGGCAGTCCCTCGGAACTGGGAGTGACTTGCTTCCACATTAAAAATGAGTTCGCAGGTGACTGATGAGTCCAATGCGGGACCTACAGTCTCTGTCACAGGTGGGGCAGATGGTGGTTGAAGGGGCAGGTGGGTGGGGTGCTTGGGTTGACCTTGCGCTGCCTGCGCTTCGCTTCCGCTTGCTCCCGGCGAAGAGACTCGAGGTGTTCGGCGCCTTCCCGAATGCTTCTCCTCCACTTTGTGCAGTCTTGGGCCAGGGATTCCCAGGTGTCGGTGGGGATGTTACACTTTTTCAAGGAGGCTTTGAGGGTGTCCTTGAAGCATTTCCTCTGCCCACCTGGGGCTCTCTTGCTGTGCCGGAGCTCCGAGTAGAGCACTTGGTTTGGGAGTCTAGTATCGGGCATGTGGACAATGTGACCCGTCCATCGGAGCTGATCGAACGTGGTCAAAGTTTCAATGCTGGGGATGTTGGCCTGAGCAAGAACACTGACGTTAGTGCAACTATCCTGCCAATGGATTTGCTGGATCTTGCGGAGGCAGCGTTAGTGGTACCTCTCCAGTGCTTTGAGGTGCCTGCTGTACATGGTCCATGTCTCTGAGGCATACAGCAGGGTGGGTATCACTACTGCTCTGTAGACCATGAACTTAGTGCCGGGTTTGAGGTCCTGGTCTTCAAACACCCTCTTCCTCAGGCGACCGAAGGCTGCGCTGGCACACTGAAGGCGGTGTTGGACTTCGTCGTCGACATCTGCCCTTGTTGACAGAAGGCTCCCAAGGTATGGAAAGTGGTCCATGTTGTCCAAGGCCTTGTCGTGGATTTTGATAATCGGGGGACAGTACTGTGTGGCGGGAGCAGGTTGGTAGAGGACCTTTGTCTTACAGATGTTTAGTGTAAGGCCCATGCTCTCGTACGCTTCGGTGACGGTGTGGACGATGGTTTGGAGTTTGACCTCCGAGTGAGCGCAGATGTAAGCGTTGTCTGCATACTGTAATTTGATGACGGAGGATGGGACGACCTTGGATCCGGACTGGAGGCGACGGAGGTTGAACAGTTTCCCGTTTGTTCTGTAAATTAGCTCCACTCCAGCGGGGAGCTTACTGAGGGTGAGATGGAGCATTGCAGCAAGGAAGATCGAGAAGAGCATTGGTGCAATGACACAGCCTTGCTTGACCCCATATACTTGCATTGGAGGCAGTTCAGAGAAGGTTCACGAGGTTGATTCTGGAGATGAAGGGGTTGCCTTATGAAGAAAAGTTGAGCAGGTTGGGCCTATACTCATTGGAGTTTAGAAGAATGAGAGGGGATCTTATTGAAACATATAAGATTCTGAAGGGGCTTGACAGGGTAGATGCAGAGAGGATGTTTTCCCTCGTGGGGGAATCTAGAACTAGGGGGCATAATTTCAGAATAAGGGGAAACCCTTTTAAATCGGAAATGAGGAGGATTTTCTTCTCTCAGAGGGTCGTGAATCTTTGGAATTCTCTTCCCCAGAGAGCTGTGGAGGCTGGATCATTGAATATATTTAAGGTGGAGATCGACAGAATTTTGAACGATAAGGGAGTCAAGGGTTAAGGGGAGCGGGCAGGGAAGTGGAGTTGAGGCCAAGATCAGATCAGCCATGATCTTATTGAATGGCGGAGCAGGCTCGAGGAGCCAAATGACCTACTCCTGCTCCTACGTCTTATGTTCTTAGGTGAGGAGACCAAAACTGTACACAATACTCCAGGTGCGGTCGCACCAGGGCCCTATATAATTGCAGTAATTGCCTTTAATCTTCTACTCGAATTCTCTTGTAATAATGGTCAACATACCATTTGCTTTCCTAATTGCTTGCTGTACCTGCATGTTAACTTTCAGTGATTCATGTACAAGGGCACCCAGGTCCCTCTGAGCACCAACATATCCCAATCACTCACCATTTAAAAAATACTCTGCTTTTCTATTTTTCCTACCCAAAGTGGATAGCTTCACATTTCTCCACATTATATTCCATTTGCCATGTTCTTGCCCACTACTTAGCCTGTCTATATCCCCTTGAAGCCTCCTTGCATCCTCCTCACAACTTACATTTCCACCCAGTTTTGTATCATCAGGAAACTTGGATATATTACATTTGGTCCCCTCATCCAAATCATTGATATAGATTGTGAATAGCTGAGGCCCAAGCACTGATCCTTGCGGTACTCCACTAGTTGCAGCCTGCCAACCCGGAAATTACCCGTTTATTCCTACTCTCTGTTTTCTGTCCATTAACCAATCCTCAATCCATGCTAGTATATTACCCCCAATCCCATCAGCCCTAATTTTGTTTAATAACCTCTTGTGTGGCACCTTATCGAATGCCTTCTGAAAATCCAAATACATCACATCCACTGGTTTCCCCTTCTCTATTCTGCTAGTTACAATCTCAAAAAACTCTAACAGATTTGTCAAACACGATTTCCCTTTCATAAATCCATGTTGACTCTGCCCAATCCTATTATTATTTTCTAACTGCCCTGTTACCACCTCCTTAATAATAGATTCTAGCATTTTCCCTACTACTGATGTCAGGCTAACTGGTCTGTCGTTCCCCGTTTTCTCTCGCCCTCCTTTCTTAAATAGTAGGGTTACATTTGCCACCTTCCATAGATTCTAGAATGGTTCCCGCGGATTGGAAGTTTGGAAAATGACAACCAATGCATCCACTATCTCTACAGCCACCTCTTTCAAAACCCTAGGATGTAGGCCATCAGATCCAGGGGATTTATCGGCTTTCAGTCCCATTAATTTCTCCAGGATAAAGATGGATAAAATTCCTCTCCCCATCCAGTCAACACTAATTTCACACCATAAATGGTGCAGAATTTATAAGCTTGCATGTTATTGCATTTGGCAACACCTCAATTTTTAAAATTCTCATCCTTGTTTTCAAATCCCTCCATGGTCTTGCCCCTCCCTATCTCTGTAATCTCCTCCAGCTCTACAACTCTCTGAGATCGCTGTGTTCTTCCAACTCTGGCCTCTTGTGCATCACCCACTCCCTTTGCCCCTGCGATGATGGCCATGCCTTCAGCTGCCTAGGCCCTAAGCTCTGGAATTCCCTCTACCTCTCTCTT
Source organism: Somniosus microcephalus (assembly GCF_052327205.1). NCBI lineage: Eukaryota > Metazoa > Chordata > Chondrichthyes > Squaliformes > Somniosidae > Somniosus > Somniosus microcephalus. The sequence continues at coordinate 267,695,877 of NC_140989.1, read as the reverse complement.
CCTCCTTTAAGACGCTCCTTAAAACCTACCTCTTTGGCCAAGCTTTGGGTCATCTGTCCTAATATCTCCTTATGTGGCTCAGTGTCAAATTTTGTTTGATAACCCTCCTGTGAAGCACCTTGGGATGTTTTACTATGTTAAAGGTGCTATATAAATGCAAGTTGTTGTTATTCTTCATAGCTTGAATCAAATACAACCATTCTCCATCAACATTTGAAAATAGTTTTAAAATGAACTATTTCAATTGTACACCAAACCAAACATAAATGGACCCAAATCTGACTTCCACATTTACTCTAGATCGGATTCTATGAAAGGAGGTTTTACAGCTATATGTAGGCAACAAAAAGGTTACTTACAGGTGACGACGTTCCTTACTTTGCTAGCACCTCCAACACCAGCGGAATTTGCAGCAAAGATTTTAATGCTGTAGACAGTGGACGGATCCAATCCTGGGATAATTCCTTTGCTGTTGCTAAATGTCAAATTATAGTTTCTAGTGTTGGATTTCACATTCAAAATGTACCGATTTACTCCCAGTACTTTAGTCCATTCAGCAATGATTACTGAACTTGAATTAGATTTTAGGCTGAGCAACTGTGGTCTCCTTGGCACTTCACAAATGAAAAAACAAAATGGGATTGTTAACAACCAAACAGTGTTTATGAAAAGAAATGTAATTTTTTTCTGAAACTGCTAGAAGCTTAAAATAAGTGTATGGTATTTCACTGTCACTATGATATTATCCACTAACGGAAATAAAAACAATTTTACATATGAAGGAAATATTGTTCAAACATTATTACCAAATGTTACCCTCTGAACTTATTTTCTCCCCTCCACACTATGCACCGTGCCCAACTGAGAGGGCACCAGGTAGCCAATGATGGGCCTTTGTCAATTCCACTCTACATCTGGTTGCCAGTGTGGAGTATATTAACTTCTCCTCCTACTTTGCTCCCTGTTGGGAAACACTATAGCCTAAAATCTGCTCCATCAACCTGAAATTGAGCATTCATCATGTGTTGGGAATGGTGGAGGTAAATATAGTTCTTATCACATATTAATATATCAATGCACTGCATTGCTGGATTGTCTCATGCTCAAACAGTATTAAATTCCAATTAATGCCCTAAAGTCTTACTGTAAATGATGGTACATTATCAACATCCTATTGCCTGTGAGAAAAACCTCCACCATGCAGTGAGGATAGCAACTCTGGATGATGATACTCCTTTGAACATATTACTTACAGTACAGTAATTTACATAGACAAGTACACAGCAAAACTCATCTGATACCACTTTACAATTCTCATTTGGCACATATAACTTACAAAGATACTAAACTCCCTTTGGTGAGATGGTACAATGCATTGGGAAAGGAGCCAAGTGTTGGCCAGCCACTTTCCCACAGGAACGAAGGCCAAAGTGGAGGGAGAGTCATAGCAGGATGGCAGAGACTTGGGAGCAGGTCTGCTGCCTGTTTGTCTACCCTCTTTATTCCAAGGTGATAGTTGGCACTAGGAAATAGAAACAAAAGGGGATCATTTTAACCTAACTCATTGGGTGTAAAACCCATGGGATCGTTGGTTTTACACCCCGCCCAATATTATTCCATTGATTTCAGTTTCCCAATGAACAGGTTAGGTTTAAATTGCCCCCAAATCATTTTTGCTAGTTTTCTGGGTTAACGTGTGGAGCAGCACTGAAACCTTTTAGGCAGGCTTTAGTAAGCAGGATTTGTTACCATAGCAAGACTATCAGCTTATAATTAGCAGGCCTCACCACACCAGACAATGAACTAAGAACTCTGACCAACTATTGGGGGAACCTTGGGTGGAATTCTCCCTCCTACCTGTTATAGCACCTTATCGAGCCATTTCAAAGCATTTCACATAATAAATTAATGTTGGAGTGCCAACACTGTTCTCATATAGGCAAACATGGTTGCAACATCCTACAAACAGCAATGAGATGCATTATTAGTTAATCTGTTCTTTTGGTGATACTGGTTGATGAAGAATGTTGGCAGAACAGCAGGAGGACACTCTGCCCTTCTTTGAATAATGTCAAGTGATCTTCAATGTCCACCTGAACCACCGGAACAGACAGATGGGAGTTTGGTATAATGTCTAATCCAAGAGGATAGCACCTACAAGACTACAGCACTGCCTTAGCACTGCACTGCACTGTTGATCTGAAATACAAGCTTATGCACCTGGTGTGGGACTTGAACCCACAGCTTCCTGACCTAGAATCAAGAGTGCTATACAATGATCCAAGCTGACACATGGAAAAGGCGGGGCGGGGAATTCCAACCCTTGTCTCCATTAAGGAAGTGAGGATTATCTTACCCGTTCTTCCTGTTCGCCATGCAGTAGCGGCTACAGTCAAATGTCTAAAAGCTTTGACTGTCACGTTATACAGCACTCCTGCTCTCAACCTTTGAAATGTTCTTTTGGTGCTAAAGGGAGGTGCGATGACGGTGAATGGTAGATTTCTGGTATTATTCACAATCCTTAGGTCAATAACGTAAGTATTAGCATGAGGGTATGGTGTCCATGATACTTTTAACTTGGATGAGGCCTCTGACGATATTTCAGTGATGGCAAATCCTGTGAAAACAATGCGGAAATCTCTTACATCTTTTTATGGTACAGCTTACACAGTCATTTTCACATCATACAGACGATAAACTATTAATATTGACACCATTGAATTTAGCCATAGGTTAAATTAATTATTCCACCTCGCAGTCACAAAAGGAACAGCTCACACATAAATGTTACCTCAGACATATCGATAAAAATAAGGATTTCTTTAACAATGTATAAAATACAGTTTTGGTGATACCTTTCTTTTTAATCTTAATTCACTGCCCATTCATCTTTATCCTCTAATCCGAAATAATAAATATGTCCAATTTTAACACCTCAATTGATTCTGCATCTGTAAGCTTTGGGGCATTACATTCCATATTCTGACATTCCTGGATTTACTTTTAATTGACTTAAGAGTCATTCTCTAGTTATACTGTCAATCATTTTAAACATTTTAGTCAGATCACCCGATAACCACTTCATCACTAGGGAATATAACCCAAGATTACACAATCTCCCATTATAGTTAAATTTCTATGTCCCCACAAGAAGGTTGCTGTTATATATATGAAGTGACCACTTTGTGAGTATTTGACACATGATTTCATTAGAAACAACATCATGAGTGACGTAATAAAGACTCACTACGCACTTGGTTGAACATAAAGCAAGGCTTTAATCGACTTGTAACAAAACATGGAGGTCTAGTTAGTAGTCACTAGCTTCCTGTTTCCAGATTGTCTCTGGCCAAGTTGGGCCCACGCCCGAGTATTTATACTCCTCGGACGGTGCCCTCAGCTGGCCATCAAGTAGTACTTCCTGAGTTACTTCTTGTAGAAGTTGCGATTTATGACAATGAGCATCCTCAATTTTGCTTGCACCCCCACCCTTCCATGGACAGGCTCAAGGCTCAACTTATTTCATAGTGGACATGGGCCCACAGTATAAAGTTGTCCATAGTTTACTCAGAAAGTCTGCAAAGATATGTCAATGTGGAGAATGGGAGTTTTACTCTGAATCATGGTTGAACTTTATTTTATCTGGAAGTGCATAATATTGTCACTGGATACCAAAAATGGAAAATCTATATTCCATTCCTCAATAATGATGCCCCTCACCTTGTTGAATTAAAAACGTTTCTGACTCAATCAACATCAGTAATAAAAACAGAAAATGCTGGAAATACACAGCAGGTCAAGCAGCATCTGTGGAGAGCGAAATAGAAAGCTTCAGGTCTGGCTGGACCAGGGTGATCTCTTTGGTGAGAAGCTCAGATTCTTGCTTCCGTGCTCAGAGAGGAACCTGAGCTGCGGAGAGACAATAACCATCTCCTCCTAGTTACCAGAGCCTAGAGTCACTAAGAAAGTCAGTCACTTTGTTACAATCATGCCATTAAAATGTCCTACCACTTTTATAGCAAATTGGTTTGCAAAATAAACTCTTTGCAGCATCAAAGCTAAGGAAATTCAATGTCTTCAAATGGACAACTTCAAGATGTGTACGATTATCATATCTCTTTCCGACTATGTGCACTTCCTTTAGATGTTTAGAAAGTATACTTCCACATCTTTATCAAGTCATACCATAAAGTTTCTTCAGTTTATTATTGAGGGGATTCTTGTTATCAGCATGGGATCCTCCTGTTTGCATAGTCAAAGCGAAAGTCTTCCCAATTTCTGTCAAGGTCAATGAACAACACCCCATTGCTCTTAAATGGACTAATGTTTTTGTTAAATTACCCCAGAGTCTGCTGACACAAATTCAGAATCTCCTTTGTGCAAAAGGTTGCTTTGTAGACAATACGGTTTGGTATTGTTATCAAAAGGTTCGTTTAATGACTTCTGTGCAACGGTTTAACGGCTGTTCCCAGAATTGAAGATAGATGCCCAAAACTAAGGCTATTGGAATTGCTAGTGATCACTATACTTGTAGCACTCTATGCTAGCGATCACTGTACTTGTAGCACTCTATGCTAGCGATCACTGTACTTGCAGCACTCTATGCTAGTGATCACTACTTGTAGCACTCTATGCTAGTGATCACTGTACTTGTAGCACTCTATGCTAGCGATCACTGTACTTGTAGCACTCTATGCTAGCGATCACTGTACTTGTAGCACTCTATGCTAGCGATCACTGTACATGTAGCACTCTATGCTAGCGATCACTTTACTTGTAGCACTCTATGCTAGCGATCACTGTACTTGTAGCACTCTATGCTAGCGATCACTGTACTTGTAGCACTCTATGCTAGCGATCACTGTACTTGTAGCACTCTATGCTAGCGATCACTGTACTTGTAGCACTCTATGCTAGCGATCACTGTACTTGTAGCACTCTATGCTAGCGATCACTGTACTTGTAGCACTCTATGCTAGCGATCACTGTACTTGTAGCACTCTATGCTAGCGATCACTGTACTTGTAGCACTCTATGCTAGCGATCACTGTACTTGTAGCACTCTATGCTAGCGATCACTGTACTTGTAGCACTCTATGCCAGCGATCACTGTACTTGTAGCACTCTATGCTAGGGATCACTGTACTTGTAGCACTCTATGCTAGCGATCACTGTACTTGTAGCACTCTATGCTAGCGATCACTGTACTTGTAGCACTTTATGCTAGCGATCACTATACTTGTAGCACTCTATGCTAGCGATCACTGTACTTGTAGCACTCTATGCTAGCGATCACTGTACTTGTAGCACTCTATGCTAGCGATCACTACTTGTAGCACTCTATGCAAGCGATCACTGTACTTGTAGCACTCTATGCTAGTGATCACTGTACTTGTAGCACTCTATGCTAGCGATCACTGTACTTGTAGCACTCTATGCTAGCGATCACTGTACTTGTAGCACTCTATGCTAGCGATCACTGTACTTGTAGCACTTTATGCTAGCGATCACTATACTTGTAGCACTCTATGCTAGTGATCACTGCACTTGTAGCACTCTATGCTAGCGATCACTGTACTTGTAGCACTCTATGCTAGCGATCACTGTACTTGTAGCACTCTATGCTAGCGATCACTGTACTTGTAGCACTCTATGCTAGCGATCACTGTACTTGTCGCACTCTATGCTCGCGATCACTGTACTTGTAGCACTCTATGCTAGCGATCACTGTACTTGCAGCACTCTATGCTAGTGATCACTGTACTTGTAGCACTCTATGCTAGCGATCACTGTACTTGTAGCACTCTATGCTAGTGATCACTGTACTTGTAGCACTCTATGCTAGTGATCACTGTACTTGTAGCACTCTATGCTAGCGATCACTGTACTTGTAGCACTCTATGCTAGTGATCACTGTACTTGTAGCACTCTATGCTAGCGATCACTGTACTTGTAGCACTCTATGCTAGCGATCACTGTACTTGCAGCACTCTATGCTAGTGATCACTGTACTTGTAGCACTCTATGCTAGTGATCACTGTACTTGTAGCACTCTATGCTAGCGATCACTGTACTTGCAGCACTCTATGCTAGTGATCACTGTACTTGTAGCACTCTATGCTAGCGATCACTGTACTTGTAGCACTCTATGCTAGCGATCACTGTACTTGTAGCACTCTATGCTAGCGATCACTGTACTTGTAGCACGCTATGCTAGCGATCACTGTACTTGTAGCACTTTATGCTAGCGATCACTATACTTGTAGCACTCTATGCTAGCGATCACTGTACTTGTAGCACTCTATGCTAGCGATCACTACTTGTAGCACTCTATGCTCGCGATCACTGTACTTGTAGCACTCTATGCTAGTGATCACTGTACTTGTAGCACTCTATGCTAGCGATCACTGTACTTGTAGCACTCTATGCTAGCGATCACTGTACTTGTAGCACTCTATGCTAGCGATCACTGTACTTGTAGCACTTTATGCTAGCGATCACTATACTTGTAGCACTCTATGCTTGCGATCACTGTACTTGTAACACTCTATGCTAGCGATCACGATACTTGTAGCACTCTATGCTAGCGATCACTGTACTTGTAGCACTCTATGCTAGCGATCACTGTACTTGTAGCACTCTATGCTAGTGATCACTGTACTTGTAGCACTCTATGCTAGCGATCACTGTACTTGTAGCACTCTATGCTAGCGATCACTGTACTTGCAGCACTCTATGCTAGTGATCACTGTACTTGTAGCACTCTATGCTAGCGATCACTGTACTTGTAGCACTCTATGCTAGCGATCACTGTACTTGTAGCACTCTATGCTAGCGATCACTGTACTTGTAGCACTCTATGCTAGCGATCACTGTACTTGCAGCACTCTATGCTAGTGATCACTGTACTTGTAGCACTCTATGCTAGCGATCACTGTACTTGTAGCACTCTATGCTAGTGATCACTGTACTTGTAGCACTCTATGCTAGTGATCACTGTACTTGTAGCACTCTATGCTAGCGATCACTACTTGTAGCACTCTATGCTAGCGATCACTGTACTTGTAGCACTCTATGCTAGCGATCACTGTACTTGTAGCACTCTATGCTAGTGATCACTGTACTTGTAGCACTCTATGCTAGCGATCACTGTACTTGTAGCACTCTATGCTAGTGATCACTGTACTTGTAGCACTCTATGCTAGCGATCACTGTACTTGTAGCACTCTATGCTAGTGATCACTGTACTTGTAGCACTCTATGCTAGTGATCACTGTACTTGTAGCACTCTATGCTAGCGATCACTACTTGTCGCACTCTATGCTAGCGATCACTGTACTTGTAGCACTCTATGCTAGTGATCACTGTACTTGTAGCACTCTATGCTAGCGATCACTGTACTTGTAGCACTCTATGCTAGCGATCACTGTACTTGTAGCACTCTATGCTAGCGATCACTATACTTGTAGCACTCTATGCTAGCGATCCCTGTACTTGTAGCACTCTATGCTAGCGATCACTGTACTTGTAGCACTCTATGCTAGCGATCACTGTACTTGTAGCACTCCCTGCTAGCGATCACTGTACTTGTAGCACTCTATGCTAGCGATCACTGTACTTGTAGCACTCTATGCTAGCGATCACTGTACTTGTAGCACTCTATGCTAGTGATCACTGTACTTGTAGCACTCTATGCTAGCGATCACTGTACTTGTAGCACTCTATGCTAGCGATCACTGTACTTGTAGCACTCTATGCTAGTGATCACTGTACTTGCAGCACTCTATGCTAGCGATCACTGTACTTGTAGCACTCTATGCTAGTGATCACTGTACTTGTAGCACTCTATGCTAGTGATCACTGTACTTGCAGCACTCTATGCTAGTGATCACTGTACTTGTAGCACTCTATGCTAGCGATCACTGTACTTGTAGCACTCTATGCTAGCGATCACTGTACTTGTAGCACTCTATGCTAGCGATCACTGTACTTGTAGCACTCTATGCTAGCGATCACTGTACTTGTAGCACTCTATGCTAGCGATCACTGTACTTGTAGCACTCTATGCTAGCGATCACTGTACTTGTAGCACTCTATGCTAGCGATCACTGTACTTGTAGCACTCTATGCTAGTGATCACTGTACTTGTAGCACTCTATGCTAGCGATCACTGTACTTGTAGCACTCTATGCTAGCGATCACTGTACTTGTAGCACTCTATGCTAGCGATCACTGTACTTGTAGCACTCTATGCTAGTGATCACTGTACTTGTAGCACTCTATGCTAGCGATCACTGTACTTGTAGCACTCTATGCTAGCGATCACTGTACTTGTAGCACTCTATGCTAGCGATCACTGTACTTGTAGCACTCTATGCTAGCGATCACTGTACTTGTAGCACTCTATGCTAGCGATCACTGTACTTGTAGCACTCTATGCTAGCGATCACTGTACTTGTAGCACTCTATGCTAGCGATCACTGTACTTGTAGCACTCTATGCTAGCGATCACTGTACTTGTAGCACTCTATGCTAGCGATCACTGTACTTGTAGCACTCTATGCTAGCGATCACTGTACTTGTAGCACTCTATGCTAGTGATCACTGTACTTGTAGCACTCTATGCTAGCGATCACTGTACTTGTAGCACTCTATGCTAGCGATCACTACTTGTAGCACTCTATGCTAGCGATCACTGTACTTGTAGCACTCTATGCTAGCGATCACTGTACTTGTAGCACTCTATGCTAGCGATCACTGTACTTGTAGCACTCTATGCTAGCGATCACTGTACTTGTAGCACTCTATGCTAGCGATCACTGTACTTGTAGCACTCTATGCTAGTGATCACTGTACTTGTAGCACTCTATGCTAGCGATCACTACTTGTAGCACTCTATGCTAGCGATCACTGTACTTGTAGCACTCTATGCTAGCGATCACTGTACTTGTAGCACTCTATGCTAGCGATCACTGTACTTGTAGCACTCTATGCTAGCGATCACTGTACTTGTAGCACTCTATGCTAGCGATCACTGTACTTGTAGCACTCTATGCTAGCGATCACTACTTGTAGCACTCTATGCTAGCGATCACTGTACTTGTAGCACTCTATGCTAGCGATCACTGTACTTGTAGCACTCTATGCTAGCGATCACTGTACTTGTAGCACTCTATGCTAGCGATCACTACTTGTAGCACTCTATGCTAGCGATCACTGTACTTGTAGCACTCTATGCTAGCGATCACTGTACTTGTAGCACTCTATGCTAGCGATCACTGTACTTGTAGCACTCTATGCTAGCGATCACTGTACTTGTAGCACTCTATGCTAGCGATCACTGTACTTGTAGCACTCTATGCTAGCGATCACTATACTTGTAGCACTCTATGCTAGCGATCACTGTACTTGTAGCACTCTATGCTAGCGATCACTACTTGTAGCACTCTATGCTAGTGATCACTGTACTTGTAGCACTCTATGCTAGCGATCACTATACTTGTAGCACTCTATGCTAGCGATCACTGTACTTGTAGCACTCTATGCTAGCGATCACTGTACTTGTAGCACTCTATGCTAGGGATCACTGTACTTGTAGCACTCTATGCTAGCGATCACTGTACTTGTAGCACTCTATGCTAGCGATCACTATACTTGTAGCACTCTATGCTAGCGATCACTGTACTTGTAGCACTCTATGCTAGCGATCACTGTACTTGTAGCACTCTATGCTAGCGATCACTGTACTTGTAGCACTCTATGCTAGTGATCACTACTTGTAGCACTCTATGCTAGCGATCACTATACTTGTAGCACTCTATGCTAGCGATCACTGTACTTGTAGCACTCTATGCTAGTGATCACTGTACTTGTAGCACTCTATGCTAGCGATCACTGTACTTGTAGCACTCTATGCTAGTGATCACTGTACTTGTAGCACTCTATGCTAGTGATCACTACTTGTAGCACTCTATGCTAGTGATCACTGTACTTGTAGCACTCTATGCTAGTGATCACTACTTGTAGCACTCTATGCTAGTGATCACTACTTGTAGCACTCTATGCTAGTGATCACTGTACTTGTAGCACTCTATGCTAGCGATCACTGTACTTGTAGCACTCTGCTCATTTCATGTGAGAGCTCCATATTTATTTGATCTCCGGATGATTTCCTTTCCAGTTGCTCTTTCAACAAAAAAAAATCTAAGTCAAACAGAATTTTTGTGATCACTTATTCTGGTAGACCAGTCCCACGGATATCTTCAGAGGAGCTCCACTTGAACCTCCGGCTATTTTTGTTCTCCCTCCTCACACTTGTGTCCTGGAACAGCTAATAAGCTGATCTGGCCGGTCACATTGCACAGAGTGCTTGGTCACAGTAGCAGTGTATGCATCACAGCAGCTAGCTCGAACTCTTGCTATCTAGCAAGCCCGCTTTCGGGCGCATAGGTAAAAGAGTGGATCATATTTCCTCCCCCTTCATTGTCTCAAATATCATCTTCATTATTCTGTCTAACACCAGATCTCTAAGACTTTGCATGCCAGCGACTCCGCCTTGCATGCCGGTCTGGAAGGGTCTTCGGCAGGTTCCCATCCTTTCATCCTCATATTAAGCCATGCTTTCAGTCTTGTGCGTCAGATTTCTCTGCTAAGTGCCCAGAGCCCAATCTTCTATGCATTGTTTTACGCAAGAATTGTCCTGAAATCTAATTCCAAACATTCTAAATATTTTGCCAGCTTTTTTTCCTTAATTTCATCTGAAATTTCTCTCATCAGTTCTATCTGCCCATTAGAAACCAGTATAAATGATTGAAATGAGAGTACTCAAGATACAAACAGATGCAAGTGTCGGACAGGACCAGACCAACCAGTCCATCCAGCCTTACGCATCATGGCAGACACTCCCTTCACACTCGGAACCAACGTCGACCATGTGGTTGGGATCATAAGATTTTACAATAAAAAATGATGACGTCAATGTCTCTATATGTGTATGGAGGAACCTCCTCCTTTAAATAACAGGAAATGCCGCAGTAAATAATTTCACTCTCTTCCTGGGCTCGCTTTAATTTAGGTCCAGGAGCAGAAATACAAAGAGGGGGGGAAACAACTGCAAAAGCCGGACATCTGAAATAAAAAAATTAACACATGAAACCCATCGATGTGCCAGCTTTGGATGCTTTTATTCCAGCAGTTGAAAAGCAGTGGTTAAACATTGCTGCACCCAAACATCCGTTTTTCCAAGTATTAAGTAATAATCTTGTTAAAGCAAAGGTTCTGGAAAATGTGATCGAATTAACTACTACAATGGGGTAGATTGTCACCTTGCCGCCCAGACATAAAACCGGCTTTGTGGGTCATTATAAAAACCGCAGAATGTCATCTTCATTGATTTCACGCCCTGGCAGCAAGTTGAAAATGTATCCCAATATTTCTCTATTCCAGAAGCCTGTGACATTGAGTTTCTGCCGATTCCTTTCATGGGTCAATGTAAAGAAAGACAATGCTTTCTGTAAATTTGGCTCTGTTACCCATCCTATTATAATTGAGATTATTTTATTGTATGCTATTTACTGTTTTACAGTCAGTGAATTTAAATGAAATGATAACCAGGTTTCTCTATAAAACAGAATGTTATTCCCAGTGAGAAAATTAACATGATCTACCAATGATAACAAACATATAAAAAGCGGTAGCGCCTAGGAAAATCGCCTGGGACTTACTATTAGCGGTAAATAACGCATTGGTTGACACTTCTCTGCGTTTAACTCACTTACTTTAAATAGATTAATGCATCTTCAAACAACTGGAAGCGGTGTCCGTTAATAGCACCAACTATTTTAATATAAGACCACTTCCTACCCTTGTAGCTCCAATGCACGAGGAGACAATTCTTAAAAACGACGTACATTAAAATTCAACAGTAGGTGGCAATAAAACCTTAACAATATACCCGCAGTATTTCGCTTTTTACTAATTTTTTCATATTACATTGGTGACATTTTAAAGAAAGAGGGAGAGTCGCAGTTGGTCGATTCTTAATATTACTTCTTTGACACCAAGCCCCGGAGAATTATTGCAAACAATGGATATGTATCTTGTTATTAATCGTATTTGAAATATAATCACTAAGTCAAAGTCAATTAAATCAATTAGGTGTATACAGAGCATTCACGTATGCGACTGTTACTTTATTTAAAAAAGAAACAAATTAGTGGTGTTCATTTCAAACCAGAAGTCGCATTATCCAGGATACAAGTATTATATTCAGGGGTAGAATAACGCAAGGGGCCGAGGGACCCCAGAAAACCTCAGCAGAACGGAAACTGCATGATCAGTTTAATTTCCACTTAGTATATTGTAATATGATTTGCTTCATTATTAATGCAGTGTGTAAACTTTCTGCGGGCCTATTTCTTCATGCATTTGTGTTTTAATGGGTTGGTTTGTGCGGGGGGTGCAGAATGGGCCCCAAATGTTCTTGGTGCCCAGGGCTCCCAGAATTGTTAAACCGGCTCTGATTGCATTCAGAGTGCGTAAATTACTAGTCAAATAAATAGTGTTTAATTTAATCGTTACTGTTTTTCCTATTGATCTCGCCTGACTTTAGTGTATGGTAGCATTGCATAAAATTGAAAGAAATGAGTGGTTGAAATTATGTTAAAAGTTATATTTAAACTCTATCTTAACCACAGGGAAGTTTAAATAAACACACGTGCGAAAATAAGTCATTTTTGAATCCAATGAAAGTTGGGTGACGGTGTACTATCTAATTTCCTGTCGTAGCTACCTTACTGGTATGTACTTGAGTCCAAACCAAATTTAAATATGATTAGGGATTAGTAAGTATTTTAGTTTAATTAGATGTTATGTTTAATTAGTGGAGCCTCCTCAGTTTGAGGGGCCACATGTAAAGTTGTCTTTCTGTGAGTGACACTGGGGCAACTCAGCGTCACCTCTATTGATTTATTTAAAATAGGCAACTCTCAAGCAATGGAATTTGTTCTGCTGGTTTTTCCGGAGACCCAGTGTGATAAGAAGTATTTTTTATTTGATGTGTGTGTATGTGTGTCCGAGTTAAATTCTAAACACGGCTTCTTTCAACAGCTGATAACATCAGTAATACTCAGAAGGAGGTCTAACCACAGGCGCAGCAGGACAAGGATCCTTGAAAGGGACAGGAAGGATTATCTGAAATACCACATCCAAGACCGGCAAGGTGTATTTAAACATTCTCAGATACGCAATCTACAAAGATGCGCATTGCTGCAATACTTTCCATACTCTGTGTAATGGGATTCTCAGTCTCACTAAATTTAAAACGAACCACCACTGCAAAAAGGTAGCCCCAAACCTGACCTCAAATCCCAGTTTAAACAACTAATTACCGGATCCGAACTGAACTTGCTGATGAGAATCAAAGGATTCAGAGAGACACTCTCGTTTTACTGCTCTATTTAATAAAGTCGTATTAGATATTTAAACTCACCGGACTGGCAATATGACACCTGCAGGAAAAAGAAAAACAACAATCTTTAAATTCATTAATACTTTTGGCAATAACATGGTGATTGCAACTTTTCAAAATGACGTTCACTAAAACAAAATGAAACGGTCAGTGCATTATCTTAAAGAAAGCAATTTACCTGCTGCAGAGTTGTTAATATTAAGCATATTTTCAGCATATTTACAAACTCCATTACATTTCTTTACATGGAGCTTAAAAAAAACAAGCTGGAATGACAGGTCTTTGAATACGAATGAACCCCCAAAGGACAAAGTGATTCTTTTGAACAGTTTGGAGAAGGAAATTATCACCAACACAGTTCCCATGAACCAATCAGAGCATCAGGAAACTTTCCTGGGACCCACCTCTTCAGAAACTCCCCATCCAAGACCAGAGGGCCAGTATATGACATCAATCATTACTAATTAGAATACAACATCACCTTTTGCTATTATTTCCTTGACAAGTTCTACATACTCAGATACCCGCACTACCTGTGCAAATATAATCATAGGAATAAAGAAGGACTTCTTATGTCTCTCTTCATAACCCCGCATTCCTGGGTTAAAGAAATGAAGAGAGGGTTTTTTCACTGGGCGTTAGAAGTTCATGGGGTGACCCGATAGAAGTGTTATGATAAGGTAAATAGCGATCAAATTAGAGCTAGGCCATCAGGGGTGAAGTGAGAAAGCACTTCTTCACACAAAGGGTAGTAGAAATCTGGAACTCACTCCCCCAAAAAGTTGTTGAGGCTAGGGGTCAATTGAAAATTTCCAAAACTGAGATTGATAGATTTTTGTTAGGCAAGGTTATTAAAGGTTATGAGACCAAGGTGGGTAAATGGAGTTAAGATACAGATCATCCATTGAATGGCAGAACAGGCTCGAGGGGCTGAATGGCCTACTCCTGTTCCTATGTTCATATGATAGATTGTTTCCACTGCTCAGTATGACAGTAATGAAAGTGCACACATTTAAGATAATCGAAAGGCCAAAATGGAATATTTACACTAAGAGTGTTTAGAATGTGAAATTCTCTGACAGAAGTTGCTGAACCAGAATCCAGAATTTTTTTGTAAAGGGAATTAGATAGTTGCTTGTAAAAAAACTATAGGAGCAATCAAGAGGTGATTAATTAGACTAATGGGAGTGGATAAAATATGGGTGTAGACTGGAATGGACCAAATTGTCCGTTTCTGTGTTGTAACGTTCTATGATAATAGATGCAACTGGATATATTTAGTGTTTCCCAATTATTTAAATGTCAAGGCTCTAACACAGCCATTTGTTGCTCAATCTCAATGTAGTGCATGCACCTTTAGGCAATAAAGTAACAGGAAGTAACTTTCAAACCCTAAGATTTAGTTCACTGTGGAAAAATAACAGACAATGACTGTAATGTATGTACCTTTAAGGGGAGAACTACTTTTTACAGCTCCTGTATACTGTAGTACCGGCAGTGACCACACCTGTATATAAACCCTGAGTAGTGATCTGTATAGTTAGTTCTAGAGTAACCCTCATTCAGTAAACACCTGTTGAATCGTTCCCTGCAGTCTTGTTGTCTAAGTATTGAAGGACACAACATCAAGATACACGGATCTAACATTGGCGACGAGCAGATTCAAACCTACCTGCAACTCTGCATCACCTCCCAGGGATTCGCTCCTGGAGAACAGTGGAAGGAGGTCGAGTCCAGCAGCACGGGCGTCGACCACGGGCAACCGCCCAGTCATCCAGCGGAGATTTGAGCATCGCAGGGGAGGCTGTCGAGAGCCAGGCTTGGCTTTCCAGTCACGGTGGTCCAGCGAAACGGGCTGGCAACAGGTACTGCGCAGACCCTTCCCGGACAGCGGCGGCTAGAGCTGACCGAGCAGCACAGAAAAAGGCCGAGCAGCGTCGACGGGGGAGAGAGAGAGGGTAGAGCGCACAGGGCGCAGCCGGTGTTCAGGACCGAGCGGCGTCAATGGGGGAGAGAGGCGAGAGAGAGCAGAGCGCAGCCAGTGTTCAAGGGCCGAGCAGCATCAACGGGGGAGAGAGGCACGCAGGAAAACGCGCAGAGCGCAGCCGGTGTTCAAGGGCCGAGCAGCGTCAACGGGGGAGAGAGGCGCGCAGGAAAACGCGAGGCGCTGCCATTGCCACGAGGACCGCAGAGAGCGGCATTGGCAGCAGCGCAGGAGCAGCGCACGAAACCCACAGGGCATCACCATTTGCCACGAGGACCGCCGAGAGCGGCGTTGGCAGCAGCGCGGGAGACGCCATTTTAAGCCGCAGCGGGGAAGAAAGGAAAGCGCGGGAGACGCCATTTTAAGTCGCAGCGGGGAAGAAAGGAAAGCGTGGGAGACACCATTTTAAGCCAGTCTAACCACACCCAAAAATGCGGAAGAGTGGCACTATCACAGCGTTCGACAATGAAGTCGAAGATTGGACGACATATGTCGAACGCATAGAAGTATACTGCAAGGCGAATGAAGTGCCAGATGACAAGAAAGCGCTGGTATTGTTGAATTCAATGGGTGCAAAAACGTATGGCTTACTACAAAACCTAGTAACCCCAGAGAAGCCAGTAGAAAAGGATTTTGAAAACATAGTGTCAATCCTACAGGACCACTTAAACTCCACACCGCTGCTGATAGCAGAAAGATTTAAGTTTCACAAAAGGAACCAGCATAAAGATTAAAGTAATGCTGAGTATTTAACGGAACTGCGCAAGCTATCGAAACACTGCCAGTTTGGAACGGGACTAGCAGATACTTTAAGGGACAAGTTTGTGTGTGGGCTTCAGAGTGAAGGAACCCAGGAACGGCTTCTATCAGTAAAGGATCTTACGCTGGACAAGGCTTTCAGCATTGCAGTATCACACGAAACAGCAGCACGGGGCACGGCAAAGATACAATGGAGACCGCAAGAATATGGCACAAATGAAATGTCATACGGAACAGTGAAGTGCTATCACTGCGGCAGAACAACACACGACCATAATGATTGCTGGTTCAAGGACAAAGTGTGCAGACAGTGTGGAAAAGTAGGACACATAGCAAGAGTCTGCAGGTCAGGAAAGAAAACCAGCAGCAAGAAATCTCCACAGGAGAAGTACAAGAAGGTACATAAGGTGACGGAGAGTAGTTCAGACGAACAGAAAAGTGATACAGACTCCGGAAGCAAGGGGCTGGGTTGTCTGAAACTACATAATGTGATCAAAACGGAGGATCACCAAACTATCTGGGTCATGCTCAAGATAGCAGGAGTCCAAGTGAAAATGGAATTGGACACAGGATCAGCCCTAACAGTCATAAACCGAAGGGACTACAAGCGGCTATTCTCACATATACCCTTGAGAGATACAAAGATTGTCTTGAAGATGTACACGGGGCAAAAAGTCTACCCCAAAGGAAAAATAAGGGTGAACGTTATATATAACGGCAAGGAAACACCAAAAATGGACCTATATGTATTGCCAGATGGAGGACCACCACTACTAGGACGTGAATGGACCCGGAAGATACAGCTAGATTGGCATTCCATACAAGCACTGACTGTAGATGCCAAAAAGGATGACGATGTCACACCTGGACGACTGTCAAAAATGCTAACTGACGCACAAGAAGTGTTCCAGCAGGGACTCGGAACACTAAAAGGCATAACAGCAATGATTAAAATAGAGGAAAATGCAAGCCCAAAGTTTTTTAAGGCCAGACCGGTACCTTATGCGATCCGCCCAGCCGTCGAAGCAAAGCTGGAAGGTTTGGAACGTTCAGGAGTACTGTCCAAAGTGGACTGGAGCGAGTGGGCTACACCCATCATCCCTGTAATGAAGAGGTCGTTGAGTAATACGCCTGGGGAACCAAAGAAGGTTCGTATCTGTGGGGACTTTAAGGTGACAGTGAACCCAGTCCTTCACACTGTACAATATCCGCTTCCGCGGATTGAAGATCTTTTCGCCTCACTATCTGGAGGGAAACACTTCACTAAGATTGATCTGGCCCAGGCGTACCTGCAAATGGAGGTAGAAGAAGCCTCGAAACAGTACCTCACGATCAACACTCATAAAGGTCTCTACCAATACAACCGGCTGGTGTTCGGGGTAGCATCAGCTCCGGCTATTTGGCAAAGGGCAATGGAACAAGGCCTGCAAGGGATTCCAGGGACCCAGTGTTATTTGGACGACATCCTGGTCACGGGCAAAAATGACAGTGATCACCTCGCCAACCTGGAGCAGGTGCTCACTAGATTGAAGGAATATGGGCTCCAAGCTAATCGCCACAAATGCGAGTTTTTCCAGAAGCAGATCTCGTATTGTGGCCACGTTATTGATAAAGAGGGGTTACATAAGTCCCCTGAAAAGATTGAGGCAGTAGTCAAGGCTCCAGCACCGGAAAATGTATCACAACTGAGGTCGTTCCTCGGGCTGGTGAACTACTACCATAAGTTCTTGCTGAATTTGTCTACCGTACTACACCCACTGAACACCCTACTGCAAACGGGGGTACCATGGAAGTGGAGTGACGAATGTAAACGAGCTTTCCAGAAGAACAAAGCATTGATCACATCAAAAGAGGTGTTGGCTCATTTCAACCCAGCATTACCAATTCGGTTGGCGTGTGATGCATCACCCTATGGCATTGGAGCGGTGCTGTCGCACAAATTCCCGGACGGCTCGGAGAGGCCAGTAGCCTTTGCATCTCGGTCACTAACCTCAGCCGAGCGTAACTACGCCCAGATTGACAGGGAGGCCCTCAGCCTAGTGTGGGGAGTGAAAAAGTTCAATCACTATCTGCACGGGCAGAAGCTCACCTTGCTGACTGACCACCAACCACTTGTCTCCATCTTTAATCCAAAGAAGGGCGTTCCGGTGATGACTGCGCAACGGCTACAAAGATGGTCCCTTTTTCTAGGGGCGCACCAATATGAAATCGAGTAGAAGGGCACGAAACAGCGTGGAAACGCTGATGGGCTATCACGCCTGCCACTGCCTACTGCGGAGGAAGCACCAGCAGTGGATCCTGTCGAAATATTTCATTCGACTATAATTGAATGCTTGCCAGTAACTAACGCTGGTATGGAGAAGGAGACCCGAAATGACCCGACACTGTCTCGGGTATATGATTTGACGGTGAAGGGATGGCCAGCACATGGCGACTCACTGTTGCCAGCATTCTCATCCAGAAGAGAACAGCTGTCAGTATGCCAGGGGACCTTGATGTGTGGATCCCGAGTGGTAATTCAACCGAAGTTAAGGGAGAGAGTGCTCAGTGAGCTTCACGAAGGTCATCTGGGAGGGGTGAAAATGAAAAGCCTTGCTAGGGTTTATGTGTGGTGGCCGGGGATCGATCAGCAAATCGAGGACCTGACAAAGAGCTGCTCAGGATGCCAGAAGGTCCAAAATGCACCACCACATGCCCCTCTACACCCATGGGAGTGGCCCTCATCTCCATGGCAACGGGTGCATATTGATTTTGCTGGTCCATTCATGGACTCAATGTTTTTAATAGCCGTGGATGCGCACTCGAAATGGCCTCAGGTGATCAAAATGTCCTCCACCACCACGGAGAAAACTATTGCAGTCCTACGGACCATTTTTGCCAGGAACGGCTTGCCAGAGCAGATTTGCTCTGATAACGGACCACAGTTTGTGTCCGAAGAGTTTCGAAGATTTATGAAAAGGAATGAGGTAAGGCATTACACATCCGCCCCGTATCATCCAGCCACAAATGGATTGGCTGAGAGGTTCGTAGAAACCTTTAAGAAGGCAATAAAGGCTATGTACAATGACAACATTCCGCTGCAGCACAAGGTGGACAATTTCCTGTTCGCCTACCGGAATGCGACACATGCAGTCACCAACCAGGCCCCGGCCATGATGTTCTTTAACCGAAGGTTAAGATCTCGTCTGGATTTGCTCAGACCAAATGTACGTAGAGATGTTGAGTGTAAGCAATTCCAGCACATCAATGAGAAGCCGACAAGGAACTTCAATGTAGGGCAACCAGTCTTGGCCCGCGACTACCGAACAGAGAAATGGCAACCAGGAACGATATGCACATAGCAGGGGCCACTAATGTACACAGTGGATGTTGGGGAGAACATTGTGAGACGCCATGCTGACCAGATCCTAGAGTCACAGGAACGAGTCAACCCCATGTCTCGGCCATACGTACCTGGTGAGGAACCCGACGTACAGGTCGCATCTACCTCAGAAACAATAGCATTGGAAGCTGATGAATCAACTGATGACAGGGTGTTAGAATCGCCTCCGCACCAAGAGCGAGACACTCGGGAAAGGCGTTATCCAGAAAGAATCAGGAAGCCTCCCCAAAGACTGAATTTATAAATAGACTATTTTCAGTTAATGTTGCATGTTAAAAGTGTTAATTGTAATTAGTTTGATATTTAATTGTTAAATGAGTGTTATGGTACTGTTAATCTAAAAGGGGAGGAATTGTAATGTATGTACCTTTAAGGGGAGAACTACTTTTTACAGCTCCTGTATACTGTAGTACCGGCAGTGACCACACCTGTATATAAACCCTGAGTAGTGATCTGTACAGTTAGTTCTAGAGTAACCCTCATTCAGTAAACACCTGTTGAATCGTTCCCTGCAGTCTTGTTGTCTAATTATTGAAGGACACAACATCAAGATACACGGATCTAACAATGACAATGACTGATTCTGATTTTCTCTCACCTCACACTCCATGCGTCCCATTTTCTATCTTTGGTTTTTCTTTCCTCATTTGTCACTGATCTTCCTTCCCCTGGTGGCCCTCGTGCTTAATGATCCTCATATCTAATCCACCTGATATTTTAATATCCTCACTCCTCTCCCTAGACCTCTTATGCTTTTTAGTGCCTGCCCCAGTCGCCTGTGTCACCTTGCCTCAGTTAATAACACACTTGCCTCTGGTCCGAAGGTTTTTGGAAGCATTCAAGGCCTACAGCAGAACTTGAATGTCTAATCTAGGCTGCTATTTTAGTACAGTTTTGAGGGAGTTCTGCATTCTAGGAGGTTGAGATGCAAAACCAAGGCTCTGGGAATTATAGATCCCATTGCACAATTTGAAGAAGAGCAGGGAGTTCTGGCCAAAATTTCTCCCTCAACTAATACTATCACAAATCGATTAGCTGGTAAGTCACTTTATTGCTGTTTATTGCAGGAAAATGTTAGTGCAGAATGGGTGCTGAATTTGCCCACATAATAACAGTCACTATACTCTAAAACAAGTAATTATGCGATGCACAACTAGACAATTTACTATGCTAATAGACTGTGTATACATGCAAATATCTCTTCCTTTGCATTTCTCTGGGAGTTTTCTCATGAACCTTCAAATAGTCTTCAAATAGTCTTCCTCCGCCTCTCTTAGTGTGCATCCATGTATATTGCTATACCCTTCTCTTGCAGTGAGAGAGTCAATGAATTCCAGCCTCTCTGGCATTCTGTAGCCACCCTACACTCATTATGAAGAACAGGCCAGTTTCACAGTATGAGGAACACTGAGTAGCTTTGACTCCCAGTAGCATTTCTTTTGCTGCAAGAGTGAAGGAAAGAAGTACAGATGGATGTGCATGGACATATATCAGGAGATCAGGAGGGAAACGTTCGAGGCAGGCGGAGAGGGAGTTGAAGGTACATCTATGAGGGAGAGCTTGAGTTAAATCAAAATAGCCTGCCCAAAAGCAAGTGCTTGCAGCGCATCAGGTACCCATCATTTGGATACCCAGAATTGAACCAAAGCTTTAAGCATTATTCATGACCTTATTTGGTCTGACATGATCATCAATATGTTGAAGTAGGCCATTGTTCTTAACTGATCATAAATTAATTCCAATTCAATCCATATTTAAGAAAACCAATGTTTAAGAAAACCATTGCTGCCAATCTTCTGGAACAAACAAAATGTTAACAACTCTAAATTATTTGGTTAATAAGTTCTGGAAAACCTATTCATTCTCTTCAATTTTTTGCAATATGCTTTATTTGTTCCACCTTTCTTAAGTCTTTCAGGTCACAAAACGTTCTCTGGCCAAAAACATGGATAATTAATCTGTTCCCTGGCTTCTGCTAATGCTGAATGTCAGGAAGGGCACAGAGAAGGTGATTTGATTTTAGATTTTAGATTTTCCTCCCCAGCCTATGGACCATGGACTAAAAGGCATGAAAGTCATTAGGCATAAGAGGCAGTAAGTAATGGGCGGCGGGGGGTGGGGGGGGGGGGGGGGGAGGTGGCTCAGACATGAGGGCCATGAGGAATGAGTGAGGATTTGAGGGCAGCAGAACTATTGGAGCCATCAAAGGCATAAATGAAGAGATAGGTTCGATGGCAAAAGGGAGAATTGGATGTAATATGAAGGGAAAGGATCAGAGGAATTGGAGCAGGTAGTGTGAAATAGGAAAGAATTCATACCACTGTCTGTTAATATTCTTAATGAATCAAAATCCCAAGTTTCATACATTTTCTCCTGTTATATTGTAGCGCCATGTAGAAAATTGCAGGCATGAGCCCAACAACTAATTCATGAACCAGCCTGTTGTGTCACCAAATCACTGATATAACCATTCAGATTGTAAACAAGTCTAATTATAATCAGTGTTTTATCTGCCTGCTGCACGCACACATAGAAACAGTTATCAGATCTGTTGGGTTGCTATATGAGCATCATTTTCATATTGTACAGTTCCCAGCTTCTGTGGGTCAGAGGCTGAAGTCAGCAATATTGCATGAGTTTTATGACTGACTATCACCTCAAAGTTGATTGCATCATTCTGTGTGTCCTGTGCATTATTCTACGCGTTGCACAATTATTGTAACTTACCAGTATTGACGCTCTAGTAGGACCATTGCCCTATTGGTCAAATTATTATGGCAACAATATTTTTCTCCATGTGTGTAATCACAAAATTGGGCACATAAGCAAATTGTCTTGATTTGCTTTCATGCGCAGATAATACATCTATATTATTAGAAATCTTTCGTAGAGCATATGCTCTCTGTCTAAAAACATCACTTCCTATTATCATCATTTTTGGTCATACTTTTCTGTCAACTTTTAAAACCCAATATTTCATTAACTAAAAATCACTCCAGTGAATCATTTGAAAGGGTGTGCATGCTTACCTGCTGATAACCACCTACTGCCCTCCCTCAGCTGATGAATCAGTATTCCTCCATGCTGAGCACCACTTGGAAGTAGCACTGAAAGTAGCAAGGGTGCAGAATGTACTCTGGGTGGGGGACTTCAATGTCCATCACTAAGAGTGGCTCGGTAGCACCACTACTGACCGAGCTGGCTGAGTCCTGAAGGGCATAACTGCCAGTCTGGGCCTGCGACAGGTGGTGAGACAACCAACACGAGGGAAAAACCTACTTGACATCGTCCTCACCGATCTACCTGTCGCAGATGCATCTGTCCATGACAGTATTGATAGCAGTGACCACCGCACAGTCATTGTGGAGACAAAATCCTGTCTTCACACTGAGGACACCCTCCATTGTGTTGTGTGGCACTACCACTGTGCTAAATGGGATAGATTCAGAACAGATCTAACAGCTCAAAACTGGGCATCTATAAGGCGCTGTGGGCCATCAGCAGCAGCAGAATTGTTTTCCACCACAATCTGTAACCTCATGGCCCGGCATATCCCTCACTCTACCATTACCATCAAGCCAGGGGACCAACCCTGGTTCAATAAGGAGTGTAGAAGAGCATGCCAGGAGGAGCACCAGGCGTACCTAAAAATTAGGTGCCAACCTGGGGAAGCTGCAACACAGGACTACATGCATGCTAAATAGCGGAAGCAGCATGCTATAGACAGGGCTAAGCGATCCCACAATCAACGGATCAGATCAAAGCTCTGCAGTCCTGTCACATCCAGTCGTGAATGGTGGTGGACCATTAACCAACTAACAGGAGGAGGAGGCTCCATGAATATCCCCATCCTCAATGATGGTGGAGCCCAGCACGTGAGTGCAAAAGACAAGGCTGAAGTGTTTGCAACCATCTTCAACCAGAAGTGCCGAGTGGATGATCGATCTAGGCCTCCTCCTCAGGTCCCCATCATCACAGAAGCCAGTCTTCAGCCAATTCGCTTCACTCCACGTGATATCAAGAAACGGCTGAGCACACTGGATACAGCAAAGGCTATGGGCCCTGACAACATCCCTGCTATCGTGCTGAAGACTTGTGCTCCAGAACTAGCCACGCCTCTAGCTAAGCTGTTCCAGTACAGCTACAACACTGGCATCTATTCGACAATGTGGAAAACTGCCCAGGTATGTCCTGTCCACAAAAAGCAGGACAAATCCAATCCGGCCAATTACCGCCGCATCAGTCTGCTCTCAATCATCAGCAAAGTGATGGAAGGTGTCATCGACAGTCCTATCAAGTGGCACTTACTCACCAATAACCTGCTCACTGATGCCCAGTTGGGTTTCGCCAAGACCACTCGGCTTCCGACCTCATTACAGCCTTGGTTCAAACATGGACAAAGGAGCTGAATTCCAGAGGTGAGGTGAGAGTGACTGCCCTTGACATCAAGGCAGCATTTGACCGAGTGTGGCATGAAGGAGCCCTAGTAAAACTGAAGTCAGTGGGAATCCGGGGGAAAACTCTCCACTGGCTGGAGTCATACCTAGCACAAAGGAAGATGGTTGTGGTGATTGAAGGTCAATCATCACAGCCCCTGGACATCGCTGCAGGAGTTCCTCAGTGCAGTGTCCTAGGCCCAACCATCTTCAGCTGCTTCATCAATGACCTTCCCTCCAACATAAGGTCAGAAATGGGGCTGTTCGCTGATGACCGCACAGTGTTCAGTGCCATTCACAACTCCTCAGATAATGAAGCAGTCCATGCCCGCATGCAACAAGACCTGGACGATGTTCAGGCTTGGGCTGATAAGGGGCAGGTGACATTCGCGCCACAGAAGTGCCAGGCAATAATTATCTCCAACAAGCGAGAGCCTAACCACCACCCCCTGACTTTCAATGGCATTACCATCACCGAATCCCCCACCATCAACATCTGGGGGGGTCACCATTGAACAGAAACTTAACCGGACCAGCCACATAAATACTGTGGCAACAAGAGCAGATCAGAGGCTAGGTATTCTGCGGTGAGTGTCTCACCTCCTGACTCTCCAAAGCCTTTCTACCATCTACAAGGCACAAGTAAGGAGTGTGATGGAATACTCTCTACTTGCCTGGATGCGTGCAACTCCAACAACACTCAAGAAGCTCGACACCATCCAGGACAAAGCAACCCACTTGATTGGCACCCCATCTACCACCTTAAACATTTAATCCCTCCACCACCGGTGTACCATGGCTGCAGTGTGTACCATCTACCAGATGCACTGTAGCAACTCGCCAAGGCCTCTTCGGCAGCACCTCCCAAACCAGCAACCTCTTCCACCTAGAAGGACAAGGGCAGCAGACGCATGGGAACACCACCACCTCCAAGTCACACACCATCCTGACTTAGAAGTATATCGTTGATCCTTCATCGTCTCTGGGTCAAAATCTTGAAACTCCCTCCCTAACGGCACTGTGGGTGTACCTTCACCACACGGACTGCAGCGGTTCAAGAAGGTGTCTCACCACCACCTTCTCGAGGGCAATTAGGGATGGGCAATAAATGCTGGTCTTGCCAGCGACGCCCACATCCCATAAAAACTAATTAAAAAAAAGAACCATTGGAATGTTCCAAACACTTGCAAACATGACTGCACAGAGGCAGAGGGCTGCACCCAGTTTCTCAGATGACTCCCTCCATATGCTTGGTATTCCAAAAGTGCAGTACAGTGCCTGCACAACATAGAAACATAGAAGATAGGAGTAGGAGTAGGCCATTCGGCCCCTCGAGCCTGCTCCGCCATTTAATGAGATCATAGCTGATCATCCAAATTCAGTACCCTGTCCCTGCTTTCTCCCCATATCCCTTGATCCCTTTAGCCTTAAGAAATATATCTAACTCCTTCTTGAATATATTTAATAAGTTGGCCTCAACTGCCTTCTGTGGTAGAGAATTCCACAGGTTGACCACTCTCTGGGTGAAGAAATTCCTCCTCATCTCAGTCCTTAGGATAAGGGGTAATGAGGTCTTGGACCAAGGCTGTAATGAGGTCTGAAGCCAAGTGTTCTTGGCGGAACCCAAACTGAGCATCAGTGAGCAGGTTATTGGTGAGTAAGTGCCGCTTGATAGCACTGTCGATGACATCTTCCATCACTTTGCTGATGATTGAAAGTAGACTGATGGGACAGTAATTGGTCAGGTTGGATTTGTCCTGCTTTTTGTGGACAGGGCACAGCTAGGCAGTTTTCCACATTGTCGGATAGATGCCAGTGTTGTAGCTGTACTGGAACAGCTTGCCTAGAGGCGTGGCTAGTTCTGGAGCACAAGTCTTCAGCACGATAGCCGGGATTTTGTCAGGTCCCATAGCCTTTGTTGTATCCAGTGCTCTCAGCCGTTTCTTGATATCACGTGGAGTGAATCGAATTGGCTGAAGACTGGCTTCTGTGATGATGGGGACCGCAGGAGGAGACCAATATGAATCATCCACTCGGCACTTCTGGCTGAAGATGGTTGCAAACGCTTCAGCCTTGTCTTTTGCACTCACGTGCTGGGCTCCACCATCATTGAGGATGGGGATATTCATGGAGCCTCCTCCTCCTGTTAGTTGTTTAATGGTCCACCACCATTCGCGACTGGATGTGGCAGGACTGCAGAGCTTTGATCTGATCCGTTGATTGTGAGTTCACCCATCATCCCTGTGCTCGCTGACCTACCCGGCCTGACAACACCCCGATTTTAAAATTCTCATCCTTGTTTTCAAATCCCTCAATGGCCTTGGCCCTCCCTATCTCTGTAATCTCCTCCAGCCCAACAACCCTCTGAGATCTCTGCACTGCTCCAATTCTGGCCTCTTGTGTATTCCCAATTTCTTTCACCCCAGCATTGGCAGCCATGCCTTCAGCTGCCTAGGCCCTGAGCTCTGGAATTCCCTCCCTAAACCTCTCCACCTCTCTACATCTCTCTCCTCCTTTATGATGCTCCTTAAACCTACTGCTTTGACCAAGCTTTTGGTCATCT
The DNA here is from genome assembly GCF_052327205.1 of Somniosus microcephalus. Lineage (NCBI taxonomy): Eukaryota > Metazoa > Chordata > Chondrichthyes > Squaliformes > Somniosidae > Somniosus > Somniosus microcephalus. The sequence continues at coordinate 267,669,285 of NC_140989.1, read as the reverse complement.
GTCCTAATATCTCCTTATGTGGCTTGTTGTCAAATTTTGTTTGATAACTCTCTTGTGAAGTGCCTTGGGACATTTTACTACGTTAAAGGCGCTATCTAAATATAAGTTGTTGTTATTGTTTCTATTCGTGACCCCCCTATACCTGTTCTTGGAGGTCTTGAGGATGAAGAGGAGGAGCAACTCAGGGAGGACTGGCAATGCTGGCTCATGAGCCCACTTCATTTCCCTGCTAACCCTTTTTCCCTAGTACCGATGCAGAGAGGCTCCTGGTACCCCCCATATTGTGATCGAGTAAACTATAGGGATTCTGAAGGTACACTTCATGTGCCTATACAGATCTGGCGGAATGCTGGCATAAAGTACGGCCAGGGTCTCTCACATCATCATCATTTGTTGAATGCTGCACAATTTTGATTCACTAGAGGTGGAAAAGGAAAGTGAAGTAGGATAGCGGAGTGAGTAGGCAGCCGAGGCCTCATGGCTGGAAGAGATCACCCAGGAGACCCCATTTCCAGCTGACAGTCACCTTCACTGTGCTCACTGCAAAACCAGTCCTGCCAGTACAGTCCTCCTTTACATCAACTCATTTATGTGCTGACATGGAGCTCTCTCCACAACTACCAATGCTCCCATTTGGAAACCATGCTACCGCTCTTTCTCACAAGCATTCCTCCACTTTATACCAAATCATTTCACACTTATCCTGTCAGTGATAAAAATATTTAAATTAAAGTAGATCGGTGTGCCTTCCCACTGTTCTTTAATACTATGCCTCTCCTTGGTGTCACAACTGTGTGCCCTTCCAGTGCTAGCCTCCAGCTTCTCCTCGCTGCTCTCTCACTTGAGATAGTTCCAGCAGGAGCCTTGGAGGACTGATGCGGCCTGGCCATCGTCTCAGGGCAGCAGAGTATGATGAGCTTGGTAATACTGCCATAGATGTCATTACCAGATATTCTGTGGAACAACCCAGTTTTCTTTGTTAACTAAATGAAAGTTTGTTTTTTTCTTTATATGCCATTTACGCTGAGTTTCTGGAAGGCTTATTTCTGCAGAGAATGAACTGAGTTTTATGATGCCTCATTTTACAGCTTCCCAGAATGATTAACAATACACATATCACTCTCTGGACTTTGTTCAGCTGCCTGGTGTAGAAGCACAGGGTCCGGAATCAAAATAGCATCTTAACCAAGGGAGAAGCAATCTTCCCAGGGGCTTGGGGAGTGAGGAGACAACAGGGACCCACTGGAAAGTCGAAAGCACTAGCAAACTGAAGGAGTCGAGGATATAGAAGAGTGGAAGGAAAGCTCTCTTAGTGAGGTGAACTGCAAAGAAATGGCAGGGTGGTAAACAGGCTGAAGTGATAGTCGAGAAAAAGGACGCAAGGGTTAGGATGTTGAGAATACAGATGAGCAGCAGAAGAGGTGGGAAGTAAAATATAATAGTGAAACCAAACCGGAGAATACCTGGATGTCAGGTCACTTGTAATCTGGTTTCCAGAGTAGATAAAGCACTGAAAACTAAAGGCAGTCCTTGATTTAGTGACATCCACACCTCTTATCTATTCATTTTCATAAAGTCCTGAGTTTTTCTTTTGTTTATTTTTATTTCTGCTTATTTAGAAGAGAGATTTGCCTTATTTTTGTTTACCTATTTTAAAAAAAATATAAGGATAGCATGTCTTCTTCCCTTAGGGTGCTCACCTGTTATAAAGCAGCTCCATGTGCCTTGAAAATTGTTTAGCAAACCATTTTCCTTCTGTGGTGTTGCAAACCACATTGAAAGGTATCATTGTGTTCCAACAATGTCCCAGTTTTGAAGTGGTACAAGCAGAGGGCAGAATTATTGGGGCCTCTGTTATCTCCGCATGGCATACTAGAGGTGGGCTGCACCTTCAGGGCAGGAGTCTGCTGCACTTTCCTGGCCAAGGCCATTTGCATGGCTTGGGCACTCTCCCGGCGCAGGCCCACCCCCTGGCAGTGCCTTGCACTGGGATTGTGTGGGAGCGGCCGAAGAAACAGGAGCATAGCAGAAAGGCTGAGAGGCTTAGAGCTCTTCACCTGGCTGCTGGCATCAGGACCTTTCAGAGTAGCAGCCAGAAGATTATGCTGGGGCTAGGGTGGGAGGGGAAATCATCTTACTTTTCTGTCTCCGTGCATCAATGGGGTGCTCCTGGGACCCACACAGACCCTCCGATCTACAGAGGACCCCAGTGAAAGCTGCATCACCTGCTTTTTAGGGGGTGCCCCCCTGTCAGACACACTGAGAGGAAAGTAAGGTGGGAGGCCCTCATTATCATGCTAACGCTGGGCCTGCATCTACTGAAGGCACAGGCCCAGTCTCACCCACTTTGGAAACCTCGGAAAATCCTGATGCATCGGGTCTCCACTCACATTTCCTTTTCGCTGTATGTGGAGAAAAGACCCAAATGACACCACTTATGGAAACCCTCTGACACTAAAGGAGGGATTTCTGGGTTGTCCCACAGAGGGGAGAAGATGGCAGACCCTGAGGAATATGGAAACAGCAGCATGTTTCACCAGAACTGCATGACTGCACCAAAACTGGGCCAGGCCTTTACCACAGTGGGGATCGACAAGTCTCCCAAAAAATAGGAATAGTGAGTGAGAATAGTGGCAGAGAAACAAATGCAGCCGCATGGCCCCAAAATAATACCAGCAGGTAGAGAGCTGTGTCAGCTGCGGCTCAGTGGTAGCACTCTCACCTTTGAGTCAGAAGATTGTGGGTTCAAGTCCCACTTCAGAGACTTGAGCATAAAATCTAAGCTGACACTCCAGTGCAGTACTGAGGAAGTGCTGCACTGTTGAAGGTCCCGTCTTTCAGATGAGACGTTAAACCAAGGCCCTCTCAGGTGGATGTAAAAGATTGCATGGCTCTATTCAAAGAAGAGTAGGGGAGTTATCCCCGGTGTCCTGGCCAATATTTATCCCTGAACTAACATCACTAAAACACATTATCTGGCCATTATCAAGTTTCTATTTGTGGGACCTTGCTGTGCGCAAATTGTTTGCTGCGTTTCCTACATTGTGAAGGAATATACTATATAACCTTTTTAGAAAAATACACTATCTTATGAAAGAATTCTGGCCTTGTTGAGATAAGGCAGTGGTTGACCCGGAAGAGTACCTTATAAGGAACTCTACCTTATAAATTCTTTAAAACATGACAAACTGGGTTTGGAAATTTAGAAACCTAACTATGAAATAGCTATGGAAGAATTCTGGCTATTGAAACAGGACAAGTCATTGACACTGAATAAATAACCTTATTGAAACAGAAGAATGGGTGGCTCCGAGTGGCTGGCCTTTTGGGAACAGAACAATGGTCAACCCTGGATAAGTGATTTAACTTAAACCTCTTAAAGATGGCGCATAAGATAAGGAACATCTGCCCTCGTAAAGATGACACATGAAGTAAGTGACATCTGGCTTCACACATATATGGTAAAAACTCCCAATAACTATTGCCGATGTAGCAGTAAGAATTGCAAGAGGTCAGCAGAAAGATGAATAGTGATAATTAACTTGGATCAGCAGAAACCTTATGGGATACTACTGAAAAAGGGTATAAATATTGAAGTCTCAAATGGGACATCAGACTCGCTTTAATCGGGCAAAGCGATTCTCGACTACAGAGGCAGCTCTGTGGTCTTCCACTGTTTGTACCTCGGGGATCAAAGGTAATTTGATATTGATGGATATCCTGTATAGAAAAGTTTAAGAACTGTAATACTGTAGTGAAGTTAAGATTTAAAAGTAAGATTCTTTGTTAAAAAGATCATATTTTTTCTCTTTTTAGGACTATTAACGTTGTGATTGACTGATTCACCAACTGTAAATTGCATATCAGTTCTTTTAATAAATCTCTATATATTTTTAGAATTGTCTCACATAAGTCTTCTGTATCAATAACTCGCGAACTCAATCTCTGTACACTCTTTGCTGGAGAGGTACATTTCTGAAGGAGATCTGCGGACACTCATAATATCGGGGACATTACAGTCTGGCTAAACTTATTAAAAGTGCTATCTGGAGGACAGTAACATTCTCGGGTTGCTCCTTTCCTTTAGGGAGAGATAGCCCTGACCTTTAGACCCAGTTAAGTGTCTTTAGGATTCGGCTACCTCAAACTTTAGTTGAAAGTGAACATCTGAGAAATACGCCTGATCCGGGATAGCCACAAAGGGGCTAGGACTAGCAAATATCCTTTCAACATTACAACAGTAACTACACTTCAAAAGTACTTTATTGGCTGTAAAGCGCTTTGGGACATCCTGAGATCATTAAGCGCGCTATATAAATGCAAGTCTGTCTTTCTTTCTTTCTCCCTTAGAGGGATACCCGACCCTGATCAGATGGGCATCTACCACACTGTATGAACTGTAGCATCCAATTCCAGAAAGGTGGCATAGGGAATACGGACTGGAAGAATTTGAAATAAATGGCAGTACACAAGAAAGACAAGAGGGAAATCTGAAAGTGAGCCCACCTATTCGCGCGCTCTAAAAATCAACATAAGCATGGGTGCCCACATGGCCTAAAACTGAAAACTTGGTGAGAAAGAATCCTTAGAGGATAAAAGGTTACCCAGTCCTGCTCTGTGCTGAGTCAGCCGATCTCAGCCCGGATGGTAGCGGGGAAGTTGTTATTGTCTGCAGTGTCCTTGGGCTGGAAACGGGATGGTTCAGCCGGGGCTCCAACTCCTGATCACAAACTCCTGCTGTAAAAGTGTGTGGATGTCGGGCGGGGATGGATCAAGTTCAGGTACAAACAGTTGAATAGCCTCCCAAACATTAACTGTCTGGGTCCACGCATTGGCTTTGCCCACTTGGATGAGGTACTGAGGGTGCCCAGCATCATGGAACCATGTCCCAGCACAGATCCAAGCCTTCGGGGTGGGAGGGGAGGCAAAAAATTGCCTTGTAAGAATGCGTTCAAGGCAGTGACAATAGGCCCAAGTTTAGATGAGAACGTTAAGGAATGACTTGATGGAGGTTTACAAGATCATGAAGGATTACAATAAGGTATACAGTGATAGATTGTTTCCATTGGTCAGCAAGACAGTAACAAAAGGGCACAAGTTTAAAATAATCACAAGAAGAAGGTTAGAAAAAGCTTCTTTACACAGACGGTGGTTAGATTTAGGAATTCTCTTCCACAAACCATTGTTGAAGCAGAATCCATAAATTATTTTAAAAGGGAATTAGATAGTGTTTGAAAGAGAAATATTAAAGGGTGACATGAATCAGTCATTCATGAAAGAAAGACTTATAAAATAATACTGAGCAGCCTGTGGGTGGCGCTGTCCAGGGAGAGTATAAATACTCGGGCGCGGGCCCAGCTTGCGCAGGACATTCTTAACAGGAACTAGTGAAGGACACAACTAGACCTCCATGTTGTAAAACAGTTGATTAAAGCTTTGTTTAATGCTTAGACCAAATGCCTAGTAGCTTTCTTATGTCAAAGGGTATGGGAGCTAACAGGAGAGTGGGATTAGACTCTCTCGCTTTCTCTCTCTCTCTCTCTATATATATATATATATATATTATATATATAGAACAGATACTAATAAAGACTGCAGGGGAGATTAAAAAAAACAGACAAAGGTCTGAATTATCTGCTGTGCTACAGAAATGGGACAAATTGCTCAGAAATCTACAATACATTTAGTTTTGAACATTTTTTTTGACTTTTAAAGGAAATTCCAAACTTTGCCCGACCAGTGGTGGCATAAGCTTCCCAAGCAACAGCAGCCCTTCAGTACTTTGCCCTAGTGACCACTCTTTATGTGTGAAACCTCGATAGTGAACGTTGACATATTATTGAATCTTGAAGGGCATCACAGCTAAGTCTGATCAGGTCCTCACCTGACCTTCGCATCCTCGTGTGCTTCCACCAATATTATGGGAGAATCTCCACCTTCAAGTTTCCCTCCACGTCATACACCACCTTGACGTGGACCTATGTTGCTGATCCTTCATTGTTGCTGGGTTAAAATCCTGGAAGTCTCTACCTAACTCCATCGTGGGAGTATCGTCATCAGAAGGATTGCAGTGGTTTGAGTAGAAGTCCTAACGCCAACTTCTCAGCACAACTTGGGATGGACAACAAGTGCCATTTTGCCAACACCGCCCACATCTCAGTAACAAATTTTTTAACAAGTAGGAACTCTGGGTGATTTTTCACCTTCCTCGTGCAGGGGAACTGAGGCTAGTTGTAGCCCCCTAAAACTACCCTTGCTGAGATCAGTTAACTTAACGTATAGTGGGGATCAAACTACGGAACCCTGTCTGTATAGTTCATTACACACCTTTGGGGTAGCTCCTTGACATGTTACACAATAGATCGATACCATCGCCAGTTTTAGTGTTTATTCACTAATCAGGTATATTGAGGAGAATTCCAAAATTTCACTAATCAATAACATTCTTATTACTTCTCAGTTCTCAACAATCCTTACTCCTTTTTGGATTCTAATTGTATTATGAAATATTTGATAAAGACTGGATTTGAAAATGTTGCTTTGTTAACCTGACCCAGTTTACTAATAGGTCCCTAAAGCCACATATTGCTTTCATAATTAAATGTCAACATGAGGGAGCTCCACCCTTCCAGCTAATTCAAAGAAACACTGATTTGTTTGTTTGAAACTATCTGATCCTTATACCTGTAGGCTGTTAAAACAGAAGGGAGAAGCACTGAACTCTGTATCTTTGGTGATCCGTTTATTTTAAATGTTCCTGAAATTCAATCTTCTTATTTCGTAATGTGACCCTAAAATGTCAGCAATTACACTGCAGGTTTATGTTGGTGTAGTGATTCCAGTTATGTACTGATGTTAAAATAGAGGTGTAAATCTGGAGACAGGACCTGACCTGATTCCTGAGTGATGGTGGTGGGGGGTGGGGGGGGGGTGGTGAGGGGATGGGGGGGGGGGCGAGTATTATCCTCGTATCACTTCAGTTTGAAACCACATGGAGAGTAAATCCAGTGCCAAAACTGGTTTGCAAAGGGCTTGGGAGGAGGCGGAGTCTTGTTGCACCTATAAAAAAATTTGATGAGTGTAGGGAAGGGGCAGTGGGATGGGACTAAGTGGATAGTTGTTTCAGAGAGCTGACACAGGCACGATGGGCTGGATGACCTCCTTTTGTACTGTAAAATGTTGTGTTACCTAAGTTAAACATTGAAATTTCTAATCTTTGAGAGACAGCACTGGGCATGCATGTACCCAGGCATGCACAGACTCTCTCCTATAATGTCAGCCTTGGCTCAATGGTGGCACTCTTGTCTGAGTCAGAAGGTCATAAATTCAAGACATGAGCATATTATGTAAATTGACATGTCAGTGTAGTACCGAGGGAGTGCTGCACTGTCAGAGGGGCACTCTTTCAGATGAGACATTAAACTATAGCCCCTTCTGCCTTCTCAGGTGGATGTAAAATGTCTCGTGGCACTATTCAAAGAAGAGCAGGAGAGTTCTCTTGGCATCCTGGCATTTATCCCTCAACCAACATCACCGGAAAGCAGATTATCTTGCCATTTATCTCATTGCTGTTTGTGGGACCTTGTCTTGTGCAAATTGGTTGCTGGGTTTGCCTACAAAACAATAATCACTACACTTCAAAAATACTTCATTGCCTATGAAGCATTTTGGGATGTCCTGATGTCGTGAAAGGCGCTATATAAATGCAAGTTCTTTCTTCTTTTCTATGTAGGACGGTTAAAGTTCCAGTCAGGTAGAAGCCAAGCAATAAGTAAACTGGGTTTTGTCTGGCTCAAACCCAAACTGCAGCTAATGGTCTTAGACTGGGAGCATGCTACAGTAATTACATCTGAATATTTCTCGATTGGATGGTACAAAATAGAATTCACAGTCAGCGCTGGCCCGCAGACCCTGATTTTTCCCTCTATTAATTTAATAATTTAAACGGATGGAAAGTTAGGTGCTGTTGGTCGAAGAATTCCCACCTTAGCTCCCTGTGATTGTTGCTCCTCGCCAGCAGAAGTCGATCAGCCAATAAGCTCTTGTAACTCTTCCATGAGTTTGCAAAAAAGAAACTAATGATATGACCCCTAGATTTTCATGAACAAATTAACAGATGAGTCATACATTAATACAACTACACCAACCCTTTCAATCAGATATAAGGTGTACTGCTTCCATAAAGGTAAGTTTCTTAGCCTTCATATCCTCCTTAACACAGTCCAACTAATGTTACTGTCCCGCTTTCTCTCTGTCTTATTCTCTTATATGACAATCTTTGTCAATTGATCATCATTCATTCTACTTACGTGCCTGAGTAATCTAAGTTGCCTTCCAATGATTTGATTTCTCTACTATTTTACTTGGTGGCAATGCACTCACACATTTTATGTTGAGTTGTGCTGATCACCATGGCCCTCGTGAGGAGTTCCTGATATCTGCTGAATGCCTAGCAAAGGCTCAAGCTTGTCAGTTGCCTCATGGCCAACTAATGGTTTTCCTGAGGGGGGAGAAGGTAACCAGGACCTCTCTTGGGTTGTGTTGGTTCAAAAACAATATGCCCTGTGATGGAAATTTGCAACCAAGTCAACCCTCCATAAAGAACTTGCATTTACATAGTATCACATACTCAGTGTGTCCCAAAGTACTTCATAGCCAATAATTTACTTTCGAAGTGCAATCACTGTTGTTTTGCAGGTAAATACGGCAGCCAATTTACCAGTTAACCTAGATTTATGTGCCCAGGTCCTGTAGTGGGCTTGAACTCTTAGGCCTAGAAATTCAGTATCGCCATGTTTGGGGCGCTGCAGCCGGGCGATCGCTAAATTTAGCGACTGGCGCAACTTAGCGCCAACTTCGCCGAAATTGAGTTGCATCACCCCAAGAGGTTGCTGCTGCCCTAAAGCAGGCGGTGCACGACTATCATAAGGCGCTAAGCCGGCGAACTGGGGCGCTACCACCGAGGGCGGGCGCAGCGCAGGTGCGGCGAGTTGCTGATTGAAGGCAGACACTCTGGCACCGGTCAGCTCTTAAAGGGAGAGGGTCGATTTGTTTTGCTGCGACGCCCTGCACACTGCAGCCCTGAATCAAAGCCTGAACATAGCTGCTTCACCAGTTCAACGCCCAGGACTATGGAGAAGGCTATTGAGCGAGCACAGCGCTTCAGCGAGGGTGCCCTGAAGCTATTGGTTGGCGCAGTGGAGCGCAGGCGACCTGTCCTCTTCCCTGATAGTGGCAGGAAGCCGCTGCCCAGCGAGTATCGAAAAGCCTGGAGGGAGGTGGCAAACAGGGTGACCTCCAACAGCATGGTTGCCAGGACTCCTGTGCAATGCAGAAAAAAGTTCAACGACCTCACTCGGGTTGTCAGGGTGATTACCCTTTCCAGTATCCTCTTCATCCCTGCATGTACACCTTACTTTATGGCCAAAGGGACCTGAAAGCCCCAATGCCCAGCCCTCATCCAACAGCTATGGGACTCTCATGAAAATCACTTGCACATTCAGCACTTTACACACTGTCAGGGCTATTCCACCATGGGAGGCAGTGCAGGCAAGATGAGGGCTTGACACTGTCAGGGCTATTCCACCATGGGAGGCAGTGCAGGCAAGATCAGGGCTTGACACTGTCAGGGCTATTCCACCATAGGAGGCAGTGCAGGCAAGATGAGGGCTTGACGCTGTCAGGACTATTCCACCATGGGAGGCAGTGCAGGCAAGATCAGGGCTTGACAGTGTACTTAGAGTCCGTCCTTTCTCTTGCAGGGCAAGCTGGCCCACAATCGCAGGCAGCAGCGACGGACCAGGGGAGGCCATCCTGACCTTAAAGAGCTCAGCGACCTGGAGCAGCGAGTGGAGCAGATTATGGGAGGCCGGCTGATTGGCCCCATCGCCACTGGAGATGCCGACCCCATTCTGGACAGCAATGGTAAGGTCATCACCTTTTTGACCTCTCTCTTTCCACTTGTGCCTCACACCAGCATCCTTTGCCACTCTCGAACCAATGCAGTGCATAGCAGCACTCATGCCTCCCTCGCTGCCACCTTGTCCTCACTCTAAAGCAACTCTTGTGCCTCCCTGCTTTCAGATGCTGATTCGCCAGGTGAGGAGGCGGGCCATCAAGCTGGCACTGTGTCTGATGCAGAATTCGAGGAGGAGGAAGAGGAAGCCGGCCCATCAGTGCCACCCTCAGCCGACGCAGCCCATGGCCATGATGGGGACACGTCTTCCCTGGAGGGGAGCAGGGGGGAAGGGTCTGATGAGGGTGAAGCTCCGGGGCCCAGCGGACTGCAGCAATGCGAGAGGGATGGGGAAGCTCGGCGGCCTTCTCCCCGGAGGGTGAGTGCAGCCTCCAGTCCTGCTACGGTGAGCGCAGAGGAGGTGCGGCTCCTTGGTGAAATGGGCGCCCAGGCTGAGCGCAGGCACACTGAGCTCATGGCTGCAGTGGCAAGGATGCCTAACTCCATAGAGTCACTGGCAAGGAGTGTTCAGGAATTCGGGGCAGCACAGGCGGCTTCCAGCCAAGTGCTCAGTCATGCCATGCATTCACTGGCTGGTGTGTTGCAGACACAGACCAGGGCCACACGGGCACTAACTGCTGCCACCCTCGCTGGATCGGCCAGGCACCGACGGGGCCCTTGCCACGCTGCAGCAGCCCAGCAGTCTGTGCTTCAGCAGATTGCTGCACATGCTTCAGTGCTGGCCCGTGCGAATGCCAGTGTCTCGGCCGACCAGGGAGTGCCTGTGCTCTGTCAGGTTGGCAGCATTCCTGCAGCCAACACTGTCACTCCTCCACTGCAGCTGCCACCACCCGTAGAACAGATGCTGCCGCCCAAGCAGAGTTGGAGCATGATGTGCCTCAATAATTCCGAGACTCGATGTTAGCGAAACAAAACAAGGCTTTTACTAACTTAGAAAGTAACATGTAAGAGAGAGAGGTATCTTCCTTCTGGAGACTGAGGCCAGACTGAGCTAGCTTGCAAAAGGGGCCAGGTATGGGCGGAGCCCTACACACACAGCACATTCCAGCACATTCCAATAAACAATACAATGAGGACTGGGGGAAGGGAAATGACACTGAAACCGACCACAGTTACAGGCAGTGATGAATGGAATATTTCATCACATTCACCCCTTCTATAGATTTAGTCTGTTCGGGGGTTTGATAGTCCTCTGCGACCGACGTGGCTGTTGTGGTGCCGTGGGTGTCGGCTGGGTGTCCCCGGTAGTCTCCTGGGTCTCTGCCGGGGGTGCCGCCAGGGTTGTTGAAGGGGTAGTTGGTGGGGGTGCCGTTGGTCGATGTTCTTCCGGGGGTGATGAAAGAGCAGTGGGTGGGTAAGAGTTGCTGTGATCGTTGTTGCTGCTATTGCCGTGGTTGTTGTCGATGCCGGCTGGGGCGACATCTTTTATGGGCACGGTGTCCTCCCTTCCGTCGGCGTGCCGGACATATGCGTATTGGGGGTTGGCGTGGAGTAGGTGTACTGGCTCCACGAGAGGGTCTGTCTTGTGGCCCCTCACATGCCTTCGCACGAGTACCGGACCTGGGGTGGAGAGCCATGACGGCATGGATACGCCTGAGGTGGATTTCCGGGGAAAGACAAACATTCGTTCATGAGGCGTGGCATTAGTGGCCGTACACAATAGCGACCGTATCGAATGGAGCACATCCGAGAGGACTTCCTGCCAGCGGGAGATAGGGAGGCCCTTGGTCCTTAGAGCTAGAGTGACTGCTTTCCATACTGTCCCATTCTCTCGCTCCACTTGGCCGTTACCCCGGGGGTTGTAGCTGGTGGTACGGCTCGTGGCGATCCCCTTGGACAGCATGTACTGGCGTAGCTCTTCACTCATGAAGGACGCCCCCCTATCCGTATGGATGTAGCTCGGCATACCGAACAGGCAGAACAGGCTGTTGAGGCATTTAATGACCGTGGCGCTGGTCATGTCTGGGCAGGGGAAGGCGAATGGGAACCGGGAGTATTCGTCCACAATGTTCAGGAAGTAAACATTGTGGTCGACGGACGGGAGGGGGCCCTTGAAATCTAAGCTGAGCCGCTCAAAGGGCCGTGTAGCTTTGATTAAGTGGGCTCTATCTGGGCGGTAGAACCGAGGCTTGCACTCAGCGCAAGTGCGGCAGTTCCTGGTCAGAGACCGAACTTCCTCAATCGAGTAGGGTAAGTTACGGGACTTTATGAAGTGGAACAGCCGCGTGACCCCTGGGTGGCAGAGGTCGTTGTGGAGGGTCTGTAGCCGATCCCCGGTGGCGCTGGCACACATCCCTCGTGAGAGGGCGTCAGGGGATTCGTTAAGGGCCCCTGGCCGGTAAATGATGTCGTACTCGAAGGTGGAGAGCTTGATCCGCCACCTAAGAATCTTATCATTTTTAATCTTCCCCCTCTGTTTATTATTGAACATAAACGCTACCGACCGCTGGTCGGTAAGTAGGGTGAAGAGTTTGCCGGCTAGGTAGTGGCGCCAATGGCGCACTGCCTCCACAATGGCTTGGGCCTCCTTTTCCACGGAGGAGTGTCTGATCTCGGGCCCTTGGAGGGTCCTCGAGAAGAAAGCTACGGGCCGCCCCGCCTGGTTGAGGGTGGCCGCCAAGGCGAAGTCAGACGCATCACTTTCCACTTGAAATGGAGTGTTCTCGTCCACTGCCTGTAGCGTGGCCCGCTCAATATCCTGCTTAATGCTTTTGAAGGCGGCGTGGGCCTCAGCAGAGAGCGGAAAAGAGGATGCTTTCAAGAGGGGGCGGGCTTTGTCGGAGTAGTTGGGGACCCATTGGGAATAATAAGAAAATAACCCCAGGCACCTTTTCAGGGCTTTGGGAGTGTTGGGCAGGGGCAGCTCCCGTAGGGGGCGCAATCGGTCGGGGTCTGGTCCGATTTCCCCATTCTCCACCACGCTGCCTAGTATGCAGAGGCGCTTGGTGTTGAAAACGCACTTGTCCTCATTGTAGGTGAGGTTGAGTTTTTGTGCGGTTTCCAGGAACCTCTCGAGGTTCGAGTCGTGATCCTGCTGATTGTGGCCGCAGATGGTGACGTTATCGAGGTAGGGGAAGGTTGCCTGCAAGTGGTGGTCATCGACCATGCAGTCCATCTCCCTCTGAAAAACCGAGACCCCATTCGTCACCCCAAAGGGGACTCTGAGGAATTGGTAGAGGCGTCCGTTCGCCTCGAAGGCGGTGTACGGGCGGTCCTCTGGTCTGATAGGGAGCTGGTGGTATGCTGACTTGAGGTCGATGGTGGAGAACACCCGGTATTGGGCGATTTGGTTCACCATTTCTGATATGCGGGGTAGCGGGTAGGCGTCTAGTTGGGTGTACCTGTTGATCGTTTGACTATAGTCGATCACCATCCGTTTCTTCTCGCTACCCCTTACCACTACCACTTGGGCGCGCCACGGGCTGTTGCTGCATTCAATAACGCGCTCTTTCAGGAGCCTGTCTACCTCGGTCGCGATAAACCGCCTGTCCTCCCAGCTGTACCTCCTGCTTTTGGTCGCTATTGGCCGGCAGTTAGGGGTAAGGTTCGCGAATAGCGAAGGCGGCTTTACCTTCAGGGTAGCCAGACTGCACACTGTGAGGGGCGGCTGGGACCCACCGTACTTGAGCGTGATGCTTTGGTGGTTGCACTGGAAATCCAGGCCCAAGATCACGCTCGCACATAGGTTCTTCATGATTAATACTTTAAAATTATCGTATACAGTTCCGTTAACGCCCAATTGTACCGTGCAGTAACCCAGAATGGTCGATGTCTGGGTTTTATCAGCCATAGAGATGGTACCCTGAACAGGGACCACCTTTAGGGAGAGTTGCTGTGCCAGTTCAGGGTGGATAAAACTCTCCGTGCTTCCACTGTCAATTAAACATTTAACCCGGCACCCATTTACCTCGATGTCCACCATTGATTTGGATAGCGAGTGCGGCCTGGTCTGGTCCACTGTGACCGATGCCACTGTAGGGCCCTGATCGATACAAGATGGCGTCCACGCTGTCTGCTCATAAGATGGCGGACCCCACGAGGTCGGGCAAGATGGCGTCCAAGATGGCCGCTCCCACGGCGCACACGCGGCGGTGGCGGGTTTTCCGGCGGTTGGTTTTCCGGCGGGGTTCCCTCTGCACACCTTCCCGAAGTGCCCCTTCTTACCGCACTTAAAGCAGGTGGTGCCTTTCGCCGGGCACAGGTTTCTGGTGTGTTTTGGCTGCCCGCAGAAGTAGCAGTTGGGTCCCTGACGCGTCGCGGCTGTCGTAGGGCTTCTGGGGGGAGAGCGGGGCCCCGCCGGTGTCGGGCTGCCGGGCGGGGAAGATGCCTTCCAAGATGGCGGCGCCCTCGGTGCACACGTGGCGGCGTGGACGACGCGGGCTGAAGAGTAGGCGTCCGAGTTTCTCTGGGCCACATCCAGGGATCGCGCGGTGTCCGCAGCCTGTTTCAGGTCCAACCCCGTTTTTTCCAGCAGTCTTTGCCGGATGTAAGTGCAGCTGAGGCCTGTGATAAAGGCATCGCGAACAAGCTCGTCAGTGTACACTGCGGCTTTTACATCTCGGCACTTGCAGTCTTTGCCAAGCATTTTCAGGGTGCTTAGGAACTCCTCCACCGATTCCCCAGGTCGCTGTGCGCGAGTAGCGAGCAGATGCCTAGCATACACCTCATTCGTAGGCTGCTGGTAATGCGCCTTTAAGATGTCGCAGGCGGCCAGGTACGTATCGGCGTCTTGGATGAGGGGGTAAACCCGGTGGCTTACCCAATTCCGCAGAATTCCGAGTCTCATCCTCGCAGCGTCCGTAGCGCCTTTGACGGCTGCGGAATTGTCCAGGAAGAATTCCATACACTCAAACCAGTGTCCGAAGCGTGCTGATGCGTCCGGAGCATGTTGATCCAAATCCAAACGTTCGGGTTTCAGGAGTTGATCCATAGTGTTGAAAAATAAGTTAATAAAATTGATGTGCCTCAATAATTCCGAGACTCGATGTTAGCGAAACAAAACAAGGCTTTTATTAACTTAGAAAGTAACACGTAAGAGAGAGAGGTATCTTCCTTCTGGAGACTGAGGCCAGACTGAGCTAGCTTACAAAAGGGGCCAGATATGGGCGGAGCCCTACACACACAGCACATTCCAGCACATTCCAATAAACAATACAATGAGGACTGGGGGAAGGGAAATGACACTGAAACCGATCACAGTCACAGGCAGTGATGAATGGAATATTTCATCACAGAGCAGTCAGAAGCTGGGCCCTCCAGGCCCAGAGCTGGTCCAGGCCGTCCCCCAAGGGCATCTGCCGTCTCACCATCTGACCCTCAGCAGCCTTCCCCCAGCCTTGCTGCAGCCACTGGGGTCCCATTGAGGAGGAGCTGCAGGGCGGGAAGGGGACAATCGCGGAAGCGAGGCAGATCACCCTCGCAGGTGAAAAAGTAGAAGGTGTGGCAAAATGTTTTTTTTATATGAAGGCCGAGAATGTTGTGTTTGTTTTTTATATGAAGGCCGAGAATGTTGTGTTTGTTTTTTATATGAAGGCCGAGAATGTTGTGTTTGTTTTTTATATGAAGGCCGAGAATCATGGTCATTTTTGTTTAACTGTTTTTTTTCATTTTCTCAAGGTTGTGAGAGCCAGTTATGTGTCTGACTGTTTTTTGGGGGGGTTTCTCTGAATTTGTTTGTCATGCAGGAAGGGCACAGAGTTTGTAAAATAAAAAATTTTCTTTATTCAGATTGTCCATGTTTTCACTTTGAACTATTTGTTGCCTTGACCGGCTGAGGGTTTGCGGAGCAGCTCCATTCATGTTCTTTCATTGGCACAAGCCATTCTCTGAGAGGGGGCCTAGAACCGAGTTGCAATAATCCGCCGACGGACGGCCCTTGCACTTTGTGCCTCCCTCCCGTCTTGGTGCTCCTCCTCCTCCTCCTCCTCCTCCTCCTCCTCTGGTGGTCCTCCAATGTCTGCTGGCAGTGGCTGAGTCCTGAGGATAGCCAGGTTGTGCAGCATGCAGCACACTACAATGAAATGGGAGACTCGCTCAGGCGAGAACTGTAGGGCTCCTCCGGAATGGTCCAGACAGCGGAACCGTTGCTTGAGCACGCCAATTCTGTGCTCAATGATGTTCCTGGTAGCTTGATGGCTGTCATTGTATTGTTCTTCAGCACGGGTGCTGGGCGCACGGAGCGGGGTCATCAGCCAGGTGCACAAAGGATAGCCCTTGTCCCTGAGAAGCCAGCCTCCTGGGTGAGCCGGGGCTTCGAAAATGTCTGCCACAGAAGTCTGGCGCAGGATGTAGGCATCGTGGCTGTTGCCTGGAAAGCAGGCATTGACAGCTAGTATGAGCTGCCTGTGGTCACACACCAACTGGACGTTGAGCGGATGGTAGCCCTTCCGGTTGCGGTAATCCTCGGCATTCTGTAGAGGTGCCCGCAAAGCCACATGCATGCAGTCAATGGCGCCCTGGACCATGGGGAAGCCCGCTATTCTTGCAAATCCCATTGCACGCTCTTGCTGCTTGTCCAGGGTCATGGGGAAGGAGATGTACTGACGCCTCCTTCTGAAGAGGGCATTCGTCACCTGGTGGATGCAGCAATGTACCGCAAACTGGGAGATATTGGCAATGTCCCCAGTAGCGGATTGGAAGGAGCCGGTGGCATAAAAGTTGAGAGCCACCGTCACATTCACTGCCACCGACAGAGATGTCCTGCTCCTCAGCTGTGGCTGCAGATCTCTCTGAAGCAGGTGGCAGATCTCTGTGACCACCTCCCTTCGGAATCGCAGCCTCCAAACACACTGCTCCTCAGACATGTTCAGATATGAGAACTGCTGGCGGTATACCCTGGGTGGGTAAGGCCTCCTGTGCCGATGCCTGTTGGCCCTTCTCCATCTGGCCATGACTGGCACTCTCTCTCGGCATCTCTGAGCCCTTTGAATGCAATGCAGAAAGCCAACGTTTCCACCCATTGCAGCCCCCATTATATGTGGCGACTCAAGACTATGGCACTGAAAGTTAAATCCAACTGCAAAGCTCTGGCCTGAAGCCAGAAGTACCTGTGCAAGCGCTGAGTCAAAGCAGAAAGCTCTCTCCCTTTGTCTCTCTCCAAATATCTCTCTCTCACACAGAAGGAGTGGAACAAAATGGCTGCCACAAAGAATGGAGGAAGAGTCCCCTATAAATAGCGCCCCCCATGCCCCGCAGCGACTGGGAACCATTCCACTCAACCAGTCGCTGGGGGCGCCAGGCGCACAGAAGGGGGGCGCCACTGAAGTTCCGGTTCGGGGCGCACCAAGGGCGTTGCACCATGAAATGACGTCAGGATCTGCGCGCGCAGCTGAGCGGGCGCTACGGTTTTGCGCCGCCGCTAAATCTTGACTGAAGTTTGCGAGAGGCACAGATCATGCCACGCCCAGGCGCTAGCCGCTTCGCGCCCCACTTCTCCTCCTCCTAAGGCGCTAGCGGCCGGCGCTACCAACTGAATTTCTAGGCCTTAATCTTCTGATTCAGAAGTGCGAGTATTACCACTGAGCCATGCTGACGTTCAATGGCAGACTTGATAATAAGCCAGGCACATCTGCAGTCTGCCATAGGCACTATTGATGATTGATAGGCTGCCTTGCGGTCTCATTCACCCATCACCCCTATGCTCACTGACCTACATTGGAGCCTGGTCTGGCATCGCCTGGAATTTAAAATTCTCATCTCTGTGTTCAAATCCCTCCATGGCATCGTCCCTCCCTATCTCTGTAACCTCCTCCAGCCTGACCACACTTAGAGATCTCTGCGCTTCTCCAATTCTGGCTTCCCAGGTTTTCATCGCTCCACCATTGGCGGCTGTGCCTTCTGCTGCCTGGGCCTGAAATTCTGGAATTCCCTCCCTAAGCCCCCCTGCGTCTCTACCTCATCCTTTAAGATGCTCCTTAAAACATAAGGGGGAAAAATTCAGTTGGTTAGCACCTCCCATTAGCGCCAGCAGCTGGCATTGATGCAGTAGCGCCGGGGCGAGGTGAATCCAGCGCCACACGGCAAATCCGCTCCCCTGTTGTGCCACCAGTACGAGGTACTGCCGGGGACTTCAACGCCAGGCAGATTATGACATCAGTGGGCGCCCGATCTGCAAAATTGATTTTCACCACCTACTTTAGTGCCTCGACCAGACAGCGACAGGGAGAGGAGGCATAAAGCAGGCGGAAGCTGTTGTGTCGGTGTTGTGTATGTCCCTTTAAGGGAATAACTGGTCTCAGACTGCAGTACCGGCAGTGACCACCCCTGTATAAAAGGCCCTAGCACGCTTCTGTAGTTTCAGTTTCCAGATTGTCTCCATTCAGTAAAGGCTTGTTAAACCAACTCCTGCATTCCGTGGCTCCATTAACACACGGATTTAATACTGGCGACGAGTAAGAAATGAACTTACCTGCAACTCGGCAGCACCTCAGACGACGTTATTGAAGGTCGAAGCCAGAAGAAAGAAAAAATATATAATCCAAAGAAACTCGAGAAATGGGCGTCGACCGTGGGCAACCGCCCTCCAAATCATCGGATTGAAAACTTGCAGGAGAGACTGTCAAGAGCCAGGCTTGGTTCCCCAGTCTGTGGTTTCCCAGCTAATCGGGCTGGTGGCAGGTAGTGCACTGATCCTTCCTGGGCTGCGGCGGGCTAGAGCTCGATCGGGTGGCTCTGCAACGGGGCCGGGCAGCGAGTCGGGAAGCAAAGAGAGAGAGAGAGGGTGGAGCACACAGGGCGCGGCCGGTGCTTCGCAGCCGGGCAGCGTTCGGACCTAAGAAGAGGGAGGGAAGTGTCCCAGAGGGTCCGCTCCACGACGGGAACGGTTAAAAATAAAAATACCGCGGAGAGCGGCGTTGACAGCAGTGGCAGCGGTGGGAAAGCGCGGGAGGTGCCATCTTAACTCGGCGGGGAAGAAGGAAAAGCACGGGAGGCGCCATTTTGATCCATCGGGGACGAAGGAAAAGTGCGGGAGACGCCATCTTAGATTTTCAAGATGCCAAAGACTGGCGATATCACTGCCTTCGATAATGCAATAGAAGACTGGACCACGTATGTGGAAAGAGTCGAGGTATATTGCGAGGGAAACGAAATAGCCGAGGAGAAAAAGGCATCGGTATTGCTAAATTTAATGGGCGCAAGAACGTACGGCCTATTGCGGGACCTGATTACTCCAGCCAAACCGAAGGCGAAGAGTTTTAACGAAATTGTTGCTATCCTACAGGAACACCTAAATCCTACACCGCTGCTGATAGCAGAAAGATTTAAATTCCACAGGAGAAATCAGCATAAAAATGAGAGCAATGCTGATTACCTTACAGAACTATGCAAGCTATCAAAGCACTGCCAGTTCGGAGCAGGACTGGCAGATACCTTACGGGACAAATTTGTCTGTGGACTCCTGAGTGAAGGAACCCAGAAGAGGTTACTCTCAGAGAAAGAGCTGACGCTAGATAAGGCTTTCAGCGTGGCAGTATCGTACGAAGCAGCAGCAAGCGGAGCTGCAGAAATACAACAAAAGCCACAGGAATACGGCACCCACGAAATGACACGGGGATTTGAAAAATGTTATCGCTGCGGCAGAACAAACCATGACCAGAAGGACTGCTGGTCCAAGGACAAAATATGCAGGCAATGCGGAAAGATGGGACACATTGCACGAGTTTGCAGGTCTGAGAAGAAGACCAACGACAATAAAAAGGCTACTAAGGAACCATACAGGAAAGTACAAAAGATGACGGACAGTAGTTCCGAAGACCAGATGAGCGATAGTGAATCCGGGAACAAGAGACTAAGCTGTCTCAAACTTCACAACGTAATCGCAAAAGAGGATCACCGAACCATTTGGGTCACCCTCACGATAGCAGGGTCCCAAGTCAAAATGGAATTGGATACAGAATCAGCTCTAACCGTCATGAATCGACGAGACTACGAGCGGCTATTCTCACACATACCCTTGAGAGAGACATCCATTGTCTTGAGGACGTATACGGGGCAAAAAGTATACCCCAGAGGAAATATAAGGGTGCCTGTCGAATACAATGGCAAGAAAATACGGAAATTGTATCTCTACATTCTGCAAGATGGTGGACCACCGTTATTGGGACGTGAATGGATCAGAAAGATAAGTTTAGACTGGCACTCCATTCAGGCACTGACGGTGGCTGGTAAAAAGGATGACGACGTCACTCCTGGACGATTGTCAACAATCTTAGCTGACGCCAAAGAGGTATTTCAACAAGAACCGGGCACTCTTAAAGGCGTAACCGCCTCGATAAAAATAGAGGAGAATGCAATTCCCAAGTTTTTCAAAGCAAGACCGGTACCATATGCAATTCGCCCAGCCGTTGAGGCAGAGCTGGAGAATCTGGAGAATGCAGGCGTGTTATCTAAGGTAGACTGGAGCGAGTGGGCGACACCCATCATTCCTGTCATGAAGAAAACGTTAAACAATAAGTCTGAGGAGCCAAGGAAGGTTCACATCTGTGGGGACTTCAAGGTGACAGTGAACCCAGTCCTTCACACAGTACAATATCCTCTTGCAAGGATAGAAGATATCTTCGTCTCACTATCTGGAGGGAAGCGTTTTACAAAAATTGACCTAGCACAAGCATATTTGCAGATGGAGGTTGAAGAATCCTCTAGGAAGTATCTCACGATAAACACTCACAAAGGTCTTTACCAGTATAATCGACTGGTATTCGGAGTAGCATCTGCTCCGGCGATATGGCAAAGAGCGACGGAACAAGTCCTGCAAGGGATTCCGAGGACTCAGTGTTACTTGGACGACATCCTAGTGACAGGTGAAGATGACAGTGAACACCTTGCCAACCTAGAGCAGGTGCTCACTAGACTACGTGAACATGGGCTACGAGCCAATCGCCCCAAGTGCGAGTTTTTAAAGAAACAGATATCGTATTGTGGCCACGTGATTGATGAAGAGGGGTTGCATAAGTCCCCTGACAAAATTGAAGCGGTAGTTAAGGCTCCAGCGCCTGAAAATGTGTCGCAACTGAGGTCATTCCTCGGATTGGTGAATTGCTACCATAAGTTTTTGCCGAATTTGTCCACAATTCTGCATCCACTGAACGCCCTACTACGAACGGGAGTAGCATGGAAATGGAGCGATGAATGTAAGCGGGCCTTTCAGAAGAGTAAGGGCCTCATCACTTCAAGAGAAGTATTGGCTCACTACAACCCATCACTACCGATAAGACTGGCGTGTGATGCGTCTCCCTACGGCATTGGGGCGCTACTGTCACATAAATTCCTTGATGGTTCTGAGAGGCCGATAGCTTTTGCGTCACGCTCGTTAACTTCAGCCGAGCGTAACTACGCCCAGATTGACAGAGAGGCCCTCAGCCTGGTGTGGGGGGTGAAGAAGTTCAATCACTACCTGCACGGTCAGAAATTTACTCTACTAACTGATCATCAACCTCTCGTCTCCATTTTCAACCCTCAGAAGGGCGTACCGATAATGACGGCACAACGGCTACAGAGGTGGTCCCTTTTCCTAGGGGCACACCAATATGACATCGAGTACAAAGGAACTAAACAGCATGGGAATGCTGATGGATTGTCGCGCCTACCGTTGCCGATGGTGGAAGAAGAACTGGCAGTGGATCCAGTGGAGTTATTCCACTCGACTATTGTCGAATGTCTCCCTGTGACGAATGCAAACATAGAAAAGGAAACACGAAATGACCTGACACTCTCCTGGGTCTATGATTTAATAGTGAAGGGATGGCCAGCACATGGCGAACCACTGCTGCCAGCATTCTCGCCGAGAAGAGAACAGCTGTCAGTGTGCAGAGGAACCTTGATGTGTGGATCCAGAGTAGTAATTCCACCCAAATTGAAGGATAGAGTGCTCAATGAGCTTCATGAGGGTCATCTGGGAGGGGTAAAAATGAAGAACTTAGCCAGAGCGTTTGTGTGGTGGCCGGGAATCGATAGAGAAATCGAAGAGATGACCGAGAGCTGTACAGGATGCCAGAAGGTCCAAAATGCCCCACCACAAGCCCCTCTACATCCATGGGAGTGGCCCTCATCTCCATGGCAAAGGGTGCACATTGATTTTGCTGGTCCCTTTATGGACTTGATGTTTTTAATTGCGGTGGATGCACATTCAAAGTGGCCAGAGGTAATAAAAATGTCCTCAACCACCACAGAAAACACTATCACAGTCTTACGAACCATATTCGCCAGGAATGGGCTGCCTGAACAGATTTGCTCTGACAATGAACCACAGTTTGTGCCTGAAGAGTTCCGGAGGTTCTTAAAGAACAATGGTGTTAAGCATTACACATCCACCCCATATCATCCAGCCACTAATGGGTTGGCCGAGAGGTTTGTTCAAACATTCAAGAAGGCTATCAAGGCAATGTGTAATGAAGATATACCCCTACAACACAAGGTGGATAACTTCTTGTTTGCCTACCGGAATGCGACACATGCGGTTACCAACCAAACTCCAGCCATGATGTTCTTCAATCGAAGACTACGATGCCGCTTGGATTTGGTTAAGCCAAACATCAGAAGAGATGTGGAGAACAGGCAGTTTCAGAATATGAATGAAAGGCCGACCAGGAGTTTTAAGATAGGTCAACCAGTTTTGGCCCGGGACTACCGCACAGAGAAATGACAGCCAGGAATGATCTGTACATGGCAAGGACCCCTAATGTATACCGTGGACGTTGGAGAGAGCATTGTAAGATGCCATGCTGACCAGATTCTAGAGTCACTGGAAAACCTCAACTCCACACCACGATCTGATACACCTGGCGATGAAACTGAAGTACCAATTGCATCTACCGCAGAATCGGTGATATTAGAAGCAGACGAACCAAACAACGACATTGATCCCAACTCAACCTTGCCAGAAGAACCTGATATCCCAAAGAGGCGTTATCCTGACAGAATCAGGAAGCCTCCTCAAAGACTGAACTTATAATTGCTTAACTTCAACTAATGTATCTAGCAACCGTAATTGTAATTGTAATTAGTTATTGTTTAGTTGTTAAATGAATGTTATGTACTGTTTATCTAAAAGGGGAGGAATTGTTGTGTACGTCCCTTTAAGGGAATAACTGGTCTCAGACTGCAGTACCGGCAGTGACCACCCCTGTATAAAAGGCCCTAGCACGCTTCTGTAGTATCAGTTTCCAGATTGTCTCCATTCAGTAAAGACTTGTTAAACCAACTCCTGCATTCCGTGTCTCCATTAACACACGGATTTAATAGTCGGTACCTTTTTACCTAGACACAATTAGAACTCAGAACACAGAGATTCAAACATGAAGTGCTTTATTCGAAGGGAAAGGGAAGTTCTGGAGAGTTCCGAACAAAGAGAGCTAAACTTAACCAAGAGAACACCCAACCATTTATCTGCTGTGACAGCGCCACCACAGGCGGGAGGAGAACACGCAATACATAACATATTCCATCCCTTTTAAATGGAAGGTCCACATTATTCCTCAACAGGTAAGTTACTTTCAATGCACTCAACTAACCTAGGGTAGAGGTAGACTGCCTCAACCCCTGACTTTACCCTGGGGTTTATTCTGCCCCAATCTTGTGGGTAAGTCACTAAGCCTACAGATCCAAGCGTCTTGGAGGCTGCCGCTCTCTGACAGGATACCGGCGGTCATCGCTGGCTTCCACAGCAGTAGGCATTGACACAGGCCTAAATGGAGAAGGTGCCTGTGTCAGTCGAAAGTCAGGAGTTTGCACAGGTGAAACAGTCTCTTTGACTTCCTGTGTTGGAGAAGAGCACTGTGGCAAAGGATGCTGGTTTGCGGTATCATCCGGAAACAGTTCAGGCCAACCAGCCGTTGGAGCCTCTGTGGCTGTCTCTGTTCCTAGCAACAGTTGATCTGTGTGTCTTCTCCAGACGACGTCCTCAGCAGTCTCAACCATGTAAGACACAGGGCCCGTCTGCGCAATCACCGTAGCAGGAACCCATTTCGGTCCAGTGTTGTAGTTTTGAGCTAGGACGTGCTCTCCTGGATAAAACCGTCTCTCCTTGGCTCTTTTCTCTCTCTTTTCAACTTGAGCTTGTTGTTGACGATGGACAACCTGCTCTGCCTTGGAGGTTTGAGTAAGTCAAAACTTTTCCACAACAACCTCTTCATCATGAGCGAAGCGGGGGAAGTTTTGGTTGTGGCATGCGGCTCATCCCTGTAGGACAACAGGAAGCTGTTCAGACGTTGGTGGATTGAGCCCTGACCTTGCAATGCCTTCAAGGCGTGCTTCAAAGTTTGCACGAACCTTTCTGCCTGGCCGTTAGTAGAGGGATGATAGGGCGCAGACCTGATGTGTTGGACACCATTCACATGCAGGAAGGTTGCAACTCCTGTGATACAAATTGTGGACCGTTGTCACTTACGAGTTGTTCCGGTGAGCCATAATGGCTGAACATCTCACCAAGTTTCTCAATTGTTTTCTCTGCCGTGGTAGACCTCATCACAGCGACCTCCGGCCACTTGCTACGAGCGTCCACAACCACCATAAACATCTTCTCTTCGAAAGGACCGGCGAAGTCCACATGTACTCGCTGCCACACTTCTGCAGGCCAATCCCAGGGGTGTAGGGTTGTCAGCTGTGGAACATTCCGGACCCTTTGACATGGGGAACATGTTTTGGCTTTCTCCTCAATATTCCCGTCGAGACCTGGCCACCAGAAGTAGCTTCTTGCCATTTCCTTCATCCGAACCATCCCACTGTGGCCTGTATGAAGTTGTTGCAGTATAGGTTCCCTCAGAGGTGGCGGAATGATGACACAGCGTCCCCAAAGAAGACAACCTGCCTGGACGGAGAGCTCATTTCTTTTTGAAATGTAAGGTTTCAAACTAGGAGAATCTCCTATAGCTCTCCCTCGAATGACATCGTCCATTACCTCAGACAGGGCTGGATCGTTGCGGGTGTACCTTTGCACCTGAACTGCAGTGACAGGTGCTCCCTCCACTTGTCTAAAGTAGAAGATGTCTATCTGACGAGGCTCTGGGGGAGTAACAGGCAAGGGTAGCCTCGAGAGACCGTCTGCGTTGCCGTGCAAGTCTGATTTGCGATATTTGATGTCATATGTATGTCCTGACAACAGTAAAGCCCACCTTTGCATCCTGCTTGCAGCAAGAGACGGAATTCCGGTGTGGGGCCCGAAGATTGAAGTCAATGGACGGTGGTCCGTCAGGAGTGTGAACCTTCTCCCAAACAGGCACTGATGAAATTTTCGAATTCCAAAAACGATTCCCAAGGCCTCGCACTCGATCTGCGCATAGTTACTCTCGGCCTTGTTCAAGGTGCGTGATGCGAAGGCGATAGGTTTCTCTTCACCCGAAGGCATGATGTGGGATATGACTGCTCCCACACCATATGGTGATGCATCACATGCTAGCTGCACGGGTAGCTTTGGGTCGAAGTGTGTCAGGACCTCCGATTTCAGCAATGCTTTCTTTGCTTGGGCGAAAGCTTCGTTGCACAGTTCAGTCCATTTCCATGTTTTGCCTTGACATAGCAACTGATGTAACGGCTTCAGCAATGTTGCTAAGTCTGGAATAAACTTCCCATAGTAGTTAAGTAGCCCCAGAAATGAACGTAACTGGCTCACATTCTGGGGTGCTGGGGCCTCCACGATCGCCTTGACCTTTGACGGCGCCTTATGCAGGCCAGTAGCGTCAATCACATGCCCCAGGTACTCAACTGAAGACTGAAAGAATTCACATTTGTCTTTACGAACTCTGAGTCCGTACTCTTTCAGTCGTTGTAGTGTCGCATCCAAGTTCAGAAGATGATCCTCCTCATTTGTCCCAGTGACAAGGATGTCGTCCAGGTAGCACTGGACTCCTGGCAGTCCACTCAAAATCTGATCCATTGCCCTTTGGAATAGAGCAGGGGCCGACGTAATTCCAAATGGAAGGCGGCAGTACCTGTATAGCCCCTTGTGTGTCACAATTGTCAGCAGCTCCTTTAATTTGTCATCGACATGCATTTGTAGATAAGCCTGGCATAAGTCTATTTTGCTGAACTTTTGCCCTCCGGCCAGGCCCGTAAAAAGATCATCAATGAGGGGAAGAGGGTACTGTTCTGCAGACAGCACTGGGTTAATAGTCACTTTAAAATCCTCGCAGATTCGAACAGATCCATCCTTTTTCAGGACAGGAACAATGGGTGTGGCCCATTTGCTCACGCTCACAGGCTCCAGGACTCCCTTCTCGACTAAGGCCTCCAAGTTAGCCTCAACTTTTGGCCTAATTGCATAGGGTACAGGTCGGGCTTTGTGAAACTTTGGCTTGCTGTCAGGTTTAATGTCCAGTCTCACGCTGATCTTTTTCATGCTCTCAAGTTCCCCATTGAAGAGTTCTGCATGTTTGTTTAACACTGCAGTCAGACCTGACTCCCCTTTTGACATCATGCGGACTGCAGGCCAGTCCAGTGTGATTTTCTCTAGTCCCAGTAGTGATGGGTAATTTCCCTTTACCACATATAGTGGCAGTTTTGCAGTCTGTCCGTTCAATTTAACTGTCACCTCAATGGCGCCTCTCATGGCCACAGGTTCGCCGGTATACGTCTTTAGCACAATGTTTGTTGGCTGAAGGGTCAGATGCTTTAGCATTTTGTTGTAGACAGTGTCTGAAACAAGGGACACAGCCACGCCTGTGTCCACCTCCATCCGCACTGATTGTCCCTCCACCAGTGATGACACCCAGTAGCCATTTGAACCACCTGCAACCGTCAGTATGTGCACCTCTTCCTCCTCAGAGGTGTCGCTCCCCTCTGTTTTGCTTGTTCCATCATACTGCACTGAATGAACACTCTTTTTCCTCTCTTGTCCAAATACAGACATTTTGCTTCTATGCTTCCCAGCTCTGTCTGTTCTTTTTTTACCTCTACAGGCGCGTTCAATGTGACCCTTTTTGCCACAATTTCAGCATTCCAGCTCCGTACACCAGCAGTCATTAGCATGATGGCCCGTTTTCCCACAACGGTAACATGTGCTGTTCCGTGCACCTTTAGGCTCAGATGACACCTTGTGAACTCTCCCTGTTGAACTCAATTGGTGAGCCTCCTTTTCCGCCATCTCCATGGAGACACTAACTTCAATGGCCTTTTCAAGAGTAAGGTTGTCCTCAGTAAGAAGGCACTTCTGTGTGGCTGCACTTTGCAGACCACACATGAGTCTGTCTCTAATGGTGTCATTCAGCACCTCCTTGAACTGGCAGTGTTCCGACAACCTTTTTAAAGCAGCAATAAACATCGTCACTGATTCCCCCTCCTCTTGATTCCATTTGTGAAATCTAAATCTCTCAGCAATAACCAGAGGTTTTGGTGAAAAATGTGCTCCAAGAATTTCCACTAGTTGCTTATATGTTTTAGTTCCTGGCTTACCTGGCTGCACAAGGCTGCGAAATAAATTGAATGTCTTTGGCCCCATTACACTCAAAAAGGTAGACACGACCTTTTCGTTTGCCACCGCATTCGCCAAGACAAAATAATCAAAACGTTCCATATAAGCGCTCCATTGCTCCACATTTTCATCAAAATCACCGATGTTTCCTAATATAGCAGCCATCTCACGTTTCAAATTTAAATTTCTGTTTACTCACTGCACCCGTAACGTACGCAGATTCATCTGCTCCTCCTCGCCACTTTGTTGTGTCGGTACCTTTTTACCTAGACACAATTAGAACTCAGAACTCAGAGATTCAAACATGAAGTGCTTTATTCGAAGGGAAAGGGAAGTTCTGGAGAGTTCCGAACAAAGAGAGCTAAACTTAGCCAAGAGAACACCCAACCATTTATCTGCTGTGACAGCGCCACCACAGGTGGGAGGAGAACACACAATACATAACAGAAGCCGGCTCCAGGGACGTTATTTAATGAGCCCCAGCTGTCAGGTTAGTGGAGTTTCAGTGCTTGTCAGTTTGACATTGTGCAACAGTTTAATTCAGTAATTTATAGGTTCTTTTGTGTCAGGAGTGTTGTGGTAAATAAAAAGTCATTACATTTATTCTTTAAAAATATCAAAGCGCTGCACTTGGCTTACATTAATGGGGGCTGTACTGGCAGTTGACCTGGTCCTCCAGGATCTATGACGGAGGGAGCGGAGGCAGCGAGAAAGATTGGAACATGTGGCCAGAGGGAGGAGGAGGGCCATCAGGGCTCTCAACAGGAGGCCTTACCCACCGAGGGTATTCCAAGAGCACTTCTCCTACTTCCAATTAAGCGAGGAGCAGTGTATTAGACAGCTCTGCATCACCAAGGTGGTGGTTCCAGAACTCTGCCACCTCCTCCAAACAGACCTCCAGCCTCACACCAGGATGACTTAAACCTCAGATCCCTTTTGCTCACCACATGCCCATCATACCATCCCTGTGTCGTGCCATCACAGCATCCTCCTGGGCACAAAGGTGAAATGAGAGAGACAAGAAAATGTAGCAAACTCCATGAATAAATTTATGCATAAACATATCACACATATCACATTCATTCTAATAACTAATGACCTTTGTGCCTGCCATAGTTGAATAGCTGTCATTGTGTGCAAGATGTGAGATGTGGGTGTGAGTGTTGGTAGGTAGAGATTGTTGGTGGGTGTGCGCTGGGGGTGTGGTGCTTTGGGCAGAGTGTGAAGCTTGTGGTACAGATGGTGGTATGTAGCATTTGTTGAAGCATTCAATCACCCTGACCACCTGACTGAGGTGGATCTGCCATGAGCACACCTGCTTCAGTCCTCCGACTCCTTCTCCTTGTTGTGCTTCTCTTTGCTGAGGCAGTTGCACAATCAGCAATGCTGAAAATGAGGTGCTGCAGTATTAATGAACCTCCCCTTTAAGTACTGGGAAAAGCCTGTGGCAATGATGGCCTAGAAATTTGGTGGGCTGCGCCACCAGTTAGCGCCTAAAGAGGGCACTCAGTGGCTTTAGCGCTACTGGCCACGCCTCCCGCGATATTTAGCTGGGGCACTAATGGCGGCGTTAGCCTGTTGCGCTGCGCCGCAACCGATGACGTCATCGGTGTGCGCAGTGCCCCGCTACCGCCCCGATCGCGATATTTGGCAGCGCCCGCCTCTGTAGCGCCGTTCACAAATCGCGTCCGGTTCACGGGGCCTTCCTGTGGCGGGAGTGGCGCAAATTAAGGTGGAGGTGCGGGGCGGCTGTTTTTTTCGGCGGCCGCCTGCCAGCACCTCTGTCCCCGGCCTCCTGATCTCCCCCCGCGGCAGTGCCGGCTGTTTTCCGAGAGCCCGGCACTTCTCCTCGGTGCCGGGCTCTTTTGCCGGCAGTCGCAATCTCTGATCGTGCTGGTGCAGGCCCCTCCCCCTTAAGAATGGGAGGAAGGCCTGCAGTACCGCAGCGCGCCGTGCCGCAGCGTGTGGCGCTGCGGCACGTTGCACTGCGATATTCAGTTTCAGCGCCCCAAGAGGGACGCGGAGCACCTCGAGCAGCGCCCCGCGTCCCTCTTGGGGCGCACAAGCTGAATTTCCGGCGGTCGCAACTGCTCCGATCGCAGCGGTAATTCCGGCGCCCAGGCGAGCTGGGCGCCCCGTTTGCGGCTCCACCGAATTTCTCCCCCGATGAGTTGAGATTAGACTGCACCCGATATTGGTCCACCTTTTGAGTGTAACGCCACTGAGCTAGGTCTTTAAGACTTGATTTAGTGGCCCAATCATTTCTTTGAGCTGCGATAATGAATTTTGACTGCAGTCTAAAGCATTAGCGCCTGGCGCTAATTCTCCAGCTTTTCTAATTTTACTGCCCATTCCTGGGCTATAATGAATATCTAACCCTAATTCTTTGACCAACTGCCCTAATATCTCTTTATGTGGCTTGGTGTCAAATTTTGTGTGATAATGCTCCTGTGAAGCGCCTTGGGAAGGTTTACTGTGTTAAAGGCGCTATATAAATACAAGTTGCTGTTGTTGTTGTCAAGGTGTAGACCTATCTCTGGTGGCTGGCTTCTTCTGCTCTAGATAAGTTTGCATGGCAATGCTCGAATAAATAAAGTGGTCCTGGCTTGACAAGCAGTGGTAAGTGTACCAGTGCTCTGTGCTGGTAAACTGTGGGTTTATCTGGTTGAACTCCAGGAATACTCATGTTCACACTTGAGGGTCCCTGAGCCTTGGCATTTATCAACCTGCGCTTAAGGTTTCTGGGCTTGGGCAGGTAGTGTGTGACCTTATGGGCGAGAGTGCTCACTGCATATCAGGGAAACACAAACTCCCTGGGCATGGATTGGAGACTCTCAGGCATGGTGGTAGATTTCTACGTGTCCCAAACATTTGGCAGACTCAAAAAAAACGATTTGCTTAGTATAAATTTCATTTATGTTGCTTCTAAGCTCTAGGAGCCAAGATACGCCTAGGATACATCTTAAGTAAGAAATTTCTGCAACTTCACAATTATCATTTGCTTTCTGACCATGTTTCACTGCTGTACGTTAAGACAGATAGGAGCATATCTTAAAACCAGTGTGTGTGACGAGTTATACATGTCCTTAAAAGATGAAAAAGGAACTATTTTTAACTCTGCAGGATGATGTAATATGATTTTCTGACTAAACAATTAACATTTGAAATATTATTGTAGGAGGACTAGGTGGCATCATTGTCCTTTGCTTAACTCCTGCCCAAACTGATGGGATGAAGGTCGCATCTCTCTAATGGTCGCAAAGGTCCTACATGAAATGAGTCTCAACTCAATTGCTGGTGAGACTAGTTCCACAGAACAATACTGCCAATAATTCAGCATTAATTATTTTTTTATTATTTGTTCATGGGATGTGGGCGTCGCTGGCAAGGCCAGCATTTATTGGCCGTCCCTAGTTGCCCTTGAGAAGGTGGCGGTGAGCCGCCTTCTTGAATTGCTGCAGTCCGTGTGGTGAAGGTACT
Source organism: Somniosus microcephalus (assembly GCF_052327205.1). Lineage (NCBI taxonomy): Eukaryota > Metazoa > Chordata > Chondrichthyes > Squaliformes > Somniosidae > Somniosus > Somniosus microcephalus. The sequence goes on along the minus strand of NC_140989.1, from coordinate 267,638,428 downwards.
CTCACAGTGCTGTTTGGGAGGGAGTTCCAGGATTTTGACCCAACGATGATGAAGGAACGGCGATGTACTTCAAAGTCAGGATGGTGTGTGACTTGGAGGGGCACTTTGAGGTGGTGGTGTTCCCATGCGTCTGCTGCCCTTGTCCTTCTAGTTGGGAGGTGGCGGGTTTGGGAGGTGCTGCCGAAGAAGCCTTGGCGAGTTGCTGCAGTGCATCTTGTAGATGGTACACACTGCAGCCACGGTACGCCAGTGGTGGAGGGAGTGAATGTTTAAGGTGGTGGATGGGGTGCCAATCAAGTGGGCTGCTTTGTCTTGGATGGTGTCGAGCTTCTTGAGTGTTGTTGGGCTGCACTCATCCAGGCAAGTGGAGACTATTCCATCACACTCCTGACTTGTGCCTTGTAGATGGTGGAAAGGCGTTGGGGAGTCAGGAGGTGAGACACTCGCCACAGAATACCTAGCCTCTGACCTGCTCTTGTTGCCACAGTATTTATGTGGCTGGTCCAGTTAAGTTTCTGGTCAATGGTGACCCCCAGGATATTGATGGTGGGGAATTCAGCGATGGTAATGCCGTTGAATGTCAAGGGGCGGTGGTTAGATGCTCGCTTGTTGGAGATAGTCATTGTCTGGCACTTGTGTGGCGCGAATGTTACCTGCCACTTATCAGCCCAAGCCTGAATGTCGTCCAGGTCTTGCTGCATGTGAGCATGGACTGCTTCATTATCTGAGGAGTTGTGAATGGCACTGAACACTGTGTAGTCATCAGCGAACAGCCCCACTTCTGACCTTATGACGGAGGGAAGGTCATTGATGAAGCAGCTGAAGATGGTTGGGCCTAGGACACTGCCCTGAGGAACTCCTGCAGCGATGTCCTGGGGCTGAGATGATTGACCTCCAACCACCACAACCATCTTCCTTTGTGCTAGGTATGAATCCAGCCAGTGGAGAGTTTTCCCCCCAATTCCCATTGACTTCAGTTTTACTAGGGCTCCTTGATGCCAGACTTGGTCAAATGCTGCCTTGATGTCAAGGGCAGTCACTCTCACCACACCTCTGGAATTCAGCTCTTTTGTCCATGTTTGGATCAATTAATTGGTACTAAATTGAAGGGAACTACAACAATGGTTAACACCATAAAAAGAAAAATTATGCAATAAAAGTTGGAATTAAGGCTCGCTGTTAAAATAGAATAGAGGTAACTTTACATCTACTCCACACAATCCTTGCCCTGGAGATGCTTGATGCTGAGAGATTACATACCGAAGTAGAAAAGTGTTCAGTTCATCTGCACTGACATCCCTCACCTTGATGGGTACAAAAATAATCACAATATTGAAATATTGCAAAACACAAATAATTACAATGTTGGTGGCAATCATGTAATTTTTTGTATAATGTAACTTTATCAGCTAAAAGGTCATAAATTGTTCTTTGAACTAATGTTTATGTGCCATAATTAGCGCAAATACACCCCACCCTCATTATATGGTTCTCAGCTATTACATTAGCAAGCTGGACTTTGTCTCCTAGTTGTTTCATGTTGCATGTTTTGCCATGTTATAGGATATACACCTCATTAGAACCCAGAAAATATTTGATTCTCAAGGACTATGTTCTAATGAATGTGGAGTATATCATGTTTCCATTATAATGACACTATCTCACATTCTTCCTGTTCCCTCGTTTCAATTGTGTAGAGCTATAATAAGGCTGCATAAGCACCATATATATCATGAAAATTATTCTGCAATGTCTTTCCTATTGTCTGAAACTCTTTTTCCAAGGCTGGCCGTAATCATGTAACTAGTGCTTCCTCTGCTTTTCTCCATGCACCAATTACTGCCCTTAGCAGAGGACTGGTTGCAGCTCTGCACCACATTCAATCACAAGGATTAAATCTGACCTTTATAGCTTTCTCTGCATTTCTGTTTTCCAGTCACTTTGTTCAGCCAATAATGGTGTTTTCGCATCTCCTGTGAGCTGGAGATTTTCTGTTCCATAAATCAACATGAAACAGAAGTCAGTAAGAATGAAGAGCAGAATTATCGGTCTAAGCCTTCCACCTCTCCTTGATTGAGGCACATCTCCGGGAGGAGGGGATGGGTCGGGATGAGGCCTCCATCCGTCATGAAGGTGTGCCACTGACCCTGGCCGTGTTTCCAGCCTTGGGGTAATTAACATATTGAAGGCAGGCTCCCCTTTGGTGGGGACTCCTGCTGAAAACAGGGCAGAGTGTCGACATGCTGCATTACTGGGATGCAGGCAGCCCCCATTCTGTCTGCAACATGACAAATTTGTTTTGAAATATTTTTCCTCCCTGACCACTTGCATAGATCCTGGCTGTAGAAAGATTTCTCTCCCCTCCTCCCCCCCCCCCCCCCGCCTCATCTACCATTAAACACTGGACACAAGGGCCAGACAGGTAAATAGCCAGCATTTTTAACTGTCCACCCGCCTGATTTCTGCCAGGCTAGCAGGGTGAAAATCGCTACCCAGTTTATTATTTGCACCAACCTATGTCATAATACTGAACTGAGAAGTATTAATGATCACTGGTATTCAAGCAACCCCCCAACCTTTATATTTACCATCATCTTAGGCTAAATAGTAACTATTAAAGTATTGCCCCCTCCCTTGTACCCTTTTGCAACATCGTGAAATTCCCATGATTAATAGCCTCCCTCTCTTTATTACTGTTCTTAGTTGATGGAGTAATACGAACATACAAATTAGGAGCAGGTGTAGGCCACTCGGCCCCTCGAGCCTGCTCCGCCATTCAATAAGTTCATGGCTGATCTGATTACTCCATATTCCCGCCTACCCCTGATAACCTTTCACCCCCTTGCTATTCAAGAATCTATCTACCTCTGCCGTAAAAATATTCAAAGTCTCTGCTTCCACCGCCCTCTGAGGAAGAGAGTTCCAAAGACTCACCATCCTCTGTGAGAAAACATTTCCCCTCATCTCTGTCTTAAATGGGCAACCCCTTATTTTTAAACAGTGACCCCTAGTTCTAGATTCTCCCACAACAGGAAACATCCTCTCCACATCCACCCTGTCCAGACCCCTCAGGATCTTATATGTTTCAATCAAGTCACCTCTTACTCTTCTAAACTCCAGCGGATACAAGCCTAGCCTGTCCAACCTTTCCTCATAAGACAACCCACCTATTCCAGGTATTAGTCTAGTAAACCTTCTCTGAACTGCTTCCAATGCATTTACAACCTTCCTTAAGTAAGGAGACCAATATTGTACACAGTACTCCAGATGTGGTCTCACCAATGCCCTGTATAACTGAAGCATAACCTCCCTACTTTTGTATTCAATTACCCTCGCAATAAATGATAACATTCTATTAGCTTTCCTAATTACCATGCAAATTCTTCATTTTCACCCAGTGATTGAAGAAATTATTAATTTAATTCCCATGATGTCATAGGTTTGATTCTTGTCATCTCTTGTTCAAATTTGGTCAACTTTTTCGATAACTGTCAAATGCTCCCTCTGTGCAACTCAACTTATCCCTCATCATACTTTTCTATCCATGTCTCTAATAATGGAATCATCCACCACACTTACTTCCCACTGCTGATATTGTTTCTCAGCAATTTAATTAGGGTTCCCCTTATAGCTCCTTGCCATCTTCCTATCGTCCTTACTCTTGATATTGCCTGTCTTTCCCTACCAACTCTTCAAGGCCTTAGATGTTCATCCCATAAATTATTCTTCACTATGGCACCTCTGTCTCCCTTACTCCTTCCCAATCTTTACCAACCATCTAAGACTACTCAGGTTGAGTTTCCAGTGCTCACTGCTGTAACATACTCCATTATCAATTTATCAAAGAGTTTTCTTCCTCTATGATTTTTCCATAAACAAACACCTTATAAATAATGCTATGTGTGTGTCCAACACACCTATCTCTCGCTGCCATTTTACACAAAAGCCACGCTTTCAACACTTTCCGTTTCTTTATATGCATTTTAGAATCCAGCTAATCTATCATGTATACAAAGCTATTATTTTAAGAATGTAACTTGAGGAGAAGGCCATTAGAGATTCATCCTGGAGTATTCATTTTTTTGTATATAAAGGATTTGTTATACTAATATAATCTCCTGTGGAAGGAGATAATTTAATTTAGGCCAATGACAACAATACTTCAGGCTTTGAGTCACTTGTGGTATTGATAAAAATAACAGGGATCATTACAAATTACGGAAAATACGATACACGATCTGGCCTAATTAACTTTAAGGACACTGTTCACATCTTCAAAATCTAGGGCAATGAGTCACATTCCTCTTTGTCCTTTAATAGAACTGATCCTTTCATAAAAATGAGTTCTTTAGTGCAGGAAAATGCGTATAGTCCCAGCCAACCCCTCCCTTCTCCAGTGAGCAACTCCAGCTACTTGCCTTCTTACGATATCCCACGATCACTTTTCCTTCCAGAAATGTCCCTTGAACCTATTTTTGCTGTCTGCTTCAATGGTCTTTCTTGGTACTTTACTCCACAACTCTTATGGTTTGGGTGAACAGGTTATGCCTGATTCCCCATTTTATTCCTAACTTACTCATTTTTAAATTTGTGTTCCTTGGTATTTGAACCCTTCACCACAGTGAACATTTTCTTTTTAATCTATTTTATCAATTCCCCTCAAAATCGTGAAAACTTCAATCAAATGATCTTGAAGTCTGCTCTTTTCCAAAGAAAATAAGCCCAATATCCTCAACCTTTCTTCGTAACTTAAATTCCTGATACGTGGAATTATCCTCATTGGTCAGTTCTATATGATCTCAAGGGCAATGGTATCCTCCCTATGATCACAAGATAATAAGAACATAAGAACATAAGAACATAAGAAGTAGGAGCAGGAGTAGGCCATACGGCCCCTCAGGCCTGCTCCGCCATTCAATAGGATCATGGCTGATCCGAACCTAGACTCACGTCCACTTCCCTGCCCGTTCCCCGCAACCCCTAATTCCCTTATCAGCTAGGAAACTGTCTATCTCCTTTTAAAATTTATTTAATGTCGCAGCTTCCACAGCTCTCTGAGGTAGCAAATTCCATAGATTTACTACCCTCTGAGTGAAGAAGTTTCTCCTCATCTCAGTTTTGAAACGGCAGCCCCTTATTCTAAGATTATGCCCCCTAGTTCTAGTCTCACCGATCAGTGGAAACAAAATCCCCGCATCCACCCGATCAAGCCCCCTCACAATCTTATATGTTTCGATAAGATTGCCTCTCATTCTTCTGAATTCCAATGAGTAGAGGCCCAACCTACTCAACCTTTCCTCATACGTCAACCCCCTCATCTCCGGAATCAACCGAGTGAACCTTCTCTGAACTGCCTCGAGAGCAAGTATATCTTTTCTTAAATATGGAAACCAAAACTGTACGCAATATTCCAGGTGTGGCCTCACCAGTACCCTGTATAACTGAAGCAAGACTTCCCTGCTTTTATACTCCATCCCCCTTGCAATAAAAGCCAAGATTCCATTGGCCTTCCTGATCACCTGCTGTACCTGCATACTAACCTTCTGTGTTTCATGCACCAGGACCCCCAGATCCCTTTGTACTGTAGCACTTTGCAGTTTCTCTCCATTTAGATAATAACTTGCTCTTTGATTTTTTCTGCCAAAGTGCATAACCTCACACTTTCCAACATTATATTCCATCTGCCAAATTTCTGCCCACTCACTTAGCCTGTCTATGTCCTTTTGCAGGTTTTTTATGTCCTCCTCACTCACTGCTTTCCCTCCCATCTTTGTATCGTCGGCAAACTTGGATATGTTGCACCTGGTCCCCTCCTCCAAATCGTTAATATAGATTGTAAAGAGTTGGGGTCCCAGCAGTGACCCCTGCGGAACACCACTAGTCACTGATTGCCAACCCGAGAATGAACCATTTATCCCAACTCTCTGTTTTCTGTTAGATAGCCAATCTTCCACCCATGCCAGTATATTACCCCCAATCCCGTGATTTTTTATCTTGTGCAGTAATCTTTTGTATGGCACCTTGTCAAATGCCTTTTGGAAGTCCAAATACACCACATCCACTGGTTCCCCTTTATCAACCCTGTTACATCCTCAAAGAATTCAAGCAAATTTGTCAAACATGACTTCCCCTTCATAAAACCATGCTGACTCTGTCTGATTAAATTATGCTTATCCAAATGTCCTGTTACTGCTTCCTTAATAATGGACTCCAACATTTTACCAACCACAGATGTTAGGCAAACTGGTCTATAGTTTCCAGCCTTTTGTCTACTGCCCTTTTTAAATAAGGGTGTTACATTAGCAGTTTTCCAATCTGCTGGGCCCTTTCTTGAATCCAGGGAGTTTTGGAAAATTACCACCAATGCATCCGCAATCCCTACCGCTACTTCTCTCAAGACCCTAGGATGTAAGCCATCAGGTCCAGAGGATTTATCTGCCTTGAGTCCCATTATCTTACCGAGTACCATCTCCTTAGTGATTTTAATCGTGTTTAGCTCCTCCCCCACTATAGTCCCCTGTTTGTCCAGTGTTGGGATATTTTTAGTGTCCTCTACTGTAAAGACTGATACAAAATATTTGTTCAGCGTTTCTGCCATCTCCATGTTCCCCACCACTAATTTCCTGGTCTCGTCCTCTAAGGGACCAACATTCACTTTAGCCACCCTTTTTCTTTTTATATAACTGTAGAAACTCTTGCTATCTGTTTTTATATTTTTTGCTAGTTTACTTTCATAATCTATCTTCCCTTTCTTAATTAATCTTTTAGTTATTCTTTGCTGGCTTTTAAATGCTTCCCAATCTTCTATCCTCCCACTAGATTTGGCTACTTTATAATGAAATAAATACAGAGGAGGAAAGCCTTGCTGCCCATCTTAGCTCATTCATCCAGAAAGAAATACTTTCAATCCTTCCATCGCAGCATCCAACTGGCTCTTGGGTGTCTCTAAGATGTTTGCCCTCACTATTATAGCCAGAACACTTTCCATGTATTGATTATTCATTGTGTGAACAAATTCTTCATGACATCTGACCTAAATCCACCTTTTTGCCGGTTTGATCCTATACTCCATTGTTGTACTGTCATGACCTACCTTGAAGTAGTGCTCTGGATTTCCCTTTTCTATACCATTTAATATCTTATATCCTCCTGTGAAACAGTAAGAGTCCCAATACCAATCCTTGGGCATGCCCTTCAGTTCTTCCTCCATTTTGCCAACAGTTCCCTAACAAGTACTCGCTGCCAATTCAGCATCCATGTCCAGATTTTACTTTGAGTTCACAGAAATGAATCACAGAAACCCCACAGTGCAGATAGAGGCCATTTCGGCCCATCGAGCCTGCACCGACACATATCCCACCCGATCCCCATAACCCCATGTATTTAATTCCCCTAACACTAAGGGTCAATTTATCATAGCCAATCAACCTAACCCACACATCTTTGGACTGTGGGAGGAAACCAGAGCACCCAGAGAAAACCCACGCAAACACGGGGAGAATGTGCAAACTCCACACAGACAGTCACCCGAGGCCGGATTCGAACCCGGGTCCCTGTCGCTGTGAGGCAACAGTGCTAACCACTATGCCACTCGCTATTTCATTCTTATGTATTGGCTTTTTATGGGGAACTTTGTCAAAGATTTTCTGGAAGTCCAGATTTATCTTGTTATCAGTTTTTCCACAGCCCACTTGGAAGTCACTTCCTCAAAAAAGTCAATGAGTTTGGTCAGGTAGGGTTTTTCCTTTCCAAAGCCATATTGGCTGATATTTATCGGTCATTGCCATCCAGATTAATCTCAGGTTTGTTCCTGATAACTGATTCTATTATTTTGCCTATTTTTGATGTAAGACTAATGGGTCTGCAGTTTCTTGGATTAGATTGGGGTATACTTCTTTTCACTGCTCTTTTTCCCAAAAGTATAGATATATATCTATACACACACACACATACTTATACTTTAAAAACTTTTTTTGTGAATTTTATACTTATGAAGTTAAGGTTTATCATGTTGGGCAATCAAACATTTTCCATTTTGATGAACCAATGTCAACATAAGCACTCATATGTCAGCTATAGTATGGTTAGATGTACAGTAAAGCTCCAACTACTCTGTCCCAGCCATGTGCCTCACTACCTCACTACCTCATTTCACCAGCATAACCTTTTTCATCTCCCACACCAGCCATTCTGTAGCATGTAAGAATGAGATTGCTCGAGTTTGTTTTGTGAGCTCACTAGGAATTTTACTCTTTTCACATAGCCAGCAGACAGGAAACTTTCAACACAGATTCCTGTGTTTAACCTATTACGTCACCCAGTCCCACTCCCCCCACCATGTATGTGTGTATTAAAAAAAGATAGAATTCCAAAATTGACTCCTGGCCTCTTTTCAGCTTGTAAAGTTCCCATTTTTGCTAGACTCTGTTTCCAGTTTTAAACCAATTTTCTATACAGCCCCATAGATCCTATTCTGTAATTCTTCACTTTAGCCATTAATCCTGGACATGGAATCTAGTCAAAAGCTTTCAGATAATCAATTTTATTTACTTAAATTATAAAGATGGTGCAGTATTAGTTGCCTAGTGAATAGGGAAATAGCCAGATTATAAGGTAGGTGAACTAATCTTAATAAAAGTGCTCTTTCTCTAATATTAAACAACTTGTTAGGGTTAAACTGATGTCAGTATTGGAAATGACATTTATTATTTGTCTGTTTTTTGATTTTTGTAATAAATGCACCAACATCTGAATTTAACTAGAGGGTGCCTGATATTGATGTTTCAGGTGTGTATCTTTCATCAGAACTGAAAGAGGTATTTTAGTAAGGTTGGAAAAAAAATCAAAAGCCGTGGGCAGCACGGTGGCATAGTGGTTAGCACTGTTGCCTCACAGCGCCAGGGACCCGGGTTCGAATCCGGCCTCAGGCGACTGTCTGTGTGGAGTTTGCACATTCTCCCCGTGTTTGTGTGGGTTTCCTCCGGGTGCTCCGGTTTCCTCCCACAGTCCAAAGATGTGCGGGTTAGGTTGATTGGCTATGATAAATTGACCCTTAGTGTTAGGGGGATTAAATACGTGGGGTTACGGGGATAGGGTGGGATATGTGTTGGTATAGGGGTTACGGGGATCGGGTGGGATATGTGTCGGTGCAGGCTCGATGGGCCGAAATGGCCTCTATCTGCACTGTGGAGTTTCTGTGATTCTGTGATTTCTGAAAAAGGGGAAGTGGGATGGGAGAAGATCAACAGGTACACCAATCAAAGAATGACCTTCAAATTGCTTGTGTCTTTTAACTTCATATGAGAAAGCTCTTGCATCCTGAGTAGTGAGACTGTAGGTGGTGGTGGCAGAGATCAGGGAATTTGAGGACAGGTGTTAGCTCAGGGTTTGTGCAAACCTTCTCCTGCTCTTACTTTTAACTCTATTCTTTCATTCAGTAACTTGCAAAAAAATGAATACTGAACCATTTTACCATGGCGTTCCCACAGAAAGCTATATGTGAAGGATGCTCCTCTTCTCTTCGTCAGATGCCCCCTGGCAGTACTTCACAGTGCATCCCACCACTCGATCTGGATCTCCCTAATACCAACCTAGATATTTCCACGCTCAGCATCCCGTTTGACCCTAAGCAAAGCTTCAAGCCCATATCCTGTCTACAAACAAGAATGTCCATTTCCACTTCTGTAACATTGCTCATCTTCCCCCCCTTACTTCACCCCACCACTGCTGAAACCTTCATCAATGGCTTTTTCTTGTGTCAGACAACTCTGTTCTTCTGACTCTGGCCTCCTTGGTTTATTTTATGACTTATAAAATCATTAAAATTAAGGTAACATAAATTCCTAGCTGCAAAGCACAATTTCTTAAATTAAGGTTTAGGCTATCTGAATATTACAGGGGTATAAAAATGAGGATAATTAATAATGATGTATAATGCACAAGTTACTTGTGTACCTAGATCCTGGTTCTGTTTTGTAGTTATCAGATAAGTGGTATATTTCCCCAATTTGTTCCTCTCCTGAAGGCACGAACCCTTGCTGGCAGATGATTTCTTGGACTTGGTAGCTCTTAATGTCTCACCCATATGGCTGTTTACACGTGGGAGTGTGAACGTCAGCAGGCTATTCAACCTGGGGTAGGTGGAAGCATCATAGTCGAGCCCAATCCTGTGGCTAACTTTTGTGCTCCCCGACCCAGGGCACTGAGGCCAATAGTAGTGCACCTATTACTACTCCAGCTGACATCAGCTAACTAAGTATCTACTTATGATCAAGCTTGGGACTATCCTGGTCTGTGTGGCTTTGTACTACACCGAGCAGTGCTTTTAAACCACTAGGGAATAAACAGTCAGTTTTCTAGGTTTTTGCATTTATTCGGGTTCTAATTATAAGTGTCACCAATGTTTCATAAGAACATAAGAAGTAAGAGCAGGAGTCGGCCATGCGGCCCCTCGAGCCTGCTCCACCATTCAATAAGATCATGGCTGATCATCGACCTCAACTCCACTTTCCAGCCTGATCTCCATATCCATTGATTCCCCTAGAGTCCAAAAATCTACCCATCCCAGCCTTGAATATACTCAAAACTCAGCATTCGCAGCCCTCTGGGGCAGTGAATTCCAAAGATTCACAAACCTCTGAGTGAAGAAATTCTTCCTCATCTCAGTCTTAAATGGCCTACCCCTTATCCTCAGACTATGCCCTAGTTCTAGACACTCCAGCCAGGGGAAACAACCTCTCAGCATCTACCCTGTCAATCCCCTTCAGAATCTTGTATGTTTCAATGAGATCACCTCTCATTCTTCTGATCTCCAGAGAGTATAGGCCCATTCTACACAATCTCTCATCATAGGACAGCCCTCTCATCCCAGGAATCAATCTAGTGAATCTTTGTTGCATCGCCTCCAAGGCAAGTATATCCTTCCTTAGATAAGGAGACCAAAACTGTGCACAGTACTCCAGGTGTGGTCTCACCAAGGCCCTGTACAATTGTAGCAAGACTTCCTTACTCTTATACTCCAACCCCCTTGCAATAAAGGCCAACATGCCATTTGCCTTCCTTATTGCTTGCTGTACCTGCATGCTAGCTTTCTGTGTTTCTTGCACGAGGACACACAAATCTCTCTGAACACTAATATTTGAAAGTTTCTCACCATTTAAAAAATATTCTGTTTTTCTATTCTTCCTACCAAAGTGAATAACCTCACATTTCCCCACATTATACTCCATCTATCACCCTCTTGCCCACTCACTTAACCTATCTATATCCCTTTGCAGACTCTGTGGCTGCGATTTTATCATTGGTGGCAGGATGGGTGCGGGTCATGTGGTCGGCGGGTCCCGGTCCCGCCTCCGCTTTCAGCCAGTAAAAAATTGCGATTTTGCCCTAATTGGGCAATTCATTCCCTGCGTGTGTGCTCCCCTGGCCAATTACTGTTTTGGGTCTGGAACTCGCCTCTGCTGACGTCTGTTAGTCAGCTGCATTTAAGGGGCCCATGCAGCCTTGGTTCATTCTCTTATTTTTTGCTTCTGGATTGACGACTCTGCTGACTACTGCTGACATGGCAACCTCAACGGCGAAGGCCTCACCACGATTTGCTGATGACTCCCTCCATGATCTTGTGGAGGGAGTCAGAGGTCAAAAGGAGGTACACTTTCCATCCTCAGGGAGGAAGAAGCCAACACAGCAGACCAAAGCTGTGTGGCTGCAAATTGCATAGGAGGTCAGCTCCAGATCGATGTGCATTCGAACCAGGGTGCAGTGCCGAAAAAGGTTCAATGACCTGGTCTGCTCAGGGCAAGTGAGTATAACATCACCATGTCCCTCAATCTGCTCCCCATCTCCTCTCATCACCAGCACTCTGTATTGTCAACCTACTCCTCCACATCCCACTTTACCTTTATATCCCTTGCACCCATAACCATCCCTCTCTATGTACACAATCACTTCACTATTTGACTATGCTGTCCTCACACTCACTATCACTGTTATGCAATGCCAACAACTAACAACACACAAGGAGGGCCCTTGGTATTGGCACCTCACTCCATCTTTGTCTCCTTCTAAGCAACTATGCTATGGCTTCTCTACACTCACTCCATAATTCTCACTCAAACTCCACTTATCTCCCTCATTGCAGGAAAAGAGAGCCCACAATAAGAGGAAGAGGGCTAGGACAGGAGGAAGGCCACCTTCAATTGCCCATTTGACCAACGCTGAGGAAGCTGCCTTCGAAATAATCGGAGGTGATGAGGATCTGGAAGTGGGGGATGGTCAGATGGGTGCAGCAGAGCAAGCTGGTGACAGAATAGATTTGCATCTCTCTCATTAACATTGCATGAGTGACTGATATGGCATCTGATGCTCATACAGATTGACTTATGATGATCTGCATTATTCCATGTGCATGCTACGTTAATATCACATCTGTAACTCATGCCTTTACTTCCCCACAGGACCATCAACAGCCCCCCTCCCTACTGTCTAGGAGGAAGAGCCGGAGCCAGAAGACTCTTCAGAGGAACCTGCAACCTCTGAGGGTGCAGCGTCAGCAGAATTAAGTGCACCCAACACCAGCGCAGACACTCACACCTCGGTGGAACCTTCAGGAGATATAGTGTTGTCACCTGGTGAATCACAGCTCACAAGTGAGCATCAGCAGATGGTGGAGACAGGGACAGCAGTGGAGAGTCCTCGTCAGAGGCCGCAGGGCGCTCCCAGCTCGGCTCAGCTGCATGTCGACCCTGTGCCTCCGGTTCCATCCAGAAAAAGAGCGGTGCTGGAACTCCAGGGACAGGTGCAGGAGTCTCTGGCAGGTTTTGTCTCCAGGGTTACTGCGAGTGTGGAGAGGATGGAGGAGTCCATGTCTAACATGAGCAGTGCCTTTGTGGAGGCAATGGCACATGAACGCACCAATACGGAAAAGATGGCAACCTCCGTGGAAAGGATGGCTACGGTCATGGAGGAAATAAGTCGCCAGAGTCAGGAAAACATGGTGAATGTTCAGAATAGACTGACGTCTCTGGAGGAGCGATGGGTAGCTATTGAGCAGAGAAACCAGAGCTTCATGGGAGTCCTTTTGAGTAGGACTGCCAGTGCAGAGACGGGTCCTCATGGCTCCCCTGATGTGCAGCAAGGTGTGGTCAAGCCACTTGCTAGCACTGAAGTGGGACTGACCCATGAGACAGATGTTGTTGGCAGGCAACAAGGAAGTGGGGGCTCATCTCCAAGCGCTCACACTCCCATGCCACTGAGTTGCCCTCGGTCAGAGCCCCACCAGAGTCCTCACCTAACTGAGATGGGCGTCTCAGCCCCTGCACAGATGCAGGAGGAGCAGACCACTGCCGAGCCCTCGCAGGCTCGCAAACCCAGAGGACGCCCGCCAAAGGTGTTGAAGCAGGAGCAGCATGAAAGTGAGCAAGGTGCCTCCACATCTGTTGAAGCCACAGGGGAGGCACCACGTAGAAGCATGAGTAAGAGGAAGATAAAGCACAATTAGTCACAAGGGTAGTCACTAGGGTGTTCTGTTCTGTTGTCTTTAGTTTTATTTAATATTTGACATTGTCATTCTTTTGTGAATGAATTAAACAGAAGTGATGGCAAACAATTGAAGTTCTGGCCTATGTGATCTCGGAAATGGAAGTCCTACATTGAGGGCTCAGGGAGACTTGCATTTGTAATGATGGTGGTGAGAGTGATAGGAACCCACAGGTCTTGTACATTGTGTGTGGTGTGTTAAGAAGGTGCCAGCCACATTTGTTTGATTCGTCTACTTAAGTGAATCTGGCAAAGATTAGTGCATCCCTTGCATCACGGGCAGCAATGTGCTTGCGTGTTGATGGAACTGGCGCATCCGCCTCCGCAAGGTGCCTCTTCCTCCTCCTCCTCCTCTGAGGAGGCTATGTGCTGAGCCACTTGTCCCTCAGGCAGCTGCAAGCCACAATGCTGTGCGATATTGTGCAGTGCACAGCAGACCACGACGATTCTGGAGACCCTGGCAGCTGAATACTGTAGGGCTCCACCTGATCTATCAAGGCATCTGAATCGCATCTTCAGCAAGCTGATGGTTTGCTCGATAATGGATCTGGTTGAAATGTGGCTGGCATTGTAGCGCTCCTCAGCTTCGTTCGATGGCATCCTCAACGACGTCATCAGTCAGGTCTTCAGGGGATAGCCCTTGTCTCCAAGTAGCCACCCAGAAAGTTGGTTTGGCGGATTGAAGAGCGGAGGCACACTAGACTGGCGCAGGATGAACGAGTCATGACAACTGCCAGAGTACTTCGCGCAAACATGCAAAATGTCCTTCCTGTGGTTACACACCAGCTGAACGTTGAGGTAGTGGAAGCCCTTGCGGTTGACAAAAACAGCTGGTTTGTGATGGGGTGTCCTAAGGGCCACAGGTGTGCAGTCTACGACGCCCTGCACCCTTGGCAAGCCTGCCATATTTGCAAAGCCAACCGCACGTGCAGTTACACTTGCTTGATCTGTGGCGAAATGGATGTAATTGTGCACCTTTGCAAAGAGGGCATCGGTAACATGCGTGATGCAAGTGTGTGAGGCTGACTGGGAGATGCCGCTGATGTCTGCTGATGAGCCCTGGAAGGACCCTGAAGCAAAAAAATTGAGGGTGGTGGTGACTTTGACAGCCACTGGTAAGGGGTGCCCACCCACTCCTCTGGGCTCCATGTGTTGGTGCAGCATTGCGCAGATGTCACCGACTACCTCTCGTGAAAGTCTCAGCCTCCTTTGGCACTGCTGCTCAGTCATGTTGAGGAAGGTCATCCTTGGCCTGTAAACCCTGTGTTGGGGGTATCTCCTGCAGCGACGGTCATCCCTGTGCTGACGCCTTCTGCCCTGTGCACCATCAGGTGGCTGAGCAGAAGGTTAGCGCTCCTGTTGTTGCTGCTGTTGTGCCTGGTTCTGCTGCTGCCGCAGCTGCTCGTCCTCCGAATCTGAGGACCAGGATGAAAGGAAATAAATGGCTCCCATGCTGCTGGTAGATATCTCCATTGAAGAAGCACTCAGTCAATGTGGGGAGAGGGTTTTCCCAGGAGGTCACAGTGGAGATGGATCTCAGCTTCACCACTTCCAAGATCAGTAGACCTGCAAAAAGTTTTCCAAGACCTGAAAAGACAAAGTTCTGCCACCTGCAACTGATCCTTGTTGAGAGCTCCATTTTCATGCTGGAGCTGCAGCTGTTAAGAAGGCAGCCACTTGTGAACCCGACACAATTAGCTGGCGTGGTTTGGGAAAGGCGTGGAACACACAGAAAAAGTGGTAAAATGTAAAATGACTGTCAAAATGGCATTATCCAGGCAGTTAACAAGCAGTTAACTGCCTTAAGTGCCTATCCCGCCGCTTGGTGGCCCGCCTTTGGCAAAATTGCGTGGAGGTGGGTTGACAGCGGGATCGGAACCCGCCATCATTTTTTACAATTTGACCACCTGACTAGCCTCCAGACCCGCCCCGAGCGCCGGCAAAATCGCGGCCTCTGTGTTCTCCTCACAGCTTACTGTCCCACCTAGCTTTGTATCATCTGCAAACTTGGATACACTACACTCGGTCCCTTCATCTAGGTCATTAATATAGATTGTAAATAGCTGAGGCCCCAACACTGATCCTTGCAGTACCCCACTAGTTACAGCCTGCCAACCTGAAAAAGATCCGTTTATCCCTACTCTCTGTTTTCTGACCATTAACCAATCCTCTATCCATGCTACTATATTACCCACAACCCCATGAGCCCTAAACTTGTGCAATAATCATTTATGTGGCACCTTATCGAATGCCTTTTGGAAATCCAAATATACTACATCCACTGGTTCCCCTTTATCTACCCTGCTAGTTACATCCAGGACACAAGGCAGAATACTATCGATACCGATTGTAATGAAGTGTCCACTCGGCCCAAAGATAGACCACTGAACTGTGTTGGAAAAAGATTTCAAACAGTTCTCAGTGTTTGGTCAGTGGGCTACTGTTTTGAATTTGCCTGAAGTAAATTCCCAGTCAACAAAAACTGGCATTTGAACTTGAACTTTGGGAAACGAGTTCCTACAGAAGAGGAACTAGTGAGTCAGGTAGGGAAGAGCTCCAGATCATGAAGGACCAGCCCAGGGCTAACAAGACAGAGAAAAACAGAAAGAAAGAAAGAAAGAAAAGAAAGATTGAAAGAATGATTGATTGCTGGATGGATGGATCGATCAATCGATCGATCGATTAAGTATAGCTGGATAAATATATTTTAGTCTGGCACATTGCCAGATATTGATTGCCAAAGGTTGGAGGTGCCCACTATATTACTTATATCAAGAATATGGCAGTGTAGTTACCATCTAATATTATATTCTATCATTGTTCAGTAATCATGACATAACGTTTATACCCATGCATAATGAATATTTAATAATGATTAAATATTGTGTAAAAATATCGCTTCAGAAGTGGCTGATGACCCACTTTTGTGCAGCACAGAGATAACCACATTCTAAACAATTTCCATGGGTTCACAAACTATTTCACACAAAAGAGGGGTACATCTAGGTTTGCTTTTATTTTTAATATCACGTGCACAAGAAAAAGTCAATGTTTTCCAACAATCACTGTTCATGTCCATGCTGTCTTCAGATGTTTCTTCATTTACACAGATATTATATGAAAAGCATTAAACAAGATTCAGAAAAGTGTTTTTTTATCATCCTCATATATCATTTTCACTATTTTAATCAGGACCAGTTATTTTTCTGACAAAAATAGTTAATATTAGGAATCTTTTTTATTAATATCAATTATGTAATTTTATCTTTATTCTTGATTTAAAATAAGGACGTGCTTAAACATATTGGCAGTTTATCAAATCAACGGACTAGTTTCCAGTATGTGAAAAAAATGTGCATGAAAGTGATTTTCAGAATAATCATAAAGCAGTTTTCTCCCAGTGTTGTCTAACTGAAGTGTAATGGGAGGAGCGATGTTTCTCATTGACTTCTGTTGGGACAAACTGATTTTGTTGATCTGTAATCCTGGTAAAAGAAACATGTATTAGAAAATATTGCAATACCATGTGATACAGTAAAACATGTTAAATGCCAAACAGTTATCTGCATATACAAAAGAACTTTCACCTTGCCCCTTCTAAGCTTCATTATAAAATAAGCTCCTCTTCCCTCGATAAATTACTGAATAAATAAAGAAACTGGTTGTTAATATTTCAAACAACAAAATGTATAAATTGACACAAAATGTTGTTAAAGAAAGAATAAAATAGTTAGATATGAATCTTCTTTGTTAATATCAATTATGTAATTTTATCTAGTTAGTTAGTTTATAGGTGGAAACTAGATTCAGTGGATAGCTAAATGTAGAAAATAGTTCTTACCCATTGCACCTGAATTCATAGAACAAGAGACTAGGGGAAAAAAAAATCATAATAGTTTTAAAATTGAGCTTTCGTTTGCCTTAAACTAATGCTGACATTGTACAGGATTTCTGAGAATTCTGAATAGGATACAGTGCCTGAGCAGGATTTTAAACTGATTTCTGCTTTCAAATCATAATATAATTTTACCTGAATACATTTTCATCGGACAAAATGTGACTATTGATCCATCTATGGAAACAGGAGAGATGATGACGGTGTAAATGTCCCCGCAGTAGATCTCACTGACGTCACAGTAAGTGACCCCGAGCGTCGGGGAGCAGGTGAAGTTTGCATTGTCGCTGGTAACATTTACAATGTAATTCACAGAGCCAGCAGTAGCATGCCAGTAAACTCTTAATGCATTGCTCCCTAACCTGTAAAGCTTAACTGCAGATGGGCAGCAACCACCTAATATAAAATATAAATAAAACTTTATTAATCACATTGAGCTTAGAAACAATTAACTATATCTAACAGTTCCTTAAGTTTGGCATTAAATTCACTGATTGTATAAACATAATAAAACAAAAGATCCAAAAGTCTACTAAACTGATGTAGAACCAGGGGGAATAAACGCAATAATAATTGGCCTTATTCATAGATTCAGTAAAACATGGATCTATGAGTAAGTTATTCAAAGTTAATTATTATAAATCACGAAAGTTAGTATGTTTGCTTTACAAACATCGACTCAAAATTTTAAATCTGCAAAATATTTCTAAAGTGAATCATCTCTTGTTTATAATACAGCGCAAACCTCTTGTAATAGACTGATCCATGCTGACCATATTTGCTCGGTCTAACCAATGTGCATTAAATAAAAATATATAATATTTGCAGTTATACAATGCCTTTTCACATTGAAACGTCTCAAAGAACTTCCTAGAATGAATACTTTTAGAGTGCAGTTACTGTTGTTATGCAGACAAATGTTAAAACCAGGGGAGGGACTGTCAATTGTGAAACTTTAAAAATCCCTTTAAAATGCACCACGTGGAAGCATGTCCATTTTTAAACAATTAGTTAAATAACTTAAGATGTAGAATACTTAGCTAAACTGTAAGTTGGCAAACTGCAAATTAGTAACTACAGATCAAAACTTACACTATTGCCCATTTTGCACTACTGCTGAAGACCAATTTCAAACCCCACAACTGTACAAGATTCCCATTTTTGCTTTAAGTGTCAGCATGTGCTTCCTTGTAAAGCATAACTAAAAACTGCAGCATCAATTCAATTTTCCAAGGAAAATGTTGGTCTTGAATTAAAATGATGGGGATTGATTTTCCTTTAGAGTGATAGCCAGGCAATTGGGCTGGCTGATAGTCATGCCGGGAGAACTGGTTAATTTTGAGGACCGGGCCTTATTTGCATCGGGCCGGCGGGTCGTGGCCTGAAACCGAGTGTCTCAGGCCAGCCCTTTGGCTCTGGGCCACCGCGATATCAAGCTGCATAGTTGGCCTCTGGGCTGGAGGAAGGTAGGTTCTTGGGGGTGGGGCTCGATCTCCGGGAGGGTTGGGGGGGTTGTGGTTGCAGTGGTTACTGGCCCAGGCTGGCTTGTCCTTTCGGCCCCACAAAAATGAAGAGGTGCTCGCCTTTCGGGTCCTCTTCAGCCGAACCACCACCTGAGGCTGGTCGGAGATGGCGCGGCACATGGTGCATGGTGAACACTTCACGCTCCAGTCAGATCAGGCCAAGAATGGCAATCAGAGTCCTATTGACATCATTGGACCCCAATGTCCATTTTAAATCGGCTGACCGCCAGACTCCAGGGGCTGCTCCGGCTGCCATATGATAGGCACCGATGAACATTGCCGTAGCCACAGCGGCAGCGGCGATGGGACTGTAGGTCATTGCCCCCATCTTTGGGGTGCTACTACCCCGCTTTCACCAGGCGTAAGGGGGGAAACTTCAGCTTGTGATATCAGGGTTAGAACTGCAATAAAAATAACTGCAATTGGAGCATCTACAAGTTCAATCTAAATGAAGCCACCTGATCAGATATGATGTTAAGATTACAAAAGCAAAATACTGTGGATGCTGGAAATCTGAAATAACAACAGAAAATGTTGGAAACACTCAGCAGGCCAGGCAGCATCCATGGAGAGAGAAACAGAGTTAATGGGCTCGATTTTGCCAGGCCCGAGGAGGCGGGATTGGAGGCGTGCGAGGTGTTAAAAATCGCAAAAACTGGCGAGCGGGCCCGATCCTGCCTCCATCCTGCCTCCGAGCAATTTTCCCACATGCGACTTTTCTGACCCCATCTCCATCCTGCCTCCAAGAGGCGGGATAGGCCCTTAAGGCCCTTAACAACCAGTAATCCCATTTTGAGAGGCCTTTCTGATTTTAACAGTTTTCCCATGTGCTGCACGCCTCCTCTGAAACACGCCAGTGAAACCTGGCGGCAGCACAAGCGGATTGCTTACTAACAGCTGCAGCTCCAACATTAAAAAGGAGTTTACACTAATCTTCATTTGCAGGTGGCAGGACTTTGTTGTCTCAGGTCTGGGGGAACTTTTAACAGGCCTACTCATTGTTGTGGAAGCTTGGAGCCTGACACCCATCTCCAGTGTGACCTTCTGGGAAACCCCTCTCGCCACCTTGAATGAGCGCTTCCTCAACTGAGGCATATACCAGAAGAATGGGAACCATTTATTTCCTTTCCTCCTGGACATCAAATTCAGACGAAGACCAGCTGCGGCAGCAGCAGAACCCTGAACAGCAGCAGTGATGTGCCTCAATAAATCCGAGACTCGATGTTAGCGAAACAAAACAAGGCTTTTATTGACTTAGAAGGTAACACACAGAGGAGAATGTATCTTCCATCCAGAGGTCTGCCGTACTGGATGCGCTGCAGGCTGGGCCAGCTTACATAGGAGCCAGGTATGGGCGGAGCCCTACACACAGTACAATACAATGGAAATGAAACTGAAACCAACCACAGTCACAGGCAGAGAAATACTGATGAGTGATGAATGGAATATTTCATCACATGATGAATGGAATATTTCATCACATTCACCCATTCTATAGATTTAGTCTGTTCGGGGGTTTGATAGTCCTCTGCGACCGACGTGGCTGTTGTGGTGCCGCGGGTGTCGGCTGGGTGTCCCCGGTGGCCTCCTGGGTCTCTGCCGGGGGTGCCGCCAGGGTTGTTGAAGGGGTAGTTGGTGGGGGTACCGTTGGTCGATGTTCTTCCGGGGGTGATGAAAGAGTAGTGGGTGGGTAAGAGTTGCTGTGGTCGTTGTTGCTGCTGTTGTCGTGGTTGTTGTCGTTACCGGCTGGGGCGACGTCTTTTATGGACACGGTGTCCTCCCTTCCGTCGGCGTGCCGGACATACGCGTATTGGGGGTTGGCGTGGAGTAGGTGCACTGACTCCACAAGAGGGTCCGTCTTGTGGCCCTTCACATGCCTTCACACGAATACCGGACCTGGGGTGGAGAGCCATGATGGCATGGATACGCCTGAGGTGGATTTCCGGGGAAAGACAAACATTCGCTCGTGAGGCGTGGCATTAGTGGCAGTACACAATAGCGACCGTATCGAATGGAGCACATCTGGGAGGACTTCCTGCCAGCGGGAGATAGGGAGGCCTTTGGTCCTTAGAGCTAGAGTGACTGCTTTCCATACTGTCCCGTTCTCTCGCTCCACTTGACCGTTACCCCGGGGGTTGTAGCTGGTGGTACGGCTCGTGGCGATCCCCCTGGACAGCATGTACTGGCGTAGCTCTTCACTCATGAAGGACGCCCCCCGATCCGTATGGATGTAGCTCGGCATACCGAACAGGCAGAACAGGCTGTTGAGGCATTTAATGACCGTGGCGCTGGTCATGTCTGGGCAGGGGAAGGCGAATGGGAAACGAGAGTATTCGTCCACAATGTTCAGGAAGTAAACATTGCGGTCGACGGACGGGAGGGGGCCCTTGAAATCTAAGCTGAGCCGCTCAAAGGGCCGTGTAGCTTTGATTAAGTGGGCTCTATCTGGGCGGTAGAACCGAGGCTTGCACTCAGCGCAAGTGCGACAGTTCCTGGTCAGGGACCGAACTTCCTCAATCGAGTAGGGTAAGTTGCGGGACTTTATGAAGTGGAACAGCCGCGTGACCCCTGGGTGGCAGAGGTCATTGTGGAGGGTCTGTAGCCGATCCCCGGTGGTGCTGGCACACATCCCTCGTGAGAGGGCGTCGGGGGATTCGTTAAGGGCCCCTGGCCGGTAAATGATGTCATAATCGAAGGTGGAGAGCTCGATCCGCCACCTAAGAATCTTATCATTTTTAATCTTCCCCCTCTGTTTATTATTGAACATAAACGCTACCGACCGCTGGTCGGTAAGTAGGGTGAAGCGTTTGCCGGCTAGGTAGTGGCGCCAGTGGCGCACTGCCTCCACGATGGCTTGGGCCTCCTTTTCTACGGAGGAGTGTCTGATCTCGGGCCCTTGGAGGGTCCTCGAGAAGAAAGCTACGGGCCGCCCCGCCTGGTTGAGGGTGGCCGCCAAGGCAAAGTCAGACGCATCACTTTCCACTTGAAATGGAGTGTTCTCGTCCACTGCCTGTAGCGTGGCCCGCTCAATGTCCTGCTTAATGCTTTTGAAGGCGGCGTGGGCCTCAGCAGAGAGCGGAAAAGAGGATGCTTTCAAGAGGGGGCGGGCTTTGTCGGAGTAGTTGGGGACCCATTGGGAATAATAAGAAAATAACCCCAGGCACCTTTTCAGGGCTTTGGGAGTGTTGGGCAGGGGCAGCTCCCGTAGGGGGCGCAATCGGTCGGGGTCTGGTCCGATTTCCCCATTCTCCACCACGCTGCCTAGTATGCAGAGGCGCGTGGCGTTGAAAACGCACTTGTACTCGTTGTAGGTGAGGTTGAGTTTTTGTGCGGTTTTCAGGAACCTCTCGAGGTTCGAGTCGTGATCCTGCTGGTTGTGACCGCAGATGGTGACGTTGTCGAGGTAGGGGAAGGTTGCCTGCAAGTGGTGGTCATCGACCATGCGGTCCATCTCCCTCTGGAAGACCGAGACCCCATTCGTCACCCCAAAGGGGACTCTGAGGAATTGGTAGAGGCGTCCGTTCGCCTCGAAGGCGGTGTACGGGCGGTCCTCTGGTCTGATAGGGAGCTGGTGGTACGCTGACTTGAGGTCGATGGTGGAGAACACCCGGTATTGGGTGATTTGGTTCACCATTTCTGATATGCGGGGTAGCGGGTAGGCGTCTAGTTGGGTGTACCTGTTGATCGTTTGGCTATAGTCGATCACCATCCGTTTCTTCTCGCTACCCCTTACCACTACCACTTGGGCGCGCCACGGGCTGTTGCTGCGTTCAATAATGCGCTCTTTCAGGAGCCTGTCTACCTCGGTCGCGATAAACCGCCTGTCCTCCCAGCTGTACCTCCTGCTTTTGGTCGCTATTGGCCGGCAGTTAGGGGTAAGGTTCGCGAATAGCGAAAGTGGCTTTACCTTCAGGGTAGCCAGACCGCACACTGTGATGGGCGGCTGGGACCCACCGTACTTGAGCGTGACGCTTTGGTGGTTGCACTGGAAATCCAGGCCCAAGATCACGCTCGCACATAGATTCTTCATGATTAATACTTTAAAATTATCGTATACAGTTCCGTTAACGGACAATTGTACCGTGCAGTAACCCATAATGGTCGATGTCTGGGTTTTATCAGCCATAGAGATGGTACCCCGAGTAGGGACCACCTTTAGGGAGAGTTGTTGTACCAGTTCAGGGTGGATAAAACTCTCCGTGCTTCCACTGTCAATTAAACATTTAACCCTGCACCCGTTTACCTCGATGTCCACCATTGATTTGGATAGCGGGTGCGGCCTGGTCTGGTCCACTGTGACCGATGCCACTGTAGGGCCCTGATCGAGACAAGATGGCGTCCACGCTGTCTGCTCACAAGATGGCGGACCCCACGAGGTCAGGCAAGATGGCGTCCAAGATGGCCGCTCCCACGGTGCACACGCGGCGGTGGCGGGTTTTCTGGCGGGGTTCCCTCTGCACACCTTCCAAAAGTGCCCCTTCTTACCGCACTTAAAGCAGGTGGTGCCTTTCGCCGGGCACAGGTTTCTGGTGTGCTTCGGCTGCCCGCAGAAGTAGCAGTTGGGTCCCCGACGCGTCGCGGCTGTCGTAGGGCTTCTGGGGGGAGAGCGGGGCCCCGACGGTGTCGGGCTGCTGGGCGGGGAAGATGCCTTCCAAGATGGCGGCGCCCTTGGTGCACACGTGGCGGCGTGGACGGCGCGGGCTGAAGAGTAGGCGTCCGAGTTTCTCTGGGCCACATCCAGGGATCGTGCTGTGTCCGCAGCCTGTTTCAGGTCCAATCCCGTTTTTTCCAGCAGTCTCTGCCGGATGTAAGTGGAGCTGAGGCCTGTGATAAAGGCATCACGAACAAGCTCATCAGTGTACACTGCGGCTTTTACATCTTGGCACTTGCAGTCTTTGCCAAGCGTTTTCAGGGTGCCTAGGAACTCCTCCACCGATTCCCCAGGTCGCTGTGCGCGAGTAGCGAGCAGATGCCTAGCATACACCTCATTCGTAGGCTGCTGGTAATGCGCCTTTAAGATGTCGCAGGCGGCCAGGTACGTGTCGGCGTCTTGGATGAGGGGGTAAACCCGGTGGCTTACCCAATTCCGCAGAATTCCGAGTTTCATACTCGCAGCGTCCGTAGCGTCTTTGACGGCTGTGGAATTGTCCAGGAAGAATTCCATACACATAAACCAGTGTCCGAAGCGTGCCGATGCGTCCGAAGCATGCTGGTCCAAATCCAAACGTTCGGGTTTCAAGAGTTGATCCATTGTGTTGAAAATTAAGTCAATAAAATTGATGTGCCTCAATAAATCCGAGACTCAATGTTAGCGAAACAAAACAAGGCTTTTATTGACTTAGAAGGTAACACACAGAGGAGAATGTATCTTCCATCCAGAGGTCTGCCATACTGGATGTGCTGCAGGCTGGGCCAGCTTACGTAGGAGCCAGGTATGGGCGGAGCCCTACACACAGTACAATACAATGGAAATGAAACTGAAACCAACCACAATCACAGGCAGAGAAATACTGATGAGTGATGAATGGAATATTTCATCACAAGCAGCACCAACTGCAGGAGCAACAACAGGAGCGCCAAGCTGCTGCTCACCAACCTGAGGCTGCACAGGCCAAAAGGCGCCAGCGCACAACCACATTGCTGCCCGGGATGCAAGGGACGCACTCATCTTGGCCAGATTTGCTTAGTCTGCACAATCAAACACTTTTGCCTCGCACCTTCTTATCAGACCCTCGACAATGGCCAGGGACCTGCGGATTCCTATCATTCTGACCACCATACTGACAATTGCAAGTAATCTTAAGCCTTCAATGTGAAAGTCCCATTAGCGACATGACACACGCCACAACTGCAACAGTTTGCCATCAGAATTTTTAAAGGCAATAACCAACTGATGGCTCTTCAAAATTAAACATAACATTACACCCAAGTGACTACTTGTGCAGTATCTTCCTCTTACGCGTGCTCCTAGGTGGTGCTTCCCCTGTGGCTTCAGCAGATGTGGAGGCCCCTTGCTCACTTTCCTGCTGCTCCTGTCTCGACACCCTTGGCGGGCGTCCTCTGGGGTTGCGATCCTGTGAGGGCTCGGCAACAGTCTGCTGCTCCTGCAGCTGTGCAGGGGTTGAGACACCGATCTCAGTTGGGTGGGGACTCTGACCGAGGGCTTTGCAGTGGCATGGTCGTGTGAGCGCTCGGAGAGGAGGCCCCACTTCCTTGCTTTCTGCCACCAACATCCCTCTCATGGGTCAGCCCCACTTCAGAGCTAGCAAGTGGCTTGATAGCACCTTGCTGAACTTCAGGGGGGCCATGAGGACCCGTTTCTGTACTGGAAGTCCTACTCCCGAGGACTTGCATGAATGTCTGGTTTGTATGCTCAATAGCTGACCATCGCGCCACAAGGAGATGTCAGTCTATTGTGAACAATGACCATGTTTTCACGACCCTGGCGACTAAGCTCCTCCATGGCCGTAGCCATCCTCTCCTCTACGGTAGCCATCCTTTCCACGGAGGTTGCCACCCTTTCCATGGTGATGCGTTCATGCGCCAACGCCTCCACAAAGGCTCTGCTCATGTTAGCGAGGGACTCCTCCATTCATTCCACACCCGCAGCGACCTTGGAGACAAAACCTGCCAGAGACTCGCTGTCCTTCTAGATGGACCCGGAGGCACAGGGTCGACGTGCAATGGAGCCGAGCTGGGAGCACCCTGCGCCCTCCGACGAGGACTCTCCACTGCTGTCCCTATCTCCACCATCTGCTGATGCTCACTTGTGAGCTGTGATACACCAGGTGACAACTCTACTCTATGTCCCGAAGGTCCCACCGAGGTGTGAGTGTCTGCGCTGGTGCAGGGTGCGCTTAATTCTGCTGACAGAACGCCCTCAGAGGTTGCAGCTTCCTCTGAGGAGTCTGGAAGCTCAGGCTCTTCCTCCTGGACAGTGGGGACGGGGGCTCTCGATGGTCCTGTGGGGGAGTAAAGGAAAGAGTCAGAGATGTGAGGCCAAGGTTACATGCACATTGAATATTGCAGATGATCAAAAGTCAATCTGTTAGAGCATCAGATTCATTATCAGTGACTCATGCAATGTCAATGAGAGAGATGATAAACTATTCTGTCACCAGCTTGCTCTGATGCACCCGTCTGTCCGTCCCCCACTTGTGCATCCTCCTCCACTCCCACGATCTCCAGGGCCGCCTCCTCCCAGGGGGTGAGCTGGGCTACTGAGGGTGGCCCTCCTCCTGTCCTCACTCTTTCCCTCTTATTGTGAGCTCTCTTTTCCTGCAATGAGGGAGACAAGTGGAGTTTGAGTGAGAATGAAGGAGTGAGTGTAGAGAATCCATATCATTGATGGTTAGAAGGAGACATAGAAACATAGAAGATAGGAGCAGGAGTAGGCCATTTGGCCCCTCGAGCCTGCTCCGCCATTCAAGGAGATCATGGCTGATCATCCAAACTCAGTACCCTGTCCCTGCCTTCTCCCCATATCCCTTGATCCCTATAGAACAAAGATGGAGTGAGGTGGCAAGACCAAGGGCCCTCCCTGTGTGTTGTAAGTTGTTTTCATAGCATCACAGCGCTAGGGAGTGTGAGGGCTGCATAGTCGAATAGTTAGGTGCATGTGACCATAGAGAGAGAGGGAATGGGTAAGGGTGCAGGGATGTCAGTGTCAAGTGGGATGTGGAGGGAGAGGTTGTCAAAGCTAAGTGCTGGTGAGGAGAGGCAATGCGGATCAGATTGAGGGTGATGGGAAATTCATACTCACTTTTCCAGTGCGCAGAAAGTCATGAAACCTCTTCTTGCACTGCAGCCAGGTTCTGCGGCATATGGACATAGAGTTGACCTCCTGGGCCACTTGCATCCATACAGCTTTCGTCTGCTGGGGAGGCTTCTTCCTCCCTGAGGAAGGGAAGAGCACCTCCTTATTTCCTCTTGCTCCCTCCACCAGAGCTTGCAGGGCGGCGTCATCGAACCTTGGTGCAGACTTTGGCCGACTGCTGGACATATTGGCTGGAGGAATCTATCACATCAAAGGGCATAAGGTTTGCAGACTGCAGAAGAAGCAAGGCTGTTTGTAGGCCTTAAATCCACCAGCACTGATGACGTCATCGGAGGCGACTTTCAGGGTGGAAAGACTAAGTGGGCCAGGGGTTCCCACATGCTGGAAATCAATTGCCCAATTAGGTGAAAATCGCATATTTTTCCCACATCAAATTGGAGTCGGGGGGGCTAACACGAAAAGCGGCTGACACGCCCCCAGCCCGCCCCAATGGCAAAATCGAGCCCTATGTTTCAGGTTAACGAAGGGTCCCAGACCTGAAACGTTAACTCTGTTTCTCTCTCCATGGATGCTGCCTGGCGTGCTGAGTGTTTCCAGCATTTTCTGTTGTTATTATGCTGTTAAGATTCACTGCTTGATAAATGACTCATATCTATATTGAGAATGATGATTGAAATTAACAAAATGTCATTTATATAAATGGAATCTCTCTGTTCTTTACTTACTGGATGAATACCCCCGGTAGTTGCACACTGACATCTGTCCAGTTTCACTGATGGCACTTAAAGACACTGTATAGTTGGTGCTGCAAGTTATACATCCAAGAAGGCAATGGGTTTCTCCGGTGTGGCATTTAGCCTGTCCTTTAGATGACTCCAGGACTGTAGTATATGACTGTGCTCCAACTGCAGCAGTCCAGCTAACGTTGGTCATTGACTGTGTAATCTGTGTCACTGTGAAGCTATTAGGGCAGCAGGGTGCTTGGAAGAAAAATAGAGGGTTTACTGCTAAATATGTCATTTTCCATTTCTGAATCGTTATCTTTATAATATTCACTCCCAAGAAATTCCTATCCAGTGATTCTTAAAAAAAATTAAAAAGTGATGAAGTCAGGTTATAAGGCAAATAAACGTCACGACAAAATAAAAAATTGGAATACTGTTTTTGTCTTCACATATTTTGACCCAGATTATCTTATAAAATGATTATAAAAATTATAGTGAAAGTAAAGGATTATCAAGAAACTTTTTAGTGACAATATCACACTAGTAACATACCTTCTAAAAATTAAGCATAAACCCATGAAAATCATTTCTGGGAAATGCAATTATTCATTGTGCTGCTAAGATTAAAGCAAGTGAACACATGCAAAATTTGAGAAATTCTCAGAAATACTCTGGTTCCCAGTTTATCTGGCCCTCTTGGGATATACTTCCTACCATAAGAACATAAGAAATAGAAGCAGGAGTAGGCCAATCGGCCCCTCGAGCCTGCTCCGCCATTCAATAAGATCATGGCTGATCTGATCCTAACCGCCAATCTACTATCACAGAACCATCTCCTGAATCTAACAGAATTAGACACACGAAATAGGAGCAGGATCAGGCTACACGGCCCCTGGGCCCGCTCCGCTACCCACAGGGCCATGACTGATCCGAACCTAGACTCATGTCCAAATTCCTGCCCACTCCCCGTAACCCTTAATTCCCTTTACTTCTAGGAAACTGTCTATTTCTGTTTTAAATTTATGTAATGATGTAGCTTCTACAGCTTTTTGGGGCAGCATATTCCATCGACCTACCACCCTCTGAGTGAAGTAGTTCCTCCTCCTCTCAGTTTTGAAAGACCAGCCCCTTATTCTAAGACTATGCCCCCTAGTTCTAGTTTCACCCATCATCGGGAACATCCTCCCCGCATCCACCCGATCCAACCCCTTCACAATCTTATATGTTTCAATAAGATCACCTCTCATTCTTCTGAACTCCAATGAGTAGAGTCCCAATCTACTCAACCTCTCCTCATATGTCCATCCCCTCATCCCCGGGATTAACCGAGTGAACCTTCTTTGTACTGATTCGAGAGCAAGTATGTCTTTTCTTAAGTATGGACACCAAAACTGTATGCAGTATTCCAGGTGCGGTCTCACCAATACCTTGTACAACTGAAGCAATACCTCCCTATTTCTTTATTCTATCCCCCTAGCAATGAAAGCCAACATTCCATTGGCCTTCTTAATCACTTGCTGCACCTGCATACTAACCTTTTGAGTTTCGTGCACCAGGGCCCCCAGATCCCTTTGTACTTCAGTACTTTCCAGTTTCTTGCCATTAAGATAATAATTTGCTCTACGATTTTTCCTGCCAAAGTGCATAACCTCACACTTTCCAGTATTGTATTCCATCTGCCAAATCTCTGCCCACTTACTTAGCCTGTCTATGTCCCCTTGCAGGTTTTTTATGTCCTCCTCACTCACTACTTTCCCTCCCATCTTAGTATCATCTGCAAACTTTGATATGTTACACTCGGTCCCCTCCTATAGATTGTAAAGAGTTGGGGACCCAGCACTGACCCCTGCGGAACACCACTAGTTACTGATTGCCAGTCTGAGAATGAATCATTTATCCCAACTCTCTGCCTTCTGTTAGATAGCCAATCCTCTATCCAGGCCAGAATATTAACCCCAATCCCGTGATTTTTTATCTTAAGCAATAATCTTTTGTGTGACACCTGGTCAAATGCCTTTTGGAAGTCCAAACACACTACGTCCACTGGTTCCCCTTTATCCACCCTATATGTTACTTCCTCAAAGAACTCCAGCAAATTTGTCAAACATGACTTCCCCTTCATAAAACCATGCTGACTTTGTCCTATTAAATTATGATTATCCAAATGTCTTGTTACTGTCTCCTTAATAATGGACTCCAATATTTTACCTACCACAGATGTTAGGCTAACCGGTCTATAGTTTCCAGCCTTCTGTCTACTGCCCTTTTTAAATAAGGGCGTTACATTAGCAGTTTTCCAGTCTGCCGGGACCTTTGCTGAGTCCAGGGAGTTTTGGAAAATTATTATCAATGCATCCACAATCCCTACCGCCACTTCCCTCAAGACCCTAGGATGTAAGCCATCAGATCCAGGTGATTTATCCGCCTTGAGTCCCATTATTTTACCGAGTACCACTTCCTTAGTGATTTTGATCGAGTTTAGCTCCTCCCCCACTATAGCCCCCTGTTTGTCCAGTGTTGGGATATTCTTAGTGTCTTCTACTGTAAAGACTGATACAAAATATTCATTCAGTGTTTTTGCCATCTCCATATTTCCCACCATTAATTTCCCGGTCTCATCCTCTAAGGGACCAACATTTACTTTAGCCACCCTTTTTCTTTTTATATAACGATAAAAACTCTTACTATCTGTTTTTATATTTTTTGCTAATTTACTTTCATAATCTATCTTCCCTTTCTTAATCAATCTTTTTGTTATTTTTTGCTGTCTTTTAAAGTTTTCCCAATCCACTATCCTCCCACTAGATTTGGCTACCTTATATGCCCTTGTTTTTAGTCAAATACTATCCTTAATTTCTTTACTTAGCCACGGATGGCTGTCTTTTCTTTTACACCCTTTTCTTCTCAGTGGAATATATATTTTTTGGAAGTTGTAAAATAACTCCTTAAATGTACACCACTGATCATGTATCGTCTTACCCTTTAATCTATTTTCCCAATCCACTCTACTCAATTCCGCTCTCATACCTTCATCGTCTCCTTTATTCAAGCTTAGCACGCTTGTTTGAGATCCAACCTTCTCACCCTCTAATTGAATATGGAATTCAACCATGTTATGGTCACTCATTCCAAGGGGATCCTTTACTAGGACATTTTTAATTAATCCTGTCTCGTTACACAGGACCAGATCTAAGGTTGCTTGCCCCCTGGTCGGTTCAGTTACATACTGCTCAAGAAACCCATCCCTAATACACTCAATGAACTCACCCTCAAGGCAGCCCTGCCCAATTTGATTTGTCCAATTAATATGATAGTTAAAATCCCCCATAATTATAGATGCTCCCTTATTACAAGCCTCAACTATTTCCTGATTGATACTCCATCCAACAGAGTTGCAACTGTTCGGAGGCCTATAGACTATGCCCACTAGTGTTTTTTTCCCCTTATTATTCCTTACCTCCACCCAAACTGTTTCATTATCCTGATCTTTTGACCCAATATCATTTCTCTGTATTACAGTGATTCCTTCCTTTATTAACATAGCCACCCCACCTCCCCTTCCTTCCTGCCTGTCCTTCCTGATCGTTAAATAACCTGGTATGTTTAATTCCCAGGCATTGTCACCCTGCAGCCATGTTTCTGTAATGGCCACAAGATCATACCCATATGTAGTTATTTGTGCCATTAACTCGTCTATTTTGTTACGAATGCTACGTGCATTCAGATAGAGAACTTTCAAATATGTTTTGTGACACTTAGTTCCTGCTTTTGCCCTTTTTATTACTTTACCTTTTACTCCATACCTTCTGCCCCTTCCTGACCCGCTCTGGTTTTTAATTTCCCCACTGCTACCTAAGTCTATGACCTTCTCTGTTGTCATTTTTATTATTTGCTCTCTAGGAACCTCCCCCCCACTAGTTAGTTTAAAGCCCTCTCTACAGCCCTAGTTATATGATCCGCCAGGACTCTAGTCCCAGCACTGGCCAAGTGAAGCCCGTCCCAATGGAACAGCTCCCTCCTGCCCCAGTACTGGTGCCAGTGTCCCAGGAAGCAAAACCCATTTCTCCCACACCAGCTTTTGAGCCACGCATTTAACTCTCTAATTTTATTTGTCCTAGCCAAATTCACTCGTGGCTCAGGTAATAATCGAGATTATTACCCTTGAGGTTCTGTTTTTTAATTTGACCCCTAGCTGCTCATACTCCTTTAACAGAACCGGCTTCCTAGTCCTATCTACGTCGTTTGTACCAACATGGACCATGACAACTGGATCAACCCCCTCCCACTGCAAGTTTCTTTCCAGCCCAGAGGAGATGTCCTTAACCCTGGCACTGGGTAGGCAACACAGCCTTCGGGACTCTCGCTCTCGGCTGCAGAGAACTCTATCTATCCCCCTAATAATACTATCCCCTACCACTACAACATTTCTATTTACTCCCCCCTCTTGAATGGCCCCCCGTTCCATGGTGCTGTGGCCAGGTTGCTCATCCTCCCTGCAGTCCCTGCTCCTGTCCCCACAGGGAGTAAGAACCTCGAACCTGTTGGTCAAGAGCAAGGGCTGCGGCTCCTCCAGCTCTACCTCCTGGATCCCCGTACCTGCCTCACTCGTAGTCACACCGTCCTGTCCCTGACCATGGGCTACATCTGAATTACTTAACTT
The DNA here is from genome assembly GCF_052327205.1 of Somniosus microcephalus. Taxonomy (NCBI): domain Eukaryota; kingdom Metazoa; phylum Chordata; class Chondrichthyes; order Squaliformes; family Somniosidae; genus Somniosus; species Somniosus microcephalus. Next base: position 267,606,312 of record NC_140989.1, on the reverse strand, counting down.
CATAGGCGTGACCACCTCCTGATACACAGAGTCCAGGTACTTCTCCCCCTCCCTGATGTGTCGCAGTGTTTGAAGCTCAGACTCCAGCTCATCAACACGGAGCTGTAGCAGCAGACACTTGTCACAGACGTAATCACCGTGAGCCTCAATGGGGTTCACCGGCTCCCACATCTCCTGCTCCATTCTATGTAACTAATTAAATTTTTTATTGTTATTTATGGACACCCTCTGCCCGATTTTAGATGCTAGTATCCCCTTTAATTAATTGGATTTAAATTAAATCAATCCCTCTAGTTACACCAGTTAAATGGTTTACCAACAGTCACTCTGCACCAGAAAGGCCTTATTAACTACAACCCACAGAGTTAAAGTTTGAAAAGAGCACCTAACACCCCACTTACCCTAACTCACAGCACTCTTTGATGATTCGCACTCAGTGCTTGCTCGCACTAGGACTGGTCTTTTTATACTGTTTGTTTGTTTACAGCCAAATGAGTCACCCCTGCGGATTGGTTAGAAAACTGGTTTCCACTGCCTGCTGTGCCAATTTACTCCTACTGCAGTGTAACCTTGTTTTACTCTTCTTAAACCAACAGAATCCCAAATATTTAACTTTTCCCCTTTACTTAAACTGCTTAAAGTAATCTTATCAAGAATGATTTAAAGAGAAATAACAATTAAAGAACTCTCACTCTTACCCAAACTCACAGCACTCTTTGATGACTCGCACTTACCCTTTAACTAATTAATTAAAATTAAATGAATCCCACCAATTTCACTACAGTTAAATGATATATTTAAGGGCCCTGGTTTACAAACTGTCCCTGGTACACCACAGAGACCTTAAAAACTATAAACCACAGACTTAAAGTTTTAAAACGAGAGAAATACTCCAACCAATCACCTACCTGTTTTGTGGTGATGTCACACCTTGGATACTTTTTACCTCTCTCCTTGCCTGAGATTGGAGATTGGTACGCCTACCTGAGCCTTTGGGGCCTCTTGTAGTCGCTCTGCCACTCTGCTCCGCCAATTTGTAAGCATTTTTCCCCTCTCATCAGTACCAATTTTCTCCTCTCTCCATCCCTTCCCTCCAGCAGGGGTTGACTTCTTGCTGAGCTGTTGGGCCTGAATTTGCTGTCGGAGGCTTCCCGCGGGCGGATGCCTCCGACCAGCAAAAAATCTACAAACTTACCTTGTGCCTCGGGATCCACAGAGACTCGCGCTCCTGGGCCGCTACGCGTAGTCATGCGCAGAGGCCCAGGTATCCCGGGGCGCAGGCGGTTCGCAAGCACCCCGGGGATCACGTGGGCCGGCCCAACCAATGGCAGAAGGGTATGTATGGAAACCCCATAAGTATGAATGGGAATACCCACAAAAAATACCTCGACACTTTAAATCATTTTTAAAAAAAACACATATTTAAAATTAATTAAAATGGCATTTAATTAAATATTTAAAACAAAAATTTATTTTTTTGAAAAATAAATTTACATGTTTTAAAGCGGCTAAAATATACTTACCTTATTTCACAGGTTTTTAGTATAAATTATTGGAAAAAAATTCTTTTTCTGTTTTTCAAAACTTTTGCACTGGCAAAAGCAGGCCTTGCATCTGTTTTTACCAGTCGTAAGAATTTCACAGGCATTCGCTGGGCAGAACTCTCTGCCCACAGAGGCCCTTTTCCCGGGGATGCGGAGGTTCTGTCAAGATCGCAAGTTCTGGGTTTTCGCACATGCACAGCACATGCCTAAACCCGGAACTTGCAAGGCCCCTCCGGGCACATGCGCACCTCGTATGCACCCGTAGGGGCAGCAAATTACGGCCCAATGTTCCACAGGCACCAGTGTTAGTCACCCTCTAATATCTCGCTCAAGTTGCCATTATTCACATGTGAGCTTTAACTCGAGTGTGGGAGCATTATACAATCCTGTCCTCACCCGATATCTATAAACTACTCTTCAGGTAGGGCCTGTTAGATAGAAAGAGCTTGGAGTTATACAGCACTTTTAATGATCTTAGGATGTCCCAAAACACTTTACAACAATTCAAAAAAAAGTATTAATTGGCTGTGATGTAGGGATACACAGCAACCCACTTCTGTACAGGAACGTCTCTCAATGAGATAAATGACCAATTTAAATGGTTTTGGTGATGTTGGTTGAGTGATAAATGTTGGACAGGACACAGAGAACTTCCCTGCTCTTCTTCGAGTTCTGCCTTGGGATCTTTTATGTCCATGTAAGAGGGAGACGGGGCCTCAGTTTATGCCCACTTGAGAAGGTTTAACATTTGATCCAAAAGACAATGGCCGGAATTTTCCCCTATAAATAACGGGTGAGTTTGGAGGTTGGGGGCAGTTAAATTGTTAAAAATGGTATTCCAGACTTGATCCCGCCTCCAACCCGCCCACTTCCAGTTTTGACAGAGGCGGGATGGGGGGGGTGGCGGGCACCAACCTGCTCCCAGGGGGCGGTACCTTAATTTAAATATTGTAATGAGGTTGGCAGCCTCTTTTTTCACCTCCATTTTGAATGTAACTGTCTGTGGACAGGTTTCACACAATTTGTGAAACCCGGCAGTTAAACAGAGGCGGGCACTGCTGCATCCAGGAGGTAAGTGGCTTTATAACTACCTCCTGCATCCAGGGTCCCTGCCTAGCCCATCCCTGTGATCAGAGACCTCCCACGGGCCTCTGATCATCTCTACAGGCCTCCGATCTCCACCATGAGGCCTTTCCCCCAACCCACTGATGATGCTGAGGCCGGCCACAATCTTCCGGTCCCCGGGTACCTCCAATCCCTGATCCTCAGCCATCCCCCCTCCCCCCCACGATCCTCGACCTAGCCCATGCCGATCCTGACCCCTCCACCGGTCCTCGGCCATGCTGACTCCGCAATCCCCCCACCAATCCCCGACCATGCCGACCCCGCGATCCCTCCCCCCACCAAGCCGACCCCGCAATCCCTGCCCCCCACTGATCCCCAACCATGCAAACTCCATGATCCCTCCCCCCCAAAATCCCCGACCATGCCAACCCCTGAACCCCCACTGATTCCCAACCATGCCGACCCCGCGATCCCTCCCCACACCGATCCCCGACCATGCGATCCCCCCCCCACGATCCCCGACCATGCCGACCCCGCGATCCCTCCCCCCATCGATCCCCGACCATGCCGACCCCTGACCCCCCCACGATCCCCGACCATGCCGACCCCACAGTCCTGCCCCCAGACCGACCCCTCGCATCTGAGGCCTACCCGCCCGCAGCCAGCCAGCCTCTCAGTCTGGCTGGCTGCAGGCAGGAATCCAAGGCCTCACATTCAAATCAGGCCCTGCCGTTAAAGTCATCAGGGCCTGCGGTAAACCTGGCCTCCCCTGGTTTCCCGCCCGCCTCGGAGCCCCTCCCCATCCTCAACCCGCCTCCCTTGAGAAAATTCTGGCTAATACCTCCAACAGTACAGAATTTCCTCAGTACTGCAATGGAGTGTCCGATGAGATTATATGCACAAATCCTAGCGTGGGGCTTGAAACCACAACCTTCTTACTCAGAGGCAACAATGCTACCACTGAGCTAATGCTGACACCTGATAACAATTGTTACATTGTTATATAGTATCACATCGTTAAATGGAACTACTTTGGTATGGGACTACTTTGGTATGGTGTAGTTATATTGCTATGTGGCACACTGTGCACGGGCAGTGCACAGTGCAGCGTCGGACATCTTGTATCACTCCGCACCATGCCGCAGCACAGAAACAAAGCAGAAATACAGCTAGTAAAAGCAGTAACTAAAATGAGCTAAAAGTGTCTGTATTATTTATAGTAAAAGAACACAAGGAGACACAACATGGTGGCAGCGGTATAAATGAGTAAAAAATTGTGCTACGAATAAGACGAAAAGTGATTTTATGAGCTGATTGTGAGTGCCGATGTCTGCGGTGATTTGAGAGTGAATCGTACGGGAAACTAAAATGACGACTGTGCAAATGCAACCCCTCATGAACTGGGAAGCCGACGATATAGTAGAAGCATTCCGCAAGTTCAAACAGAAATGTGAGCTTACATTCAAAAGCTTCCTGAAGGGTACTACCAACGAGGAAAAGGTTAGTTACATTCTGTTGTGGACAGGAGAAAAAGGTCTAGATTTGTATAATAGCTGGAGTTTGACTGAAGACGAAAATGAAAACCCTGCGACAATTTTTGATAAATTCAGCAGCCATCTAGAGCCTAAATCCAATCACCGTATACACAGATACAAATTCCAGAGTCTAAGACAGGAACCCGGTGAAACAGCTGACAATTTCCTAATAAGGCTGAGAAATGAAGCCAGCAAGTGTAAATTTAAGGAAATGGAAGAAAAGCTTGTGGACCAGCTAATATGGGGGTCAGCGCATGTAGAGGTACAAAAAGCCCTGATAGGAAAAGAAAAGCTCGGAATAACAGAGGCTGTAGATACTGTGAGAGCTCATGAAGCCATGAAGCAGCAAATGAAAACGCTGATTTCTCAAACGGCTGACATGCGGACGGCTTCTGAGATGGACAACAGAGTGGATGCAGTGAGAGAAAAGTACAACACACAAAGACATGCACATGATAACGGGGGAAACATGTACAGAAATTGTGGAAGACCGCACGATTACACAGACAAGAGGAAATGTCCAGCATATGGAACAAGCTGCAATGCATGTGGCAAACTAAACCATTGGGAAAAGAGGCGTAGAACGAAAAAAGAAGGAACATACATCAAAAACAAAGGCGGACAGCAGAACCAGAGAAAGAAACACAATATACATGCCATGGATGAGCAGGATGATGATGATGATCACGACAATACACTAAACATCGAAACCATAAAGATACAGCTTCACGAGATGTCCAGAGCGGAAAATACTCCGAGGAGAGAATTGCACACCATCATCCAAATCAAAAAAAAGATCAAAGGTCGGCCCAAAACCATCAACTTAAAGTTGAAGCTGGACACAGGGGCTCAGAGCAATATTCTCCCATTGAGACTGTACCAGCAGATCTTTCCTGAAAACCTGAGAGAAGATGGCTACCCGAAAAATGGTTGTTTAAAGGCAAGTAATGTCACGCTGACAGCATACGGGGGGAGTGAGATTAAACAACTCGGAATAACCTTTATCAAAGGGACACATAAAAGAAAGAACATCAACTGCATGTTCTATGTCACCGACACTGAGGGGCCAGCGATCCTGGGATTAAACAGCTGCGAGAAGTTGAGATTGATCTCAGTGCATCACGAGCTGATGGAAACGCCACTGAAGATAGACAGCAACACCCCACTGGAGAACCGCCCACAAATCAAGAGTAAAAAAGACTTGATAGACATGTATCCGGAATGTTTCGGTGATACAGTGGGATGTTTCGGAGATTTCCAATACCACATCACCATTGATCCAGAGGTAAAGCCCGTTATCCATGCTCCACGAAAAGTACCCATCGAGCTGAAGACAAAGCTTGAAAGAGAGCTAAAGGAGATGGAAGGAAAGGGAGTGATCGTAAAGGTCACTGAACCCACAGACTGGGTAAACTCAATTGTGGTACGAGAAAAGCCAAACGGGCGTCTCAGAATATGTTTGGACCCCAAAGATCTAAACCAGGCGATAAAGAGGGACCACTATCCCACCCCAACGCTAGAGGAGATTACGCCATCACTGGCAGGAGCCAAGGTTTTCTCAAAACTAGATGCCAGAAATGGATATTGGAACGTGAAGTTGGATGAGGAATCAACAACACTGACAACATTCAACACACCATTTGGGCGTTACAAATTCCTGCGGCTACCATTCGGGTTAAAGGTCAGTCAAGATTAGAGTTGCAAAATTCTGGGAATTTTTAAAAGAGGAAACTTTCCATGGGAATTTTCGGGAATTTATGGGAATTTTGGGAATTTATGGGAATTTTGAGTTTTTTTGCACACTGATGGTTTTTGTCTCTGACCCTTATATTATCTTTGTCGTCAAAATAGACATACTGTTCCATACAAATAAAAACAGGCTTTCAAAACTTTATTTAGGTTATAATTTTGAACTTTATTGAACCCCCACAAAAAAGACCCATCTAAAATAAAATAAAAAGAGCGTCAGCTTATTTAGCCTGTAATTTGTCCTTATTTTGTCCCTTTGAGTCTTCTACTCATGAGTCTTCTGAGTCTTCCAATCCTCATTGCTCCTCCCGATTCTCTGACTCTGGCTCTGACGTGTCCATTTCCTCCTCTGTGTCAGTGTCTAGCTGTGTGGTGGACACTTCTGTATCTGGCTCAATAAGTTGTAGGTTCGCCCGGATAGCCACCAGTTTCTCCACTCTCTTGTTAGTCAGCCTGTTGCGCACCTTTGTATGCGTGTTCCCAAAAAGTGACCAGTTTCGTTCAGAGGCCGCTGATGAAGGTGGGATTTGGAGTATCACTGATGCAATAGGTGACAGGGCCTCAGATGCACAAAGTCCCTTCCACCAGGTATGTGCACTGATATGCTTGCATGATTCCCATATCCCATCCCCATTCCAAAGACCTTGCTTGGTAGAGAACTTTGCCGGACTTCCCAGAACTTTGCCCACATCCAGATTGAGATGGTGTGAGAGGGTAGAAATCACACTGTAAGCGCTGTTGATCTGTTCTCCAGAAAGTATTGGTCTCCCAACATGCTTTGGGTCCAGCATGTATGCTGCAGCATGAATCGGCTTGACACAAAATTCTTGACGCGTCTGTATGAATTGAACAATTGCCTTCTCCTCTGCTTTGAGCAGCAGGGATGTGGGTAGGGCAATGCTGATTTGTTCTTTTAAATCAGTAAAAAGCCTGTGTGTCTGTTGTCCTTCGTGTCTGTGCTCTTGAAGAACACTGGGAGAGGAGTGGAGACGATGTAGTTTATGATGCCCTCCCCTCGTACATTTGACCACCCATCTGAGATAACTGCAACACAGTCTGCCATCGCTATCGTTTCTTTGAGCTTTCCTTGGACTCTGTTATACTCAGCCTCCAGCAAATAAGTAGACAAAGCATGTCTAGTGGGAGGACAGTGTGCAGGGCGAATAACATTGAAAAATCTCTTCCAGTACACATTGGCTGTGAGCATGAGGGGTGAGCCTGTTGCATATACAGCTCGAGCAAGGCACTCATCTGCATTCTTCTGGCTATGGTTATCCATTGTATCAAAGAACCTTCCAAGTGAGCCAGGAGTTGCTGATGATAAGGAGCCTGATGCTGAATGAGAACCATCATCTTCTTGAATGGAAGCAGAGGAACTCTGGGCTGACTGCTGTGAGCTTTGAGTGAAGTTGTTGCATTTGGATAAATGCTGCTGCATCTTTGTGGCATTCTTTACATATGGCTTTCTACAGTGTTTGCACATGTACACAGTCTTTCCATCTTTAATGCCTGGGGTAAAATGCTTCCACACATCCGACGGTAAACGTGGCATTGTTCTATGCAGAGAAATAAAGGGCATTCATCTCTGTGTCGAACTGCGGTCGATCAGCATGATTGCAACAGGGTGAGTACATTTTTGCTGATGCTCCATGTGATGGAAGCATGACCTGTACACACACGATGCTACATCACCAATAGTGTATTATATTTTGTATATTTTAAATTGAAGGACAACAGAGTTCAACAAGTAACTGGTTTATTTGGTATAAAGTCTGATTTACTTACTGCATCATCACAACATCAGCAGAAAACAAAATGACTTCCCTCAGGACCCCTAGCCTGGATCTTAAAAAAACTATAGCAGTCTTACAGATGCATGCAGGCCAATCACAATTCGATATGCAAATATTACAAATAGAGGGAGCTAATCGCTCATCCACTCATCCAACCAATCAGGACACATTTGTTCACAGTCACACACAAAACTTGTAATTATTAAAACAAGCCAAGTAAGAAGATAAACATATATTGATTAAGAAATTCCTTAATAATTAAGATTCCATCTCTGTTAGTAATTTTAAGAGAGGACCTGTGGAAAAAAAAGAAAGAAATACAAAAAAAACAATATTATGCTAGCATGTGCTTTTTTGGGCAAAATTCCCAAAATTCCCAAGCTAAACTTCCCGTGGAAAATTTCTGGAAATTTACCGGAAACTTTCCACCCCTTTGCAACCCTAGTCAAGATATCTTTCAACAGAAAATAGACAAGACATACAGAGGCTGTGAAGGAGCTATAGGAATAGCTGATGATATTCAGATCTATGGAGCAGATGAAATAGACCATGACATGCACCTACATGAGGCCATGGAGAGTACCAGGAAGGCTGGCATCAAGTAAAATGCAGATAAATGCATTGTTAAAGTCAAGGAATGCCAATTCTTCGGTATGATTTATACACCAGCGGGAGTCAAGCCAAATCCAGAGAAGATTGCAGCGATTGCTGAAATGAAACCACCCAAAGACAAGAAAGAGCTGAGGAGTTACCTCGGCTTGGTCCAATACATGAGTTCTTTCATCCCACACATGTCGGAACATACAACAAATCTCAGAGAGCTATTGAAAGAAGACGCCGAATACCAGTGGTCGGAATCACACGAAAGGAATTTCAAACAACTTAAAGAACTGTTGTGCAAAGAAACAAGTCTGTCATATTATGACAGAAGAAAACCAGCCACTCTGCAAGTAGACGCTTCTACCAGAGGACTAGGGGCAGCTCTGGTGCAGGAAGGAAAGCCGATAGCTTTCGCATCAAAGGCCTTGACGTCAGCCGAGACGAGATACGCCAACATAGAAAGAGAACTATTAGCAGTAGTGTACGGATGCGAGAAATTCCATACATACCTATATGGCAGGCGATTTACAATAGAGAGTGACCATCGTCCACTAGAACAGATCTATAAGAAGAATCTGTGCAAAGCGCCTGCAAGACTGCAAAGACTACTTCTAAGGATCCAAAGCTATGACTTCACGCTTAAATATAAGCCAGGAAAGGAAATGGTGCTAGCAGATGCGTTGTCTCGATTGTCACCATATGAGAAACACGAGGTGGAGGGCCTAACAGTAAAAATCCACCACCTAGTGAATGTTACCCCTACAAAGCTCAGTCAAATCAGAGATGAGACTAGCAAAGATGAGGAGTTGCAACTACTCACACAACAAGTAATACAGGGGTGGCCGGAGAGAATCCAGCAGGTACAGGCGACAATTCGTCAATACTGGACGATTAAAGACGATATTGCAGTAGAAGACGGTATTCTCCTTGCTGGATCGAGGATCATCGTGCCAAAGACGATGCAGACACAACTTCTCCATCTCATACATGAAGGCCACATGGGAATGGAGAAATGCAAGCTGAGAGCCAGATCAGCTGTATACTGGATAGGCATGTACAAAAATATCGAACAGATGGTCTCTGCATGTGGTATATACCAGAAATACAGAAATGCACAACAGAAAGAGGAGATGATACCGAGTGAAATACCGTCAAGACCATGGCACACTGTTGGGGCAGATATCTTCATGTGCAATCAAGAATGGTATCTCATAGTGGCAGATTACTATTCCAAGTTTCCTTTTGTGAGAAGGATGAAAGACTTGAGAGCCACAACTACCACCAGGATTGCAAAGAGCTTGTTTGCTGAACAAGGAATCCCGGAAAAGGTAATCTGTGACAATGGAACCCAGTTCACGTCGAGTGAATTCAGAGCTCTGGCAGAAAAGTATGGGTTCAAAATAGTAACCTCATCCCCACATTTCCCAAGGGGACACGGGTTCATCGAAAGACAGATCCAGACTGTCAAGAGAACTCTCATCAAAAGTAGTGAGATGGTGGAAGACCAAGACCTTGCCCTCCCATCACTCAGATCAACACCACTGAAAGCAGACATGAAATCACCTGCGGAATTGCTGAATGGGAGGAAGTTGAAGACTACACTACCAGCAAAAATACATCCTCCCCAGGACCAGGAGGACTTCAGACAAAATCTGGCAGAAGCACAAATTGTAGGAAGCAAACATTACGATAAACATGCAAAGACGCTACCAGAATTGCTGAATGGACAATCAGTGCATGTGCAAGACCCGGTGTTGAAAACCTGGAATCCAGCCAAGGTCATTGGAAAAGCTGATACTCCAGATCCTACTTCGTAGAGACTGAACCTGGTAACCAATACAGACGGAACAGACTCCACATCAGACCTTCACCTGAACTGGATAAGCAGCAGACAACATCAGCAACATTGACAACACCAGCTACCACAAGCAGCACAACACCAGAAACAAGCGCTACAAATCAAACAACCACGAGCATGCACACTCCAACTCCAAAGACGACAGCAACAACAACAACGAGAGCGGAACACACCAAAACACCGCAGAGAGGAATGGTCACCACCAAATCCACAAGATGGAGGGACAGCATCCAACCACCTGAGCGATATCGCGGATAAAAAAAAACTCACAATTCTTTGTAGTTGATAATAATAGTTTAGATATAATATTTGTTAATTTAAATTGTTAAATTTCATGTTTTAGTTTTTTGAGAAAGAGGGATGTTACATTGTTATAGTATCACATCGTTAAATGGAACTACTTTGGTATGGAACTACTTTGGTATGGTGTAGTTATATTACTATGTGGCACACTGTGCACTGCGTCGGACATCTTGTATCACTCCGCACCATGTGGCAGCACAGAAACAAAGCAGAAATACAGCTAGTAAAAGCAGTAACTAAAATGAGCTAAAAGTGTCTGTATTATTTATAGTAAAAGAACACAAGGAGACACAACAACAATCTTGGCTGATTTTGTTCTGTCCTAACTCAGGAGCACTGAGGCCAATTGTAGCACTCCTGAGATCAGTTAACTCAGTACAGGCCAGGATTATGAACCTGAGAATCTCCTGGTCTGTGTGGCTCAGTAACTGTGTAAACCAACTGAGCCATCATGGAGTGGATGGAATATTCAGCACTTATCTGGCACGGTGTCCGAGACCATTTCAGTGGAAGATGTGTCACATGAAATAAATATTCGAAACAAATGGATATGTGTTTACCTGTTTCTACTGATAGGCTGTAGCTGGGTAAACTCTTCCCTTCTGGAGTTGTGGCCACTGCACTGACAGAGAAGGTAGCTCCACAGGGGAGGTTTGCGATTTCACAAGAATAGCCTGAGCTATTGCAGGATCTGACCCCAGCCTTTCCGAAAGCAAACACCTTGTACATGGCATCACGGTTATTTGGTTGCCACGATACATTAACGGTCGATGGATTCACTTTTGTAATATTCAGAATGCTGGGACTGCATGGTCCTGATAAAAAAATTGCAATTTCAAACTCTAAATTGTTCAATTAAATTTCACACTCAAAATTGCTTTGCTTCAATGATTACTAATTAAACTAGTAATGTAATAAATGAATAGTTTTTAATATCAGTATATACCCAAAGGCAAAAACCATAATCACTACTTTTATTCTAATTCACCTCTTGATGCTATATTAACCCTATTATATTGCACTGTGTGAACTAACATGGTAGGAATTATATTCTACTTATTACAGCATTTGTTCTTTCAATTAATTTGTTTATTAGAGCCCAACTAAATGTTTGATAGGATGACGTGCACACATCCCATTTGTAGTTTTACCTGTTGTGATTGACTTTCTCTGACATGAGTCGTTGAATCCCCTGATATCACTATAAGAATATATAGTAACATTGTAGATCGTGTTGCATTTCAATCCAGACAATGTACAGATTGTGGAAGTGTCATTACAGGACACCACTGAGCTCGAGTCTTGTGCTTTGGTTTCATACATTTCAGCTCCACGAACAGGATTCCATTTCACCTCAATAGTATCGCTTGAGACAAACAAGGCTTTAACATGTGTTGGACAGCATGGCGCTAGGACACAAAAAATAAACCTTTCAACACAAGCAACGGCAACAACCTTTCCAAAACTAAAGTCATGTTTACAGGGACAGAGTGTTAATTGATAGAGTGCGCCTGCAGTATTACATAGTATTTACAGCACAGAAACAGGCCATTCGGCCCAACTGGTCTATGCCAGTGTTCATGCTCCACACGAGCCTCCTCCCACCTTACTTCATCTTACCCTATCAACATACCCTTCTATTCCTTTCTCCCTCATGTGCTTATCTAGCTTCTGCTTAAGACAATATCTTATATTGATAAAATAATATTTGATTAGGGTATTTTAATGAAGATCTAAGCCACATACAGTAATAATAAAAGGGCAACTATAGATATTGAAGAAGTAGTTATTAACTGCAGTCATAGAACAGGTAGGCAGCGGACAGAACAGGCACTTGTTCTTACTGTCGGGTGGCCCGGTCCATTTTGAGGGCTGAGCCTTATTACCATGTCACCGGCAAGTTGCAGACCCTGAACGGGTGTTTCGTTTCGGCTCACCAGCTCCAGTCCGGTGCAATATCACAGCAGCTGACCCAGCCAGCAGGCAGAAAGGTCTCGGGGGAGCACGGAGAGATAGCGGGCCACAGTATTCTTACAGGGCGCGGAGGAGCACTCATGCTCTTCCTGGCCCAACAGAAATAATTCCTTGCTTATGTTTTTTGGGGCCGCTTCCTCTTAACCGCTTGGTTGAATTGGGCGGAGCATCCACAGCACGCACAGCTCCGCTCAGTTGTCCCTCTAAATTGCATTGGGGCCTATGTACTTCATAGGATCCTGATGTTCAGGTGGGCACCTGAGTCACCCAGTGGAAGGCCCCAGTAAATAGGGTGGCGGAGCAGTAACAGGGCGGTAAGAGGTGAACGGTGATTTCAACTCCGCTACTGCCCCGTTACTGCCAGGCAAGTCAAGTTAAAATCAGCCCTTGGGTTTCAATGAATATTCCCCATTAAATATGGTACAGTATGGAAGTGCCTTTCTTCATTGACAGGATCACATTGCGATTTCACATCTGCGTGGTTAGAATATGACGGTCGCAGAGACCCTTTCTTCTGAGCTGACTTAAGTGTTGCATCTCAGCCCAACAGAAATGGGCCAGCGAAACAGAAAAAAAGTATGCAAAAATATGTAAAGCAATGGGATTATAATAAGAACATAAGAAATAGGAGCAGTAGTAGGTCATACGGCCCCTCGAGCCTGCTCCGCTATTCAATAAGATCGTGGCTGATCTTCGAACTCAACTTCTTTCCCGCCTGATCTCCATATCCCTTGATTCCCCTAGAGTCCAAAAATCTATCTATCTCAGCCTTGAATATACTCAAAGACTCAGCATTCACAGCCCTCTGGGGCAGAGAATTCCAAAGATTCACAACCCTCTGAGTGAAGAAATTCCTCCTCATCTCGGTCTTAAATGGCCGACCCCTTATCCTGAGACTATGTCCCCTACTAATTAATTGTGTTATGATATGCTGCTAATATTAAATATTACCAGTTGTGGTGGTCAAATTGTTTTACCTGTTCAGTTGTAGAATATGTTGGCGTGGTAGGACTTGGAGAATTTGATGAATAAATTAACTGCCAATGTAATACTTGCCTGTTGTATAATTTAAAACGTTGCCTGGAGGACTCTGCCCAACTCTGTTGTATGAAAAAACACTGATAAAGTAAACAAATCCGCATTCTGACTGGAAATAACAGTTTGTTAGCGAAGTGTTGCACAAAACCTCGAGGCCATCATCTCGTTTCACAAAAGTAGTGTAGTAATCAGTCAGGAAGGATGGGGACCAGGACACTGTCAGATTACCAGAGTAGATCTCCTGAATTGTAATGTCATGTGGACTACAAGGTACTACAAAAAAAAAGCAAAATTAAAAAGTCATTTTAAAGATACACAAATTGTTTCAATAGACAAGCAATGCATACTGATTTCATAACTCAAAGACTTATATTTCCCATAGATAAGAATACATTCCATCTAAATAACAAAGGAGGGAAATTTTACTGTACTCGCTGGGCAGGAACAGCATGGGCGAGCAATTAAAATGGAGTGGCTCCATCTCCCGCTTCATTTCCGCTGATCTCTGATTTTTAATGCAGCTGTTTTGGTGCCAGATGAGGTGCCCACCAGACTCAGGCGGGAGCCGCATGCATAAATGCTAATCGGGGTCCTAAGTCGTCAATAGGACCCTGATAGCATCTTAACTGGGCAGAATTGCATAATGCGCTTTCCTTGTGGCAGGACTCTTAATATTGCAAGGGCCCCAACCTCAACTATCATCTTCACTTTGCTTTCCAACAGAGCCCACACTTGCCCAATCTCAGTGAGCTTATCCGTGAAAAGACGGGGAACTGGTCACCCTCTTTCTTTGTATACAAGGGGGATGAAGTTCTTCTCTTCACTAATTTTAATTTTAAAAAAGTAAATATGTGTAAAAGGCAGCATTTCCTCTTTTTTTGCTAAAGTTGGTGGAGGTGGGCATTTACTTCCTCCAGTGTAGGATGCTTGCTAGTGACTCAACCCAAGAGGACCACTGATGTCAACTATGGAGATTTGGGGGAGCACAAGAGTTCAACAACCTCGCTTTAAAATGAAATATTCTGGTCATCATCGTGTTGGTTTTTTAATATGCGGTGGCATAGCAACAGGCTCAGCTGGAGGTGAATGTAACATGGACAAAAGTAACATTAATTCTGAAAGTGCAAAAGGATTGAGAGTACCCAAGGGCAAGCCCAAGATTTTGCATATCCTAGTATATGCTTCAAGGCCCCTGAATCATTCTAATGTGACACATCTGCATCCAAGTGTCAAGGCTCCACTTTCAAGAGGTGACTCTTTGGCCATCATCTCAATTGCAACATTACTATCTCTTTGAGAATGGTAATGGTCAAGAAGTGACTTATTTAAGGGGGAGTTCAGGATATCTAATTTCATGATGGTTTCAGTGAGTTATTCTTGCCCAAAGATTTGTCAGTTCAGCACCCTCCTATTCTTTATTTGTGGAAATGTCCATGGCAGTGATATTCCAGCCCCACTGATGCAGGAGGCCAACTGAGAAGGGGAAAAAGAGGGAGCAATGAAAGGAAAACAGGTTAAATTCTTTGCTGTATTATTTGTTTTGTTAAATGTTTACTTCCTTATGACTATAATTTTGAATAGCATAAACTAGGTAGTTTTATGAATAGCCAATATAGCCAATGCTTAGAAGTTAAAAGTCAAAACACACTGTAGCTTAAAATCTAAAAGAAAAAGATTGAATGTCAGTGGAATCAAAGTTGAGGTGTAAATGGTTTGCAGCTTGCATTTACTTAACTCTGGTACTTACCACTTGTAAACTCTGCAGGACTGGCAGGGTCAGATGCACCTGCTTCATTAAAGGCGACTACAGTGACATTGTACTGTATGCCACACTGGATCGGAGAGATGATGCAGGATGTGAATCGTGATGTACAGTTCTGGAATACGTTCCGAGATTTTTCAACGGGTACAGCAATGTAATTTGTTGAGCCTTCTGAGGCATTCCAGGTAACAACAACCCCCAGAGCTGCGCTCATTAATTCACTGGTAAGAACTGCTTTCACAGATTGTGGAGCAAGTGGTCCTAAAATAAAGAAATAGTTCAAATAACACTGCAATTTCTGAAAACCTGGTAACAATAATTTCAGTGAAACAGTTTATTGTCTTTTTGGCTTCTCTTTCTGGATTGCTTGGTATCTGTAAAATCATTCACATTTTTGAATCGCGTTAATTTAGCACACTTCAAATTTACTAGTGTCCTCAATACCTATTTAGCATGATAGCTAACAAAAGATGTTAATATAATTTTGTGGCATTTTCCTTGAAAGAATGATTTATCGCAATGAACTGTAAGGATTTATTGAACTTCCGCTTCCAAAAAACAAACTAAATTTTTTTTAAATTCCATCATTGTAAAAATTGTCTGGAATTAAAATAAACATAATCCTTACATTAGTGTCTCGACAATCAGTTACTGATCAGAAAATCCTGATAAGCATTTTTACTTACTTGTCACTTGTTCTTTTATTTTGTCATCTCCAGGTATACCATTGGCATCCAAAGCATGTGCTTTTATAGTGTACCAAGTACCTGGGTCCAGGTCAGTGAACGTTACATTGGTGGAGGTTGTGGTCTTTTTAATCTTGTTGCCTACAGCATCTGACCTGATGATAATGAAGCTGTATTTCACTGCTTGGGACACAGGCTCCAAACTGACCATTATGGTATTGGAATTTGGTGAAGTTGAGTGGATGACAGGGGCAGCTAAAACTGTAGACACATAACATTGTTCTTAGAAGTTGAATTAATAGACAATACTAATCATCTATCATTATATAACAAAACTTGGGATTTGATGCGACTGATCCTCACTTAAACAGTAACTTTAAAAAAAACTTCAGTAAAAGAAGAAATGAATTTTAAGATGCTTTGATGTCTTTCCATTTCCATCACTTTGTTCTAAGTGTCTCACCCCTCTTCCCCAGTTTATATTCCTGAAGTTGTAACGTTATCAGAAAATAGTCATAATCAATGTTTCCTGAAAGCTGCATTTGTTCTGTTTCTTTTAATGTGGGTCCCTTTAAATTTCTGCGCATGAGCAGTATTTACAATGTAAAGGCCGGTGAGCGGCCTGCGCGGGACCTTTGACATTACTGCACGGCCGCGCAGCGGCACATCTTAAGGGAACATTGGTCATAGTATGCATGCTTACAAATAAATATTTTTTTTTAATTAGGATGTATTGAACTTATGAGTCACTTAGTGTTTACAATTAACGTTTTTTTTAGATATAACAATGAAGCAGATTACTGTGAATCTTTATTATTGAAACTGCCTATTGGGGTTTCAAATTCAAACTAATTGTGTTCTTTTGGGGTTTTTTTACAATATAAGCTACATGAAAAAAATCAGCTTCCATCGAATGGTTTTGGAATTTAACTGTCAAATTAAGTGTCAAGTCTTCATGTTGCTAAGAAGCAGACCTCAGCTCCCAGGGTCAGCTACCACTTACACTGTGTCGGAGTGTATTGGAGCTGCTTGGTCATTTTATTTTGACCAGAAACCCTTGAGTCAGCATTAGCTTGCAAAACAATAGGTACTTTTTTTCGCATTCCACCCGACTGAAGGTTCTATGAATATACCTGTTCTTGTTTCTACAGGTAGCGATGGTTGACTGTTTCCTCCAGCATTAGAAGATTGTACAGTGATGTTATATAAATTATACGGCTGTAACCCTGTCAGGGTCCCTGATGAATAGTTGACAATGGTTTCAATGATTGAATTGCCAGCTTTTGCTTTCAAAACATAGCCGGTGGCTTTGGGAACTGCTGACCAATTCACAGTAATGCTACTGCTGGTCTTTGAATAAGCATTTATGTTCAAAGGGCTATCAGGAGCTATAAAACAAAATCACAGTTAATTCAGAATGTTTGCGCCAAAATATTTGGCAGTATAAATGATAAATATCATTTCATTTTCAATAACAAGCTTGCCTCAATTTAATTAAGACATTGTTTGCAATCATTTGTTTGCATCATTTTAATATCTACTGACTGTGTTATGTTTGTGGTAAACCACTGTTTGTATTCCACTGTGTACATGCCTGTACATGCCTCGGCTGACTCCTCCCACAAATCCAGGTATAAAGGTGACTGCTCCACAGCCCCTTTGTATTCTGGACCGGTCGACCACTCGAGGCACACCTTCATTCTCTTGTTAATAAAAGCCTGTTAATTACTCGCTTAATCTCAGTCTTTTGAGTTATTGATAGCGCATCAATTTTATTAACAAGATTTTTATAATGGAGAAGATCCTCACACCAGCATGCCTGGACTTAGATCATCGGGAGGCGGACTCATCCACCAAGTTTACTCACTGGCTTAGGTGTTTCGAAAAATTCCTGACCGCCTCCGCTGCAATCAAATCGGACGAGGACAAACTGGATGTCCTGACCTCCAAAGTGAACCACCGAGTGTACTCGGTCATCCAAGACGCGACCTCGTACGCGGATGCTATCAAGCTCCTCAAGGACCAGTACACACGCCCAGTGAATGAAGTGTACGCCAGGCACCTTCTGGGGAGTTGTAAACAACAACCTGGGGAATCGACCGAGGAATACCTTCAGGCACTGTCTGTGCTTGGCCGGGCCTGTGGTTGTAAGGATGTAAAGGCCGCCGTGTACACAGAGGAACTTATCCAGGACGCTTTTGTAGCGGGCCACAGGTCCAATTACACCCGACAGCGACTGTTGGAGCAGAGTGACCTCGACCTCAACAAGGCCTCTGAACTCGCACTTTCATTGGACGCAGCCTACCGGGGCATGGATGCCTACTCCTCTGCACCGTGGACGCCACGGGGAACGACAGCCTGGGACACGGTAGGACCGTCTCATAGCGCCGTGCCACCCCAGCCACATCCCAGCAACGGCCCAACTACCGCAGCAGTGTCCCAAGGCCAAACAGCAGTGCCCCAAGGCCAGAAATGCTACTTCTGTGGCCAGGCCAAACACCCCAGAGCGCGCTGCCCGGCGAAAAATGCGATCTGCTCGGGCTGCGGGAAGAAGGGACACTACGCCAGCGTCTGCAGGGCCAAAGCCACCCCGAACCCCAGCAGCGCCGCATGTGGGCTGTGCGGGCCGCCATCTTGGGCCTCCCCAGCCATGTGCGAACCACCGGAACAGCAGCCATTTTGGACGCCTCCAGCCACATGGGGATCATGGACGCCGCCATCTTGGACGACAGCCGGGACGCAGCAGGCCCCCAACACCGCCTCATCTGATACCCGCAGCGACACACCGACCCCTACGCTGGCCTCCGTTACACTGGACCAAGCGAGACCGCACCAGCTGGCCAGTTCCACAATGGACATTAAGGTAAATGGTCATGAAACAGTCTGCCTTTTTGACTCTGGGAGCACGGAGAGCTTCATCCACCCCGACACGGTGCGGCGTTGCTATCTCCCAGTCCTGCCTGCGCACCAGCGGATTTCTATGGCCTCCGAGTCCCAGTCGGCGGACATTGGCGGCTACTGCGCGGTGACACTCGTAGTAGACGGGACTGTGCACGATAATTTTAAACTTCTGGTCCTGCCCGACCTCTGCGCTGCCGTTCTACTGGGGTTAGATTTTCAGTGCCACCTTAAAAGTGTTACGATGGCATACGGTGGACCCCTCCCCCCACTCACAGCCCGCAGCCAGCAGCTTCCAAATTGCCCGCCGCGCACCAGGTGCAACCTCTCCACACTCAGAGTCACCCCCCCCGCCACTGTTTGCTAACCTCACCCCCGACTGTAAGCCCATCGCCACAAAGAGCAGGCGATACAGTGCCGGGGACAGGGTTTTCATTAAAACCGAAGTGGAGCGGCTCCTGAAGGAGGGGATTATTGAGGGCAGCACCAGCCCCTGGCGAGCCCAGGTTGTGGTCGTTAAGACCGGCGAGAAGCAGCGCCTGGTCATCGACTACAGCCAGACAATAAATCGCTACACCCTGCTGGACGCTTGCCCACTCCCCCGCATAGCTGATATGGTCAACCAGATCGCGCAGTACCGCATCTTCTCGACCATTGACCTGAAATCAGCGTACCACCAGCTCCCTATCCACCCTGAGGACCGCCAGTATACTGCCTTTGAGGCAAACGGCCGCCTCTATCACTTCCTTAGGGTTCCCTTTGGCGTCACCAACGGGGTCTCCGTCTTCCAAAGGGAGATGGACCGGATGGTCGATCAAAATGCGTTACAGGCCACTTTCCCATATCTGGACAATGTGACCATCTGCGGCCATGACTTGCAGGACCATGACGCAAACCTCAAAAAATTCCTCTGCACCGCCAAACTCCTCAACCTGACGTATAACAAGGAGAAGTGCATATTCCGCACAACCCGCCTCGCCATCCTTGGCTGTGTTGTGGAACACGGAGTCATCGGCCCCGACCCCGACCGGATGCATCCCCTTATGGAACTCCCACTGCCCCACTGCCTCAAGGCCCTGAAGAGGTGCCTAGGGTTTTTCTCTTATTACGCCCAGTGGGTCCCCTACTATGCGGACAAGGCACGTCCGCTGATCAAGTCCACCTCTTTTCCCATGACGGCAGAGGCCCACTTAGCCTTCCATCGTATCAAGGAAGACATTGCCAAAGCCACCATGCACGCAGTGGACGAATCCATCCCCTTCCAGGTGGAAAGCGACGCGTCCGACTTTGCCCTGGCCGCTACCCTCAATCAGGCGGGGAGACCCGTGGCCTTCTTTTCACGAACCCTCCAGGGCCCGGAGACCAGACACTCCGCTGTTGAGAAGGAGGCCCAGGCTATTGTGGAGGCTGTGCGTCATTGGAGGCACTACCTGGCCGGAAAATGATTTACCCTGCTCACTGACCAGCGTTCAGTTGCTTTCATGTTTAACAACAAGCAGAGGGGCAAAATCAAAAATGACAAGATCCTGAGGTGGAGAATCGAACTTTCCACCTACAATTACGAGATCTTGTACCGGCCCGGGAAGCTCAATGAACCCCCGGATGCTCTATCGCATGGCACCTGCGCCAGCGCGCAGATCGATAGACTGCGGGCCCTCCACAATGACCTCTGCCACCCGGGGGTCACCAGGTTCTTCCACTTCATCAAGGCCCGCAACCTGCCTTACTCCATTGAGGAGGTCAGGACCATGACCAGGAACTGCCAAGTCTGCGCTGAGTGCAAACCGCACTTTTATAGACCAGACAGGGCTCACCTGATAAAAGCCACTCGCCCCTTCGAGCGCCTGAGCGTTGATTTTAAAGGGCTTCTCCCCTCCTCCGACCGCAATGTGTACTTCCTCAATATTATTGATGAGTACTCCCGTTTCCCGTTCGCCATCCCCTGCCCGGACATGACCAGTGCCACGGTCATTAAATGTCTGAACGACCTCTTCACCCTGTTCGGTTTCCCCAGCTATATCCATAGCGACCGGGGCTCATCGTTTATGAGCGACGAACTCCATCAGTACCTGCTAGCTAGGGGTATTGCCACAAGCAGGACCACCAGTTACAACCCCTGGGGGAACGGACAGGTGGAAAGAGAGAATGCGACAGTTTGGAAGGCCGCCCTGCTAGCCTTAAAGTCTAGGGGCCTTCCGACCTCCCGCTGGCAGGATGTGCTCCCCGATGCGCTCCACTCTATTCGGTCACTGCTCTGCACTGCCACTAACGCCACCCCTCATGAGAAAATGTTTGTCTTCCCAAGGAAGTCCACATCGGGGACATCGTTACCGCCATGGCTGACGTCCCCAGGGCTGGTCCTACTGAGAAGACACGTGAGGACCCATAAAATGGACCCCCTGGTCGAGAGGGTCGACCTCCTCCACGCCAACCCCCAGTATGCTTACATTGCGTACCCGGACGGGCGGGAGGACACAGTCTCCATAAGAGACCTCGCACCCTCGGGGGCCGCAGTAACCCACTACCCACTACCACCCCCCCCCACGATCCGATATCCAGCCCCAGCAGACGGCAGGCCTGGGCCCCGCGACCCGCTCGACATCTACGAGGACTACACACCACTGCCCCAGCCTACGCGGGACTCGACGTCGGAAGCTTCACTACCCCTGCCGTCGCCACATCGATCACAGCGGCAGACAAGACCTCCGGAGAGACTCCAATACACTAACTTTTAATACACTTCACCCCGCCGGACTCAATTTTAAACAAGGGGTGAATGTGGTAAACCACTGTTTGTATTCCACTGTGTACATGCCTGTACATGCCTCGGCTGACTCCTCCCACAAATCCAGGTATAAAGGTGACTGCTCCACAGCCCCTTTGTATTCTGGACCGGTCGACCACTCAAGGCACACCTTCATTCTCTTGTTAATAAAAGCCTGTTAATTACTCGCTTAATCTCAGTCTTTTGAGTTATTGATAGCGCATCAATGTTCTGCCAGTGATTATGCCTCAGTCTATAACCATTGAACTGCAGCAGGTCTAAGGAAATTGGATGGCCGTTTACAGTTCACCCAATTCAATGCTGAAACAAAACCTAATATTAGAGTGCACATAATGGGTAATTTTCTGACTTTGAGCTCCCAGCAGGGAGTCTCACCCACTGAGACTACACATTGGAAGTTTGGCTACTCACTGCCCACAATTTTCTGACCATTTTTGGAAATCTTGAGCAGTGCACATTTAATTTTCTGCTATGTGTTAGAGGGGATCTAATTCAGGCCTTTGAATGCTGAAAATTCAGATTGTCTAATTAAACTGTGATCATGGGATGAGGAACTTCAGTTATGTGGAGAGACTAGAGAAGCTGGGATTGTTCTCCTTAGAGTAGAAAAGGTTAAAGGGAGGTTTAATCGAGGTGTTCAAAATTATGAGGGGTTTTGATAGAGTAGATAGGGAGAAACTGTTTCCACTGGCAGGAGAGTTAGTACAGGAAACTCTTTGGTATCCGGCACCGACGGGACCGGGATGGTGCCGGTTGATTAAAAATTCCGGATGATGGAGAAGGTTATCTACCGAGGCTATTTTTAACAAACAAAAATTAAAAAATCAAGAAATGTGCAGTATACAGTAATTGGGTACTCACCTACAGAATGTTGTGTTAAATGGATGGTGGAAGATGCTTGATTAAATACAGTACTGCCAGTTGAGGGTAATCCATAACTCTTTAATTACTTAACAGTAAAACAAAACTTATACAGTAAACGACTGTATACAGCACGGGAGAGTCAGACTCCTGTTATTGAGGTGTTCGGACTTCCGACAGCGCCAAGAAGCCGAGTAGTGGCAGTTTGGAGAACTACCCCCACTGACTAACTCGGCCACCGTGGGAGACTCGGACTTAGACTCGGCAACATTTCCAGTTATTGAGGTGTTGTTTTCGGAGTATGAATTTCGCCGGTTAATAGAGAATTCTGGATATTTAGGTGCCGTTTAAACGAGAGTTTCCTGTAACCAGAGGATACAGGTTTAAGATAATTGGCAAAAGAACGAGAGGGGAGGAGATGAGGAGATTTTTTTTTTTTTTTTTTTACACAGCGAGTGGTTATGATCTGGAAAGCACTACCTGAAAGGGTGGTGGAAGCAGATTCAATAGTAACTTTCAAAAGGGACTTGGATTTTTACTTGAAAAGGAAAATTTGCAGGGCTATGGGAAAAGAGCAGGGTCATTGGACTAATTGGAGAGCTCTTTCAAAGAGCTGATAAAGGCACGATATCCTCCTTCTGTGCTGCATAATTCTATGATTCTAGGATACAATTAACAAACCGTAACTACATCGGGGGGGGGGGTGGGAGGAGATGTCCTCTATGTGCTACTGGTAATTAAATTTTAACTAATTGTTAAATGTTGCCAGAACACCAAGAGGACTCCCCTGTTCTTCTTTAAATAGTGCCACTGGGATCTTACACGTCCACCTGAGAGGTTTAACATCTCATCCAAAGGACAGCACCTCCAACAGTGCAGCACTCCCTCAGTACTGCACTGGTGTCAGTCTGGATTATGTGCTCAAGTGTCTGGAGTGGGGCTTGATCCCATGACTTTCTGACTGAGAGGTGAGTGCTACCAACTGAGCCAAGGCTAACACCTTAATTGCACCTGGTGTGAAGAAAACATAGTAACCTTTCAACTTCAAGTTTAAAAATTCCACATAGTCAGCTGGACCCCTTTATGTTTTTAAAGAGTGGACCGTGCAGTGTTCTTTCCTAACATTAACATTTTTACCATCATAGTTGCAGGTTGGTGAGCAGAAACATGCATTTAGGTCCACATGTAGATTTGTGCTTTCATCTGACTACTTAGCTTTCATTGTTTTTAATTGCCACTTGCGGTATAACTACATTATATGTAGGGAACTTTTATGCAATAGAAACATAGAAGATAGGAGCAGGAGTAGGCCATTCGGCCCCTCAAGCCTTTTCTGCCATTTAATAAGATCATGGCTGATCATCCAAATTCAGTACCCTGTCCCTGCTTTCTCCCCATATCCCTTGATCCCTTTAGCCTTAAGAAATATATCTAACTCCTTTTTGAATATATTTAATAAGTTGGCCTCAACTGCCTTCTGTGGTAGAGAATTCCACAGGTTCACCACTCTCTGGGTGAAGAAATTCCTCCTCATCTCTGTCCTAAATGGCTTACCCCTTATCCTTAGACTGTGACCTCTGGTTCTGGACTCCCCGACCATCGGGAACAGCCTTCCTGCATCTAGTCTGACAAGTCTTGTTAGAATTTTATAAGTTTCAATGAGATCCCCTCTCATTCTTCTAAACTCTAGCGAATACAAGCCTAATTGACCCAATCTCTCTTCATACGTCATTCCTGCCATCCCAGGTATCAGTCTGGTGAATCTTTGCTGCACCCTCTCCATGGCAAGAACATCCTTCCTCAGATAAGGCGACCAAAACTGCACACAATACTCAAGGTGTGGTCTCACCAAGGCCCCATACAACTGCAGCTATACTTGAATCCTCTCGCTATGAAGGCCAACATACCATTTGCCTTCTTAACCGCCTGCTGCACCTGCATGCTTACTTTCAGCGACTGGTGCACAAGGACACCCAGGTCTCGTTGCACTTCCCCTTTTCCCAATCTATTGCCGTTCAGATAATAATCTGTCTTCCTGTTTTTGCCACCAAAGTGGATAACCTCGCATTTATCCACATTATACTGCATCTGCCATGCATCTGCCCAATCACCCAACCTGTCCAAATCATACTGGAGTTTCTCTGCATCCTCCTCACAGCACACACACCCATCCAGCTTTGTGTCATCTGCAAACTTGGAGATATTACATCTAGTTCCCTCGTCTAGATCATTAATATATATTGTGAATAGCTGGGGTCCTAGCACCGATCCCTGCGGTACCCCACTAGTCACTGCCTGCCACTCGGAAAAGGACCCGTTTATTCCAACTCTTTGCTTCCTGTCTGCCAACCAGTTCTCTATCCATGTCAGTACCTTACCCCCAATCCCATGTGCTTTAGCTTTACACGCCAATCTCTTATGCGGGACCTTATCGAAAGCCTTCTGAAAATCCAAATACACCACATCCACTGGTTCTCCCTTATCTATTCTACCAGTTACATCCTCAAAAAATTCCAGATTAGTCAAGCATGATTTACCTTTTGTAAATCCATGTTGACTTTGTCCGATCCTGTCACTGTTTTCCAAGTGCTCTGCTATTACATCTTTTATAATGGACTCTAGCATTTTCCCCACTACCGATGTCAGGCTTACCTATAATTCCCCGTTTTCTCTCTACCACCTTTTTTAAATAGTGGGGGTACATTAGCTACCCTCCAATCCGTGGGAACTATTCCAGAGTCTATAGAATTTTGGAAGATGACCAGCAATGCACTATTTCCAGGGTCATTTCCTTAAGTACCCTAGGATGTAGATTATCAGGCCCTGGGGATTTATCGGCCTTCAATGCCGTCAATTTCCCTAACACCATTTCCCTACAAATACTGATTTCATTCAATTCCTCGCTCTCATTAGACCCTATGTTCCCCAACATCTCTGGAAGGTTATTTGTGTCCTCCTTTGTGAAGACAGAACCAAAGTATGTATTTAATTGGTCTGCCGTTTCTTTGTTCCCTATTATAAATTCCTCTGATTCTGACTGCAAGGAACCTACGCTTGACTTGATCAATCTTTTTCTCTTCACATATCTATAGAAGCTTTTACAGTCAGTTTTTATGTTCCCTGCAAGTTTACTCTCATACTCTATTTTTCCCCTCTTAATTAATCCCTTTGTCCTCCTTTGCTGAATCCTAAACTCTCCCAATCCTCAGGTTTGCTGCTTTTTCTGGCCAATTTATATGTCCTCTCCTTGGATCTTATGCTATCCCTAATTTCCCTTGTTAGCCATGGTTGAGTCACCTTTTTTGTTTTATTTTTATGCCAAACAGGGATGAATCTGAGCTATAGCCTTCTGTGGCAATTAAATGACTGCCTTTTATTATCAACCCATAAACAACAACAATGACAACTTGCATTCATATAGTGCCTTTAACGTAGAAAAATCCCAAGGCGCTTCATGGCAGCATAATCGAACAAAAACAAATGCAGAACCAAAGAAATATATGGGGGAGGTGGTGACTAAAAGCTTGGTGAAAAAGGAGTCTTTTAAAGAGGTATAATCACTAGGACCATGAAATTACACTGCAGAATAGCCATGTATGAATGTTTAATATGTTGGACTGAAATGCACCTCTAGCCTTTTTAAAATAAATAATTTAATACCGCCACTAAAATCAAAGAGAGGGGAATTCAACAGAATGAATTAAGGGTTCAAGCATTAGTATTTCATGGTGTAGTTCCGAGGCTTAGATAATGAATAAGATACCCTGGCCTAGAAATTACTATATGCTATATAAACGGGCAGAATTTTAACATCTTTGAATTACATTCACCTTTCTGCTATTCTAGCAAAGTTACTAACTTGTTTAAAATAATTAGGTTAATACCTCCATTAAATAAGGGAACAGAGGAATGTCAAACCAACAAATTAATGGTTTGTATATTAAATATCACAACCCGTAATTTCTAGACTCAATACTGAATTGAATTCATTATAAAAATTAAAGGGAGCGTTTAAGATTACCATTATGACAACAATAACTTGGATTTATATAGCACCTTTAACGTAGTAAAATGTCCCAAGGTGCTGCACAGAAGTATTTTAAGACAAAAAATTTAACACCGAGCCACATAACAATATATTAGGGCAGGTGGATAGGTTTTAAGGAGCATCTTAAAGGAGGTAGCGAGGCAGAAAGGTTTTGGCAGGGAATTCCAGAGCTTAGGGTCTAAGCAACAGAAGGCACGATAAAATAAGTGACACTGAAAACATATTGGACCATAATTTGGTGTAGGAGTGAATCAAATGGTGTCTAAGAACATAGAACATAAGAAATAGGAGCAGGAGTGGGCCATTTGGTCCCTCGCGCCTGCTCCGTCATTCAATAAGATCATGGCTGATCTTCTACCTCAACTCCACTATCCTCAAATTCCTTGATTCGCTTAATATCCAAAAATCTATCGATCTCTGTCTTGAATATGCTCAATGACTGAGCCTCCACAGCCCTCTGGGGTAGAGAATTCCAAAGATTCACCACCCTCTGAGTGAAGAAATTCTCCTCATCTCAGTCCTAAATGGCCAACCCCTTATTCTGAGACTGTGACCCCTGATTCTAGACTCCCCAGCCAGGGGAATCATCCTCCCTGCATCTACCCTGTCAAGCCCCTTAAGAATTGTATATGTCTACCATTAGTTAGACTTTCCCTTGCATGTTTAGGTATTAAACATTTTTATGTGGCAAGTTGCTGAAAGTGCGAGCTGATAACATTGCAGCAAGGGAAACTGGGCATCTGGAACCTGAGTGTACATGACAAGTATCTCCTTCACCAATCAGATTAAAAGATTGTGAAATTAACAACACAAGGACTGAGAAGGAAGTGTAAATTAGAGAGGGTAAATTCAATGTCAAATCAGGTACAGGAAGAGAAATAGAGAGGGAAAGAAATATGGGATTGAGAGAGAAAAAAGAGATAGAAAGAAAAGTTTTAAAAAATTTACATTTTACATTTTTAAATCTCCAGCAACAATTAAAACCTGATGGAATGAGACTCCACACTTCTTATAGTTAATTTTCAGCGCCACAGGGGTTGATTGGCAGTAATTAACACTTATCACATCGTTAAAAGGGTACTTAGACTAAAATG
The DNA here is from genome assembly GCF_052327205.1 of Somniosus microcephalus. Taxonomy (NCBI): domain Eukaryota; kingdom Metazoa; phylum Chordata; class Chondrichthyes; order Squaliformes; family Somniosidae; genus Somniosus; species Somniosus microcephalus. The sequence goes on along the minus strand of NC_140989.1, from coordinate 267,578,719 downwards.
TACAAGACTTAACTTTCTGTGGCAAGTTTATTTCATATCTACTGTACAAATACAACAACTTCACGCCATTCAATGTATTTCAATGGTGAGGCAGACATCGAGGTATCGTTTTTGTGAAGCTAATGGTGGAGTAGCGTCTCTCAGACAGCAACTTTTGGATTTCCGCTTTAGCCTCGCATCTGCCAACCCCTGAAGTTGCTGTAGTATTTGCGCATATATAATGGAGGGTGCCATTATTTTGATAACAAATTATGGCCCAACGCATTAGGAGCTGTGAAATGTAGATTTACAGAACTCACTTGTTTGCTGTTGTGTATGAGCTTCGGCCAGTATGTTACCGCTCCAGTCAAGAACCTCGACTTTGACATTGTACAGAGTTGCAGGTAACAAGGAGGTGACTGAACCGAGAATAAATCGGTTGTTGAAGTTAACAAACACTGGCTGTCCCATAGCTGAATTGGAAGTTGCAGAAAGCTTGTAGGAATGTGCTCCCACATATCTGCTCCAACGAGCTGAAATACTCCTGGATGTCACGGTGTAAATCGTCATGGTGAAATCTTAAAAGGAAAGGAGACAGGTTAATGGGTGTGTTTGTGTAATGTCTGTGCGCGCTTGTGTGTATGTATATATATATGTATATATAATAGTATATATATGTGTATATATAATATAGTATACATATATAATATATAAGTATGTGTATATATTATATAGTATATGTGCAAATATTGGGTGTACTATTTTTGATGACCATATGCATTTCTGTATCCATTTTCTTTCAGTTCTTAAGCTTTTTTCTTTAAGATATACCACAGGCAAAGTGACATTTTTCGTTTGCGGCCGGAGCGATGCGTGGTTTCACGCCACGAATATGTCGAAACTCGTTTCATTCAAGCAGCAATAACTACGTTTATCCTCTGAAGGAAGAATTGCCTTACCCGTGCTTGCCGAGGACATCTGAAAAAATAAAGTTTGAATAGCGTAAAGGGACTGGGTTCATTTTAAGTCACTTTCATTTTGCCAGTTACGCACCAAGGACTGTTTAAACTAACAAGTGCAGTGAATGTGAAGCAAAGATCAGGGCAAGGCAGATCAATGGCATATCTTTTTTTTTCTTATAATCAATTACATTCCTACAATTTCCCGTCACTCAGACAGATCAGCTAGTGTGTCGGACGGTGACAACAGGATGGCACAATCTTTTCCCGCAAGTTTTCACCTTGTCACCGCTTTTAGTGTAGGGCATAAATATCACATTTCTATTTCATATTTCCTTTTTGAATCTCTCTATTGATTCGGAGCGCAAGGTTGGGAGACGCTGACAGCTTTTGAAAGAGCCAGTGTTCTAGTGTTCAGCATCTGTCCCCTCACTGCCGAACAGGTTCTTTTGTGATAGTCAACTGTGTCAGACATCCAAGCACATTAACGTTCATACATTTATATTTCAAGTGTTTAAAGGTCTGCTTTCTTGAAAAAAAACATTTAAATATTAATAGCGGAGTTAATTGAATTTTCTCACAGATTACGAAAGTATTGTTAAAAACTGCACCAGTTGGACAGTTGGCAAAGTAACTATATTGATAGAAACTTGAAACGTATCTTTTTGATGCGCACTTGTTTTAACTCACGTTCGCAATGCAGGCTAGCAGCACATAAGTCAATCCTCTTGTGCCCATTGTTTGATAGATTTCTCCACCATCAGACTGTAACCAGATTTGTGCAAGGGCGGCGTACAGTTTCACTGAGGATAAACAGATTCGAGATGTCACTTTCTATGGAGCTCCCTCACTGCTGCAAATGGCTATAAATCCTGCTGTGTGACACCGCCTCTTTTATTCCAGCCTGACCAATGACAGACTGCAGGCCCGCGTTGGTATTTCAGTCCCACAATCTTCACAGGGACTGGGCCCACCTCACTTTGTTGGAGCAAAATCCTGAAGCTACGGCGCAAAGTGATGTTTGCTTGTTATGGTTTAAGCCCACCTTTGCTTAAGGCTCGCTCAAGCCAATCGTCATTCTTGGCAATAAATCTGAAGATAAACTATCTGATGCAGCAGTGCTCAACCGTGTGGGGCTGAGCTCCTACCAAAAAAAACCCTATTAGTCTTCAGTGACCCTCTTGATAAGGATACTGGTAGTGTGTCAGCCGTGGCTCCTTCAGTACAGTGCTGAGGTCTCTGGAGAGTTGAGCACTGTACTGAGGGAGCGCTGCACTGTCGGAGGTGCCGTCTTTCCAATGAGACGTTAAACTGAGGCCCCATCTTTCTCAGGTGGACTTAAAAGATCCCTCAATCAACGTCACTAAAAACATTGTCTGATCATCATCACATTGCTGTTTGTGGGAGCTTGCTGTGTTTCCTACATTACAACAGTGCCTACACTTCAAAAGTACTTCATTGGCTGCAAAGTGCTTTGGGACATCCTGAGGTCGTGAACGGCACTATAGAAATGCAAGTCTTTCTTCTTTAAGACGGCAAAACAAAATGTTGATCTTGCTCCCCTTCACTTCTATTTTGCACGCTCTCCTCCTACTTCACTTTTAGTTGCTCTCAACTCCTTCACTTCGGTTTCATACTCCACCCTTTTTATCTCTTTCTCCCCCACACTATCATCTCTCTCCTCTACTTCTGTTTCTCCACCTCTGGTTTGATCTCTGTTTCCTTTTCATCTTTAGCTCTTCACCATTCATCTCCTCCAATTTCAGCTCCCTCATAGAAACATAGAAACAAAGAAGATAGGAGCAGGAGTAGGCCATTCGGCCCCTCGAGCCTGCTCCGCCATTCAATGTGATCATGGCTGATCATCCAATTTCAGTACCCGGTCCCTGCTTTCTCCTCCTCCCTTACTTTAATATCTTGTTGCTCTCCCCTCTCCTACACTTTTGTTTCTCATTTCCCTCACTTTCATCTCTTCACTTGTTTTTGACCCTTGCCCTTTTTCTCCTCTTTTTGCTTCGGCAACAGTCCCGCTCACCACCCCCCACCACCCGCCCCCCCCCCCAACCACCCTCCTCCCTTCAGCATTGGAACTGCCATGTGAGGAGTCTCTTGTTGTTCCCTTATGTTTTCTCCCTGCATAACCAAAAGGTGGAAGAGAACAGCTGCAATCCATGTGCTATTGGGTTTGCAATGAATCACACCCCCCCCCCAATACACAATTGAACTTTACCCCATACACTGTTACCTGGTCGTGCCCATAGTGAACCCTCAATGGCTAACGGCCAGCACACATTTGGACTGTTTCCTAACTCCAGTCCAATGGTGCATCCCACTAAAATGGCAGCAGATGGATGACCTCCAGCCTGCTGATATTAGTTCAGTCACTGTAGGAAAAGATGCTAGTTTGAAAATATTATGTAGTTATGGAGAGGACACCAGGAAATACTCTTCAAAGTCTGGTCTCTATTGTTAGTCTACTATTAACTGTGCACAGATTGACAGCAACTCCCACCGGAATATAAGAGCAAGAGTAGGCCATTCAGCCCCTCGAACCTGTTCCGCCATTTAATTAGATCAGGACAGATCTGTACCTCAACCCCATTTATCCACCTTTAACCCATATCCCTTGATACCCTTACCTAACAAAAATATATAGCTCTCAGTCTTGAAAGCTTCAACTGATCACAGTCTTTTGGGGGGAGAGAGTTCCAGATTTCTACTACCCTTTGTGTGAAGAAGTGCTTCCTGATTTCACTCTTGAATGGTCGAGCTGTAATTTTAAGATTATGCCCTCTTGCTCTAGATTCCCCCACCAGAAGAAATCGTTTTCTGTATCTAACCTATCAAATCCCTTTATCAGCTTAAATATCTCAGTTAGATCACTTCACAACCTTCTAAACTCGAGGGAATACAAGTCAAGTTTATGCAGCTTGTCCTCATAATTTAACCTTTTAACCTCCCAGTATCATTCTGCGCTGCTCCAATGCCTATTTATATTTATACATATATATCAGTCCTGAGGTGCAGTACCCAAAATTGAATGCAGCACCCCAGATTGGGGTTTGACCAAGTCTCTCCAACTGAAGCATAAATTCCACCTCTTTGTATTCCCAGTCCACGGTCTAGAATCTCCTGCAACTGCAAGACAGCGTAAAATTTTCCGTTTTGTGTCCCGATCTTGCTGTTGCTAACTTACTCCAAAATTTCCTGAGAAAGTAATTAGAATACGCTGCAGCGAGCATACCGGTGAGTCAGAAATCGCACATTGCTGGGCTCTTCGGTACAAACGCGGATAGGTAGCGTGTGGCTGGGACCCGGCTGGAAATCAAATTTTGACGGGATCAGTTCAGTTGAGCTTTACTAAAGAAAATGCTGAGAGAACACGCAATGAAACCTATTGCAGTGTCTGCAAAGTATATCTTGCGTGGTAAGTTTTTACAAGAAATTCAGATTAAAAGAGTTGTACCTAAGTAACTCCACTGCCTTCCCAACTGTGCTCACATAAACTACTTAAATGATAAGTCAATTAAATTAAAATGTCTGAGTAAGAAGATGGCTATATATATTTCATATAAATAGAGGCGGACTAAGTGAGTGGGCATAGCTATGGCAGATGGAATTCAATGCGGGGAAGTGTAAAGTCATCACTTTGGATCCAAATGAGACATTTGGTCTCCTTACCTAAGGAAGGATATACTTGCCATAGAGGGAGTGCAACGAAGGTTCACCAGACTGGTTCCTGGGATGGGGGGATTGCCCTATGAGGACAGATTGAGTAGACTAGGCCTATATTCTCTAGAGTTTAGAAGAATGAGAGGTGATCTCATTGAAACATACAAAATTCTTACAGGGTTTGACAGGGTAGATGCAGGGAGGATGTTTCCCCTGGCTAGGGAGTCTAGAACCAGGGGGTCACAGTCTCAAAATAAGGGGTCGGCCAATTAGGACTGAGATGAGGAGAAATTTCTTCACTCAGAGGGTGGTGAATCTTGGTAATTCTCTACCCCAGAGGGCTGTGAAGGCTCAGTTGTTGAGTATATTCAAGATAGAGATGATAGATTTTTGAATATAAGGGAATCAAGGGATTTGGGGATAGTGCAGGAAAGTGGAGATGAGGTGAAAAATCAGCCATGATCTTATTGAATGGCGGAGCAGGCTCAAGGGGCCAAATGGCCGACTCCTGCTCTTATTTCATATGCTCTTATGTTCTTAAATCAGAATATTTTCTTAGGCGCTATGGAGGAGCAAAGGGTTTATGTACACAAATCACTAAAATCTAGGGTACAAAAAATAATCAAAAATGCTAATGGAATGTTGGCCTTTATCTTAAAGGGTTAGGAATACACAAGTGAGGAAGTAATGTTTTAGTTATACAGCGCCTTGGTCAGACCTCATCTGGAGCACTGCATTCAGTTTTGGGCACTGAACCTCAGGTAGGATATATTGGCCTTGGTAAATTCACCAGAAATATACCATGGCTTAAAGAGATAAATTATGAGGACAGGTTGCTTAAACTTGGTTTGTATTTCCTTAAGCTTAGAAGGTTGAAAGATGATCTACTCAATTTCTTTAAAATGATAAAGGGATTCAATAGGGGCGATCAGAAGCACTTTTTCACACAAAGCATAATGGGAATCTGGAACTCTCTTCCCCAAAAGGCTGCGGATGCTGGGTCAATTGTAATTTTCAAGACACATCAATCTTTGAGGATTTAACTGGTAGAATAGATAAGGGAGAACCAGTGGATGTGGTGTATTTGGACTTCCAAAAGGCATTTGACAAGGTTCCACACAAAAGATTGCTGATCAAGATAAAAAAATCACAGGATTGGGGGTACTATACTGGCATGGGTGGAAGATTGGCTATCTAACAGAAAACAAAGAGTTGGGATAAATGGTTCGTTCTTGGGCTGGCAATCAGTAACTAGTGGTGTTCCACAGGGGTCAGTGCTGGGACCCCAACTCTTTACAATCTATATTAACGATTTGGAGGAAGGGACCGAGTGCAACATATCCAAGTTTGCCGACGATACAAAGATGGGAAGGAAAGCAGTGAGTGAGGAGGACATAAAAAACCTGCAAAAGGACATAGACAGGCTAAGTGAGTGGGCAGAGATTTGGCAGATGGAATATAATGTTGGAAAGTGTGAGGTTATGCACTTTGGCAGAAAAAATCAAAGAACAAGTTATTATCTAAATGGAGAGAAACTGCAAAGTGCTACAGTACAAAGGGATCTGGGGGTCCTGGTGCATGAAACACAAAAAGTTAGTATGCAGGTGCAGCAGGTGATCAGGAAGGCCAATGGAATCTTGGCTTTTATTGCAAGGGGGGTGGAGTATAAAAAAAGGGAAGTCTTGCTGCAGTTATACAGGGTATTGGTGAGGCCACACCTGGAATACTGCGTGCAGTTTTGGTTTCCATATATAAGAAAAGATATACTTGCTCTCGAGGCGGTTCAGAGAAGGTTCACTCGGTTGATTCCAGAGATGAGGGGGTTGACGTATGAGGAAAGGTTGAGTAGGTTGGGACTCTACTCATTGGAGTTCAGAAGAATGAGAGGCGATCTTATCGAAACATATAAGATTGTGAGGGGGCTTGATCGGGTGGATGCGGTGAGGATGTTTCCACTGATGGGTGAGACTAGAACTAGGGGGCATAATCTTAGAATAAGGGGCTGCCCTTTCAAAACTGAGATGAAGAGAAACTTCTTCACTCAGAGGGTAGTAAATCTATGGAATTTGCTACCTCAGAGAGCTGTGGAAGCTGCAACATTAAATAAATTTAAAATGGAGATAGACATTTTCCTAGCAGATAAGGGAATTAGGGGTTACGGGGAGAGGGCAGGGAAGTGGACGTGAGTCTAGATTCAGATCAGCCATGATCCTATTGAATGGCGGAGCAGGCCCGAGGGGCCGTATGGCCTACTCCTGCTCCTATTTCTTATGTTCTTATGTTCTTATGAGGAGAGATTGGGTCGATTGGGCTTATACTCGCTGGAGTTTAGAAGAATGAGAGGGGATCTCATTGAAACTTATAAAATTCTAACAGGACTAGACAGACTAGATGCAGGAAGGATGTTCCTGATGGCGGGAGAGTCCAGAACCAAGGGCCACAGTCTAAGGATAAGGGGTAAGTCATTTAGGACAGAGATGAGGAGGAATTTCTTCACCCAGAGAGCGGTGATCCTGTGGAATTCTCTACCACAGAAGGCAATTGAGGCCAATTCATTAAATATATTCAAGAAGGAGTTAGATATATTTCTTAAGGTTAAAGGGATCAAGGGATATGGGGAGAAGGCAGGGACAGGGTACTGAGTTTGGATGATCAGCCATGATCTCATTGAATGGCAGAGCAGGCTTGAGGGGCCGAATGGCCTACTCCTGCTTCTATCTTCTATGTTTCTATGTTTAATAGATTTTTTGTTAGGTAAGGGAATCAAGGGATATGGAGAAAAGGTGGGTAAATAGAGTTGAGGTACAGATCAGCCATGGTCTAATTGAATGGCGGAACAGGCTCAGGGGTTGACTGGCCTCCACCTGTTTCTATTTTCCTATGTACAAATGATCTCTGAAAAAGTATAAATATACAGATAAAATTTCGATCACATTGCAGTAGCCTACTTCCATTGGGTAGATAATTTTTTTAAAGCATGTGATGCATTGACCCCTGAAGGAATCTCTTTAACCATTCCCAAGGGAGGAGTAAGTCATTTTCAAGGCCCTTTTGATGATTTTGGAAAACCTTTACTTGCATAGGGTTTCATTGTGCCTTTTTCAATGAACTTTAAAATAGCCTCAAGGTAGGGTTTAGTACATTAGTCTTTATTAAAAAGATTTAGGTTCCTTTTAGGATGCAGATGCACAGCAAAAAATTTGGCATTAAGTCACTGATAAATGTACCACATGCAAATGTTTTTGTTTTTATTGGTGTGGCAATGAGGATCTAATTTTTAGAAAGATCGCAATGGAACATAACTGCTTAAAAAAACAAAAAATGTAATTTAATGTTAATCTGTGACAAATCAAGGGAAATGACTCAGGGATATTAAATATAGTCTGACCATATCTAATTTCTAACCTCTTTAAAAAGCAGTGATGTTTTTACTTCTACTAGTAATACTGACTGATCGTCAAGAATTCTCTTTTATTTTCATTTTTTTTGAAAAAGCAATGCTACATTTTGACATTTAATTCACATTTCTTCTCCCTGGGATGAACAAACAACAAGTTGCATTTATATAGCAGCTTTAAAGCTAGAAAAATATCCAAGGCACGTCACAGAAGTGTGAGATTAGGAGTGATAACTAAAAGCTTTGTTCAAGAGGTGGGTTTTTAAAATGGTCTTAAAGGAGGAGAGAGAGAGGGGGAGAGATGGAGAGGTTTAGGAAGGGAATGGGGGCTGTAGGGTCAAGGAAGACGTCAAGGAAATGCGGGAAGGAGCGGCCATAGAGGCACAATTTGTTGATTTTCCCCAGTGGTACAATTTAAACAGCTCCAGTACACCAACTGAAGTTTTAGTGCTACTCACCAGGTTAAAAATAATCATAGGTTTCTGATTTTTTTTATTCATTCACAGGATGCGGACATCACTGGCAAGGCCAGCATTTATTTCCCATCCCTAATTGCCCACGAGAAGGTGGTGGTGAGCCGCCTTTTTGAATAAGTGGCTTGCTAGGCCATTTCAGAGGGCAGTTAAGAGTCAACCACATTTCTGTGGGTCAACTAACCATCTGTAAACAAAGTGCTATGTTTTGTGCTTCTGAATGTGCTTCATGGGACAACCATTTGGACTTTACAATAAATGTTTACTGGATGGATATGTGTGGCGCTTTATTCATACAGCACATTATATCACATGCTTGACATTATCCAGAATAATCAATAGTATATTTGATTTAAAAACAAAGGGGATATTGGCAAGATTTCTTTATTTCTACACCATTCTTACATAGAATTACATAAATATACAGCACAGAAACAGGCCATTCAGCCCAACTAGTCTGTGCTGGTGTTTATACTCACACCAAGTCTCCTCCCATTCCATCTACCTCTTCTCAGCCTTTCAGCATAACTTTTCTCTCACATACTCGTCTAGTTTCCTTTTGAAAGCATCTAAGCTATTTGCCTCAACTACTTCCTGTAGTAGTGAGTTCCATGTTCTAACCAGTGTCTCCTTATTTCCCTATTAGATTTATTAGTAACTATCTTGCATTTATGGACCCTAGTTTTGGATTTTTCCACAAGTTGAAACATTTCCGCCACATCTACCCTGTCCAATCAATTCAAAATTTAAAAAACTTCTATCAGGTTCCTCGAAGTCTTCGCTTTTCTGAGGAAAAAAGCCCAACCTGTTAAACCTTTCCCGATAGCTGTAATCTCTCAGTTCTGGTACCATCCTTGTAAATCTTTCTTGCATGTTCGCCAGTGCTTCTATGTCCTTTTTATAGTACGGAGACCAGAACTGTACACAGTACTCTTAAGTGCAGCCTGACTAGGGTCCTATACAAGTTTAACATAGTCATAGAGTCATAGAGTCATAATGGCACAGAAGGAGGCCATTCGGCACATCGAGTCCGTGCCGGCGCTCTGTAGAGCAATCCAGTCAGTCCCATTCCCCCGCTCTATCCCCGTAGCCCTGCAAGTTTATTTCCCTCAAGTGCCTATCCAGCCTCTGATGTAATAAAACTCACTACGCACTTGGTTTGAGCATAAAGCAAGGCTTTAATCAACTTGTTTCAGAACATGGAAGTCTAGTTGTATTTCACTAGCTCCTTGTCTTACAATATGTCCCTGGCAAGCTGGGGCCCAAGCCCGAGTATTTATACTTCTTGGACGGCGCCACCAGCTGGCCATCCAGTGTTATTTCATAAGTAGTTTCTTGATGATGAGATTTATAACATTCTTCCTGCCTAAAAGATTTGGAAGTCCGACGAATTCCTCTTAACGGATTAGGCGGACCACGAATAGCCACAATCTTTTAGATTTTTGTTTATGGCCATTCAAGTGGGGGGAGTTAAAAGAAATGTTGTAGTGGTAGGGGATAGTATCATTAGGGGGAAAGATTGAGTTCTCTGCAGCCGAGGGCGAGAGTCCCGAAGGCTGTGTTGCCTGCCCGGTGCCAGGGTTAAGGACATCTCCTCTGGACTGGAGAGAAACTTGGAGTGGGAGGGGGAGGATCCAGTTTTCGTGGTCCATGTTGGTACCAACGACATAGATAGGACAAGGAAGGAGGTTCTGCTGAGGGAGTTTGAGCAGCTAGGGGCCAAATTAAAAAGCAGAACCACAAGGGTAATAATCTCTGGATTATTACCTGAGCCACGAGCGAATTTGGCTAGGACAAATAAAATTAGAGAGTTAAATGCGTGGCTCAAAAGCTGGTGTGGGAGAAATGGGTTTTGCTTCCTGGGACACTGGCACCAGTACTGGGGCAGGAGGGAGCTGTTCCATTGGGACGGGCTTCACTTGGCCAGTGCTGGGACTAGAGTCCTGGCGGATCATATAACTAGGGCTGTAGAGAGGGCTTTAAACTAACTAGTGGGGGGAAGTTCTTGGAGAGCAAATAATACAAATGACAACAGAGAAGGTCATAGACTTAGGTAGCAGTGGGGAAATTAAAAACCAGAGCATGTCAGGAAGCGGCAGAAGGTATGGAGTAAAAGGTAAAGTAATAAAAAGGGCAAAAGCAGGAACTAAGTGTCACAAAACATCTTTGAAAGTTCTCTATCTGAATGCACGTAGCATTCGTAACAAAATAGACAAGTTAATGGCGCAAATAACTACATATGGGTATGATCTTGTGGCCATTACAGAAACATGGCTGCAGGGTGACAATGCCTGGGAATTAAACATACCAGGTTATTTAACGATCAGGAAGGACAGGCAGGAAGGAAGGGGAGGTGGGGTGGCTATGTTAATAAAGGAAGGAATCACTGTAATACAGAGAAATGATATTGGGTCAAAAGATCAGGACAATGAAACAGTTTGGGTGGAGGTAAGGAATAATAAGGGGAAAAAAACACTAGTGGGCGTAGTCTATAGGCCTCCGAACTGTGGCAACTCTGTTGGACGGAGTATCAATCAGGAAATAGTTGAGGCTTGTAATAAGGGAACATCTATAATTATGGGGGATTTTAACTATCATATTAATTGGACAAATCAAATTGGGCAGGGCTGCCTTGAGGATGAGTTCATTGAGTGTATTAGGGATGGGTTTCTTGAGCAGTATGTAACTGAACCAACTAGGGGGCAGGCAACCTTAGATCTGGTCCTGTGTAACGAGACAGGATTAATTAAAAATGTCCTAGTAAAGGATCCCCTTGGAATGAGTGACCATAACATGGTTGAATTCCATATTCAATTAGAGGGTGAGAAGGTTGGATCTCAAACAAGCGTGCTAAGCTTGAATAAAGGAGACTATGAAGGTATGAGAGCGGAATTGAGTAGAGTGGATTGGGAAAATAGATTAAAGGGTAAGACGATACATGATCAGTGGTGTACATTTAAGGAGTTATTTTACAACTTCCAAAAAGTATATATTCCACTGAGAAGAAAAGGGTGTAAAAGAAAAGACAGCCATCCGTGGCTAAGTAAAGAAATTAAGGATAGTATTTGACTAAAAACGATGGCATATAAGGTAGCCAAATCTAGTGGGAGGATAGAGGATTGGGAAAACTTTTAAAGACAGCAAAAAATAACAAAAAGATTGATTAAGAAAGGGAAGATAGATTATGAAAGTAAATTAGCAAAAAATATAAAAACAGATAGTAAGAGTTTTTATAGTTATATAAAAAGAAAAAGGGTGGCTAAAGTGAATGTTGGTCCCTTAGAGGATGAGACCGGGAAATTAATGGTGGGAAATATGGAGATGGCAAAAACACTGAATGAATATTTTACATCAGTCTTTACAGTAGAAGACACTAAGAATATCCCAACACTGGACAAACAGGGGGCTAAAGGGGGGGAGGAGCTAAACACGATCAAAATCACTAAGGAAGTGGTACTCGGTAAAATAATGGGACTCAAGCCGGATAAATCACCTGGACCTGATGGCTTACATCCTAGGGTCTTGAGGGAAGTGGCGGTAGGGATTGTGGATTCATTGGTAATAATTTTCCAAAACTCCCTGGACTCAGCAATGGTCCCGGCAGACTGGAAAACTACTAATGTAACACCCTTATTTAAAAAGGGCAGTAGACAGAAGGCTGGAAACTATAGATCGGTTAGCCTAGCACCTGTGGTGGGTAAAATATTGGAGTCCATTATTAAGGAGACAGTAACAGGACATTTGGATAATCATAATTTAATAGGACAAAGTCAGCATGGTTTTATGAAGGGGAAGTCATGTTTGACAAATTTGCTGGAGTTCTTTGAGGAAGTAACATATAGGGTGGATAAAGGGGAACCAGTGGACGTAGTGTGTTTGGACTTCCAAAAGGCATTTGAAAGGTGCCACACAAAAGATTATTGCTTAAGATAAAAAATCACGGGATTGGGGGTAATATTCTGGCCTGGATAGAGGATTGGCTATCTAACAGAAGGCAGAGAGTTGGGATAAATGGTTCATTCTCAGACTGGCAATCAGTAACTAGTGGTGTTCCGCAGGGGTCAGTGCTGAGTCCCCAACTCTTTACAATCTATATTAACGATTTGGAGGAGGGGACCGAATGTAACATATCAAAGTTTGCAGATGATACTAAGATGGGGGGAAAAGTAGTGAGTGAGGAGGACATAAAAAACCTGCAAGGGGACATTGACAGGCTAAGTAAGTGGGCAGAGATTGGGCAGATGGAATACAATACTGGAAAGTGTGAGGTTATGCACTTTGGCAGGAAAAATCGTAGAGCAAATTATTATCTTAATGGCAAGAAACTGGAAAGTACTGAAGTACAAAGGGATCTGGGGGTCCTGGTGCACGAAACTCAAAAGGTTAGTATGCAGGTGCAGCAAGTGATTAAGAAGGCCAATGGAATGTTGGCTTTCATTGCTAGGGGGATAGAGTATAAAAATAGGGAGGTATTGCTTCAGTTGTACAAGGTATTGGTGAGACCGCACCTGGAATACTGCGTACAGTTTTGGTGTCCATACTTAAGAAAGGACATACTTGCTCTCGAGTCAGTACAAAGAAGGTTCACTCGGTTAATCCCGGGGATGGACATATGAGGAGAGGTTGAGTAGATTGGGACTCTACTCATTGGAGTTCAGAAGAATGAGAGGCTGTTGAGATACCGCGGCAAACGTGGGAGTCGAGACCAGAGCTATTGAACACACAACTGCTTTATTCCAACCACATGACAAACAGGAACTAGAAAAGCCCGCGCATCCACTTAAATACTTCCCAGAGAGGAAGTGCTCCCGGCAGCCTGTCCCTGCGGGAAACAAGTTGCTGGAGGAAAGGGCCCCCGGCTGGGGGCTTCTGCTTAGACTGTCTGTGCCGCCGTGAGCGGATTATGTCCAGTGGTGGCGTGTCGCCACAGAGCTCCCCCCAGAATCCGCTTAGGAGGAGTGGACGAGTCGTGACGGTGGTCTAATGGTTCGGCCGCAGCGGCTCTGAGTGGTCGCCGGTCTGGTTGGTTGGGTCGGGCGGTTCGCCGCCGGCTGTGCTGGCTTGCCGGGGGGACGGCCTCTAGTTGGAGGCTGGGCCACGGGGACCTGTTCCCCTGGTTCTGTGTGTGCTGGTTTGAGCCGGTTGATGGAGACTGTCTCGACCCTGTCGCCGAGTCGCAGCTTGAAGACCTTGTCCCCGGTTTGTAGTACCTCGTACGGACCGTCGTACGGGGGTCGCAGGGGCCCGTGGTGCGCGTCGTGTCGCACGAAGACGAAGCGCGCCTGCTGTAAATTTGGCGGGACGTGAGGTGCAAGTTCGCCATGTTGGTTGACCGGAAGTGGGGCGAACTGCTGAGCGGAAGAGAAAGAGTCGAGCCGCTGCTGTTCGGCTGACCAAGGCTTGGTAGGCTCCGGAAGGAATTCGCCTGGGACGCGCAGCGGTTGTCCGTAGACTAACTCCGCTGCCGAGGACTGGAGGTCTTCCTTGACCGCGGTGCATAGGCCGAGTAGCACCCACGGTAGGCGGTCAGTCCAGGTACTGTCCTGCAGGCCGGCGCGGAGTGAGGCCTTGAGTGACCTGTGGAAGCGTTCACAAAGTCCGTTGGCCTGCGGGTGGTACGCCGTGGTGCGGTGGAGCGTCACCCCGAGGTTGCGTGCTGTGGCCGTCCAGAGTTCGGAGGTGAACTGGGCGCCTCTGTCGGAGGTTATGTCGGCCGGTACACCGAACCTCGCAACCCAGGTGTTAACGAACGCCCTGGCAATGTCGGCTGTGGTGGTGGAGGTCAGCGGCACTGCCTCAGGCCAGCGTGTGTAGCGGTCGACCATCGTGAGGAGATAAGTTTGGCCTTGCGATGGCGGCAGGGGACCGACGATGTCGACGTGTACGTGGTCGAAGCGGCGGCTGGGTACCTCGAAGTCTCCCAGGGGTGCTTTGGTGTGCAGCTGTACCTTAGCCCGTTGGCAGGCGAGGCAGGAGGTGGCCCAAGTCCGAACATCTCTGCTGAGGCCGCGCCAGACGAAGCGCTTGGAGAGGAGTTTGACGGATGCGCGGGAACCCGGGTGAGAGAGCCCGTGGAGCGCGTCGAAGACGCGGCGGTGCCAGGTCTCAGGGACGACCGGCCTGGGTTGGCCGAGTGAGACGTCGCACGTGACTGCCGTGGCTTCGGGCCCGTGCGCGACCTTGGCTAGGCGTAGCCCTGGCAGGCTGGTAGCCGCCGAGAGGAGGTCTGGGTCCGTGAGCTGGGCTGCTGCTAGTTGTGCGTAATCGACCGCGAGGTGATTCGCCCAGACGGCGGGACGGGAAAGGCAGTCAGCGACCACGTTGTCTCTACCAGAGACGTGCTGAATGTCCGTAGTAAACTCGGAGACGGCCGCGAGCTGGCGTTGCTGCCTAGCGGACCAGGGTTCAGTGTGCTTGGCCATCGCGTATGTGAGTGGCTTGTGGTCCACATACGCGGTGAAGGGGCGGCCTTCCAGGAGGAACCTGAAATGGCGGACCGACAGGTGGAGAGCGAGTAGCTCGCGGTCGAAAGTGGAGTATTTGACCTCCGGGGGGCGCAGTTGGCGGCTGTAGAAGGCAAGTGGCTGCCACGCGCCATTGACCCACTGCTCGAACACGGCCCCGACCACGTGGTCGGAGGCGTCGGTGGTGAGCGCGACCCGGGCATCGGCCCTCGGGTGCGCGAGCAGAGTGGTGTCGGCGAGCGCGTTTTTGGTGGCGTCGAAGGCGGCTGCCGTGTCAGTGGTCCAGGCTACGTCCATCTTGCCGGATTTTCCTCGGAGGGAGTCGTATAGGGGCTTCATGAGGGCTGCGGCTCTGGGGATGAACCTGTTGTAGAAGTTCACCATCCCGAGGAACTCCTGGAGGCCCTTGATGGTTGTGGGGCGGGGGAATTGCTGGACGGCCTGCACCTTGTTGGGCAGGGGGACGGCCCCAGCAGGGGTGATGTGGTGACCGAGAAAATCGATCTCGGTTAGGCTGAATTGGCACTTCGCCGGCCTGAGGATGAGCCCGTGTTGGGCTAGGCGCCCGAACAGGATGCGAAGGTGTTCGAGGTGTTCCTGTTTGGAGGAGCTGGCCACGAGAATGTCGTCTAGATAGACGAATAGGAAGTTCAGGTCCCGGAGGACTGAGTCCATAAGGCGCTGGAAAGCCTGTGCTGCATTCTTGAGGCCGAAGGGCATCCTCAGGAACTTGAACAGGCCGAATGGGGTGATGACGGCCGTTTTGGGGATGTCCGCGGGGTGTACGGGGACTTGGTGGTAACCGCGCACCAGGTCGACTTTGGAAAAGACGGTTCGTCCGGCCAGTCGGGCCGAGAAGTCCTGGATGTGTGGCACCGGGTATCGATCGGGGGTGGTGGCGTCGTTGAGGCGGCGGTAGTCCCCGCAAGGGCGCCAGCCTCCGCCGGGCTTGGGGGCGATGTGGAGGGGCGAGGCCCAAGGGCTGCTGGAGCGGCGGATGATGCCGAGTTGTTCCATGTTGGTGAACTCGGCCCGCGCGATTTCCAGCTTGGCCGGGTTGAGTCTGCGGGTGTGGGCAGAAACTGGGGGGCCGGTGGTGGGGATATAGTGTTCCACACCGTGCTTGGCGGCTTTGGCCGAAAAGGTCGGGTTGGTGAGGGCGGGAAACTCAGCTAGGAGTGCCGAGTAGTCGTCCGTGGCTCTGGCGAGGCAGTAGGTCATCAGGCCGGCCGAACGGGCCGGGGTAAAGGCGCCGGGGATGGGGGCCATAGTGTTGATGTCGACGAGGCGGTGCCTCGGAATGTCGACAAGGAGGCCGTGGGCGCGTAGGAAGTCGGCGCCGATGAGTGGGCAGAGGACCTTGGCTGTGAGGAACTCCCAGCGGTAGCGGCGGCCCGCGAGGTCGAGCGTGACCATGCGGGTGCCATATGTGCGGATTTCAGAGCCGTTGGCTGCAGCCAGTGTGATACCCCATGTGCCGCGTTGGATCTCGAGGGCGGAGGCGGGGGTGATGCTGTGCTGGGTCCCTGTGTCGCACAGAAATCGGCGGTTGGTTCTGTCGTCAGTGACGTACAGTAGGGGCTCCTTCTGCCCCGCGGCCATCGCGGGGGCCGGTGCGGGGGGGGGTTTGAAGGAACACGGTGGCGTGCAGCGTTGAGCCCTAGCGCCAAAACGGGTGTGGTAGTAGCAGTGACCCGGAGTGGTAGGGCAGTCGGGCCTAGCGGCCCGGGAAGACCGCGTGGTCGTTGCCGTGAGGTCGGGCGCGACGTCGCGAGCGGCCTGTGCCGAGAGCAGCCGGTCGGCCTTTTCGGCTATATCATTCAGGTCCATGGAGTCAGACTCCACAATGAGCGGGCGGATGCTGGCAGGGAGCTGCCAAATGAAAAGCGTGCGAAAAAGGGCGCCGGGATTTTTGTCGTCTGAGAGGGACAGCATGTGGGAAAGCAGGTCTGATGGTGAAGCGTCACCAAGGCCGGGGAGGTCCAGGAGTTGGCAGTGGCGCTGGTAAGAGGACGTTTGAAATTTTTTAAGTAGCGCAGCCTTCAGATGTTCGTACTTGCCCTCCGTTGGTGGATTCTGCAGCGCTGCCCAAACCTTGGGGACTGTAGCGTAGATGAGCGAGGCGACGAGGTAGTCGTACTTCATGGCGTCGACTGTAATGCCTTTCAGCCGGAATCTGGACTCAGCTTGAACGAACCAGGCTTCGGCGAGGTTCTCCCAAAAGTCTGGTAATTTAACCGTGACTGCGTTTGTATCCGCCATGCTAGCTTAGGATTCGTCCTGAGCGTCGGGGTCACCAGTGTTGAGATACCGCGGCAAACGTGGGAGTCGAGACCAGAGCTATTGAACACACAACTGCTTTATTCCAACCACATGACAAACAGGAACTAGAAAAGCCCGCGCATCCACTTAAATACTTCCCAGACAGGAAGTGCTCCCGGCAGCCTGTCCCTGCGGGAAACAAGTTGCTGGAGGAAAGGGCCCCCGGCTGGGGGCTTCTGCTTAGACTGTCTGTGCCGCCGTGAGCGGATTATGTCCAGTGGTGGCGTGTCGCCACAAGGCGATCTTATTGAAACATATAAGATTGTGAAGGGGTTGGATCGGGTGGATGCAGGGAAGATGTTCCCGATGATGGGTGAAACTAGAACTAGGGGGCATAGTCTTAGAATAAGGGGCTGCTCTTTCAAGACTGAGATGAGGAGGAACTACTTCACTCAGAGGGTGGTAGGTCCATGGAATATGCTGCCCCAAAAAACTGTAGAAGCTACATCATTACATAAATTTAAAACAGAAATAGACAGTTTCCTAGAAGTGAAGGGAATTAAGGGTTACGGGGAGCGGGCAGGAATTTGGACATGAGTCTAGGTTCAGATCGGTCATGGCCCTGTGGGTAGCGGAGCGGGCCCAGGGGCCGTGTAGCCTGATCCTGCTCCTATTTCGTGTGTCTAATTCTGTTAGATGCAGGAGATGGTTCTGTGATAGTGGATTGGCAGTTAGGATCAGATCAGCCATGATCTTATTGAATGGCGGAGCAGGCTCGAGGGGCCGATTGGCCTACTCCTGCTCCTATTTCTTATGTTCTTATGTTCTTAAGGCACGGCTCCCCGGACTGTGTCTTGGTCCCTGGGCCGCTTGATCCGTACCGGTGGATCGACAGGGCCCATGTTGCTCTGATTGACCCGAGGGAGGCTGGGGAGATCGTGACTCCGGGTGCGGGTCCCCACAGGTGCAGAACTGGCTTCATCCCGTTGGTTAGCCAGGGATTGACCGGCGTCCTGGCCCGGGGTGGCCATCCCACAGGGAGCGCTCAGCTTCCTGAGCGGATCCAGCAGGGCAGCCGGCAGATCCCTCGATGTCCCAGGTAGGGCGTCATCCTCGGGGGAGCGCAGAGTGTCGGCCTCATCTCCACGGGTCCCTCCATCAGTTGGGTCCGCAGAACCAGCCGGACAGGGAGCCAGGTCCCGGAGCGAAACGGTGGACTCCCGGCCATCCGTGTACTGCACGTGTGCGTACGTGGGGTTGACGTCTGTAAGTTCTACCTCATCGACTAGAGGATCGGTTTTCGACGATCGGACAAATCTTCGGAGCAGCATGGGGCCAGGAGCTGCCAACCATGATGGTAGAGACATCCCATGGGTGGAGCGACGCTGGAAGCTGAAGAATTGCTCGTGAGGTGTGACATTGGTAGAAGTAGAAAGGAGAGACCTGATGGAATGCAACGCGTCAGGGAGCATAGTTTCCCACTGCTGGTCTGGTAGATTGCGTGACCTCAGCGCAAGATGAACAGTGCTCCAAATGATAGCGTTGTATCTCTCAACCTGTCCATTACCAATGGGATGGTACGGTGTCGTTTTACTTGTGGCGATTCCCCGTTGGGAGAGGTAACTTTTGAGTTCACTTGACATGAAGGAGGGACCCCGATCAGAGTGGATGAAATTGGCCGTACCGCAAACGGAAAAGACTTGGTCAAAGCATTTGATCACTGTGGAAGTAAGCATATTGGGACAGGGGAAAGCAAAGGGAAAGCGTAAATATTCATCCACCATAGTCAGTAAGTAGGTGTTCCGCGTTGAGGAAGGCAATGGCCCTTTAAAGTCAATGCTGAGTCGCTGCATAGGCTGCATAGCGTGTATGAGCGAGCCATCCGATGGACGGAAGAATTGCGGTTTTAACTCTGCACAAATTTTACAGGAGGAGCATATTCTTTTCACGTCTTCCGTAGAAAATGGGAGATTCTTAGATCGCACAAAGTGCAACATACAGGTAACGCCAGGATGGCATAAGTCAGTATGAAGATCCGCCAGAGTCGAAGTTGACATAGAAGAGCAGAATGCCCGCGTGAGGGTATCCGGGGCCACATTCTCTTTGCCGGGTCGATAATGTATGGTGTATCCAAAGACAGCCAATTCCATCCTCCAGAGTTGTATTATGTTATTCTTGATCTTAGTGCGTTGTAGGGGTTCGCAAAAATCCCCTCAGCCCGAAGATCGGGAAACATTAATACGAAGAATTGTGTGATTTAAATACCCAGAACTGCAAAAAGGCTGCATTGAAAAGCTCGTAGGCAGAGCGGCACTTGGACACTGGAATCAAAGAACTGTGTGAAAATCGCACACTTTGAGAGGAAAATCATTTTATTAAAAGATGGAGTTTTGGACTGCTTTAATATTCCAGGACTTAAAATGGCTGTCGGACCGCATGGCAGGAGACAATAGCAGCTTGTAAGTGTGTCTGTGAGAAAGACCTGCCAATCAAAGGGGGGTTTCTGTTAGCATTTGAATGGAGCCGGGCTGTCAGTCACCCTGTCGCATGGGCGAGTCTGGTCGGGGGGGGAGTTCCCCTGCCCTGCCACTACAATCGATGTGTTTACAGAAACTGATCAAACCACTTAAAGCTGTCCACAGGAAATGGCTTTATTTACTATAGCCTCCCAAGCTGTTTACACAGTAATTCAACTCCATTCAAAGCCATTCACAGACAAGGAGGGAACAGTTTAAATGAATGGGTAATCCATCCAAACCCATGCCAGACAATGGGAGCAGTTTGGCCACTGGGAAATAGTCCGTTTGAATCAGCACAATTGGGTTGATTACACACATCCATTCACTGAAATTGACTCTACTACGTGATGTCTAATGTATGAATGGAGGAAGTTCATGGTCTTTCTCTTGTGTATTCGAACTTTTCGGCGCGAATTTGCACACAGACCTTTTCAGCGCCAAAACAGCAGGAGCTCCCAGGATATAAAGATAGCTTCTCAGAAGCATATCTCTCTCTTATTTTCCTTGGACTGCAGGTGAGCTCTTCTCTCTCTTTGGACCATAGGTGAGCAGGTTTCTGACTCCTCAGCAAGGCAACCTAGTGAGAAGTAAAGGGGTGGTAATTTAAGGGGACTGTTGCTAAGATTGTAAGGTTAACATTGTAGCCATTTATCCCTCATTTTTGCCGTCTGCCTTCCCCTGTTAAGCAATTTTAACTGTTGTGTTGATCGTGTGGTGTAGTTTATCTATATATATAAACGGATACTTCAGTCTATCTGTCTGTCTGTCCTCACGTGTGCGTCTGTCCGGCTATGCGCTCGAAAGTTATAGAGTGTACCTATGCGCGCGTTACCTCCAAAGAAAGCTTACGCTTCCGGGACGGTCGTAAGCATATTTACTTTTCGGTCGGACGAAAATTGTTCGCGCCTTATGCAAAAAACCTTCAAAATTAAACTCATTATCTGCTACTTAGCATTGATTGACTGACGTCAAGGTTCGACCAATCCTGTGCCATCACGATTGACCAATCCTACAGTACGGTCCCCTGATGGTTGGCCAATCGGTGTGTGTGTGTGTGGGCGGGACTAATCGTTTTCATCTCCGGGATGTGCCAGCCATTGTTTCACTGCTTCCAGCTTCAACTACTCTCCTTATCCAGCTTTGAAAAAGTTAGTATCTCTTTTAAAAATAACATAAGATTTACCAAAAACGTTTTATAAGTACTTTCACTTTCATCTTTCAAGGTATTAAAAGGTAGAAATGTTGCCCGGCAGCAGATTGACAAAGACACAGAGACAGGGCCCAAAAGCCTGGGACTCGCTTTAAAATGTTGCCCGGCAGCAGATTCACAGAGGGACACAGAGAGGCCCCAAAGCCTGGCACTCGATTTAAACCGCCCGGCCCAAAACAGCCCTGGCAAAGCCCATTGAGGGACACAGACAGGGCCCAAAAGCCTGGGACTCGATTTAAAATGTTGCCCGGCAGCAGATTCACAGAGGGACACAGAGAGGCCCCAAAGCCTGGCACTCGATTTAAACCGCCCGCCCCAAAACAGCCCTGGCAAAGCAGGGCTCCCCCAGCTAGTTTAGTTAATAAAGTTTGACTTTCTTACATCCAGATCATTTTGTCCGTTTTAATATATCATTAATTATAAGTTCCTCCAGTCAGAACTGGAAGGGTGGGTTTAGCGATTCGAAACCGCTGTTTGGTATTGGTCTCAGTGCAGTGGGAAAAAAAGGCTGCTTGACCAGGTAAATTATCGTAAACCTGGTAAAAGATGCCCCCCTACAGCGTTTCCGGTTATCCAGCATAAAGGCCACGGAGCGCTGATCGGTTATAAGTGTGAAATGGCGACGAGCGAGAAAATGACTCCATTTACGTACCGCTTCGATGATAGCCGTAGCCTCCTTCTCAACAGGAGGATAATGGAGCTCGCTACCCTGCAAAGTTCTGGACAGAAATGCAACGGGTCGACCACCTTAGTTCAAGGTAGCAGAGATCAGCACATCCGATGCATTGCACTCGACCACGAAAGGAAAATTTTCATCAATGGAACGAAGCGTGGCTTTTTCCAGTTGTCGCTTGAGGAGGTTGAAAGCTGAAATAGTCGTTGCCTCCAATGGAAATGACTTAGCGTGAAGCAGGGGCTGGATCTTGTTGGAGAAGTAGGGTATCCATTTCGCATAATAGGTGAACATGCTGAGTGCCCGAGGAAGTGAGCCGAGATTCGTAGGGGGAGGGAACTCCTGAAGCAGACAAAGTTGCTCCGGATCCGGTTTGATGACACCGTTGCCCACCCAGTAGCCAAGGATGTTGACTGATGGTACTGATTTCACAGATTTGGACTCATTTAAGGTTAAGTTGCGACGGCGGAGAACGTCAAAAAATTTCTGGAGGTTGGCATCATGCTCCTTCTGGTCATGACCTGCAATGGTGATATTATCCAGATATGGAAAAGTGTCCATTAAGTTCTCCTGTTTGACTAGGCTATCCATTGCCCGTTGAAAGACGGCCACCCCATTGGTGACCCCAAATGGAAGGCGACAAAACTGGTAAAGCCGACCATTGGTCTCAAAGGCTGTATACTTTTTGTCAGAGTCCTTTAACGGTACTTTATGATGTGCGCTCTTTAAATCAAAAGTTGAAAATACCTTGTAGTTGGCAAGGTTATTGACCATGTCATCGGTGCGTGGTAGTGGGTAGGCATCCAGGTCGGTATACTGGTTAATAGTTTGCAAGTAATCGATGCAAAGATGTTTCTTGTGTTGCTTCAGAGGATTTTTAACAATGACGACTTGAGCCCGCCAGGAAGATGAACATGGCTCAATGATACCATCAGCTAGAAGGCGAGAGATTTCTGCCTCGATAAAGGCTCGATCATCTTGGCTGAAATGTCGTGATTTAGTGACTATGGGCTTACATCAGGAGGAAAGATTGGCAAACAAGGAGGGCTCATTGAGCGAAGCCGCTGAAAGCGCACAAAACGGCACTTTGGAAATAGTAAGCTCTGGCTTTGACCCTCCAAACTCGAAAGTGAGTCTTTTGTGTTGTTTCTGGAAATCCTGTCCCAGGAGCACATCACTGCATAGGTTCTTGAGCACCCCGAGCCGGGTGGAGAAATAAGTGCGGCCATTGAGGATAAGGTCGACAAGACAAAAGCCGAAAGAATTGGTGGTCAGTGTCATCAGAGCCATTGCAATTTCCCTGTCCGAGGGGTAAATACGCAGTTTTAATTTACCGACAGCCCGCTCACTAATGAAGCTGTCAGAGCTGCATGAGTCAATTAGTGCACTCAAAATGTGTCCATTTACTGAAACCTTCGTGGCTGCATGGGACAGACTTTGGGGGAAAACAGCTGTGATGGGAGGAGGAGCAGTTTTACCTTTGACAGCTGTAACCTTAGTAGTGGTTCTTGGGGGAGGAGCAGTTTTATAGATTGCAGCTGTAACCTTAGTAGTGGCTCTCGGGGGAGGAGCAGTTTTATAGATAGTAGCTGCAAAACTAACAGGAGCTCTCGACCGGTATACCTTAGAAAAGTAGCCTTTCTTACTAACAGTGGCTCTTGACTGGCATACCTTAGAAAAGTGTCCTTTCTTGCTGCAATGATTGCAGGTTGCGTTGCGAGCAGGACAAAATTTCCTATAATGGAACGCACCTCCACAGAAGAAACACTTCCTTCCAGATTGCCAAGATGCCGCTAGGGCGGGATCGTCATCAATGTAGGTTTCTAGGGTAGGGTTGCCATCAGCCAGGTTGGAGTCATCATCCGTGAGGGCTTCCGCCCGAGGCCTATCGAAAGAGTCACTAAAAGTGATAGCAGCAGCCCATGCACGTGGTGAAAGATAGGTGTCTGCATTCCTCTTTGCTAAGTCCAGAGAACATGCCTGGTCATAGGCAGCCTGTAACTTAAGGGTTTTATTCTCCAACAGACGCTGACGTATGAAGGGAGACGCAATCCCATTAATAAAGGAATCACGAATTAACTCCTCCTGGTACTGCTCAGCTGTAACAGCTTTAAGATTACAATCCTTGCTGAGCCTGCGAAATTTCTGAAGGATTTCGTCATGTGATTCCCCGGGTTGTTGTCGAGTTGTGGCCAGTAGATGCCGAGCAAAAATTTATTTGGGGACTTGACATATAGCTGCTGTGGTATTTGGATAGCGACGTCATAGTCTACACAGTCTTCGATATAATCAAACACATGAGGGGATACATAATTCACAAGTATCTCTAATTTATCAGGAACATTTTCACCACACACTCTGAGGAAGTTGCTGAAAGTACGATACCAGTGTTTCCATACCTTAGCAGCTGTAAGTGAATTCGGGTCCAGGTCGAGACGGGCGGGGCTGAGTAGTTTCTCCATGATGGATCGATTACTTGTCTGAGTTGCCTTCTATGGTTCAAGTCGTAGCTGGCTGTTCCCGAAATCACTCAAAGTGTGGAGTCGATATCAAGTTGATTAAATTGACGTAATAAAACTCACTACGCACTTGGTTTGAGCATAAAGCAAGGCTTTAATCAACTTGTTTCAGAACATGGAGGTCTAGTTGTATTTCACTAGCTCCTTGCCTTACAAAATGTCCCTGGCAAGCTGGGGCCCAAGCCCAAGTATTTATACTCCTTGGACGGCGCCACCAGCTGGCCGTCCAGTGTTATTTCATTAGTTTTTTGATGATGAGATTTATAACAGCCTCCCCTTGAAAACATTGAGCATCTCCGCTTCCACCACTTCTGTCGGCAGTGAATTCCAGGTCACCACTCGCTGCGTAAAAAAGTTTTTCCTCACATCCCCCCTGTATCTCTTGCCCAAAACCTTAAATCTGTGTCCCCTAGTCCTTGTACCGTCAACTAGTGGGAACAGCCGTTCCCCATCTAGCCTATCCAAACCCGTTATAGTCTTGTACACCTCGATCAAATCACCCCTTAACCTCCTTTGCTCTAATGAAAACAAATCCATATTCTCCAACCTGTCCTTATAGCTAAGATCCCCCATCCCTGGAGCTATTCTGGTAAATCTCCTCTGCACTCTCTCAAGGGCCTTCACATCCTTTCTAGAGTGTGGTGACCAGAACTGGATGCAATACTCCAGTTGTGGCCTAACCAGCACTTTATAAAGGTTCAGCATAACTTCTCTATTTTTGTTCGCAATACCTCTATTTATGAAGCCCAAGATCCCATATGCTTTGTTAACCACTCTCTCAATATGTCCTGCCACCTTCAGGGACCTATGCACATTAACTCCCAGGTCCCTCTGTCCCTGCACACTCTTTAAAACTGTGCCATTAAGTGTAATATGCATCTCTCTGTTCACTACTTTTGAATTCTATAACCCTAGACATAAATCCCAGTGCTTTGTTAGCATTTTTAATTGCTTTGCTGACCTGCGATGTTGCTTTTAATGATTTGTTATTAACATTCTGTCATAATGCTCCAAGCAGTTATATGCTTGACTTTAAAACATACACACAAAAAAAAAGTGCTTCTGAGTTAAAGAGGACCCCGAGCTTCCGGTCGCCTGTCACTTTAATTCACCGTTCCATTCCCACTCAGACCTCACCGTCCTCAGCCTCTTGCATTGTTCCACGGAAGCTCAGCGTAAGCTCAAGGAACAGCACCTCATCTGACGATTAGGCACTTTACAGCCCTCTGGACTCAACATAGAGTTCAACAATTTCAGATCATAACCTCGGCCCCTATCACATATATATTTTTTATCCACACTTTTTGTTTGTGCGTTTTTTTCCCACATGGCAGCTGTCTTTCATTCTGCCAGCGCAATTCACACTCCATCTAGAGCCATCCTTTGTTTCTTAACCTGTCCCATTACCATCTCCTCTTGCCCTGAATACCTCTTAATGCCTCTTTTCTTCTCCTGCCTTCCATCCTATCACAGACCTTCCCTTTTGTTCTTTCATCCCCTCCCCCATTTCCCAGCCCCTAAACCTGCTTTCCATTTCCTGCTTGTTTCCAGTTCTGATGAAAGGCCTTCGACCTGAAATGTTATCTCTGTTTCTCTCTCCACGGATGCTGCCTGGCCTGCTGAGTTTTTCCAGCGTTTTCTGTAATTAGTTGAATTAGTTGGTTTCAGTCGAGGCAGTGATCAGGGTGTTACAATTGGCTCGAATGCCCCTGAGCTAGGGAGTGAAAAAATCAGCCAGGGCTCCCACTCCTGATTGCTATTCAATGATCCCCCTGGAGGAAAGTGGAGGGAAGTGCAAAGTGTGGACACAAGTGTCGAGTATTTCCTCAGGAGTTCTCTCGATCAGCCACTGTAAGCTTGACGGAAGATTGGCGTAAACCCTGTTTATGCGTCTATCTGAAGTTTCTGCTGATCCTCCACAGAAGTTAAGGCAGCCAATCAGGGGAACCCCTGAAGAAATGCTTGGCGTAGGTGAGGGCACTATCTGCTCCATTGTGAATAATTTATCAGCACTCATTGTCCAGGCTCACATATGAAGAATAGCCACTTGGGCAAGGTACCAGAGGGTTGTTGGTGCTAATGGAACTGGACCTTATTCACCATCTTTGGCAGCAGCGGCGACGGCGGAAATCTCGGCAAAGCGGTGAGGTATAAAAGAGCGGTGAGGCTCAGGTAGGCCTCAGAGCGGCAGCGGCGGTGGCGGGAATCTCGGCGGAGCGGCGAGGTATAAAAGAGCGGCGAGGCTCAGGTAGGCCTCAGAGCGGCAGCTGGGGTGGCAGGAATTTCGGCAGAGCGGCGAGGTATAAAAGAGCAGCGAGGCTCAGGTAGGCCTCAGAGCGGCAGCTGGGGTGGCAGGAATTTCGGCAGAGCGGCGAGGTATAAAAGAGCAGCGAGGCTCAGGTAGGCCTCAGAGCGGCAGCGGTGGCGGCGGGAAACTCGGCGGAGCGGCGAGTTATAAAAGAGCAGCGAGGCTCAGGTAGGCTTACTAATCTCCAATCTCAGAGAGAGGGAAAGTAATCGAAGTATGACATCACCAGAAAGCAGGTAAGTGATTGGTTGGTGAGTATTTCTCTCTTTTTTAAACTTTAACTCTGTGGTTTATACTTTCTAAGCTCTCTGTGGTGTAGCGGAGACTGTTTGTAGACCAGGGCCCTTAAATATATCATTTAACTGTAGTGTAATTGGTGGGATTGATTTGATTTAATTTAATTTGAATTAATTAAAGGGTAAGTCATGGCAGTACAGCTTGGTGCCATGGTATGCTCCTCCTGCGCTATGTGGGAACTCAGGGACACGTCCTGTGTCCCTGACAATCATGTGTGCAGGAAGTGTATCCAGCTGCAGCTACTGGCAGATCGCATTGCGGCGCTGGAGCTGCGATTGGATACATACTGGACCATTCACGATGCTGAGGGCATCGTGGATATCACGTTTAAGCAGTTGGTCACACCGCAGGCAAAGGTTGGACAGGCAGAAAGGGAATGGATGACCAACAGGCAGAGTAGTAGGCGCAGGCAGGTAGTGCAGGGGTCCCCTGTGGCCATCTCCCTCTCAAAAAGATATACCACTTTGGATACTGATGGGGGGATGGCTTACCAGGGGAAGGCAGCAGCAGCCAACTTCATGGCACCAGGGGTGGTTCTGCTGCACAGGACGGGAGGAAAAACAGTGGGAGAGCTATAGTGATAGGGGATTCTATTGTAAGGGGAATAGATAGGCGTTTCTGCGGCCGCAAACGAGACTCCAGGATGGTGTGTTGCCTCCCTGGTGCAAGGGTCAAGGATGTCTCAGAGCGGCTGCAGAACATTTTGGAAGGGGAGGGTGAACAGCCAGTTGTCGTGGTGCATATAGGTACCAACGATATAGGTAAAAAACGGGATGAGGGCCTAAAAGCTGAATATCGGGAGTTAGGAGGTAAATTTAAAAATAGGACCTCAAAGGTAGTAATCTCAGGATTGCTACCAGTGCCACGTGCTAGTCAGAGTAGAAATAGAAGGATATTTCAGATGAATACGTGGCTAGACGAATGGTGCCAGGGGGAGGGATTCAAATTCCTGGGACATTGGAACCGGTTCTGGGGGAGGTGGGACCAGTACAAAATGGACAGTTTGCACCTGGGCAGGGCCGGGACCGATGTCCCAGGGGGAGTGTTTGCTAGTGCTCTGGGAGAGGGTTTAAACTAAAATGGCAGAGGGTTGGGAACCTGAGCTGGGAGACAGAGGAAAGGGAAACAAGGATAAAAGCAAAACACAGGAAGGAGAAAAACAAAAGTGGCAGACAGAGAAATCAAGCGTTTAAATCAAACATGGCCACAGTAAATAATAATTCTAAAAGATCTAAGAGCGTTAAAAAAACAAGCTTGAAGGCTTTGTGTCTTAATGCGAGGAGCATTCGTAATAAGGTGGATGAATTAGCTGCGCAAATAGAGGTAAACGAATAAGATATGATTAGGATTACGGTAACATAGCTCCAGGGTGGCCAAGGCTGGGAACTCAACATCCAGGGGTATTCAACATTCAGGAAAGATAGGCAAAAAGGAAAAGGAGGTGGGGTAGCATTGCTGGTTAAAGAGGGGATTAACACAATTGTAAGGAAGGATATTAGCTCTGATGATGTGGAATCTGTATGGGTAGAACTGAGAAATACCAAGGGGCAGAAAATGTTAGTGGGTGTGGTATATAGACCTCCATACAGTAATGCGGAGGTCGGGGATGGCATTAAAAGGGAAATTAGAGAAGCGTGCAATAAGGGCACAGCAGTTATCATGGGTGACTTTAATCTACATATAGATTGGGCTAACCAAATTAGTAACAATACTGTGGAGGAGGAATTCCTGGAGTGTATACGGGATGGTTTCCTGGACCAATATGTCGAGGAACCAACTAGAGATCAGGACATTTTAGACTGGGTATTATGTAATGAGAAAGGATTAATTAGCAATCTTGTTGTGCGAGGCCCCTTGGGTCAGAGCGATCATAATATTTAATAGAATTCTTCATTAAGATGGAGAGTGAAGTAGTTGACTCAGAGACTAGGGTCCAGAATTTAAATAAAGGAAACTATGATGGTATGAGGCGCGAGTTGGGTAGGATTGATTGGGGAATGTCACTCAAACGGTTGACAGTGGATAGGCAATGGCATTTAAAGATCGCATGGATGAACTACAGAATTTGTTCATTCCAGTTCGGCATAAAAATAAAACAAAAAAGGTGACTCAACCGTGGCTAACAAGGGAAATTAGAGATCGCATAAGATCCAAGGAGAGGACATATAAATTGGCCAGAAAAAGCAGTAAACCTGAGGATTGGGAGCAGTTTAGGATTCAACAAAGGAGGACAAAGGGATTAATTAAGAAGGGGAAAATAGAGTATGAGAGTAAGCTTGCAGGGAACATAAAAACTGACTGTAAAAGCTTTTATAGATATGTGAAGAGAAAAAGATTGGTGAAGTCAAGCATAGGTCCCTTGCAGTCAGAATCAGGGGAATTTATAATGGGGAACAAAGAAATGGCAGACCAATTAAATACATACTTTGGTTCTGTCTTCACAAAGGAGGACACAAATAACCTCCTAGAGAAGTCGGGGAACATAGGGTCTAATGAAAGGGAAGAACTGATAGAAATCAGTATTTGTAGGGAAATGGTGTTAGAGAAATTGACGGGATTGAAGGCCGATAAATCCCCAGGGCCTGATAATCTACATCCTAGGGTACTTAAGGAAGTGGCCCTAGAAACAGTAGATGCATTACTGGTCATCTTCCAAAATTCGCTAGACTCTGGAACAGTACCCATGGATTGGCGAGTAGCTAATGTTACCCCACTGTTCAAAAAAGGTGGTCGAGAGAAAACGGGGAATTATAGACTGGTAAGCCTGACATCGGTAGTGGGGAAAATGCTAGAGTCCATTATAAAAGATGTAATAGCAGAGCACTTGGAAAACAGTGACAGGATCGGACAAAGTCAACATGGATTTACAAAAGGTAAATCGTGCTTGACTAATCTACTGGAATTTTTTGAAGATGTAACTGGTAAAATAGATAAGGGAGAACCAGTGGATGTGGTGTATTTGGACTTTCAAAAGGCTTTCGATAAGGTCCCGCATAAGAGATTAGCGTGTAAAGTTAAGGCACATGGGATTGGAGGCAAGGTATTGACTTGGATAGAGAACTGGTTGGCAGACAGAAAGCAAAGAGTTGGAATAAACGGTTCTTTTTCCGAGTGGCAGGCAGTGACTAGTGGGGTAGCGCAGGGATCGGTCCTTGGACCCCAGCTATTCACAATACATATTAATGATCTGGACGAGGGAACTAGATGTAATATCTCCAAGTTTGCAGACGACACAAAGCTGGGTGGGCGTGTGTGCTGTGAGGAGGATGCCGACAAACTCCAGTATGATTTGGACAGGTTGGGTGATTGGGCGGAAGCATGGCAGATGCAATATAACGTGGATAAATGCGAGGTTATCCACTTTGGTGTCTAAAACAAGAAGGCAGATTATTATCTGAATGGCAATAGATTGGGAGAAGGGGAAGTGCAACAAGACCTGGGTGTCCTTGTGCACCAGTCGCTGAAGGTAAGCATGCAGGTGCAGCAGGCGGTTAAGAAGGCAAATGGTATGTTGGCCTTCGTAGCGAGAGGGTTTGAGTACAGGAACAAGGATGTCTTGCTGCAGTTGTACAGGGCCTTGGTGAGACCACATCTTGAGTATTGTGTGCAGTTTTGGTCGCCTTATCTGAGGATGTTCTTGCCATGGAGGGAGTGCAGCGAAGATTCACCAGGCTGATACCTGGGATGGCAGGAATGACGTATGAGGAGAGATTGGGTCAATTGGGCTTGTACTCGCTGGAGTTTAGAAGAATGAGAGGGGATCTCATTGAAACTTATAAAATTCTAACAGGACTAGACAGACTAGATGCAGGAAGGATGTTCCCGATGGTCGGGGAGTCCAGAACCAGGGGTCACAGTCTAAGGATAAGGGGTAAGCCATTTAGGACAGCGATGAGGAGGAATTTTTTCACCCAGAGACTGGTGAACCTGTGAAATTCTCCACCACAGAAGGCAGTAGAGGCCAATTCATTAAATATATTGAAGAAGGAGTTGGATATATTTCTTAAGGCTAAAGGGATCAAGGGATATGGGGTGAAGGCAGGGACAGGGTACTGAGTTAGGATAAGCCATGACCTCATTGAATGGCGGAGCAGGCTCGAGGGGCCAAATGGCCTACTCCTGCTCCTATCTTCTATGTTTCTATGTTTCAGGGAAGGAGGGGAGGGAAAGAAAGGGGTAAAACAGAAAATAAAGTCAAAGAATGGTGATAAAATATATTAAAAGGGATATGTTGTGAAGTAGTATTTCAGGTAAATTTTTGTAGAAATCCCTTCTACCAAACACATTCCTAGGCCTGATTAAGCTAGATCCAGTTATATAGAGACTGCATCCAGAATATTTTGCACAGATTCACAGGAATTACAAACAGAATGATATACTAGGTCTTCAGCTGGAGTTATCTACTGAAATCCCATTTTCCTTTTCAGGTGCTTTCCCAAAATTATCCAACAGCATCTTTGGATTCAGTGTCCCTAAAGGTCCTAATTTTTTGTTTGCAGTGCATATGGGTTCAGTATCATTCCCTGAAGGTCCTGGTGTGGTGTTTACAGTGAGTTCACTGTCTGTAAAGCTCCTGGTGTGGTGTCTACCACATATCCGCAGCATAACTAAGACCGCCTATTCCCACCCCCGTAACATTGCCCGTCTCCACCCTTGCCTCAGCTCATCCGCTACTGAAACCCTCATCCATGCCTTTGTTACCTCTAGACTGGACTATTCCAATGCACTTCTGGCTGGCCTCCCACATTCCACCCTATGTAAACTTGAGGTCATCCAAAACTTGGCTGCCTGTATCCTAACTCGCACCAATTCCCGTTCACCCATCATCCCTGTGCTCGCTGACCTACATTAGCTCCCTGTTAAACAGCGCCTCGATTTCAAAATTCTCATCCTTGTTTTCAAATCCCTCCATGGCCTCGCCCCTCCCTATCTCTGTAATCTCCTTCAGCCCCACAACCCTCCCGAGATATTTGCGCTCCTCTGATTCTGCTCTCCTGAGCACCCCTGATTATAATCATTCAACCATTGGTGGCCATGCCTTCTGTTGCCTAGGCCCTAAGCTCTGGAATTCCCTGCCTAAACCTTTCCTACTTTAAGACGCTCCTTAAAACCTACCTCTTTGACCAAGCTATTGGTTAACTGCCCTAATTTCTCCTTATGTGGCTCGGTGTCAAATTTTTTGTCTTATAATACTCATGTGCAGCGCCATGGGACATTTTACTACATTAAAGGTGCTATAAAAATACAAGTTGTTGTTGTTTACAGTGAGTTCAGTGCCTCTAAAGGTCCTGGTGTGGAGTTTGCAGTGAGTTCAGTGCCTCTAAAGGTCCTGGTGTGGAGTTTGCAGTGAGTTCAGTGCCTCTAAAGCTCCTGGTGTGGAGTTTGCAGTGAGTTCAGTGCCTCTAAAGGCCCTGGTGTGGAGTTTGCAGTGAGTTCAGTGCCTCTAAAGGCCCTGGTGTGGAGTTTGCTGTGGGGTCAGAGTCTCTAAAGCTCCTGGTTTGCAGTGGGTTCCGTGCCTCCAAAGGCCCTGGTGTGGAGTCTGCAGTGCCTCTAAAGCTCCTTGTGTGGAGTTTGCGGTGGGTTCAGTGCCTTTAAAGCTCCTGGTGTGGAGTTTGTCTGCTTGCAGTGCCTGTGAGTTTTGTGGCATTCCCTGAAAGCTGACTGGAGCCGCCGGGCTGAAGTTTGCTAATCGCTCTGAGCCTCACGTCATTGGAGGAGTTGTCCGGGAGTGCAAAGATGGCAACTGCGGAGCACAGCCTGAAGAGAATGGTGTGGCAAAGTAAGTGATATACGGGGAGCAGGGGACCCGCGGCCAGGCTCCGGGACTCCCCGCCCGGCTGTGCTGCCAGTCTGGCTGCAGCTTGCGGCGGCTCCTCGAGCGCTCGGAGCCCGTTAACTAACACGGAAGTGGCCGGTCCGAGGCAACAGGTTGGCGCAGAGGGCGGAAAAAAATGTCGCTCTGCAAACCGAGCTTTCGGCCGGAGCCTCCCGTCACTCACCGCCTGCAATTTGCAGCATTCAACTGAAAAAGGTGGTGTTTTTTAGTGGCTGAAGATAACGAAAGGTCACTTTAAGTAGAGGAGGGGAACACATTAAAAGGAGTTTCTGCAGTGTTCCACTAATCCGTCCCTTAAAGTCGTCATTTGGTGTGTTTGAAACAAAAACAATCCCCCTCACAAGTTGGAAAATTGCGCCCCTGGTCAGCTGCAAAAGCAAGAAGTTGGGAATGTTAATAGTGGGTTTGCATTTCTGAGTGACAGCCCTGGTCCCGGCTCAGTGCCGTGCGCACAGGCACAGCCCGCAAAGCCGGCCCAGCAGTTTTATCCAAAGTGATCTGAAAGCGAATAGCTTGGTGCTGTACAGGCCGCCAGACTCCTTCCCTGGCCTGTGCTCCTGGCTCAGGTCACATTGGGGCGGGGCTGGGCTGGGCCCTGAGTTAGGGACTGGACATTTGGTCAGGGTTGTTTGATTGTAACTCTACTGGCAAGTGCACACAGTCAGGCCAAGATAGCAGCGGGCTTGGTTGGCTGTGCTGCACCCTATGCTGAACAGCATGAAGACACTCACTGTCTAGACTCTCTTATAATTACAACTTGGGGGAGGTTCTGCAGGGCACTTTGTAACTGTGAAATTATACTTTGGGAGAAGAGGATTAGAGCAAGGGAGAAAATTGACAGGAATTAAAAAGGAAACCAAAAAAAATCAAAAGTCTTAATTTCACAAAAATCTCGGGTTGTGTACAACGCTGGCAAAAGCCATGTTTATTGTCCATAGCTGCTTGCCCTGGGAAGGTGGGTTGACCAGCTGCAGTCCTTGTGGTTATGGTGTTAAAGAAAAATAAATGCTTGCATTTATATAGCACCTTTCACAACCACTGTATGTCCCAAAGTACTTTACAACCAATGAAGGACTGTTGTAGGGGATTTTGATCCAGTGACAAAGAAACAGCGATATATGTTCAAGTCAGGGTGTGTAACTTAGAGGACTGTTTGGAGGTGATGGTGTTCCCATAATTTTGCTGCTCTTGTCCTTGTTGGTTGTACAGGGCTGGGAAGTGCTGGTGAGATAAGCTGGTGAGTTGCTGCTGTGCATCCTGTAGTTAGTACAACTGCTGCTAGAAGCCATGGGGTGTGCATATTGAATCCAATGGCAGGAGTGTCGATGAAGTGGTCTGGACGGGGTTGAGTTTCTTGAGTATTGATGCAGCTGCACCCATCCAGGCAAGTGATCAATTTATAGTCACACTCCTGACTTGAACCTTGCAGATGCTGGAGAGGATTTGAGCAGTCAGGCTGTGAACAACTTGTTGCAGAGTACCCAGTCTCCGCCCTGCTGTTATAACCATGACATGTCTGCTTCAGTAGTTTCTGGTCAATGGTGACCTCCAGGATGTTGATGGTGGGGGACTTGACAATGGTGATGCTGCTGAAGATCAGAGGGTTCTTGTTGGAGATGGTTATTACCTAGCACTTATGTTGTACAACAGTTACCTACATTATGGATGTTGTCCAAATCCTGCTGTAACCTGACACAGGTGCATCATTACCAGAGGAGTTGCAAATGGAGCTGAACACTAGAATCATCAGTGAGCAGCCTCACTCCTGACCTTATGATGGAGGGAAAGTTACTTGTGAAGCAGCCAAAGGTGGTTGAGCTAATGATGCTGTCCTGACGAACTCCTGCCATGATGTGCTAGGCCTGTGATGATTGTCCTCCAACAACCCCAACCATCTACCTTTTGAGTCACCATGACTCCAACCGCTGGAAGGTTTCCCCTTTGACTCCTCCCCCATTGACGTCAGCTTTGCTGGGGATCCTTCGTGCCATACTTAGTCGAACACTGCCTTTACATAGGATTACATAGGATATACAGCATAGAAACAGGCCATTCAGCCCAACCAGTCCATGCCGGCGTTTATGCTCTACAGGAGCCTCCTCCCGTCTTTCCTCATCTAAATCTATCAACATAACCCTCTATTCCCTTTTTTCCTCGTATGCTTGTCTAGCCTCCCCTTAAATGCGTCTATGCTATTTGCTTCAACCACTCCCTGTGGTAGCGAGTTCCACATTCTCACCACTCTTTGGGTAAAGAAGTTTCTTCTGAATTCCCTATTGGATTTCTTGGTGACTATCTTATATTGATGGCCTATAGTTATGCGCTTTCCCACAAGTGGAAACATTCTCTTTGTAGCCACTCTATCAAAAATTTTCATCATTTTAAAGACCTCTATTAGGTCATCCCTCAGCCTTTTTTCAAGAAAAAAGAGATCCAGCCTGTTCATCCTTTCCTAATATGTATACCCTCGCATTTCTGGTATCATCCTTGTAAATATTCTCTGCACCCTCTCCAGTGCCTCTTATCTCCTTTTTATAATATGGCGACCAGAACTGTACGCAGTATTCGAAGTGTGGTCTAACCAAGTTTCGATACAGGTTTAGCATAACTTCCCTATTTTTCAATTCTATACCTCTAGAAATAAACCCTAGTGCTCGGTTTGCTTTTTTAATAGCATTGCTAACCTTTGTCGCAACTTTTAGTGATTTGTGTATTTGTACTCCGAGATCCCTTTGTTCCTCTACCCCACCTAGACTCGCACCCTCCAAGTGACCTCCCTATTCTTCCTACCAAAATGTAATACCTCCCATTTATCTGTGTTAAACTTCATTTACCAAATTATATTCCCACTCTGCAAGTTTATTAATATCCTCCTGCCATTTGTTGCAGTCCTCTTCAGTATTGACTATTCTCCACCACCCCCCCCCCCCCACCCAATTTGGTGTCATCCGCAAATTGTGTTTTTGATTCCAAAGTCTAAATCATGAATGTAAATTGTGAACAGCAGTGGTCCCAGCACTGATCCTTGTGGAACACCACTGCCCACCTTCTGCCACTGTGAATAGCTACCCTTTACTCCTACTCTCTGCTTTCTGTCCTGAAGTCAGCCAGCAATCCA
This sequence comes from Somniosus microcephalus, assembly GCF_052327205.1. Classification (NCBI taxonomy): domain Eukaryota; kingdom Metazoa; phylum Chordata; class Chondrichthyes; order Squaliformes; family Somniosidae; genus Somniosus; species Somniosus microcephalus. The sequence goes on along the minus strand of NC_140989.1, from coordinate 267,543,033 downwards.
TTCTGCTACTTGTCCCCTGACTCCGCATTCTCTGACCTTGTTCATCAGTCTATTATGGGATACCTTATCGAAGGCCTTTACATCTACTGCATTACCATTGTCTACTCTCTCTCTTACCTCTTCAAAAAATTCAATAAGGTTGGTCAAGCAAGACTTTCCCTTTTGAAATCCATGCTGAATATTCATTATTATATTTTTGGTTTCTAGATGTTCTTCTATTTTCTCCTTTAGTAGGTATTCCATTATTTTTCCTACTACCGATGTTAAGCTGACTGGTGTATAATTCCCTGGACATGTTCTATCCTGCTTCTTAAATATCGGTATTACGTTAGCTATCCGCCAGTCCTCTGGCACTACACCTTTTTCTAACGAATTATTAAATATGCGTAGTAATGCCTCTGCTATCTCTTCCCTAGATTCTTTTAAAATGTGTGGATGCAATCCATCCGGACCAGGGGTTCGAGCCTCTTTGAATTTGATTAGTTTATTTACTATATCTCCTTTTTTATTTTAAATGACTTATCTCATTACTAGTCTCATCATCCAATGTCATGTCCACCTGTTCTATCTCCCTGGTAAATACTGAAGCAAAATAATTATTTAATATTTCTGCCATCTCTCTATCATTACCTGTGGTATTATCCTGTCTATCCCTTAATGGCCCTATTCCCATCCCAACCTTTTTTTTATTGATGTGCCTGTAAAATATTTCACTCTTTTGTTTTATGTTCCTTGATAATTTAATTTCATAGTTCCTGTTTGCCTTCCGAATTGCTTTTTTGACTTCTCTCCTAATCTTTTCATATTCTCTCTTATCATGCACTCCCCTGCTGTCTATGTACTTAATGTATCTTCTTCTTAGGCAGTCCCTCGGAACCGAGGATGACTTGCTTCCACACTAAAAATGAGTTCTCAGGTGATTGATGAGTCCAATGAGGGACCTACAGTCTCTGTCACAGGTGGGGCAGACAGTGGTTGAAGGGGCGGGTGGGTGGGGTGCTTGGGTTGACAACTTAATGTATGCCTCTTTCCCTACCCTCAATTGTTCCCTTATGGCTTTATTCATCCATGTAGTCTCATTACTGTTTAGTTTGTTCTTTCCTTTCAGCGGAATATATTTTTCCTGCACTCTGCCTTGATGTTAAGGGCAGCAACCTTAATCTCTTCTGGGATTCAGCTCTTGTGTCTGGATCGAGGTTGGCCTTGAGCCAACTGGTTCTGACAGAACCTGTACTGTAGCATTGGCGAGCGGATGATTGATGAGTAGGTGTTATTTGATGGCTCTATCCTTCCATCACTTTGCTGATGTTTGGGAAGAGACTGAGAATGGTAATTGGTTGGGTTAGAGTTATCCTGATTTTTTTGTGGATAGGACATACCTGTGCAATCTTCCACATTGTCAGGTAGATGCCAGTGTCTTAACTGAACTGGAATCGCTTGGCCAAGGAATGGCTCGTTCTGATGGGCAGATTGTCAGCACTACAGCCAGGATATTGTCAGGATCCATAGCCTTTACTGTTTCTAATGTAGTCAGCTACTTCTTACTGTCATGTGGATTAATCTAGAAATATCCTGTACAGTTCCAGTGTTAAAGCACTGGAATACATGTTGAGCTTCTTAAAAAGACACTCTTTCTATCTTGGCAGGCACCTTAAATGTTATGAATATATAATTTACAAGTTATACAATGATGTTTTTGCAATGCTGTGATGCATTTAACATAAATTGTTATCTCGGTGAGTGTTTCCGAAATGCTTTTGATCAATTGTACCCTATAAAATCCATTGTTCTGTTCAGTACAGTTTTGTTACATAAATCTTTCCACTAACATTGGAAGCTAAAAGCATCTGTATACAGTGACCACCTAACATGACTTCAACAGTAAATCAATTCTGATCATTTGATCCTATATTAAGAAATGAAATATACTATCCATCTGTAGAGACTGAAGTCAGTTGTGTATCTGATATTATATCACCACCTCAACCTATTAATAGATGCTACAAATTTAGGTCAGAAAATGTAACTAAACTACTGTACATAAGTCAAGTGCCACTTTTCCCATTGTGAGTGTCCAGTTGATTGTTTATAAAATGCTATAACAATTCCTAGGTATCCAAAAATAAAAGGTTAGCAGTTTTAAAAATACCAAAAGGAGATTTAGCCTCGCTGTAGAATGTGAAATTTGCCATATGGAGTGCAAATGAGCACAGGGTTTGAATTTGTAATATCACTTTAACAGGAAAAAGTGATTTAAAAATTAAAAATTGCACTTTGGGGATAACCGGTGACCACCTTTTGAAATACTTTTAAAAAAAAAAAATTTTTTTAAATGACTACCAAGCATCAGTCAGTCAACTAGGTGGTGCAGTCATGTGCGTCACCCTGAAACGCTAGTTATACAGTACTAGTTCTAGCGTGTGGCCACTTTCAGAAAAGCTTTGGCAAATTGCTCCGCAATGCCACAGGACAGTCAAGCAGGTTCCAGAAGATCCATGATGCTCGTCTAGGTGAACTTAACCTAGGCTCACCCTGACATACCCTAATGTTGGGCTTATTAAGTCCATTTTTTTTTTAGAAGACTGAAGCACACTGTGGTTACCATATCCTGTTCCACAGGGTAACAAGCCCCTGAGAAAATAACACTTCTTGATAGCCAGTCTGACATTTTGTAGGCATGCCCTCCAGACTTGCTATCACTATACATTTTGAGTATCTTAGATTTTCATAATTTCAAAAACCTCAATCATATATCCACCAAATCTACATTTTTCAACTCTAATTCTCCAAGCCTTTCCAAAAGATGTAAGTTTAATTATCAACTTCACTGGATATAGGAAGGAAGGACATGGGAACAGGAGTAGGCCTTCACCTCGAGCCTGTTCCACTATTCCTCTTCACCCTCTCTAGAGCTCACAATCTATAACTGGATGTGAGGACCAAAACTTGACATACTCCAAGTAGGAATGTACCAAAAAATGGGTTTGTGTGAAAGCATTGCATAGCTTAAGTTTTGTACTTGTCAACCCAGCAATCCTTCCATAACTCTATTTGGTTTTTAATACAGTTACCGCGCATTGCATTTTAGTGACCTGTCAATGACTACTCCAAGCCCTTTCCTGCCTGTAATTTAATTGAGTACCCACACAGGAAGTGAACATGCTTTGAGTTGTCTACCCCCATGTGCACAACACACACTCCTCCACATTAAATTACAGTAGCCATTTATGAGCCCATTCATTTATATAAATCATCTTTCAGTCTCCCAATTGTTTCCGTATTGCTGAAACTTTTCTATATTTTATCATCTGCAGATTTAATAGTCTTGAATCACATCTTTTGTGCACTGCAGAAATATTAGCATGGCTTTTTACACTTGGGATATTATCACAACTTTTTGTGCATTTTACATATGTTATCGCACCTTTTTGTACAATGTAGGGATATTATCACCACCTTTTGTACTGTGTAGCGATATTATCACACCGTTTATTTACACTGTAGGGATATCACACTTCTTTGTACACCTAGGGTATTATCACATTTTTGTGCACTGTAGCTATATTGCACCTTTTTATTAGAAAGAAACAAAGCAATGGGTCACTGTCCATGAAGGCAGTTGGATTTGATTTCTTATTTGTTAATTTTATTTTGTGCATTTGTGAAATGCCTTTGGTGTATTGATTCAAATTCAAGGCTACATTTCCATCTGGATTAAAAGTTTATTCAAATATGAAATGTGCCTCCCCAAAAATGATTCAGATGGGTTACTCTTGGGAAGGATTACTGGAAGGGAGGTGTCTGCTGTGGGTTGTGTTGATTTGCACAAACCTAAGAATGTAAACATGCAGATTTGATATTAATGATTGTAAGTTGATTCCATGTCCCAGCAATAGTCCAGCTGGTTTCTTTTGTGACACACCTGGAAGTGAGGGAGGTATCAGTAATCATTTATATAAAAAAAAAGTCCCATCTCCAATAATCAGGAAGTGAGCAGCAAAATGTTAATAGTGTGATATTGTGTTTCTATTATTTAACTTTTCTTAAGTGATTAAGCAGTAGTCAAAAGATAAATTATACAAGTGCACTATTAGAGTATGCCTAGATTCATAGAAACTTACTGTAATTAAATTACAGAAGGAGGCCATTTGGCCCGTTGTGCTTGTGCTGGCCCTTTGAAAGAGCAGTCGTGTTTAGTCCCACACCCCCGCTTTTTGTCTGTAAACCTGTAAGTTCCTCATCCTCAAGTACCTGTTCAACTCTGTTTTAAAATTATTTATGGAATCGGCTTCCACCAGCTTTTCAGGTAGAGCGTTCAAGATCCCGACAAATCTGAGTGAAATAATTTCTCCTCATCTTCCCTCTTTTTCCAATGAGTTTGAATCTATGACCTCTAGTTATTGACCCACTCGCCAGAGGGTATGTTTTTTCCCTATTTACTTTATCAAAACCCCTCATCATCTTGAAAACCTCTATTAGGTCACCTCTTGACCTTCTCTGTTCCAAGGAGACCAGTCCTAACTTTTTCAACTTCTTCTCATAACTGAAGTCCCTCATCCCTGGTAACATCCTGGTAAACCTGCTCTGTACCCTTTTTAATGCCTTTACATCTTTCCTGAAATGTGGTGCCCAGAATTGTCCACAATACTCCAGCTGAGGCCTAACCAGTGATTTATAAATTTCTAGCATGATCTCTTTGTTTTTATATTCTATTCCTCTATTTATAAACCAAGTAACCCATATGCTTTTTTGACCACCTTATCAACTTGCCCTGCCACATTTAAGGATTTGTGTATATGGACACCAAGGTCTCTCTGCTCATCTACACTTTTAAAAAAATGTGCCATTTATAGTATACTGTCTTTCCATTTTAGTCCTCCCAAAGTGCATCACTTCACATTTCTCTGTATTGAACTCCATTTGCCATGCTTCTGCCCATTTCACCATCCTGCCTATGTCAGCCTGAAGCCTACAACTATCCTCATCATGATCTAATACTTTGTCAAGTTTCCTATCATCTGAAAACTTTATAATTTACACCCAAGTCTAGGTCACTTATAAAAATTGTAAAGAGTAATGGACCCAAAACTGACCCTTGGGGAACACCACTGCAAACTACTTCCCAGTCTGAAAAACATCCATCCACCACCACCCATTGCTTCCTGCCACTGAACCAATTTTGTATCCATACCGCCACTTTCCCCTTAATTCCATGGGCTTCCATCTTCTTAATAAGCCTCCTGTGTGGCACTTTGTCGAATGCCTTCCGAAAGTCCATATATACAACATCTACTGCACTACCTTGATCAACCTTCTCTGTTACCTAATCAAATAATTTAATCCAGTTTGTCAGACTCAATTTACCTTTAACAAATCCATGCTGGCTCTCCTTAATTAACCCATGCCTTTCCAAGTGAAACTTTATTTTGTCCCTGATAATGGTTTCCAATAACTTCCCCACCACTGATGTTAGGCTCACCCCTTTTTTGAATAGTGGTATAACATTAGCAACCCTCCAGTCCTCTGGCATGACTACTGTATCCAATGAGGATTGAAAGACCAAAGCCTGCCTCTGCTATTGCTACCTTTTGCTTCTTTCAACAACCTAGGATGCATTCCATCTGGACCAGGTGATTTATCAACTTTCAGTAATGCTAATCTTTTTAGAACGTCTTCTCTGTCTATTATTATCCTGTCCATAACTTCCCTCTCCTCTTTTAGTGTAGCCTTCACATCATCTGCTTATCTTGTGAAGACACATGCAAAGTACTCATTTAATACTTTTGACATGTCCTCTGCCTCCCCATGAAGATTTCATTTTGGATCCTTAATAGGCCCAATCTTTTCCCTAGCAAACTGCTTACACTTTATATGTTTATAAAAAGTTTTAGGGTTCAATTTAATGTTGCCTGTTAATCTTTTCTCGTAATCTCTCTTTGCCTCCCATATTAACTTTTCCAATTCCTCCTGTACTTTCCATACTCTTCCTGGTTATTAACTGAATTTGTCATAAGCCCCCTTCTGTTTTATTTTAACTTTTATTTCTTTTGTCATTCAGGGCACATTAACTTTGGATGCTCTACCTTTTCCCTTCAAAGCAATATGCCTAGTTTGTACTTGAACTATCTCTTCCCTGAATGTCCCCCATTGCTCCGTTACTGCTTTACCCTGCAATCGCCTTTTCCAATCTACCTGTGCTAGCTAGGTCCCTTCTTAAATCACTGAAATGAGCTCTTCCCCAGTTTAGCATTTTTACCTCCAATATTTTCTGGTCTTTCCATAATTACTTTAAACCAAATTATGTTGTGGTTGCTGTTAGCTAGATGATTTCCTGCTGTAACACAATGCACTTGTCCTTCATTTCCCAGAACCAGATCCTTCCTTCCTTGTTGGATTGGAGACATATTGATCGAGAATGTTCTCCTGTGCATTTATCAGAAATTCTTCTCCTTCCCTACCCTTAACACTACGTTTTTCCCGGTCTATATTAGGGTAATTAAAGTCTTCTAATATTACTGACTCTATTTTTGTTACACGCCTTTGAAATTTGCTGACAAATTTGCTCATCTATCTTCTTCTCCCTGTTTGGAGCTCTAAACTCCCAACAATGTAGCAGCTCCCCTGTTAAAACTGTTTTTCCACCTGCAAAGTGAAGCTTGCAGGCAAGAAAATCTGCTGATTAATGAAGTAAAATGGTGATTTATGGTCATGTAATAGTGATTAAAATTACTTTTCGCTGCCCCACCCCATTTTCACTGTCTGTCAGTTTGAGAAACCCTTAAATGGAATTTAGGTTAAATAGATTAGGCTGTCAGAATATAAATATGATACAGTTCATAGAATGTCTTTGTGCTATTGAGAAATGTTAACCCTGTGACTGTAAAGTATTTCAGAAAGGAGAAAATGCAGAGTGAATGTTAAAAGAAAATTCAGAACCGAATGTGGCCACTGTAAATACTGGGATTCATGGCATTTACGTTATCATTTAAAACATGACGCTGATAAATCTTCTTTCCAGGATTAATTGTAATTAAGAAAGATGAAAAAATTCTAATGTCTTTTGTAACCAATCATATCGGTTATATTTAAGAATGAGCACAAACTTTAACCTAATGTTTGCATAAGGTAAATGTAGAATATTGCACTTCACTTACTCTGTTATTAGCTCTAACTCTCTCATGAAGAATTTTCATGTTTACCCCTTACTCTGAATTTCCTCCTATTTAACATCCCAGAAATGTTTAATCTCAAGTTATTTTCAAGGGGAGGGAATTTAACCCTTTGAGACAGCAGAAGCTCTTCTGCACCAAAGATAAATTAGGTAAATATTGTGATAAATTACAAAATGTTTTTTGCATTTTTGTAGCCCTAATTATTTTCACTAGGTAGCCAATATGATCATCCCTGGGGACATTAATAAACAGTAATCCAAAATAATCTTTTAAACTGCATGGGAACTTGTCATTTCAGGTCTGACTTGCCAAATGTTGAACACTGCAAGTATACAGTGGGCAACTGAAAGACTTGGGTTAAAAGTGATAATGTAGAGATGATGGACTAGGCTGTGATTCAAGATATTTTTGAAACTACGTCATAAAACTGTACATAAATACTCAAATGATATGATATAGAAAATGCAGTTAGAAGCAGCAGAGGACCTGCTATTGCCAATTATGCCTCTATTTGAATGAAGAAAGGTTTCAATTGCAATTTTTTTCTTGCAGAGATCAAGAAACTTGTGATCGATGACTGTACGAAAGAAGGAGAGTGGAAGGTGTGGCAAGTACTTGATTACAGCAAACTAGAATTAACCTGATCTAATGTTTGAACACGTTTGATGAATAATTTAGCACTTAACAAAAAAAGTAATTGATGCCGTAAAAATGTAATGTCTGCTGATTCTGATATGCCAGCCAATAAGTGACAGCATGGAGTTTTGGAATTCGGGCTCAATTCCCTTCACTCTGCTGCATTCTAAATGTCTGTTGTGCTGAATGAGGAGGGGAAACTGATTTCCAGTGGACCACTCATGCACACATCTCGTGATGACTAGTCAGGAGCAGCAGTGGAGCAGGCTGTCTGTCTGTTCCCCCCCTTTTGGAGGTGGGTGGTGGCAGGTGGGTGGTGGAAGGTGTGAGGCGGGGGTGGCGGAAGGCGGGTGGCGGAAGGTGTGTGTGGCGGAAGGTGTGTGGCGGAAGGTGGGTGGTTCAGGTAGGTCCACAGGAAACCTTGTACAGTACATTAAAAAAAACTAATGAATATAAGTCATTATTTTGTGAATGAACTGAGGCATCTACAGTGCACTTAATACTATCCACCCTGTGTGTACCAACATCACTTCAAAAGAGGCTGAGCGTTGGAAGTCTTATCAAATGTGATATTTGAGGAGGAACTACTCAACTGTGAAACTGTAGGGACCATCACCAATTTATCCACAGTCAGTCTCGGTTTACCCAAATATATTTGGAATACCCAAATTTGCTACGGATTGCAAATATCTGGATTAATTTTACACCAGTTTAAAAAAAAAAAAATTATATATAAAGAAATGGAAAACAACTTAAATTCAGCATATTCATTTATTAAAAAGTAAACCTGCCCACCAAAAAGTTAGCAAGCAGTTGTTGACAGACTTAACAGATTGCAGATGTTCAGAAATGCAGCCAGCAGTAGTTTAAACTATATAATTTTATTGCACTTTAAAAGTAATTCATTGTGTGAACCACTTTTGGATCTTTCAAAGTGAAAGGTGCTATGAAAATGCAAGGTTTACATTTTTCCTGGTAACTGTTGGAATCTGGATAAGAAGCTTATACTACAATCAAATCTCAATTGTCTCTAACGGCTCAATGAAAATATCTTTTATGCCGCTCTGTCTTGATTCTTGGCTACTTTGACTATCCATAAATTTAACATTGTTGGTGAAATGGCTAGTGACAGGGCATGGATATTGCTGCACATAGCCAAAGATTGAAAGGCATCACAAAAGGTCATTGATGATGGAGTGGGCAGCAGATCTGGATTATTTTCCCCTGAACACACTCTACTGTGTCAGGGTTCATAACAAAAAGGAACCAGGCCCATAGAATAGCATTGACCTCATTATTACACAGTCTGAGCAGGTAAATTAGATGCCAGAAAGTGCAAGACAGCAGGATGAGAAACTGATTTCCAGTGGACCACTCATGCACACATCTCGTGATGACTAGTCGGGAGCAGCAGTGGAGCAGGCTGTCTGTCTGTTCCCCCCTTTTGGAGGTGGGTGGTGGCAGGTGGGTGTGTGGTGGTGGCAGGTGGGTGGTGGAAGGTGTGAGGCGGGGGTGGCGGAAGGCGGGTGGCGGAAGGTGTGTGGCGGCTAATGGGCAGCAAATCAATCTAACACGCAGCTAATTTAGTTTGGTTTAATTAATCGGGAGATAAACAAGGCTGACTGTAGATGATAACTCAGTTTGAACATGACCCCCTCTAATTCAATGATCTTGATTAGCACGTCACTGATGTGGTCATATCTTAAAAATGGCATCCTTAAACTTTCTTCTTTTACACCTTTATTCTCTATTCCAATGTACTGATAATTTATAATATATAATATAAAAACAGAAAATGCTGGAAATACTCAGCAGGTTAGGCAGCATCTGTGGAGAGAGAAACAGAGTTAACGTTTCAGGTCGATGACCATTTGTCATCTCTGTTTCTGTCTCCACAGATGCTGCCTGACCTGAATATTTCCAGCATTTTCTGTTTTTATTTCAGATTTCCAGCATCTGCAGTATTTTGCTTTTGTTCTGGCAATTTATGCCTTCTTTCGTGCAAATAGTATATTAAACATTCAGATTTTATAATCAATTCAGAATTGAGAATATTAACATTGCGATTGTACTTTTTAAACTTGAAATATAAGTGATCGGTCCTAGCGAGCCCATCTTGCAATGAGATGGTTGGTTTTCCTTAATTTTGTGTACAATATAATACATGACACTAAGGTGAAGTACTGATCTATCACTTGTGGCGATGGGTAGTGGAAGCCATTTAAGATGATGAATTAAGAGTATCACACAAGAAGTATATTTGTGTTTTCTCTACCCCACCCCAACATATTAGTAACAATGCACTAAATAAGCCTATTGACAGCACTGGAGTGTTCCAGGTTTGATCCTTGGTCTGTCATAAGTTAGTTGATCTTGGCTAGCGTGGCATAGGGAGCTTGTCAACCAACCCCATGCTGAGGATGGGAAAAATCAGGTAGCCTGTCCTACTCCTGATCGCTTTCCAGGAACTCCTGTTGGAACATGTGCATAAGGGGATGTTGTGCGAGGACAGGATAAGGACAGTTGTGATGCCCCCTGCCCCACAGTCAACAGTCTGCCAATCCTCATTGTTGAGGTATACACATTAGGAATAGCCATTTCAAAGTGGCATGTTTCGGTGGAGCCGCACCCAACCTTGAGAGGAGAAAAATAAATAGCTGTAAAAGACTAGTGCAGTCTGAAGGCAGAGTGTTTCTGAAGAGTTTGGCTTAGTTTCTATTTAAACTGTTAACCAACTGAAAGTTTAGTAAACTCTATTGCAAGATGCCTAAGCTGTCACTTTTCACTTGCAGATACTTGTTTTGGACCATTATACAACAAAGCTTCTTTCATCTTGCTGTAAGATGTCTAATCTTATGGCTGAAAGGATCAGTGGTACGTACTTGCTTTAAGAACACCTTTTATTATCTGATGATGTGTGATGCTGGATAATCTTGTATTTTCTTTATTTTAGTTGTCAGTTTATTGTAAGCTCACCTATTACACAACTTATAAAGGGGACACATACATGACAGCTGTTTTTAACATTTGCTTTTTTCCTTCCTCTTCTCGTGGTTTTATTTATATTTTCCCAAATTGTAATTTCAGTCTTCCGTATTCAGTTCTTCAATTCACTCATTTTACTTAGGAAGTGAAAGTTAAAGGAACTATTCTCCCTTTATATTTGGTTGTTCTTTCAGTTCCACTGAGTCTCCTTACGCCCAAAGTACTTCTCATTCTTCCTTTGCTAATGACAAGAAAAACTGAAACTGGACCAACAATTTAATGATCCTTTAAAACTGTAGTTTAAAATTAGCAATTTCTTTGCCATGGTGTGAGAGGGGGAACAAATTGAATTTTCAGTCGGATATAAATGGTGTTAAAAGTTTAAATTTAAATTTAAACTTTTAAGGTCCAAGAATACACACAAAATAATTGAAACCGATCATCAAACTGGATCAACTCCACATTTTGTAGATTAGGAGGATTAGTGCCTGAAGTAAGGATGTTATTTTTCTAACATTATGCTGTGACCCATTTAGATTACATTGGAATCTACCCAAACGGAAGACCTTAATCTGTCAGCGTCTGTCTTTCTTTATAAAACTGCCCTAAATTTGAAAAGATTGAACAAAGTGAAAGCCAATTAGAGTAGTAACACAAAGACAATGCTATATTATGCATCTTGCTGACTAAATCCGATCGCCATAGGTGCATGTTGAAACATTCTGACGATGTTTCTATCCTACAGGTGATTCTGACCGTGCCATTTGCAAGTGATATGTAGTGGACTAGCGTGCAGGTTGACATAATCTGTTTATGCCAGAAGTATGTCTTTGAATTTAATAAATTACATATTTTCAAACATAATCTAAGCTGAAACTCTTGTGCAATACTGAGGGAGTGCTGCATTGTCGGAGGCGCCGTCCTTTAGATGGGATTCAAACCAGTCTGCCTATTCCAGTGGTGGCAATATTCAAAGAAGAGCGGAGAGTTCTCCGTGTGTTGGTCAATGTTCCTCCCTCAATTAATGTCAACAAAAATAGATTAATTAGTCATTCATCTCATTACTGTTTGTGGGACCTTGCTGTGTGCAAAATGGCTGCAACATTTGACTACATAGCAAGTCACTGCACGTCATAGTAATTAATTGTATACAAATTGTTTTGAGATGCTCCTGATGCTATATAAATGCCCTTCTCTCCCAGGTGTGTGAATGTTGCTTTTCCCAAACAGTTGTCTGGTTGATGTGTGTGGTTAAAAATAAAAATCTAAATGATTAAACTTCATTTAATCACAAACATGAGGGGAAACAAATTGCTCCCTAAATGTTCTTTCCCGCTTAAGATATGCTGTGGATGTCCATTTTATTCCTTTAAATGATCTACTAACTCAAGTGATGAGTTGGTCTATCCTTATGAATGAAATAAATTGTTTGTTCCATTATTCTGAGTTGTATGCTCTGTTTACACCATGAAGGTGGGGATACAAATATAAAATTCTCTTTGGAACCCGTTGTTTTAACTGTGTGTGCAGTTAATACTACGGCTGCATATTAATTCATTCCAGTCCTCCTCCTCTGCTCTCCTGGAGGTGGTGATTCGTGCTGGGGTATGGCCCTTTGGACACTGACAGCTATTGGGTACTTCTCCCAAGTGGCCATTTTTCATATGTGAGCAGCCACAGTAAATGTTAAGAGGGTACTGTACCATGGGAAGGTGCCAATTCTGTCATCTCCTCCTGACCACTCACCGTTGTTACTAACTGGGTGATGGTAACAGAGATTCAGGTGGAACTGTCTACATGTGACTTCACAAGATTTGTGTTGGCACACAATTGTAAATCTGCTCATGATGTAAATATTGCATATGATTTTTCTAGAACCACGATCTGTACTCTGACCGTTTCTGTTCACAGTTGTTGAAGACCTATACAAGAACCGTGAGCCAGTTCCAAACGTGAAGGCTATCTACTTCATTACTCCAACAGAAAAGGTATAATTTTCAGGATAAATTAAGAAAACTCTCAGTAAAGTGTGCTTCTGGTACAGTATTATAGAACTATAACTCAGAAGATTTCTTTTCACTGCCTCTTGTGAACATTTTAATTTCTACATGGGGGGTGGGGGGAAGTATTTCTGCAATTGTGTTGTAAGATCATAGATGGAAAAGAGAAAATTGTCTTCACCTGTTTTGTGTACTGAACCTCATTTATTGTTAAACTGAATCATAGAAAGTTACAGCACGGAAGGAGGCCATTTCGGCCCATCGTGTCTGCGCCGGCCAACAAAGAGCTTTCCAGCCTAATCCCACTTCCCAGCTCTTGGTCTGTAGCCCTGCAGGTTAGAGCATCCCAAGTGCACATCCAAGTACTTTTTAAATGTGGTTAGGGTTCCTGCCTCTACCACCCTTTCAGGCAGTGAGTTCCAAACCCCCACAACCCTCTGGGTGAAGAAATCTCCCCTCAAATCCCCTCTAAACCTTCCACCAATTATTTTAAATCTGTGCCCCCTGGTTTTTGACCCCTCTGCTAAGGGAAATAGGACCTTTCTATCCACTTTATCTATGCCTCTCATAATTTTATACACCTCTAAGGTCTCCCCTCAGCCTCCTCTGTTCCAAGGAAAACGGACCCAGCCTACCCAGTCTTTCCTCATAGCTAAGATTCTCTACTCCCAGCAACATCCTTGTAAATCTCCTCTGTACCCTCTCTAGTGCAATCACATCTTTCCTGTTAATGTGGTGACCAGAACTGCACGCAGTACTCTAGCTGAGGCCTAACTAGTGTTTTATACAGTTGAAGCATACCCCCCCCCCCGCTCTTGTATTCTATGCCACGGCTAATAAAGGCAAGCATTCCATATGCCTTCTTAACCACCTTATCTACCTGGCCTGCTACCTTCAGGGATCTGTGGACATGCACTCCAAGGTCCCTTTGTTCCTCTACACTACTCAGTGTCCTACCATTTAATGTGTATTCCCTTTCCTTGTTAGCCTTCCTCAAATGCATTACCTCACACTTCTCCAGATTGAATTCCATTTGCCACTGTTCTGTCCACCTGACCAATTTATTGATATCTTCCTGCTGTCTACAGCTCCCTTCTTCAGTATCAACCACAGCCGATTTTAGTATCATCTGCAAACTTCTTAATCATACCACCTATATTCAAGTCTAGATCATTGATATATACCACAAAAAGCAAGGGACCTAGTACTGAGCCCTGCGGAACTCCACTGGAAACAGCCTTCCAGTCACAAAAACACCATCAACCATTACCCTCTGCTTCCTGTCTCCGAGCCAGTTTTGAATCCAACTTGACACTTTGCCCTGGATCCCATGGGCTTTTAACTTTTGTGACCAGTCTGCCATGTGGAACCTTATCAAAAGCCTTGCTAAAGTCCATATACACTACATCAATCGCACTACCCTCATCTACCCTCCTTGTTATCTCCTCAAAAAATTCAGTCAAGTTTGTCAGACACGACCTTCCCTTAACAAATCCGTGCTGACTATCCTTGATTAATCTGTGTCTTTCTAAATGAAGATTTATCCTGTCCTTCGGAATTTTTTCCAATAATTTTCCCACCACCGAGGTTAGGCTGACTGGCCTGTAATTACTCGGTCCTTTTCTCCCTTTTTAAACAAGGGTACCACATTAGCAGTCCTCCAGCACCACACCTGAAGCCAGAGAGGATTGAAAAGTGATGGTCAGGGCCTCTGCTATTTCCTCTTGCTTCACTTAACAGCCTGGGATACATTTCCTCCAGGCCTGGGGATTTATCCACTTTTAAAGCTGCTAATCCCCTTAATACTTTCACTGTTTATTTCATCTAATATTTCACACCCCTCCCCCCTGATAGCAATGTCTGCTTTGCCCCTCTCTTTCGTGAAAACAGATGCAAAGTATTCATTAAGAACCCTACCGATGTCTCCCGCCTCCACACACACATTACCCTCATGATCTCTAATAGGCCCTACCCTTTCTTTAGTTATTCTCTTACTCTTAATATATTTATAAAACATCTTTGGGTTTTCCTTGATTTTACTTGCCAAGAATTTTTCATGCTCTCTCTTTGCTTTCCTAATATCCATTTTAATTGCACCTGCACTTTCTGTACTCCTCTAAAGATTCTGGAGTATTTAGCCCTCGGTATCTGTCATACGCCCCCCTTTTTTTCTTTATCCTACCCTATATGTCCCTAGAGGGGGATCTAGATTTGTTAGTCCCACCTTTTTTCTTTAAGGCACATATTTGGTCTGAACCCTCCGGATCTCCTCCTTGAATGCCTCCCACTGCTCTGACACTGATTTACCTTCAAGTAGCTGGTTCCAGTCCACTATGGCTAAACCCCCTCGGAGCTTAGCAAAATTTGCTTTTCCCCAATTTAGAATTTTTATTCCTAGTCTATCCTTGTCCTTTTCCATAACTACCTTAAATCTAACAGAATTATGGTCACTAGCACCAAAATGCTCCCCCACTGATACGCCTTCTACCTGCCCAGCTTCATTCCTTAAAACTAAGTCCAGAAACGTCCCCTCCCTTGTTGGGCTTGCTACATACTGGCTAAAAAAGTTCTCCTGGATGCATTTTAGGAATTCCACACCCTCTATACCCTTCACGCTAATTTTATCCCTGTTAATATTGGGGTAGTTGAAATCCCCTACTATTACTGCCCTATAGTTTTTGCACTTCTCAGAAATTTGTCTACATATTTGTTCTTCTATCTCCCTCTCACTGTTTGGGGGTCTGTAGTACACTCCCAGCAGTGTGATTGCCCCTTTTTTGTTTTTCAATTCGACCCATAGGGACTTGTTTGATCACTCCAACATATCATCCCTCACAGCTGTAATAGTTTCTTTAATCAGTACCACCACCCCCCTCCCTTTTTACCTCCCTCTTTCCCATCTGAAAATCCTGTAACCAATGTTGAGCTGCCATACCTGCCCCTCTTTCAACCACGTCTCTGTAATAGCTATAATGGGGCAGGAATTCCTCCCCAAACGCGTGAGTACGGAAGGGGTAATCAGGCGTCTGGCCGGAGGAAATGCCGGTTTTCAGCATACACAGCGCATGCGCTGAAAACCGGCATTTCCTCTCCTCTAACCCAAGAGGTGAAGAGGCTAGCGCGTGCGCTGTAGGGGGCAGCGCGTGCGTCTTGGATTTCCTCTGTTTTGGGGGATTTGCGCATGTGTAAAGGCCTCCGGTCTTTACGCTTGTAAAAAGCACACGTAAGTATTTATTTTTACAGGTAAGTGGTGTTTTAGTGCAATTTAGAATTTTTTTTTTCCACAGGTTTATTATTTTAATGAATCTACAATAAGGTAAGTTTAGTTTTAGACCCTTTTTATTAAAAATTTATTTTTTTCAAAAAAAAATTATTGTTTAAATTATTTTTTTAAACTTATTTATACTTAATTTAATGATTGGGATGTTTTTTAAAATTTTATTTAAAGTTTAAGTAGTGTTTTGGGGTGCAGTACTTCTCATGAGTTTGACAGTTCTTACACTCAAACTTATGAATGAAGTTTCCCCTCCCCTGATTGGCTGAACAGTGCTCACCTGATCCCAGCCGGCACATCGCACTAACTACGCCGCTGGGTCAAGTTAGCACAGCGCGCCGACACCAGAACCGGGCCACTGACAGGAAATCCACTGCGGGCCAGGTTTCAGATGTCGGCGCGCAGTGTGAGCGCACATCGGGGGCTTGCACGCGCGGCAAGCCCCCGACACCAAGTTCTGGGCCATTATCATAGTCCCAAGTATCTACCTGTGCCCTCAGCTCATCTGCCTTGTTCGCTATACTCCTTGCATTGAAGTATATACCATTTAGTATAGGCATACCTCCTTGTTGACTACTATCTAGCCCTTGATTCCTCTGTCCTTCCAATTTACTTTCTACGTTTTTGTTTTCCAATTTCAGTTTTTCTTCCCTCCCTATTGACTCTATACTTAGGTTCCCATCCCCCTGCCAAGTTAGTTTAAACGCTCCCCAACAGCACTAGCAAACCCTCCCACGAGGATATTGGTCCCGTTCCCGTTGAGGTGCAACCCGTCTGGCTTGCGGAGGTCCTACCTCCCCCAGAAACAGTTCCAATTCCTCAGGAATCTAAAGCCCTCCCTCTTACACCATCTCTCCAGCCACTCATTCATCTGATCTATCTTCCTATTTCTGTACTCACTAGCATGTGGCACTAGTAGTAATCCGGAGATTACTACCTTTTTGAGGTCCTGCTTTTTAACCTCTTTCCTAGCTCCCTAAACTCTGCCTGCAGGACCTCATCCCTCTTCCTACCTATGTCGTTGGTACCGATATGGACCATGACCTCTGGCTGTTCACCCTACCCCCTCAGAATGCCCTGCAGCCGTTCAGTGGCATCCTTGACCCTGGAACCAGGGAGGCAACATACCACCCTGGAGTCACATCTGCAGCCGCAGAAACGCCTTTTCTGCTCCCCTAACTATTTAATCCCCTATCACTATTGCTCTCCCTCTCTTTCTCCCCGCCCGCCCCCGCCCCCCCCCCCCCCCCCCTGCCTGTGCAGCTGAGCCTTCCATGGTGCTGTGGACTTGGCTCTGGCTGCACTCCCCAGAGGAACCATCCCCCTCACCAGTACTCAGCGCCGAATACTGGTTGGTGAGCAAGATGGAGGTAGCGGACATGAGAGGGAGTGAGAGCGGAGCCTGAGGATATAAAGAGCGAGGCCCGAGAGCGGAGGCAGCGGACCTGGCAACAAAAACAAGGAGTGACATCACAGGAAAGCAGGGAAGTGATTGGTTGATCAGTATTTCTCTCTTTATCTTGGGCATTGGTTTAAATTAAGAGCCGGGATTAAAAACTAAATGTTCAAAAAGAGGGAGCTGATTGGTGAGTATCTAGTAAGTGTTTTTACTTGGCTTGCTTAAAGTTTTTAAGTTTATTCCAGCTAGGATAGTAAATAGTGTTGAGATACCGTGGCAAACGTGGGAGTCGAGACCAGAGTTGGTGAAACACAACTGCTTTAATCTACATCATGGCAAAGAGAAACTGGAAAAGCCCGCGCAACCACTTAAATACTCCCCAGACAGGACGTGCTCCCGGCAGCCTGTCCCTGCGGGAAACAAGTTGCTGGAGGAAAGGGCCCCCGGCTGGGGGCGTCTGCTTAAACTGTCCGTGCCGCCGTGAGCGGATTATGTCCAGTGGTGGCGTGTCGCCACAGAGCTCCCCCCAGAATCCGCTTAGGAGGAGTGGACGAGTCGTGACGGTGGTCTGATGGTTCTGCCGCAGCGGCTCTGAGTGGTCGCCGGTCTAGTTGGTTGGGCCGGGCGGTTCGCCGCCGGCTGTGCTGGCTTGCTGGCGGGACGGCCTCTAGTTGGAGGTCGGGCCACGGGGACCTGTTCCCCTGGTTCTGTGTGTGCTGGTTTGAGCCGGTCGATGGAGACTGTGTCGACCCTGTCGCCGAGTCGCAGCTTGAAGACCTTGTCCCCGGTTTGTAGTACCTCGTACGGGGGTCGCAGGGGTCCGCGGTGCACGTCGTGTCTCACGAAGACGAAGCGCGCCTGCTGTAAGTTTGGCGGGACGTGAGGTGCGAGTTCGCCGTGTCGGTTGACCAGAAGTGGGGCGAACTGTTGAGCGGAAGAGAAAGAGTTGAGCCGCTGCTGTTCGGCCGACCAAGGCGTGGTAGCCTCCGGGAGGAATTCGCCTGGTACGCGCAGCGGTTGTCCGTAGACTAACTCCGCTGCCGAGGACTGGAGGTCTTCCTTGACCGCGGTGCGTAGGCCTAGTAGCACCCACGGTAGGCGGTCAGTCCAGGTACTGTCCTGCAGGCTGGCGCGGAGTGAGGCCTTGAGTGACCTGTGGAAGCGTTCACAGCCCATTGGCCTGCGGGTGGTACGCCGTGGTTCGGTGGAGCGTCACCCCGAGGTTGCGTGCTGTGGCCGTCCAGAGTTCGGAGGTGAACTGGGCGCCTCTGTCGGAGGTTATGTCGGCTGGTACGCCGAACCTTGCGACCCAGGTGTTAACGAACGCCTTGGCGATGTCGGCTGTGGTGGTGGAGGTCAGCGGCACTGCCTCAGGCCAGCGTGTGTAGCGGTCGACCATCGTGAGGAGATAAGTTTGGCCTTGCGATGGCGGCAGAGGACCGACTATGTCGACGTGTACGTGGTCGAAGCGGCGGCTGGGTACCTCGAAGTCTCCCAGGGGTGCTTTTGTGTGCAGCTGTACCTTAGCCCGTTGGCAGGCGAGGCAGGAGGTGGCCCAAGTCCGAACATCTCTGCTGAGGCCGCGCCAGACGAAGCGCTGGGAGAGGAGTTTGACGGATGCGCGGGCACCCGGATGGGAGAGCCCGTGTAGCGCGTTGAAGATGCGGTGGCGCCAGGTTGCAGGGACGACCGGCCTGGGTTGGCCGAGTGAGACGTCGCAAGTGACTGCCGTGGCTTCGGGCCCGTGCGCGACCTTGGCTAGGCGTAGCCCTGGCAGGCTGGTAGCCGCCGAGAGGAGGTCTGGGTCCGTGAGCTGGGCCGCTGCTAGTTGCGCGTAGTCGACCGCGAGGTGATTCGCGCAGATGGCGGGACGGGAAAGGCAGTCGGCGACAACGTTGTCTCTACCGGAGACGTGCTGGATGTCCGTAGTAAACTCGGACACGGCCGCGAGCTGGCGTTGCTGCCTAGCGGACCAGGGTTCGGTGTGCTTGGCCATCACGTATGTGAGCGGCTTGTGGTCCACGTACGCAGTGAAGGGGCGGCCCTCCAGGAGGAACCTGAAATGGCGGACTGACCGGTGGAGCGCGAGGAGCTCTCGGTCGAAAGTAGAGTATTTGACCTCCGGGGGGCGCAGTTGGCGGCTGTAGAAGGCAAGTGGCTGCCACGCGCCATTGACCCACTGCTCGAACACGGCTCCGACCGCGTGGTCGGAGGCGTCGGTAGTGAGCGCGACCCGGGCATCGGCCCTCGGGTGCGCGAGCAGGGTGGCGTCGGCGAGCGCGTTTTTGGTGGCGTCGAAGGCGGCTGATGTGTCAGTGGTCCAGGCTACGGCCATCTTGCCGGATTTACCTCGGAGGGAGTCGTATAGGGGCTTCATGAGGGCTGCAGCTCTGGGGATGAACCTGTTGTAGAAGCTCACCATCCCGAGGAACTCCTGGAGGCCCTTGATGGTTTTGGGGCGGGGGAATTGCTGGACAGCCCGCACCTTGTTGGGCAGGGGGACGGCCCCAGCAGGGGTGATGTGGTGACCGAGAAAATCGATCTCGGTTAGGCCGAATTGGCACTTCGCCGGGCTGAGGATGAGCCCGTGTTGGCCTAGGCGCCCGAACAGGATGCGAAGGTGTTCGAGGTGTTCCTGTTTGGAGGAGCTGGCCACGAGAATGTCGTCTAGATAGACGAATAGGAAGTTCAGGTCCCAGAGGACTGAGTCCATAAGGCGCTGGAAAGGCTGGGCTGCATTCTTGAGGCCGAAGGGCATCCTCAGGAACTCGAACAGGCCGAATGGGGTGATGACGGCCGTTTTGGGGATGTCCGCGAGGTGTACGGGGACTTGGTGGTAACTGCGCACCAGGTCGACCTTGGAAAAGATGGTTCGTCCGGCCAGTCGGGCCGAGAAGTCCTGGATGTGCGGCACTGGGTATCGGTCGGGGGTGGTGGCATCGTTGCGGCGGTAGTCCACGCAGGGGCGCTAGCCTCCGCCGGGCTTGGGGGCGATGTGGAGGGGCGAGGCCCAAGGGCTGCTGGAGCGGTGGATGATGCCGAGTTGCTCCATGGTGGTGAACTCGGCCCGCGTGATTTCCAGCTTGGCCGGGTTGAGTCTGCGGGCGTGGGCAGAGACCGGGGGGCCGGTGGTGGGGATATAGTGCTCCACACCGTGTTTGGCAGCTTTGGCTGAAAAGGTCGGGTTAGTGAGGGCGGGAAACTCGGCTAGTAGGGCCGAGTAGTCGTCCGTGGCTTTGGCGAGGCAGTAGGTCGTCAGGCCGGCCGAACAGGCCGGGGTGAATGCGCCAGGGATGGGGGCCACAGTGTTGATGTCGACGAGGCGGTGCCTCGGAATGTCGAGAAGGAGGCCGTGGGCGCGTAGGAAGTCGGCGCCGAGGAGTGGGCAGAGGACCTTGGCTGTGAGGAACTCGTAGCGGCAGCCTGCGAGGTCGAGCGTGACCATGCGGGTGCCGTATCTGCGGATGTCAGAGCCATTGGCTGCGGCCAGCGTGATACCCCGTGCGCCGCGTTGGATTTCGAGGGCAGAGGCGGGGGTGATGCTGTGCTGGGCTCCTGTGTCGCACAGGAATCGGCGGTTGGTGCTGTCGTCGGTGACGTACAGTAGGGGCCCCTTTTGCCCCGCGGCCATCGTGGGGGCCGGTGCGGGGGGTGGGTTTGAAAGTGCACGGTGGCGTGCAGCGTTGGGCCCTAGTGCCAAAACGGGTGTGGTAGTAGCAGTGACCCGGAGTGGAAGGGCGGTCGGGCCTAGTGGGCCGGGTAGACCGTGAGGTCGGGCGCGACGTCGCGGGCGGTTTGCGCGGAGAGCAGCCGGTCGGCCTTTTCGGCTGCCTCATTCAGGTCCGTAGAGCCAGACTCCACAATGAGCGGGCGGATGCTGCCGAATGAAAAGCGTGCGAAAGAGGGCGCCGGGGTTTTTGTCGTCCGAGAGGGACAGCATGTGGGAAAGCAGGTCCGACGGTGAAGCGTCACCAAGGCCTGGGAGGTCGAGGAGTTGCGCTGGTAAGAGGGCGCCTGAAATTTTTTAAGAAGCGCGGCCTTCAGATGTTCGTACTTGCCTTCCACTGGTGGATCCTGCAGCGCTGCCCAAACCTTGGGAACTGTGGCGTAGGTGAGAGAGGCGACGAGGTAGTCGTACTTCGTGGCATCGACTGTAATGCTTCTCAGCCGGAATCTGGACTCGGCTTGAACGAACCAGGCCTCTGCCAGGTTCTCCCAAAAGTCCGGTAGTTTAACCGTGACTGCGTTTGTATCTGCCATGCTAGCTTAGGATTCGTCCTGAGTGTCGGGGTCACCAGTGTTGAGATACCGCGGCAAACGTGGGAGTCGAGACCAGAGTTGGTGAAGCACAACTGCTTTAATCTACATCATGGCAAAGAGAAACTGGAAAAGCCCGCGCAACCACTTAAATACTCCCCAGACAGGAAGTGCTCCCGGCAGCCTGTCCCTGCGGGAAACAAGTTGCTGGAGGAAAGGGCCCCCGGCTGGGGGCGTCTGCTTAAACTGTCCGTGCCGCCGTGAGCGGATTATGTCCCGTGGTGGCGTGTCGCCACAATAGTCTGTTAATTAGAGGTATGACAGGGCAGCTCACACCCGTGGAATGCACATCCTGTGCCCTGTGGGAAGTCTTGGACACCTCCCATGGTCTGGATGACCACATGTGCAGGAAGTGTCGCCAGCTACAGCAGCTTGAGCACCGGGTTATGGAGCTTGAGCGGCGGCTGCAGTCACTGCTGTGCATCCGCGAGGCTGAGAGCTACGTGTGGATAGTACGTTTCGGGAGTCGTGGTCCATATCGGTACCAAATGCAACCTCTTCTGTAGCTTTGGTGAAGCTGATGCTCTGTTGCTTCATACTGTTCAGTGTTTAATACAGAACAAGCTTAGATAAGCATCTAGCTGCATCATTTAGAATGTTTTGGAAGAGTTGGGCAATACCTACATTATAAAGATCCAAACAACATGGACCCACAATAAATTTCACAGTAGGAACAACCAAAATTGAACAAACCACTCACTACACATACTTGGGCTTAAAAATCAGTTCTATGGGAAACTTCAAACTGGCTGTGAATGAACTGAAAGAGAAAGCAAGAAGGGCTTTCTATGCCATCAAAAAATCAATCCAAATAGAAATCCCAATTAGCATTTGGCTCAAAATTTTCAAATCAGTAATTGAACCAATTGCACTCTATGGCAGTGAGGTCTGGGGACCACTAACACAGCAAGATTTTGCAAAATGGGACAAACACCCAATTGAGATCCTACATGCGGAATTCTGTAAAAGTATCCTCCGGACTCAAAGGAAAACAGTAAACAACGCATGCAGGGCGGAACTAGGCCAATACCCATTAATAATCACTATCCAAAAAAGAGCCACCAAATTTTGGAATCACCTACAAATGAGCAACCCCCAATGCTATCACTACGACGCCCTGAAATGCCAAGAGCTGACCATAAAGAAGAATACCCTCAGTCAACTAGTCCTGGGACTCAATAAAGTAACTAATAACAATACTAACAATAACCAGCCCCAGGACAGTGACAGGGTAACACAAAGAATTCGACCCAACACAATCGTCGCTAAGCAAAAGGAAAAATATCTCTCATATTGGGCAGAAACAACAAAAACCCAAAGCAAACTCAATTGCTACTTGGCCCTAAACAGACAATACAACATAGCTGATTACCTGACCATGGTAAAGGATAACAAACTGAGAAGAACCTTGACAAGGTACAGACTTAGCGAACATAGCCTAGCGATCGAAAAAGGCAGACACAGGCAGACCAGGCTGCCAAGAGAAGACAGGATATGCTCTCACTGCAGTCAGGGAGTAGTTGAGACAGAGATGCACTTCCTCACAGCCTGTGGAAAATATCAGGGCATCAGAGAGAATTTCTATCAAAAATTCTCACAAATATGCCCTGAATTCAGAAATCTGACTGACAACCAAAAACTCCCATTCCTACTGGGGGAGGAGAGAAGCTGTGTAACACTGGCGGCACACTATGTTACAGCTTGCCATGAACAGAGGGACAACCAGTAAACTAAGACAAGAGTATATATAAACAAGGCGAAAATATATTTATAAACTCAGGGATATACCTGTTTATACACTGTATGAATGGAACCGCGTTTATGTGTTCAACCATAAATGTATTTTGATGCTTTGGCAACATAAGATGTACCTTATCATGCCAATAAAGCGATTTGTATTGTATTATTGTATTGTATTGTATTGTATAAGGGAAGGTGAAATGAAGCATGATTTTGATGTGTCCAATGACTGCCTGCAGTTTTGTGATTTGTCCCATTTCCTTTAGAAGTACCAAGGCTCAATGTTTGCATGGTGTAATTGCTAATACTTTTCTACCACTCTAATTGGAAGTTAACATTGGCTTTCTCCAGGCTAGCTTTCCACATTTCATGTATCTTGATTGTTTACACTTGGTATATTTTCACAAAACACACCTGTACAAAGCCACTTCTCAAAATAGTTTCTTTTCTCTCCCAACCAAGTTGCTGATTTACAAATGGAGCATGATAGAAACCGGTCGAATGGTGCACCATTTTTCTCTTCTGCTTATGTCTTGCATCGTCTGTGCATGATAGCCTTCTCCTATGTCCTTGCTTCTGCTATTCTATGGCAAGCTGCTAGGTGTGGTGCAAGGGAGGCTTCAGGGTGTGGTGAGTGTTGTGGTTCTCCTTACCTGACACCCTGTGGGGAGCTCAGCACCTCCCCATGATGGGATAGAGGACTTGCCATATTGTGAATTGTGAGCACAGTTGCAATGTGCCTGCTTTTTAGGAACATTTTTCATGGATCTGTTTGTGTTTTATGTTGTCACCGAAATGGTTTTGAATTTTCTATTTCTAGCAATCTTTCTTTGTTCCTAATCTATAGCTAAAGTTTATTTTTTTTTAAAAAGGTACCAGTGCTCAAACGCTTATGAATAAGGTTCTGTCTTTTTTTTCTCAAGTGAACACTTAATTCATGTTCTAAATTTGCAGCCATCTTTTCAAATTGGTTTGTTGCTTTTTGCATTTGTTTCTTTGTCTGAATTCTAGCACTGGTTGTTAAGCTCCCACATTCAACTTGCCTACTAGAAAATGTTTCTCTTGTAATTTAAAGCTAACTTAGTACCATCTCGAGATGACTGTGACTGTTATGACTGATAGCTGTGATCTGTTGGATTAAGCAAAAGGATCTGACCATAGTTAACATTGAATTTTCAAAAGTATAATGGGTATTTCTGTAAACGATGTTGGCTATGTAAAGTGGCATTTTAACACTGTGGTTATATTGAAGCAATACATTTTTAATAGAGTACAACTACCAGGTTTCCCATTTGACCAGAGTACGTCTGCTAGGAATTGAGCTGGAGACAAAAATAAGGTGCAATGTGTTATATCCGTGTATCTTAATGTTGTGTCCTTCAATAATCAGACAACAGACTGCAGGGAACGATCAACAGGTGTTGACTGAATGAGGGTTCAAACTGCAACTGACTGTACAGATCACTACTCAGGGTTTATATACAGGTGTGGTCACTGCTGGTACTACAGGATACAGGAGCTGTAAAAAGTAGTTCTCCCCCTTAAAGGTACATACATTACAATTCCTCCCCTTTTAGATTAACAGTACCATAACAGTCATTTAACAATTAAATATCAAACTAATTACAATTAACACTTTTAACATGCAACATTAACTGAAAATAGTCTATTTATAAATTCAGTCTTTGGGGAGGCTACCTGATTCTTTCTGGATAACGCCTTTCCCGAGTGTCTCACTCTTGGTGCGGAGGCGATTCTAACACCCTGTCGTCAGTTGATTCATCGGCTTCCAATGCTATTGTTTCTGAGGTAGATGCGACCTGTACGTCGGGTTCCTCACCAGGTACGTATGGCCGAGACATGGGGTTGACTCGTTCCTGTGACTCTAGGATCTGGTCAGCATGGCGTCTCACAATGTTCTCCCCAACATCCACTGTGTACATTATACATTAGTGGCCCCTGCCATGTGTATATCGTTCCTGGTTGCCATTTCTCTGTTCGGTAGTCGCGGGCCAAGACTGGTTGCCCTACATTGAAGCTCCTTGTCTGCTTCTCATTGATGTGCTGGAATTGCTTACTCTCAACATCTCTTCGTACATTTGGTCTGAGCAAATCCAGACGAGATCTTGACCTTCGGTTAAAGAACATCATGGCCGGGGCCTGGTTGGTGACTGCATGTGTCACATTTCTGTAGGCTAACGGGAAATTGTCCACCTTATGCTGCAGTGGAATGTCGTCATCGCACATGGCCCTTACTGCTTTTTTAAAGGTTTGTACGAACCTCTCAGCCAATCCATTTGTGGCTGGATGATACGGGGTGGATGTGTAATGCCTTACCCCATTCCTTTTCATAAATCTTCGAAACTCTTCGGACACAAACTGTGGTCCGTTATCAGAGCAAATCTGCTCTGGCAAGCCGTTCCTGGCAAAAATGGTCTGTAGGACTGCAATAGTTTTCTCCGTGGTGGTGGAGGACATTTTGATCACCTCGGGCCATTTCGAGTGCGCATCCACGGCTATTAAAAACATTGAGTCCGTGAATGGACCAGCAAAATCAATATGCACCCGTTGCCATGGAGATGAGGGCCACTCGCATGGGTGTAGAGGGGCATGTGGTGGTGCATTTTGGACCTTCTGGCATTCTGAGCAGCTCTTTGTCAGGTCCTCGATTTGCTGATCGATCCCTGGCCACCACACACAAGCCCTAGCAAGGCTTTTCATTTTCACCCCTCCCAGATGACCTTCGTGAAGCTCATTGAGCACTCTCTCCCTTAACTTCGGTGGAATTACCACTCGGGATCCACACATCAAGGTCCCCTGGCATACTGACAGCTGTTCTCTTCTGGATGAGAATGCTGGCAACAGTGAGTCGCCATGTGCTGGCCATCCCTTCACCGTCAAATCATATACCCGAGACAGTGTCGGGTCATTTCGGGTCTCCTTCTCTATACCAGCGTTAGTTACTGGCAAGCATTCAACTATAGTCGAATGAAATATTTCGACAGGATCCACTGCTGGTGCTTCCTCCGCAGTAGGCAGTGGCAGGCGTGATAGCCCATCAGCGTTTCCATGCTGTTTCGTGCCCTTCTACTCGATTTCATATTGGTGCGCCCCTAGAAAAAGGGACCATCTTTGTAGCCGTTGCGCAGTCATCACCGGAACGCCCTTCTTTGGATTAAAGATGGAGACAACTGGTTGGTGGTCAGTCAGCAAGGTGAACTTCTGCCCGTGCAGATAGTAATTGAACTTTTTCACTCCCCACACTAGGCTGAGGGCCTCCCTGTCAATCTGGGCGTAGTTACGCTCGGCTGAGGTTAGTGACCGAGACGCAAAGGCTCCTGGCCTCTCCAAGCTGTCCGGGAATTTGTGCGACAGCACCGCTCCAATGCCATAGGGTGATGCATCACACGCCAACCGAATTGGTAGTGCTGGGTTGAAATGAGCCAACACCTCTTTTGATGTGATCAATGCTTTGTTCTTCTGGAAAGCTCGTTTACATTCGTCACTCCACTTCCATGGTACCCCCGTTTGCAGTAGGGTGTCCAGTGGGTGTAGTACGGTAGACAAATTCGGCAAGAACTTATGGTAGTAGTTCACCAGCCCGAGGAACGACCTCAGTTGTGACATATTTTCCGGTGCTGGAGCCTTGACTACTGCCTCAATCTTTTCAGGGGACTTATGTAACCCCTCTTTATCAATAACGTGGCCACAATACGAGATCTGCTTCTGGAAAAACTCTCATTTGTGGCGATTAGCTCGGAGCCCATATTCCTTCAGTCTAGTGAGCACCTGCTCCAGGTTGGCGAGGTGATCACTGTCATTTCTGTCCGTGACCAGGATGTCGTCCAAATAACACTGGGTCCCTGGAATCCCTTGCAGGCCTTGTTCCATTGCCCTTTGCCAAATAGCCGGAGCTGATGCTACCCCGAACACCAGCTGGTTGTATTGGTAGAGACCTTTATGAGTGTTGATCGTGAGGTACTGTTTCGAGGCTTCTTCTACCTCCATTTGCAGGTACGCCTGGGCCAGATCAATCTTAGTGAAGCGTTTCCCTCCAGATAGCGAGGCGAAAATATCTTCAATCCGCGGAAGCGGATATTGTACAGTGTGAAGGACTGGGTTCACTGTCACCTTAAAGTCCCCACAGACGCGAACCTTCTTTGGTTCCCCAGGCGTATTACTCAACGACCTCTTCATTACAGGAACGATGGGTGTAGCCCACTCGCTCCAGTCCACTTTGGACAGTACTTCTGAACGTTCCAAACCTTCCAGCTCTGCTTCGACGGCTGGGCGGATCGCATAAGGTACCGGTCTGGCCTTAAAAAAAACTTTTTGGGCTTGCATTTTCCTCTATTTTGATCATCGCTGTTATGCCTTTTAGTGTTCTGAGTCCCTGCTGGAACACTTCTTGTGCGTCAGTTAGCATTTTTGACAGTCGACCAGGTGTGACGTCGTCATCCTTTTTGGCATCTACAGTCAGTGCTTGTATGGAATGCCAATCTAGCTGTACCTTCCGGATCCATTCACGTCCTAGTAGTGGTGGTCCTCCATCTGGCAATACATATAGGTCCATTTTTGGCGTTTCCTTGCCGTTATATATAACGTTCACCCTTATTTTTCCTTTGGGGTAGACTTTTTGCCCCGTGTACGTCTTCAAGACAATCTCTGTATCTCTCAAGGGTATATGTGAGAATAGCCGCTTGTAGTCCCTTCGGTTTATGACTGTTAGGGCTGATCCTGTGTCCAATTCCATTTTCACTTGGACTCCTGCTATCTTGAGCGTGACCCAGATAGTTTGGTGATCCTCCGTTTTGATCACATTATGTAGTTTCAGACAACCCAGCTCCTTGCTTCCGGAGTCTGCATCACTCTTCTGTTCATCTGAACTACTCTCCGTCACCTTATGTACCTTCTTGTACTTCTCCTGTGGAGATTTCTTGCTGCTGGTTTTCTTTCCTGACCTGCAGACTCTTGCTATGTGTCCTACTTTTCCACACTGCCTGCACACTTTGTCCTTGAACCAGCAATCATTATGGTCATGTGTTGTTCTGCCGCAGCGATAGCACTTCACTGTTCCGTATGACATTTCATTTGTGCCATATTCTTGCGGTCTCCTTTGTATCTCTGCAGCGCCCCGTGCTGCTGCTTCGTGTGATACTGCAATGCTGAAAGCCTTGTCCAGCGTAAGATCCTTTTCTGATAGAAGCCATTTCTGGGTTCCTTCACTTTGAAGCCCACACGCAAACTTGTTCCTTAAAGTATCTGCTAGTCCCGTTCCAAACTGGCAGTGTTTCGATAGCTTGCGCAGTTCTGTTAAATACTCAGCATTACTTTCATCTTTATGCTGGTTCCTTTTGTGAAACTTAAATCTTTCTGCTATCAGCAGCAGTGTGGGGTTTAAGTGGTCCTGTAGGATTGACACACTGTTTTCAAAATCCTTTTCTACTGGCTTCTCTGGGGTTACTAGGTTTCGTAGTAAGCTAAACGTTTTGGCACCCATTGAATTCAACAATACCAGCGCTTTCTTGTCATCTGGCACTTCATTCGCCTTGCTGTATACTTCTATGCGTTCGACATATGTCATCCAATCTTCGAATTCATTGTCGAACGCTGTGATACTGCCACTCTTCGGCATTTTTGGGTGTGGTTAGACTGGCTTAAAATGGCGTCTCCCGCGCTTTCCTTTCTTCCCCGCTGTGGCTTAAAATGGCGTCTCCCGCGCTGCTGCCAACGCCGCTCTCGGCGGTCCTCGTGGCAAATGGCGATGCCCTGTGGGTTTCGTGCGCTGCTCCTGCGCTGCTGCCAATGCCACTCTCTCTGCGGTCCTCGTGGCAATGGTAGTGCCTCGCGTTTTCCTGCGTGCCTCTCTCCCCCGTTGACGTTGCTCGGCCCTTGAACACTGGCTGCGCTCTGCTCTCTCTTGTCTCTCTCTCCGTTGACGGCGCTCGGTCCTGAACACCGGCTGCGCCCTGTGCACTCTGCCCTCTCTCTTTTCCCCCCCCCCCCCCCCCCCCCCCCCCCCCGTCAACGCTGCTCGGCCTTTTTCTGTGCCACTCGGTTGGCTCTAGCCGCCGCTGTCCGGGAAGGGTCTGCGCTGTACCTGTTGCCAGCCCGTTTTGCTGGACCACCGTGACTGGAAAGCCAAGCCTGGCTCTCGACAGCCTCCCCTGCAATGCTCAAATCTCCGCTGGATGACTGGGCGGTTGCCCGTGGTCGACGCCCATGCTTCTGGACTCGACCTCCTTCCACTGTTCTCCAGGAGCGAATCCCTGGGAGGTGATGCAGAGTTGCAGTTAGGTTCGAATCTGCATTGTCGCCAATGTTATATCCGTGTATCTTAATGTTGTGTCCTTCAATAATCAGACAACCGACTGCAGGGCACGATCAACAGGTGTTGACTGAATGAGGGTTCAAACTGCAACTGACTGTACAGATCACTACTCGGGGTTTATATACAGGTGTGGTCACTGCCGGTACTACAGGATACAGGAGCTGTAAAAAGTAGTTCTCCCCCTTATAAAGGTACATACATTACACAATGTTCTTGATGTTTCTCTCATATATGTAAGTCCAGTTAATAATTTGCTAAGTTTAGTGATTGCTTTGAACGTAACCACTGAAAGGAGTTGAGCAAATTTGTTATTGAGGGAAATGTTTGGTTGGTTTTGTTGTACTGGCTGGTTCTTGATGGTCCCTGGTTGTTGATTAGTAGCTTTGTTGACTGTCTAATATATGGAACTACTTTTTAATTGTTTTGCATTTAGTCAGTAAGAAATTAGAATCAATCAGCATGGTTAACAGATCAGTTTAAATAACCACTATCAGTTTTCTGCCCTATAGTCATATGACATCTTTGTGGTGTGACCCTCAATGGATGTATGCTAGATGCAATAGAGATGAATCAAACCCCTTGAACACATATGGAAAAAAATGGTTATATTAATTTTAGAGCAAATACTTGTTCCAACCCCAAAAATGATATCAATTGTTGTGCCTTAGGGCATTTGATTATAAATGAGGGAAAAATGTATTCAAGTAAATATTTGTGAACTAATGTACTTGAAAGGCAATGTTTGCTACCCCATTTATTCTTTTACTTTTCAGTCGGTAGATGTACTGATAAATGACTTCAGAAAGAAGAATTCCTACAAGTATAAAGCCGCCTACGTTTACTTTACTGACTGTAAGTAGCTTCATTGTTATCCAGTGTGCTTCCTTTTTGAAACAATTGCAGCACTACATTGTATGTGCCTTAACCCAGGCATGCCCAAACTGCCACCCTGGGGACACACATGGCCTTCAAAGTCTAGACAAGTCAGTACTGGTTTATTGGTTGAATTTTGTGGGCCTGGAGGCTTGGAAAGGGCGGTTCTTTATGTTGCTGCCTCATTGGTGGATAAATCCTAAATCAGAACTCCAAGATCTGTTAGTATCAGCAACTTCAGATGCGTATGCAAAGAAATAGGAGCATAGATTTAAACTTTATATGTGGCCCCTGAGGGTCCATAGTAGGCACCTGTGCGGCTTGAAAGACAAACCTTGGGCTCCCTTCCCTTTAATCCATTATGTCCTATTTTGCTGGTGCCAAAGGAACAATCAACTATGTTTTGTAAATGTAATGTGTTTTTTTTTCCCAAATGTATAATGTTTGTGTGAATGAAATGTTAATAAGCATTGACATTAAAGCTGTGTGACCCTCACATGGCTAAACCTGTGACTTAAGTTTCTCATTTTATCAATTGCCCAAAATTGTGTCTCAAATATTTTGAAGAGGTTTTAAAAAAATCGAGGTAGTTTTTGTTTTCTTCAAAATAAATGTTTATGCGGGACCCACCAGCTTTTGCCCCCAAAGACATCTGAACGAAATGTGTGACTTGTGTCGTATTTTAAAATAAATAGGTTGACACAAATGTGTGAGCAACACTGGAATAAAAGGTAAGGTTTGTGAATTCAGTTCTATGGACCTTGAGATTTTGAATGAATTTATGTCTTTTGCTTCAGCTGGTGATCACTGACTAATGGAATTAAAATATTATGGATCTTGAAAGATTGTGTATAGGAGTGTCATAATATTTCAGCAGTAATTTATTGTTCGAAAAGGAAATATTAATGACCAAGATGTACAGTTCAATGCATTTTCTTCTGAATAAACATGAGCTCTAAAAGTTTGGCTGGCACATGCAGTGACTTGTATTAATGGTAAATGAAAATTAATGTTTTTATAGTTTTTGCAATTAATATTTTGTATCTACGATTTTAGCAATGAAAAGGACGTGCCCTGGTTTTCAGAACCTCATTTATGCTCATTCAGGTTTATTAGAATAAAGCATATAGTTTGATTTGCTGCACTCTCAATATAGTGACTTCAGTTCAACTCCCAACACAGAGCCTTAATAGACAGGAGCACAGATGGGAAAAAGATTTTTTTATTGCGATTGTATTTACAGTAAACTCTTTCTTATCCGGCACCTATGGGACCAGGATGGTGCCGGTTGATGAAAAATTCTGGATAACAGAGGGGTATACCTACCAAGGCAATTTTTAACACAAACAAAAATAAAAACCACTGACTAACTTGGCCACCGCGGGAGACTTGAACTCGGCAAAACAAGTGCTGGATGGATTCGGCAAGATTACCGGCTATCTATTTTGCCGGTTATTAAAGTATTCCAGATGATTAAGTGCCGTTTAAACAAGAGTTTACTGTACATAGACAGTCAAGTCAGCTGTGTTAGTCCAAGTGTTCTTAGCATTCAATAGCTGAGTGAAGAACTTTGTGCAGGTCCATTAAGGAGCCAGGCAGCCCTTGCAACTTGCAGGTGTATGGCCTACAACTTCTAACTGGCCACAGCAGCAAAGGGGTGTTGGGGAGTGGGGGGGGTGGGGGTGGGAGTCATGAAGGCCCCACTTCCAGTAATTTGCAGCACATCTGATCATTCTGCATCTGAAGCCATTGAGCTTTACCCACAGATAATGTGGAAGGTCAAAACTAGGGGGCTGGGCTGTCACTAAATAGGCATAGGGTATGTTTGAAGCTCGTTCTTACTACCTAGTACGCCATTTGATGTGATATCTAGGGTCCTTAAGGAATTGTCCAAACGGAGGGCCTTGAATTCCTGGAAGGTGATAGCTTGGTGGATTAAATACATTTAAATAGAGATTGCTGTGGCATAGCTTGCACCTTAAGGAGCAGATTCTTCAAGGCAGCCTGGTGTCAGGAGGATTGATGTTGGGCAGGACCAGCAGCCAGGCCAGGTTGGTTGGTCTCATAATACCTATTATTATACTCGTGGTGTAATGCAGCTGAGTGTCTACTAGTCCTGTGTGAGAAGAGCTGAGCCATACCAGGGAGCAATAGTCTGCTGCAAAATAATATAAGGCAAGCCCAGAGTTTCTTAGTGTCTGCGCATTGTTCCTCCAGGTTGAACCAGCTAGTTTGCTGATCAAGTTGTTTCTTGTCTTTACTTTCAGCGAGGACTTGGTAAAGTGTTCCTTGAAAATAAAGGTATGGTCTAGGGTAACAATTAGATGCACGACCCAAGGTCCAGCTATGCCCATTCAGGAAGATGTTGAGCTTTTTGTTGGCCTTTGTATGGTTTAGGTGAAAACAGCTGGAAACTGTCTTTTTGACACTTGGTTTAAGTCTCCATCTTTTCCAGTAGTGAGCTATCTCTTGCATGTCGGCATTTAGGACTTCTAGGTGACTTAAATCTTGGTCCTATGCTGTCAGATAGATGTCGTCTCCATAAATAAAATGCCTGTAAGTGGGGTTGGGAAGATTATTTGTGAAGAGGTTGAAAAGTGTTGGTGCTAGAACTGAGCCCTGAGAGCCCATTATTTTGGGGTTTCCAGGAGCTTGGAAGCAAAGCCCTATCAGCCGAAGTTCCGCAGCCATGGCAATCCATTGCCAATGACGACTTGTACAGAAGGCCTGTATGCTAGATCATGTCACATGCAGCAGTAAGAGCCAGGAGTACTGGAACCTGTCTTCTGCCTGGCCTGCAAGACATTCTTGATGTAGGTGGCAGTGCCAGCATGTGATCAAGGTCCCGTGGTTTGGTCTGAAACGTGTTTGACCTACACTTAGGATATCATCAACCGTGAGGGCAATTCTTTGAAGGATAAGCCTTTCAAGTATTTTGTACCCGCAATTTAGCAAAGAGACGGGGCAGTAACTTGGTACAAGTCAATAGTCATTCTCCGGTTTTACATAGAAACATAGAAGATAGGAGCAGGAGTAGGCCATTCTGCCCCTCGAGCCTGCT
This sequence comes from Somniosus microcephalus, assembly GCF_052327205.1. NCBI lineage: Eukaryota > Metazoa > Chordata > Chondrichthyes > Squaliformes > Somniosidae > Somniosus > Somniosus microcephalus. The sequence continues at coordinate 267,509,245 of NC_140989.1, read as the reverse complement.
CCGCCATTCAATGCGATCATGGCTGATCATCCAAATTCAGTACCCTGTCCCTGCTTTCTCCCTATATCCCTTGATCCCCATAGCCTTAAGAAATATATCTAACCCCTTCTTGAATATATTTAATGAATTGGCCTCAACTGTCTTCTGTGGTAGAGAATTCCACAGGTTCACCACTCACTGGCTGAAGAAATTCCTCATTTCTGTCCTAAATGGCTTACCCCTTATCCTTAGACTGTGACCCCTGGTTCTGGACTTCCCCGCCATTGGGGGCAGCCTTCCTGCATCTAGTCTGACAAGTCCTGTTAGATTTTTATAAGGTTCAATGAGATCCCCTTTCATTCTTCTAAACTCTAGCGAATATAAGCCTAAACGACCTAATCTCTCTTCATACGCCATCCCAGGTATCAGCCTGGTGAATCTTCGCTGCACTCCCTCCATGACAAGAACATCCTTCCTCAGATAAGGCGACCAAAACTGCACACAATACTCAAGATGTGGTCTCACCAAGGCCCCTAACAACTGCAGCAAGACATCCTTGCTCCTGTACTCGAATCCTCTCGCTATGAAGGCCAGCATACCATTTGCCTTCTTAACCGCCTGCTGCACCTGCATGCTTACCTTCAGCAACTGGTGCACAAGGACACCCAGGTCTCGTTGCACTTCCCCTTCTCCCAATCTATTGCCGTTCAGATAATCTGCCTTCCTGTTTTTGCCACCAAAGTGGATAACCTCGCATTTATCCACATTGTACTGCATCTGCCCAATCGCCCAACCTGTCAAAATTGCACTGGAGTTTCTCTGCATCCTCCTCACAGCACACACGCCCACCCAGCTTTGTGTCATCTGCAAACTTGGAGATATTACATCTAGTTCCCTCGTCTAGATCATTAATATATATTGTGAATAGCTGGGGCCCTAGCACTGATCCCTGCGGTACCCCACAAGTCACTGCCTTCCACTCGGAAAAAGACCCGTTTATTCCAACTCTTTGCTTCCTGTCTGCCAACCAGTTTTCTATCCAAGTCAGTACCTTGCCCCCAATCCCATGTGCTTTAACTTTGCACGCTGGTCTCTTATGCGGGACCTTATCGAAAGCCTTCTGAAAGTCCAAATACACCACATCCACTGGCTCTCCCTTATCCTACCAGTTACATCCTCAAAAAATTCCAGTAGATTAGTCAAGCATGATTTACCTTTTTGTAAATCCATGTTGACTTTGTCCGATCCTGTCACTGTTTTCCAAGTGCATTACATTACATTACATTACATCTTTTATAATGGACTTTAGCATTTTCACACACTACCGATGTCAGGCTTACACCCATTCATTCCCCATTTTTTCTCTACCACCTTTTTTTAAATAGTGGGGTTAACATTAGCTATCCTGCAATCCATGGGAACTGTGCCAGAGTCTAAAGAATTTTGGAAGATGACCAGCAATGCAGCTACTATTTCTAGAGCCACTTCCTTAAGTACCCTAGGATGTAGATTATCAGGCCCTGGGGATTTATCGGCCTTCAATGCCGTCAATTTCCCCAACACCATTTCCCTACAAATACTGATTTCATTCAATTCCTCTCTCTCATTAGACCCTATGTTGCCCGACATCTCTGGAAGGTTATTTGTGTCCTCCTTTGTGAAGGGGGAGGGATTCAAATTCCTGGGACATTGGAACCGGTTCTGGGGGAGGTGGGACCAGTACAAACCGGACAGTTTGCACCTGGGCAGGGCCAGGACCGATGTCCTAGGGGGAGTGTTTGCTAGTGCTCTGGGGGAGGTTTAAATTAAAATGGCAAGGGGTTGGGAACCTGAGCAGGGAGCCAGAGGAAAGGGAAACCAGGATAAAAGCAAACGATAGGAAGGAGTAAAACAAAAGTGGCAGTCAGAGAAATCAAGGGTTTAAATCTGACATGGCCACAGTAAATAATAATTTTAATAAGTCTAAGAGCGTTTAAAAAAAAACAAGCCGGAAGGCTTTGTGTCTTAATGCGAGGAGCATTCGTAATAAGGTGGATGAATTAGCTGCGCAAATAGAGGTAAACAAATATGATTTGATTGGGATTACGGAAACATGGCTCCAGGGTGGCCAAGGCTGGGAACTCAACATCCAGGGGTATTCAATATTCAGGAAAGATAGGCAAAAAGGAAAAGGAGGTGGGGTAGCATTGCTGGTTAAAGAGGGGATTAACACAATTGTAAGGAAGGATATTAGCTCTGATGATGTGGAATCTGTATGGGTAGAACTGAGAAATACCAAGGGGCAGAAAACGTTAGTGGGAGTGGTATATAGACCTCCAAACAATAATGCGGAGGTTGGGGATGGCATTAAAAGGGAAATTAGAGAAGCGTGCAATAAGGGCACAGCAGTCATCATGGGTGACTTTAATCTACATATAGATTGGGCTAACCAAATTAGTAACAATACTGTGGAGGAGGAATTCCTGGAGTGTTTACGGGATGATTTCCTGGACCAATATGTCGAGGAACCAACTAGAGATCAGGCCATCTTAGACTGGGTATTATGTAATGAGAGAGGATTAATTAGCAATCTTGTTGTACGAGGCCCCTTGGGTCGGAGCGATCATAATATGATAGAATTTTTCATTAAGCTGGAGAGTGAAGTAGTTGACTCAGACGAGGGTCCTGAATTTAAATAAAGGAAACTACGATGGTATGAGGCGCGAGTTGGGTGGGATTGATTGGGGAATGTCACTCAAAGGGTTGACGGTGGATAGGCAACGGCAAACATTCAAAGACTGCATGGATGAACTACAGAATTTGTTCATCCTAGTTTGGCATAAAAATAAAACAAAAAAGGTGACTCAACCGTGGCTAACAAGGGAAATTAGGGATAGCATAATATCCACGGAGAGGAGATATAAATTGGCCAGAAAAAGCAGTAAACCTGAGGATTGGGAGCAGTATAGGATTCAACAAAGGAGGACAAAGGGATTAATTAAGAAGGGGAAAATAGAATGAGAGTAAGCTTGCAGGGAACATAAAAACTGACTGTAAAAGCTCTTATAGATATGTGAAGAGAAAAAGATTGGTGAAGTCAAGCATAGGTCCCTTGCAGTCAGAATCAGAGGAATTTATAATGGGGAACAAAGAAATGGCATACCAATTAAATACATATTTTGGTTCTATCTTCACAAAGGAGGACACAAATAACCTCCCAGAGATGTCGGGGAACATAGGGTCTGACAAAAGGGAGGAACTGAAAGAAATCAGTATTTGTAGGGAAATGGTGTTGGGGAAATTGACGGGATTGAAGGCCGATAAATCCCCAGGGCCTGATAATCTACATCCTAGGGTACTTAAGGAAGTGGCCCTAGAAATAGTAGATGCATTGCTGATGATCTTCCAACATTCGATGGAATCTGGAACAGTACCCATGGATTGGAGGGTAGCTAATGTTACCCTACTGTTCAAAAAAAGGTGGTAGAGAGAAAACGGGGAATTACAGACCGGTAAGCCTGACAACCGTAGTGGGAAAATGCTAGAGTCCATTATGAAAGTTGTAATAGCAGAGCACTTGGAAAACAGTGACAGGATCAGACAATTTCCCGTTTAATGCCATCCCCAACTTCAGCATTACTGTTTGGGGATCTGTATACAACTCCCACTAACGTTTTCTGCCCCTTGGTATTTCTCAGCTCTACCCATACATCATCAGGGCTAATATCCTTCCTTACTATTGTGTTAATCTCCTCTTTAACCAGCAATGCTACCCCACCGCCTTTTCCATTTTGCCTGTCCTTCCTGAATATTGAATGCTCCTGGATGTTGAATTCCCAGCCTTGGTCAACCTGGAGCCATGTCTCCATAATCCCAATTATATCATATCCGTTTACATCTATTTGCGCAGCTAATTCATCCACTTTATTACGAATGCTCCTCGCATTCAGACTCAAAGCCTTCAGGCTTGTTTTTTTTTTAACACTCTTAGATCTTTTAGAATTATTATTTACTGTGGCCATGTTTGATTTACAACCTTGAATTCTCTGACTTCCACTTTTGCTTTTCTTCCTGTCTTTTGCTGCTGTCCTTGCTTCCCTTTCCTCTGTCTCCCTGCACAGTTTGCCAACCCCCTGCCATTTTAGTTTAAACCCTCCCCAACAGCACTAGCAAACACTTCCCCTAGGACATCGGTCCCGGTCCTGCCCAGGTGCAAACCGTCCAGTTTGTACTGGTCCCACCTCCCTCAGAACCGGTTCAATGTCCCAGGAATTTGAATCCCTCCCCCTTGCACCATTCTTCTAACCACGTATTCATCTGAAATATCCTTCTATTTCTACTGACTAGCACGTGGCACTGGTAGCAATCCTGAGGTTACTAGCTTTGAGGTCCTATTTTTTAATTTACCTCCTAAATCCATATATTCAGCTTTTAGGCCCTCATCCCATTTTTTACCTATATCGTTGGCACCTATATGCACCACGACAACTGGCTGTTCACCCTCCCCCTCCAGAATGCCTGCAGCCGCTCCGAGATATCCTTGACCCTTGCACCAGGGAGGCAACATACCATCCTGGAGTCTCGTTTGCAGCCGCAGAAACGCCTATCTATTCCCTTACAATCGATTCCCCTATCACTGTAGCTCTCCCCCTCTTTTTCCTCCTGTCCCGTGCAGCAGAACCACCCATGGTGCCAGGAAGTTGGTTGCTGCTGCCTTCCCCCGATAAGCCATCCTCCCCAACAATATCCAAAGTGGTATATCTGTTTGAGAGGGGGATGGTGCAGGGGACCCCTGCACTACCTGCCTGCGCCTACTACTCTGCCTGGCGGTCACCCATTCCCTTCTTGTCTGTGCAGCCTTTACCTGCGGTGTGACCAACTGATTAAACGTGATATCCACGATGTCCTCAGCATCACGAATGCTCCAGTATGTATCCATTTGCAGCTCCAGCGCCGCAATGCGGTCTGCCAGTAGCTGCAGCTGGATACACTTCCCGCACACATGGTCGTCAAGGACACAGGAACTGTTGCTGATTTCCCACATAGTGCAGGAGGTGCATGCCACGGGGCCGAGCTTTGCTGCCATGACTTGCCCTTTAATTAATTTAAATTAAATCAATACCACCAATTATACTACAATTAAATGATATACTCAAGGGCCCTTGTTTCCTAGCACTCCCCGCTACACAACAGAGACCTTAGAAATTATAACCACAAAATTAAGACCTTATAAACTTTATAAACTATGAACCTTAACTGTCAAACTATAGAGTAGTATAAGTACTCACCCAATCAACTGCTTCCTCCTGCCTGCGTCGTGTTTTGAATCGTGACGTGGCTCTGGAACACCGCCGCCAGTCTGCAAGATTGGAAAGCCTCTGTAAAAAAAGCCTGCAAAAGTGAGTTTAAATACTCACTGAACCTCCGCTCTCACCGCTCCAGATACTGGCCTGACTTTGGCAAACTTATACCTACATTGGAGGCAGTTCAGAGATGATTCACTAGGTTAGTTCCAGAGATGAGGGGTTTACTTATGAGGAAAGGTTGAGCAGGCTGGGCCTATACTCATTGGAATTTGGAAGAATTAGAGGTGATCTTATATGAAACATATAAGATACTGAGGGGGCTCGACTAGGTAGATGCAGAGAGGATGTTTCCCCTCGTGGGGGAATCTAGAACTCTGGGGCATAGTTTCAGAATAAAAGGTCGCCCTTTTAAAACTGAGATGAGGAGGAATTTCTTCTGAGGGTTGTAAATCTCTGGAATTCTCTGCCCCAGAGAGCTGTGGAGGCTGGGTCATTAAATATATTTAAGGTGGAGATAGACAAATTTTTGCAAGATAAGGGAGTGAAGGGTTATGGGGAGCGGGCTGGGAAGTGGCTTTGAGCCCAAGATCAGCCATGATCTTATTGAATGGCGAAGCAGGCTCGAGGGGCCAAGTGGCCTATTCCTGCTCCTATTTCTTATGTTCTTATGTAAACTGTTTTGCCCTGCGCCATATCTTGGGTATCTTATTTTTATCTAGAGCCATCCAGGGGAATATGTTGATGCAGGGTACTTGCAGAGTATTGTACTCCGGGGCCTCAGTGTTAAAGCTCTATCTCAAATCTGTGCTTCCATCTAGCAAGGCTCTGCACTGAGAGACTCTCATTGCTAAATTGACCTATCTTCTTGCCCAGGCCTCTGCTGGTCCCGCTCCACAGACACCCAGGGTGTCTGGGCATTTTTTAATGTACACCTGTTCCAAGTGAGGAAGAATTTTGTCTTTGCCTCTGTTTAGTACTTGGTACTGCAGAGTGGTTGAAATTAGTGGCCTGGAGTTTCTGCTCGGTTGTACTGGTTTTTTCAGCGCAATTCACCCAAAATCGGTGAAATCGGCACAACTGATTGTGGAATTTTAAGAGCAAATTACTTTCAGCACAAATCGAGATTCCGCGATCTTTAACGCTGGTTTAAAAAAATCGTGCTAGAAGCCGGCTCCGCCCACAAAACTGGCCACGCCCCCAGATTGAACTAATCACCATGGTGAGTTTCCTCTAATTATGCTCATTTGCAGGCCTTCGAGGAGGCTCTAAAAATTAAGCATGTTTTTAGGTGCAAGGACACTAATAGGCATATTTTAAAAGCTTTTGAATTTAATTTTTTTTAAATTTACTAAGAAACTGATGACTGTACCCCAATATAACTTGCAAATGCTTCTGTATAGTTTTTTTTAAGTCTTAAACTCAGGTTACTCACAGGTGGTGGACACGACACTCTGATTAAAATGCTTATTTTTTGTGATAAACCCATGTTCAGCTGTAATAATCAAACTGCAACAAGTTGCCGCTCTTAAATATATCAGAATATTTTTTAAAGCAAAAGTTTTTATTTTTAAAAATTACGTTCTAAAATGCTGCCCGATTGCGTGTTGGTTCACGGCAGATATTACATCCGGTGATATGCAAATGAGTTTGAGCGGAAACGAGTGAGGAAAAAACACTTCTCAAAACAAGCGCAATTTGTGCCCGGATTGCAGACTGTGCCCAAAGCAGAAACTCTACCCCAGTGTGTGTAACTGTGGATACAGACTCATTCAACTTTACCCCAGTGTGTGTAACTGTGGATATAGACACATTCAACTTTACCCCAGTGTGTGTAACTGTGGATATAGACGCATTCAACTTTACCCCAGTGTGTGTAATTGTGGATATAGATGCATTCAACTTTACCCCAGTGTGTGTAACTGTGGATATAGACACATTGTATGTCACTGCCTCAATATATTGTCGTTCCTAGTTTAATCATGTTCATATTAAGGAAGAAATGTATTGATTGCTGAAGTGCAGAATAGCAGATATACAGTTTTGTTGAAATAACCTCTTTTTTAAATTCTAGATTGCCCCGATAACCTCTTTAGTCAGTTAAAGACCACGTGCTCGAAAGCCATAAAATGTTGCAAAGAAGTTAACATTTCCTTTCTTTCATACGAATCTCAGGTACTTTAAGTATTTTTTGCTGCTAAAAATAATTTCTGTGCTAAATAACTTGTGTTTATTGCAGCACACTCTAAACAAAGCTGTTTTGTTTTTGCTGTTTGGGTGAGAGCAGTGTAGCAACCTTTCACCTTTTACCCAAGAACAGCAGCAAGGCAGTTAGGTTACATACATTGTAAAAACCTCCCTATAGGGCTTACATTAATGCAAATCCACTTGGATTTTCTTATATTTCAGTTAAGACACATTCTACAGATTTGTTGCATATTTGTTCAATTATACCTGCTTATTTGGGTTAAGTATGCATTTGGAAGCACAACACATTCAGCAGAATCACTTAACGAGCTACAGTTATACAGAAAGGCATTAAAGTTCTCATTTGAATGATGCTGCGTTCAAGACTTTGTGTGCCATTAGTTATCCTTTAGCCCTCGAACCTTGTAGAGATACATTCCACTAAACATTTCGGCCTTTTCATTTATTTATATAGCCATTTAATTTTGGCATGATATTTGCTTTCCTGTGCACAAGACTTTTACCTCACTAGATACAGAGTGTACTCAAATCTGTGAACAACTTGTTACTGTCAATGTTGCTACAGTACTTGGTTGGCTAATGGATGAGATCTGATTCTTGTTTCTTGTGATTCCAGGATGCCAAAAAACCATCAAGGCCATGCATAGCTGCCCCATTTTTTTGTTGGCTCTCATTCCCAAAAACCTGCCCTTCCCCACCCCCCTTGGGAAAGACAAGAAAAAACACAAGAAACCTGCAGTCAATTCAGGAATTCTCTGTTCAAAGTTCCTCTCCAATCCCCCAGAAGTGATCAGCTAAGCCCCAGAAGCCCCAAACCCAATAGTTGGTTTCCAGAATAATTAGTTTTGCCTTTCATATTCCGTAATCACCTAATTTTCCAAGAATTTGTCGAACATGTCACTGAGAAGGAAAGGCCATTTTTTTCCCCTTCTGCGGCCAAGCTGACAGAGGCTGGCAAACTCACTCAAAGCAAGAGGCTAAAGTATGAACACTAGCCAAGGTCAGAATTCAAGCTTGGTCTGTCTGTCTTGGTGAAAAGACAAATCTCTAGTGTTTGGGATCCAGAGTTATATATGTCTGATCAGCACAAAGTGATTTGGATGGAAAGGAAGTGTTGACCGCCTCATTAAATTGAGTGGAAGTATTGAGGAGGGAAACAGCAGTTTCCTTAGGGAAATGGCAGTGAGAGCACACACTTAGAAGAGATTGCAATCTAAATTGTGAAAGGAATATGGCTGGATGGCTGTCAATAGTCTTAGTGAGGAAAGCTAAATTTAACATTACAGCAATATATTTTTCATATGTAGAGGATGAGGCCATTGTCGGGCCTTATCCTGGAGCCATCCTTTTAAGATGAGCTGCAGTTAATGACCTAGAATTTGCTGGAGCGGGGCATCTCACGATGAGTGTCGTGAGTTATAAAGTCATAACGGCACAGAAGGAGGCCATTCGGCCCATCGAGTCCGTGCCGGCTCTCTTTTTAGAGCAATCCAGTCAGTCCCATTACCCCGCTCTATCCCCGGAGCCCTGCAAGTTTATTTTCCTAAAGTGCCTATGCAGTCTCCCCTTGAAAACATTGAGTGTCTCCGCTTCCACCACTTCCATCGGCAGCGAGTTCCAGGTCCTCGCCACTCGCTGGGTAAAAAAGTTTTCCCTCACGTTCCCCCCCCCCCCCCCCCTCACCACTCGCTGGGTAAAAAAGTTTCCCCTCCCCCCCCCCCCCCCCCCCCCCCCCATATCTCTTGCCCAAAACCTTAAATCTGTGTCCCCTAGTCCTTGTACCATTGACTAGTGGGAACAGCCTTTCCCGTCTAACCTATCCAAACCCGTCATAATCTTGTACACCTCTGTCAAATCACCCGTCAACCTCCTTTGCTCTAATGAAATTGAGTTGGGGTTTTTTTCATCACCCTTCAGCTCCAATTCATTTTACAGCACAAATCACTGGAACTGAGAGTTGGCAACGGGCATCTGGAACCTTGGTGAACAACGGGGCCAATAGTCTATCTCCTTAACCAATAAGATTTAAGGATAGAGAAAGAAACCGAGCGAAAGATGGAGAGGGAAATCGGGTTAATTCGAGTCAAATTAGATAGAGAGAAATAAGGAGAGGGAAAGAAAGATTGGATTATGAGAGAGAGAGAGAGAGAGAGAGAGAAAAGAGACAAAGGAAAAGTAAGACATTTTTAAATTAAAATTTGATTTTTAAAATACCTCTAGGAACAATTTACTACCTGCAGGAATGAGACTCCACCATGTCAAATTGTTCCCTTTCCGGGCCTCTGAGGTTTAGTGGCGTTGCATAAAATAAATCTCGTCATTAAAGGGATGCTTGCGTTGTGAAATATCAGCCCTAACTTTTTTGCGGCTAGATCAAGTCGTATTTACTGCGCAGATCCAGCAATTTCTTGAAACTCATGGGGAAGTTGACGATGCAATCCCATTTTTGCGAGGCTAGTGGCAGACTCCCGATTCGCAACTCGCGGCATATCTCTTCCTCGCCACAAATTGCTGGTTATTTTACACACTACTAAGGGTGTGCGCCTTTAACTCACCATTATTTTGCCAGCAAATACTGGCCCATTGCTTTCTAAGTAAAGTTACAGAAATCTTGAAGTAACTACCATTTTAAGTACTAAACCTGAACTCTTCTCTCCGCTCTAGCTTGGAATAGCAGCAGTTCAGTGTTTTCAAGGAATTAGAGGCTCACATCATGGCAAAATATTTTGCTGCTTAAATAATTAGGAACATTTGTTGCATCAACATCTCATTTTTGCTGTTTATTTGTGATGTATTCTTTCCTTGTGTTTCACATTTTAGCTGTGGATCCTTTACAACTGTTGCCAAAATAAAATGCTGGCATAAATTGAATATTGCACGATCAGATTCTGAAGTGGTGGGTGGTAACACCACGTTTCACAGGGATCTCGGTTACAATGATCCTATAAATGTTCTTTTCACTTTAATCTCATGGGACATTTAGATGGGGGGGGGGGGCAGTTTTTTGATGTGCCATCAATCTGTCTGCCAACTTGTTTTCTCAAATGAAACATTCAGCGGATTTTTAAAAGGTGCTTTGCCGCACTTCATCCTCTCAGCTTGGGAAGGGAAAGTGACCTATTTATTTCTCTCTCCTAGGTCTCTGCCCAATGACATTCTGGAAGTAGCTATTCAGTAGGGTAATTTTACCCTACAAAGAAAAATTGCCACACAAAATTGGGAGGTGGGGGGAAGGCAATAATTTTTAATTTAACAATCAAAGTTCAGAAAGTAGGACAAGGGCACTTCTAAAAATGGGCATGCTTGAGTGAGCAAACTGCTCTTTTGCTTGACTCTGCACATCATTGGTTTCAAGGGCCTTTTGTTACCTCTAGACTTGACTATTCCAGCGCATTCCTGGCTGGCCCACATTCTACCCTACGTAAACTTGAGGTCATCCAATACTCGGCTGTCCGTGTCCTAACTCGCACCAAGTCCCGTACACCCATCACCTCTGTGCTCGCTGACCTACATTGGCTCCCGGTTAAGCAGCGCCTCGATTTCAAATTTCACATTCTTGTTTTCAAATCCCTCCATGGCCTGGCTCCTTCCTATCTCTGTAATCTCCTTCAGCCCCACAACCCCCCGAGATATCTGCGCTCCTCTAATTCTGCCCTCTTGTGCATCCCTGATTATAATCGTTCAACCATTGGTGGCTGTGCCTTCTGTTGCCTAGGCCCTAAGCTCTGGAATTCCCTGCCTAAACCTCTCTGCCTCGCTACCTCTCTTTCCTCCTTTAAGACGCTCCTGAAAGCCTACTACTTTGACCAAGCTTTTGGTCATCTGCCCTAATTTCTCCTTATGTGCTTGGTGTCAAATTTTTTGTCTTTTAATATTCCTGTGAAGTGCCTTGGGACATTTTACTAGGTTAAAGGCACTATATAAATACAAGTTGTTGTTGTTGTTGAGTTGACAGATGGAAGAATGATTGGCACCAACGGAATTGGAACAATGTGTGCAGCAATGTTCGCTTCCTAAAAGGAAATTCTACTAAATTATAAAGACCAAAGAATGGCTCTTGTGGCTGAAGTACATTTAATTTATAGGAGACAAGTTAAGATGTATTGAAACACAAACTATCTAGGAATAATTGAAATATTATTCACATTAACAATGCTTTTCAAGGATTCTAATGTGTGATTTCCAGTTCTGTGACTGCCTTGTCTGTATAATATTAGTATGGTCCATGAAATGCATTGTGGTTGACCGATATATTATGAAAACAAAGCACTTAGTTTAATGATGTGTGTGAAATTGTGTATCGAGAGATCACAGAATCACAGAATCCCCACAGTGCAGATAGAGGCCATTTCGGCCCATCGAGCCTGCACCGACACATATCTCACCCTATCCCCGTAACCCCACGTATTTAATCCCCCTAACACTAAGGGTCAATTTATCATAGCCAAATCAACCTAACCCGCACATCTTTGGACTGTGGGAGGAAACCGGAGCACCCGGAGGAAACCCACGCAGACACAGGGAGAATGTGCAAACTCCACACAGACAGGTATTGTGAAATCTGCCTGAGGCTGGTATACATGCCAACTGCCCACATTTTCAGGGCAGTGTCTGTTTGTCTGCCTTTATGAACAAAAATCAGCAGCGCTCCTTCCCCCACTCCCAATACAGCTTGTGGTTTTTGCCCTTCAGTGCTGCTTAGAATCATAGAAACATAGAATAGTACAGCACAGAAGGAGAACCATTCGGTCCATCAAGTCTTCACTGGCTCTTTCGAAGAGCAATCCAATTAGTCACACTCACCCGCACTTTCCCCATATCCCTGCTATTTTTTCTTCAAGTATTTATCCAATTCACTTTTGAAGGCTAGTATTGAATCTGTATCCACCACCCTATCAGGCAGTGCATTCCAAATCCAAATCACTCGTTGCATAAAAGTGTCTCTCCTCATGTCACCTCTGGTTCTTCTACCAATCACCTTAAATCTGTGCTCTCTGATTATCAACTCTTCAGCAATTGGAAACAGTTTCTCTTTATTTACTCTATCTAAACCCTTCATGATTTTAAACACCTCTATCAAATCTCCTCTTAGCCTTCTCTGCTCTAAGGAGAACAACCCAATCTTCTCCAGTCTATCCACGTAACTGTAATCCCTCATCCCCAGAACCATTCTAGTAAATCTCTTTGTACCCTCTCCAAACTATTCACATCCTTCCTAAAGTGTGGTGCCCAGAATTGGACACAATACTCCAGCTGGGGCCGAACTAGTGTTTTATATAGGTTTAGCATAACTTCCTGTCTTGTACTCTCTGTCTCTATTTATAAAGCCCAGGATCCCAAATGCTTTATTCACTGCTTTGTTAACCTCTCCTGCCACCTTCAAAGATTTGTGCACAGACACTCCCAGGTGTCTCTGTTCATGCACCCCAATGTTCCTGTTAAGCTGCACAGCCACACAGCGGTATGGAGCTCCCACAGGCCGCTCGCTGGCTTTTCAGTTGTAATAACCACGCGTGAACATTTGAATGGGCTGCGCAGCCACATAATAAGGCCGTGCACCCAAAAGAAAATTACAGGGAACATTGCTTGCACCCTCTTTAAAATTGTACCATTTAGTGTGTATTGTCTCTCCTTATTCTTCCTACCAAAATGTATCCCCTCACAACTTCCTGTGTTGAATTCCACCAGCCATGTGTCCGTCCATTCCACCAGCCTGTCTATGTCCTCTTGACATCTATTACTATCTTCCTCACTGTTTACTACGCTTCCAAGTTTTGTGTATTCTGCAAATTTCAAAATTGTGCCTTGTACCTCTAATTCCAAGTCATTAATGTATATCAAAAAAAAGCAATGGTCCTAGTACTGAACCCTGAGAAACACCACTGTATACCTTCCTCTAGTCTGAAAAACATTCATTAACCACAACTCTCTTTCTGTCCCTTAGCCAATTTTGTTTCTCTGAAAGAAGAGGTAGTTGAGATACTGGATGGGATAAAAATTGATAAAAGAGGAGATACTAGAAAGGCTGGCTGGCTACTTAAAGTAGATATGTCGCCAGGACCGGATGGGATGCATCCTAGGATGCTGAGGGAAGTAAAAGTGGAAATTGCGGAGGTACTGACCATAATTTTCCATGGCAGAATGGATACGAAATTGGCTAAGTGACAGGAAACAGAGTAGTGGTGAACGGTTGTTTTTCGGACTGGAGGAAGGTACACAGTGGGGTTCCCCAGGAGTCAGTACTAGGACCACTGCTTTTCTTGATCTATATTAATGACTTGGACTTGGGTGTACAGGGCACAATTTCGAATTTTGCAGATGAGACAAAACTTGAAAGTATAGTGAACAGTGAGGAGGATAGTGATAGACTTCAAGAGGACATAGACAGGCTGGTGGAATGGGCGGACACGTGGCAGATGAAATTTAACGCAGAAAAGTGCAAAGTGATACATTTTGATAGGAAGAACGAGGAGAGGCAATATAATCTAAAGGGTACAATTCTAAAGGAGGTGCATGAACAGAGAGACCTGGGGGTATATGTGCACAAATCATTGAAGGTGGCAGGGCAGGTTGAGAAAGCGGTTGAAAAAGCATACGGGATACTGGGCTTTATAAATAGAGGCACAGAGTACAAAAATGAGGAAGTTGTGATGAACCTTCATAAAACACTGGTTTGGCTTCAACTGGAGTATTGTGTCCAATTCTGGGCACCACACTTTAGGAAGGATGTGAAGGTGCAGAAAAGATTTACAAGAATGGTTCCAGGAATGAGGGACTTCAGTTACGTGGATAGACTGGAGAAGCTGGGGTTCTCCTTAGAGCAGAGAAGGTTAAGAGGAGATTTGATAGAAGTGTTCAAAATATTGAGGGGTGTAGATAGAGAGAAACTGTTCCCATTGGTGGAAGGGCCGAGAACCAGAGGACACAGATTTAAGGTGATTGGCAGAAGAACCAAAGGCGACATGAGGAAAAACTTTTCACGCAGTGAGTGGCTAGGATATGTAATTCACTGCCTGAAAGGGTGGTGGAGGCAGATTCAATCGTGGCATTCAAAAGGAAAAGAATTTGCAGGGTTATGGGGAATGGGCAGGGGAGTGGGACTAGCTGAAGTGCTCTTGCAGAGAGTTGGCATGGGCCAAATGGCCTCCTTCTGTGCTGTAACCATTCTATGATTCTATGCTGCTACTGCCCCTTTTATCCCATGGACTTCAATTTTGCTAACAAGCCTAATATGTGATACTTTATCAAACGCCTTTTGAAATTCCATATACGCAACATCAACTGCACTGCTCTCATCCACCCTCTCTGTTACTTCATCAAAAAACTCAAATCAAATTAATCAAACATGATTTGCCCTTAACAAATCTGTGCTGACTCTCCTTTATTAGTCCATGCTTGTCCGAGTGGATGTTAATTTTCTCCTGGATTATTGTTTCTAAAAGCTTCCCCATCACCAACGTTAAACTGACTGGTCTGTAATTGCCAGGTTTATCCTTCTCCCCTTTTTTGAACAAGGGTGTAACCGTTGCAATCTTCCAGTCCTTTTGAGACTGCCCCTGTATCTAAGGAGGATTGGAAGATTGTGGTCAGCACCTCTGCAATTTTTACCCTTCCCTGAGAAACCTAGGATGCATCCCATCCGGACTGGGTGACTCATCCACTTTATGTACTGCCGGCCATTCTAGTACCTCCTCTGTCAATTTTTATCTCATCCAGTATCCTGACAACCACCTCATTTACCATAGCTTTGGCAAAGTCATCTTCCTTGGTAAATCTTTCTCTACATTATCCTGGGCACATTGCCAAATGTTTACCTGGATATCTGGGCGAGTGAAAATACTTTTACAGTCATAGGGATTTGGGACTCGCCTATGAGAGTAATCAAAAAGATGGAAGCCAAAAAATCTAGATTAAGAGTAGAAAATATGTAAAAATGTTAGTGCAGGATTTGCTGCTTCTGAAACTGTGTTGGCTGCCACTTATATATGTTATGCGCTCACGTGTGACCACTAAATTTGTTCCTAGTGATCAATTCAGTTATTTTGCCAGTTGTTGATGAAAGACTAATGGGTCTGTAATTATTGGGGTAGTTTTATTGTCTGTCTTGAAAATAAGTGCCACATTGGCTTAATTTCAATTGAATGGGACCTCCCCCGTATTTATTGAGTCCTCCATGCTGACTGTTAGCACTTCATAGAATCATGCCAAGTCTCACTTAGCATCCTTTGGTATATAGCATCCAGCCTTGGACATGTATTGGATTTTAGCCCCTAAATCTTGGATGTCTATGCAAGTGATATCAAAATCATTAGGCGTACCTGTTAACATTTATTTTTCTTCCACCCTCAACCAGGTGTTCACCTTTGACATTCCTGACGCATTTCACTCTATTTATAGTCCAACATCAACAGATAAAAATAACACAATGGAGATGGTGGCTGAGAAAATTGTGACACTGTGTGCAACTTTGGATGAAAATCCTGGAGTGCGATATAGAAAGGAGCGTGGAAATGATTACAGGTCCATTTTGACTTTTTTTTAAAGGAGTGTAGATGAACTCTTTGTTCTCCTTGATTTAATAGCCAATGAATGAATGAATTGCACTATCAAAATTTAGTTTCCAGTGTCTTTTTGGTGTGTGATGGTGACTCCATAATCTATTCTATGACTACACATTTAATTTGGACTACCTGAAACCAGCAAAGTTCTAATGCAACAACTTGATTTAAATTATGTTATATAGTTTCACTTCATCGCTCTGATTCCCAATGGCTCTTAGTAAATTTCTTGCCCTATGTGCAGTTGAGTCATATAAAGGAGGTCAATGGTTCTATTACCCTCTCAAACAGGGCAATTGCTGTAATTGGCCTCCGAATCCCTGGCCTAGGAGGGGGGAAATTGGCTCGAGTGCCTGCCTGCTCCTGTTTGCATGTGTGGACATTGGATAAGGACAGGATCAGGTTTCCTGTGAATGCCCCCTCTGAGTGAACGGCCTGCCAACACTCGCTCCCTGTCTAGGTTCACAGATGAAGAATGGCCACTTATGCAAGGTACAGTACAGGAAACTCTTTGGTATCTGGTACCGGGATGGTGCCGGTTGATTAAAAATTCTGGATGACAGAGAGGGTTATCTACCGAGGCTATTTTTAACAAACAAAAATAAAAAAAATCAAGAAATGTGCAGTATACAGTAATTGGGTACTCACCTACAGAATGTTGTGTTAAATGGATGGTGGAAGATGCTTGATTAAGTACAGTACTGCCAGTTGAGGGTAATCCATAACTCTTTAATTACTTAACAGTCAAACAAAACTTATACAGACAGTATACAGTACTGTAGTTGACTGTACACTTATTCCAAGTCAGCTGGTTCATCAGGAATATCCATGCCAGCTGGGTCATCAGGATCATGCACTTCAACAGATTCTTCAGGCACTTCCACTGCTTCAACTCTTTTGGAAGCTTTCTTAAACATGTCCCGAATGTCTGCTTGCGCAACCCTTTGCCCCTACCCAAGCACTGAATCCTGTTGCAAGAGATGCAGATCATCATCATAATAAAGCAAGTCGGCTTCCTTCCATTCTGAACCACCAACAGCGCCAAGAAGCCGCATAGTGGCAGTTTGGAGAACTACCCCCACTGACTAACTCGGCCACCGCGGAAGACTCTGACTCGGCAACATTTCCAGTTATTGAGGTGTTGTTTTCGGAGTATGAATTTTGCCGTTTAATAGAGAATTCCGGATATTTAGGTGCCGTTTAAACGAGAGTTTCCTGTAGTGTGTCTGGGTTCTGTGGAAGCATACCCCAGCATGAGTCAGCATCTTCAGGAGGGGAGATAATTGGAGAATAAAGGAAAAGATTCTTTGGTACTAACATTGTGTTAACACCCAAAAATCATCTTGGGAAACGTTGCTGTGTGGCAGGATGTGGGTGTGTACTTAGAATGCACTGCACTCACTTCTTGTCTCTGTCATGTGGAGGCTCTGCCCTTTCCCATAGGGAAGGGGGAAAATCCGAGGGCAAGTTACCTACCCATGCCATTTATACATGCAGGCAGGTGGCTCAAGAGTAGCATCGCCGAGACTCGAACAAATTATCCATTTTGTCAGCCAGGGAATTGCCTCGTGAAGAAAATGACTAAAAGGAGCTACTTAAAATGGGGCGAACTGTACATTCTCCACTGCACAAAAATTGTACGGCTCTGTTGCTAAGTACAGTACACAGACTGCATTGTGACCTGTGCAAACCGAACCTTGGCCCACCTTGGTGTGTGTGATTCAACTGTACATAGGGCAACAAACTTGCTAACAGCCATTGGGAACCAAAGTACCCTTTAACCATGTAAAGGAGATAGAAAGAAAAACTTTTATTAAGAAAGGTAGCTAATTGGGAGGTACATCAATTACCAGAAATTAGGTGTGTACTTTCTACTGAATATTTTTGGGTGTAGCATTCTACTCATGGTTTATCATCTTTTAACAGAACTAATGTAGCTGTAAATTTGAACATTTGTTGCCAGAATTGCAAATTTAACTGTTACACAGTTTCATTATGTGTAATACCTGTAGTTAGGTAACTTTCTTACTAAAAGATTGAACTTTAAAACTTGTTTTGTACATGCTGTTGTTGCAGTTATTTTCTAATAGAACAGGGATTGTAATCTACTGTTTGACTTGGTTCCTATTTGTTGACCGCAGATTGTTAGTTCACAAGATAAACATGGATGAGGAAGAACATAAGAACATGAGAAATACGAGTAGGCCAATCGGCCCCTCGAGCCTGCTCCACCATTCAATAAGATCATGGCTGATCTGATCCTAACCTCAAATCTTCTATCACTCTCCATCCCACCCGAACCCATGTGATCTCCCGGGAGAGGCGAAAAACCAGCTTAAAAAATCCAATGGCCAATTTGGGAGAAAAAATCTGGGAAATTCCTCTCCGACCCATCTAGGCGATCGAAACTCGTCCAGGAGATCACTCTGTCCCTATATTTTCTACAGTACTTACCTTCTGTAAAGGCGATCTCCACCCCAGCCAGGAACAGGAATAAAACCATCTCCTGAAATCGAACACAGAGTTAGAACACAAGAAGAAGGAGCAGAACCAGGCTACACGGCCCCTGGGCCCGCTCCACTACCCACAGGGCCATGACCATTCCGAACCTAGACTCATGTCCAATTTCCTGCCCGCTCCCCGTAACCCTTAATTCCCTTTACTTCTAGGAAACTATCTATTTCTGTTTTAAATTTATTTAATGATGTAGCTTCCACAGCTTTCTGGGACAGCAAATTCCACAAACCTACCACCCTCTGAGTGAAGAAGTTTCTCCTCATCTCAGTTTTGAAAGAGCAGCCCCTTAGTTCTAGTTTCACCCATCATTGGGAACATCCTCACCGCAGCCACCCGATCAAGCCCCTTCACAATCTTATATGTTTCAATAAGATCGCCTCTCATTCTTCTGAACTCCAATGAGTAGAGTCCCAATCTACTCAATCTCTCCTCATATGTCAACCCCCTCATCCCCGGGATTAACCGAGTGAACCTTCTTTGTACTGCCTCGAGAGCAAGTATGTCTTTTCTTAAGTATGGACACCAAAACTGTATGCAGTATTCCAGGTGCGGTCTCACCAATACCTTGTACAACTGCAGCAATACCTCCCTGTTTTTATATTCTATCCCCCTAGCAATAAAAGCCAACATTCCATTGGCCTTCTTGATCACCTGCTGCACCTGCATACTAACTTTTTGAGTTTTGTGCACCAGGACCCCCAGATCCCTTTGTACTACAGTACTTTCCAGTTTCTTGCCATTAAGATAATAACTTGTTCTATGATTTTTCCTGCCAAAGTGCATAACCTCACACTTTCCAGTATTGTATTCCATCTGCCAAATCTCTGCCCACTTACTTAGCCTGTCTATGTCCCGTTGCAGGTTTTTTATGTCTTCCTCACTCACTACTTTCCCTCCCATCTTTGTATCATCTGCAAACTTTGATATGTTACACTCGGTCCCCTCCTCCAAATCATTAATATAGATTGTAAAGAGTTGGGGACCCAGCACTGACCCCTGCGGAACACCACTAGTTACTAATTGCCAGTCTGCGAATGAACCATTTATCCCAACTCTCTGCTTTCTGTTAGAGAGCCAATCCTCCACCCACGCCAGAATATTACCCCCAATCCTGTGATTTTTTTATCTTGAGCAGTAATCTTTTGTGTGGCACCTTGTCAAATGCCTTTTGGAAGTCTAAATACACTACGTCTACTGGTTCTCCTTTATCCACCCTGTATGTTACTTCCTCAAAGAACTCAAGCAAATTTGTCAAACATTACTTCCCCTTCATGAAACCATGCCCAGTTTGTCCTATTAAATTATGTTTATCCAAATGTCCCGTTACTGTCTCCTTAATAATGGACTCGACATTTTACCAACCACAGATGTTAGGCTAACAGGTCTATAGTTTCCAGCCTTCTGCCTACTACCCTTTTTAAATAAGGGTGTTACATTAGCAGTTTTCCAATCTGCCGGGACCTTTGCTGAGTCCAGGGAGTTTTGGAAAATTACCAATGCATCCACAATCCCTACCGCCACTTCCCTCAAGACCCTAGGATGTAAGCCATCAGATCCAGGGGATTTATCCGGCTTAAGTCCCATTATTTTACCAAGTACCACTTCCTTAGTGATTTTAATCGTATTTAGCTCCTCTCCCCCTAGAGCCCCGTGTTTGTCCAGTGTTGGGATATTCTTAGTGTCCTCTACTGTAAAGACTGAGACAAAATATTTGTTCAGCGTTTTTGCCATCTCCATGTTTCCCACCATTAATTTCCCAGTCTCATCCTCTAAGGGACCAACATTTACTTTAGCCACCCTGTTTCTTTTTATATAACTATAGAAACTTTTGCTATCCGTTTTTATATTTTTTGCTAATTTACTTTCATAATCTATCTTCTCTTTCGTAATCAATCTTTTAGTTATTTTTTGCTATCTTTTAAAGACTTCCCAATCTTCTATCCTCCCACTAGATTTGGCTACCTTATATGCCCTTGTTTTTAGTCGGATACTATCCTTAATTACTTTACTTAGCCACGGATGGCTAGCTTTTCTTTTACACCCCTTTTTCCTCAGTGGAATATATATTTTTTGGAAGTTGTAAAATAACTCCTTAAATGTACACCACTGATCATGTACTGTCTTATCCTTTAATCTATTTTCCCAGTCCACTCTAATCAATTCTGCTCTCATACCTTCATAGTCTCCTTTATTCAAGCTCAGCACGCTTGTTTGAGATCCAACCTTCTCACCCTCTAATTGAATATGGAATTCAACCATGTTATGGTCACTCATTCCAAGGGGATCCTTTACTAGGACATTTTTAATTAATCCTGTCTCATTACACAGGACCAAATCTAAGGTTGCTTGCCCCCTGGTCGGTTCAGTTACATACTGCTCAAGAAACCCATCCCTAATACACTCAATGAACTCATCCTCAAGGCTGCTCTGCCCAATTTGATTTGTCCAGATAATATGATAGTTAAAATCCCCCATAATTATAGATGTTCCCTTATTACAAGCCTCCACTATTTCCTGATTAATACTCCGTCCAACAGAGTTGCAACTGTTCGGAGGCCTATAGACTACGCCCACTAGTGTTTTTTTCCCCTTATTATTCCTTATCTCCACCCAAACTGTTTCACTATCCTGCTCCTTTGACCCAATATCATTTCTCTATTAGTGATTCCTTCCTTTATTAACATAGCCACCCCACCTCCCCTTCCTTCCTGCCTGTCATTCCTGATTGTTAAATACCCTGGTATGTTTAATTCCCAGTCATGGTCACCCTGCAGCCATGTTTCTGTAATGGCCACAAGATCATACCCATATGTAGTTATTTGTGCCGTTAACTCATTCATTTTGTTACGAATGCTATGTGCATTCAGATAAAGAACTTTCAAATATGTTTTGTGACACTTAGTTCCTGTTTTTTCCCCTTTTATTACTTTACCTTTTACTCTACCTTCTGTCTCTTCCTGACACGTTCTGTTTTTTAATTCCCCCACTGCTACCTAAGTCTATGACCTTCTCCGTTGTCATTTCTATTATTTGCTCTCTAGAAACCGCCCCCCCACTAATTAGTTTAAAGCCCTCTCTACAGCCCTAGTTATATGATTCGCCAGGACTCTAGTCCCAGCACTGGCCAAGTGGAGTCCGTCCCAATGGAACAGCTCCCTCCTGTCCCAGTACTGGTGCCAGTGTCCCAAGAAGCAAAACCCATTTCTCCCACACCAGCCTTTGAGCCACGCATTTAACTCTTTAATTTTATTTATCCTAGCCAAATTCGCTCGTGGCTCAGGTAATAACCCAGAGATTATTACCCTTGAGGTTCTGTTTTTTAATTTCACCCCTAGCTGCTCATACTCCTTTAACAGAACCTTCTTCCTTGTCCTATCTACGTCGTTTGTACCAACATGGACCACGACAACTGGATCCTCCCCCTCCCACTCCAAGTTTCTTCCAGCCCAGAAGAGATGTCCTTAACCCTGGCACCGGGCAGGCAACACAGCCTTCGGGACTCCCGCTCTTGACTGCAGAGAACCCTATCTATCCCCCTAATGATACTATCCCCTACCACTACAACATTTCTTTTTACCCCCTCCACTTGAATGGCCCCCTGTACCACGGTGCTGTGGCCAGGTTGCTCATCCTCCCTGCAGTCCCCGCTCCCGCCCTCACAGGGAGTAAAAACCTCAATCCTGCTTGACAAGAGCAAGGGCTGCGGCTCCTTCAACACTACCTCCTGGATCCCTGTACCTGCCTCACTCATAGTCACACCGTCCTGTCCCTGACCACGGACTACATCTGCAGTAATTAATTTCATAGGTGTGACCATCTCCTGAAACACTGAGTCCAGGAACTTCTCCCCCTCCCTGATGTGTCGCAGTGTCTGAAGCTCGGTCTCAAGCTCTTTAACATGGAGCTTGAGTTCCTCTAGCAGCAAACACTTATTGCAAATGTAATCACCGTCAGCCTCAATGGGGTCCACCAGCTCCCACATTTTGCAACCGTGACACATCACCTGTTCACCCATATCTATGTAATTAATTCAATTTCTTATTATTAGTTATGAAGACCCTCTGCCCCGATATAGATGATAATATTACACCACTATTTAATAGGACTTACCAACTTAAAGGTATAGAAGAGAAGGAAGAGGACCTACCAACCAGCTGATCACCAACCTCCCTCGTGAATGCTGTCTGGGGGACCTGTCTGGTTGAATTGTCTCGCTGCTCCGCTTCCGCAGTGTTGGATTAGCCTGAGAGAGGGAAGCAAAACAGAGCAAAAAGCACCCCCTCACCTCCCACTTGCCCGAACTCTGCCACTTACCAAACTCTACTTACACTCAATGCGACTTGCACTCAGCCTACCGCACTAAGCCCGCCCCTTTTTATACCCGGATTCTACTTCCGGTTTAAACTCCCCAACAGCTTAATTTACTTTTTTTTTTAAAATAAATTAAAAAAAATTAAACTTGCTTCAAATAATTAACTTTTTTACTCACTAAAATTCAGTAAATGCACTTAAAAGACTTTTTCTGCCACTTACCAAACTCTGCTTAAACTCAATGCGATTTGCACTTCAGGTCATCTTAATTCATGCATCTAAAATGACCCTCATTTGTTGAGCACAAATTGTAAATGAACAACTGATCCCACCTCCACCCAAATCCTGTGTAAATGCAAAAGGGCATTCCGTGGTGGTGGGAAATGGGTGGTAGCGGATCTGTTGCCCATTATACACCCTGCCTCATTTTCCTTTCCAATTAGTGGAAGGGAAAATCGGGCAGGGTGTATGACGGGCAGCCGATCCATTAGAGGTTGTTTTCTGCCGTCACTGAAAGCTAAAATCGGTCCTAAGAATGACTAAGAATATCGAAAAACTGAATTAAAATCTAAACACAGGTTGGTCTCCAAATTTGCAGACGACACAAAGCTGGGTGGGCATGTGTGCTGTGAGGAGGATGCAGTGAAACTACAGGATGATTTGGACAGGTTGGGTGATTGGGCAGAAGCATGGCAGATGCAATATAATGTGGATAAATGTGAGGTTATCCACTTTGGTGGCAAAAACAGGAAGGCAGATTATTATCTGAATGGCAATAGATTGGGGGAAGGGGAAGTGCAACGAGACCTGGGTGTCCTTGTGCACCAGCCGCTGAAGGTAAGCATGCAGGTGCAGCAGGCAGTTAAGAAGGCAAATGGTATGTTGGCCTTCGTAGCGAGAGGCTTTGAGTACAGGAACAGGGATGTCTTGCTGCAGTTGTACAGGGCCTTGGTGAGACCGCACCTTGAGTATTGTGTGCAGTTTTGGTCACCTTACCTGAGGAAGGACGTTCCTGCCGTGGAGGGAGTGCAGCGAAGATTCACCAGGCTGATACCTGGGATGGCATAAATGACATATGAGGAGAGAGTGGGTCGATTGGGCTTGTACTCGCTGGAGTTTAGAAGAATGAGAGGGGATCTCATTGAAACTTATAAAATTCTGACAGGACTGGACAGACTAGATGCAGGAAGGATGTTTCCGATGGTCGGGGAGTCCAGAACCAGGGGTCACAGTCTAAGGATAAAGGGTATGCCATTTAGGACAGAAATGAGGAGGAGTTTCTTCACCCAGAGAGTGGTGAACCTGTGGAATTCTCTACCACAGAAGGCAGTAGATGCCAATTCATTAAATATATTCAAGAAGGAGTTGGATATATTTCTTAAGGCTAAAGGGATCAAGGGGTATGGGGAGAAAGCAGGGACCAGGTACTGAATTTGGATGATCAGCCATGATCACATTGAATGGCGGAGCAGGCTCGAGGGGCCGAATGGCCTACTCCTGCTCCTATCTTCTATGTCTATGGTCTGCATTTGAAAAATTATAACTTGGTTATAATTGGACAGAACATTACTTATGAAGGCTCATACCCAAAATATGGTATTTTTCTTTCTGATTCTGACTGACTTGCTGTCCATCATCAGCATTTTCTGTATTTATTTAAGGTTTCGCATCGTTTGACTCCTCCGTTGGTTGTGTCATCTGCAGCTGTTTTCTTCTGCAGTCTTATTTTATGCGTTGGCATTATTTTGGAATTAAGGTGTTGCAGGCCATGGAGTCATGGAGCACAGAAAGAGGCCCATCGTGTCCGCGCCGGCCATCAAGCCCTATCTATTCTAATCCCATTTTCCAGCACTTGGTCCGTAGCCTTGTATGCTATGGCATTTCAAGTGCTCATCTAAATGCTTCTTGAATGTTGTGAGGGTTCGTGTCTCTACCACCCTTTCAGGCAGTGAGTTCCAGATGCCAACCACTCTCTGGGTGAAAAAGTTTTTCCTCAAATCCCCTCTAAACCTCCTGCCCCTTATCTTGAAACTATGCCCCCTGGTTATTGACCCCTCTACTAAGGGTAAAGGTTCCTTTCCATCTACTCCCCTCATAATTTTGTACACCTCAATCAGGTCCCCCCTCAGCCTTCTCTGCTCTAAGGAAAACAACCCCAGCCTGTCCAGTCTCTCTTCATAGCTGAAGCGCTCCAGCCCAGGTAACATCCTGGTGAATCTCCTCTGCACCCTCTCCAATGCAATCACATCCTTCCTATAGTGTGGCGACCAGAACTGCACACAGTATTCTAGTTGTGACCAAACTAGCGTTTTGTACAGCTCCATCATAACCTCCCTACTCTTATATTCTATGCCTCGGCTAATGAAAGCAAGTATCCCATATGCCTTCTTAACCACCTTATCTACCTGTCCTGTTGCCTTCATGGATCTATGTACATGCACACCAAGGTCCCTCTGATCCTCTGTCCTTCCGAGGGTCCGACCATTCATTGTGTATTCCCTTGCCTTGTTAGTCCTCCCGAAATGCATCACCTCACACTTCTCAGGGTTAAATTCCATTTGCCACTGTTCTGCCCATCTAACCAACCCGTCTATATCGTCCTGTAGCCTGAGACTTCCCTCCTCGCTATTTACCACTCCACCAATTTTCGTGTCATCTGCGAACTTACTGATCATACCTCCTACATTCATATCTAAATCATTAATGGTGGTGGCTGAGAGTTATTTGCCCAATGAGAACCGATTAATAAAAGATGAAATTTTATTAATAATTTGTTTCTAATGATATGCAAGCTTCTGTGGTGACTTCTACTTCGTGAATAATTTCTGTCACGGTAGAAAGATGAAATGGATCAGAATTTTCTTTCTCTTCCATCCTAATATTTTTGTTGTTGTATCCAGGGCCACTGAAAATAATGCAGAGATTCTGGCACATCGGGTAGAGGAAAAGCTGGCAGAACATTACAAAATAGATGAGCAATGCAATATAAAGGTAGGAAATGTGTAGAACTTAACTTTTAGATTGAATCACAATTTATTTTCAATTGCTCAATTTGATGCAAGAATGCTGAGGCAAGCTAATTGGTTGATTGTCTCTTGCGACATATCAGCCCCCTTGCATGCAGTTGTGCAGCCTGGTGTCATTGTAGCAGCTTTGGATCGGATGGGCCTTTGGTGCTCTGTGGGCTGAGCTCGCCACTGAGATTGGGGCTACCACAGCATTAGTGTGGCGTGGCTCCACAACTGTTGCCTAACCCCAAACTTACTTTGTCTTAGCTGTAGATGAGATGTAATATACCCCATCGTTCAGATCTCTCTCCAGCAGAACCACAAACGGTATATGCATAAACATGCCTGCTTCTTCCACACCCTATCATGAGTGACATCCTAGCCGTACTTTGGCCAGCAGTACACCAACTGATCTGATGGGAATGTGAATGCAGGCTGTCGTACTCTCTAGGTGCCACTTGTTCCGCGTTAAATATGGTTGTGCTAGTGTGACATAGGACAAAGTGTAATAGAGCTGATCAGGACACGAGACTGGATGGTATACAGACTCTCACAATGAGTCCTGTACTAAAGCAGTTTGAAATTTAAGTGTGTGGGGGCGGGGGGTGTGGTTGGGGGTACTTGTTGATTATTTACCTGCATGAGCATTTATATTGTATGTTAATAACTATTTTGTGGCGTGTAATATTTCAGGGAAAAACACAGTCACAGCTTTTGATAATTGACCGTGGCTTTGATCCAGTGTCGACGATCTTGCATGAGCTAACCTTTCAGGCCATGGTATATGACCTAGTTCCAATTGAAAATGAGGTTTATAGGTAAGAACTGTAGAATATTTTGAATACAGTACTGCTCTGATGCAAATATCTCGGGGGGAGGGTGGAGCCACAAAATAATTGTTAGGAAAATATTACAGCCTGGAGTTTCCGCTAGGAGCGGAATCAGGAAAATGCGTCCAGAATGTGCTGGACACTGCGCCGGTTTTGTCGAGGTGAAGTCACATCCACGCTTTTGCTCAAACCCTTTTGCATAAGCCTGAATGTAAAATCTCGCATGAATCGGCACAACTCAATCTGAAAATTTGTTCAAATTATTGCTGCAGCTGAAGAACCAGGCAATCTGTGGTTTCATTTGACTGCTGGTCGCCGGTCTTCTGTACCAAGGGCAAATCAATTGACTGAATTTGAACTCATTTAAACTGAATTTAAAGTCATTGTAACATCAATATGAGAAACAGACCTGAGTGAAGCTTCAATTGACTGCTGGACACTGCAGCTGTAGGTGATCAATGATTGACTAATGTGGCCACAAATGCCTGTGCGCCCGAAATTCTGACGCAATGTGATGAACACCCCCGAACGAGCGCAGTCGGTGGAAGCTCGCCTTGCCGACCTGGGGGCATGGTCAGTTTTGTGAGCAGGGACTGCATCAGGCGAATTGGCTTTTGAACCAGTGTAAAAGTTTGCGGAAACTCGAGTGTAAGTGGTTATGACTTGTACTTTTTACAAGTATGTATAAAGGAAGACAGTAGCAAAAGTAAGTGTTTGTCCCTTAGAGGCTGAGACAGGTGAAATTATAATGGGGAATAAGGAAATGGCTGAGACTTTAAAAAATATTTTGTATTGGTCTTCACAGTAGAAAACACAAAAAGCATACCAAAAGTAGTGGGGAACCAAGGGGCTAACAAGAGTGAGAAACTCCTTATCTGAGAAAGGACATGCATGCCTTAGAGGCAGTGCAACGAAGGTTCACTAGATTGATCCCTGGGATGAGAGGGTTGTCCTATGAGGAGAGATTGAGTAAATTGGGCCTGTACTCTCGAGTTCAGAAGAATGAGAGCTGATCTCATTGAAACATAGAAGATTCTGAGGGGGATTGACAGGGTAGATGCTGAGAGGCTGTTTTCCCCTGGCTGGAGTCTAGAACTAGGGGGCATAGTCTCCGGATAAGGTTTCGGCCATTTAAGAGTGAGATGAGGAGGAATTTCTTTACTCGGAGGGTTGTGAATCTTTGGAATTCTCTACCACAAAGGGCTGTGGATGCTTGAGTCATTGAGCAAATTCAAGGCTGATCGATAGATTTTTGGGCTCTAGGGGAATCAAGGGATATGGGGATCGGGCGGGAAAGTGGAGTTGAGGTCGAAGATCAGCCATGATCATCTTGAATGGTGGAGCAGGCTCGAGGGGCTGTATGGCCTACTCCTGCTCCTAATTCTTTTGTTCTTATGGGCGTAACTCGTTTTAAATTTTGCAATCTTTTGCGCTATTTCAGTCGATTCTGCCCAGATTACACTGATATCTCGGCGGAAAACATGCGGAAACTCCAGGCCTACCAATTTTCCTGGCTCCCCCCGTCAATGTGTTGACTTTTGCTGAACTATGGTGCATTTAGGTTTGAGTTTTACTCTTATCATCAATTCCGTTCAAAAGTTTTTCCTGGTCAAAAATAAAACGCAGGTGTTTGTTGTCAGAAAGCCTCCGATCTAATCATGAAAAGAACAAATAAAACCTTTTAAAGTAAATAAACAAACTGTCTTCACAAAGTATAATGCTAAAAGGAGCTGGCATTGGTTTCTTCCTCAGCACCTCCTCTGCCATAAAACCTTGTTTCACTGTCTGAATGTGACGCATGCACTGAACCTATGTTAAATGCCAGTGTTACCTGTTGGCTCAGAGAGATGAAGTACTTCTTGCATCAGTGAGAAGTTGCAGCGTGTCACTGTTGATGTTTTTGGGTTAAACAGGTTTATTTGTAATTTTGGACTTCATATTCTGGGGTAGTGGGTAATTATGGGGTTTAAAGCATAAAATCACAAGGCTTATTCCTATGTCATCCTTGGTCATGAAGGTTGGCAGTTAGGTGATCACGTCAGATTTCACAACTGAGTCTGATTCTTTCCTCACCTGACCTCTATCATAGGCAGCTATGCACTGGTAAACTTGCTGATTGATTGGGTGAGTGTGGTTCTCTGAATTAAAATGCCATAAATTTTTATTCTGTGATAAAGGAATGACATTAAATCCTGTTTTTGTTTTACTTTTAATAGGTATCAAACAAAGGATGAATCCACATCCAAAGAGGCTCTTTTGGATGAGGATGACGAACTCTGGGTAAAATTGCGGCATTTACATATTGCCGAAGTTGTCGAGTATGTATAAACCTCTTCTATTACGACTTTGAAATATTAAAACATTGCAAATGTTTTCTTTCTTCATGGTCGATACCAGATGTAAAATGTGTCTGAATATCAGTACCCTTTGAGAGCTGATTGCCACCAGTGGTGTGTTGGAGCTGTCTGACATAAAGCTCCATGGTACTATTTAGCCAAGGCTTTTGCTGTGATACTGTTCATAATTTGTGAAGGAAGTACATGTAGCAAAATATCATCGCAAAATTTGGTTTTGGACAAAATAAACTTGGAAAAAACAGCCAATATAAGTTAAACAGAACTACTTCCAGCAGCGATCCCCTATGTTACGGTTTGTGCTGTAAGTTGAATATGTGTATTTGTGTAATATATAAATGCCATGAAATAAAGCAACTATCAGATAGTGTAATGGGAACGGCTCACCGAACTGCAGTTTAGTGCACCATAATTTCTGGCGATCCCCAATTCTTGTAATTCCCTCAGTGGCAGAGAACCTCTTTTGTAATGATATCACTTGCTCCTGTGCACTTTTCATGATATTCTATAAGGCAGGCTTAGATTTGTCGATGAGCTTAATTTGAAACTTTAAAGATTTGCCATCAGGAGTTTTTAAACTTGCATATTTATATTTTAATAATATACCGTCAACAAAAGCACACAGTCTGGGTTTGTGTACATTTTTAATTTGGTATCTTGCACCTAATGTGTCCGTCACACACTAGACGTAGTTGTTTGCAAATTTTGGGGGGGAAATAAAGAAAGCTAGTCATTGAACTGGGACCTGAAACATGCTTTCCAGTTCTGCAAAGTTCCCTCACCAAATAATTAAGCCCCAATTAACCTGAAGCTTTATTTACTTGACAACAATTAGACATTGATGCCTTAAAGGGGCACAGCATACCGTAGTAGCAGAATAATACATTGCCCATTTTATTATACAGGAAACTTTCTGATATCCGGCACTGACTGGACCGAGCTGGTGCCGTACCATCAAAAGTGCCGGACATACCAGCGTTAATGTTGAAACATACGGAACTGAAAAGCTCTGTGAATCAACAAACCCTTAGCAACAGCTTCAAAACAGTCGGCTGCAGCTGCAAGCGTCTCTAGCTGAAGCTGTTGCTATAGCTACAGACCTTGCAATGCCTGACTGGGGGGGGAAAAAAAGCAATGAGAACTTAAAAAAAACTTATAGAAAACGGCTCCTGATTTTTGCCGTTGGATCGAGTATTCCGGACATATAACCTCCGGATAAACCAAAGTTTCCTGTATAACACTCCTATCCCACTAAATAGCATATCATCTGACTTACTATGAGCAATACCACAGGAGATCTGGCGTTCTTTTAAAACCCATGGAAAGGGGCTGGAGCAACAACACACTGGTAGGCCATGGTTTTCTGCTCAGAGTCTTCACATTGTGACTTCCCAAATGCTGTTGTCATGTCAGGTGGAAGATAGGCACTTTGTCACAGAGATGTAAAGAAAAATTAGAGGGAGAGCCACCCTGGAGTTATGCATATTAGGGTAAATCATATCTATAATTGGTGAAGGACTTAGAGATGGTTGCCTTTGTGGACCAGAGAGGATTGTAAATATTAATGTAAGACAAAACTACTTCAGTTTAAACAATCTACAATAAAAATGGTGCAGTATAGCGCAGTGTGCTTTTTGGGAGGAAGGGAGCGAGAGAAACACAAGTTTGATTTATTCCTCTCTCTCCTCCACCCCCCATTGCTGATCTCTCAGTCCCAGCCACAGGAGCCCAGACCTCTCTAAGGAGGAAGGGAATTCAAAAAGCCCATTATCATTGGGCATCTCTCCACCATAAATGGTATGAGCAGGGAAGAAGAAATCTACCTTAATACCTTTTGCAAAATCGTAGCGTCTACAACAGCTGATGTAATGTTGCAGTTTGTGTAGATTCGAGATCACTTTAATTGAGGCCTTTTAGCTGACTGGTGGTTTAATGAACTATTATAAAGTACAATTAGCTGCAGTAATTTGGTTCTGGTCGGTCATTGTAATGACCCTTTTCTGCCAAAATGGTGAAGCAGCCACTATTGTTGCTGTGGTATAGATTATCTGATAACTGCTGGCCTGGAGTGTATAGTGATTTAGTCATAGAGCTGTTATGCCTCAAGCTGAAGTTGTACTGTACAACTGAAAGAAAGATTAAATATCCATTCTTCAAGATATCAGCCACTAAATCACAATAACAGCCAATGATGTGCAATAAAGTAACCATCCCAACAAAAGTATTTGATTTAAAAAAAAAAAAATCAAGTTAATGCATTGAAGCAATAGCAAAATACCGCGGATGCAGGAAATCTGCTGGGAGAAAACCGTGCATCAGTTATCGCAATGTTGCTTGCAAGTGAAGTATTTTTTCATGGAGATGTTGCTTCTTTTAAGTAGTTACTCATTGATTAGCAATCAAAATTTAAATCTGAAAGCACGCTATGTGATCCCAGTAGGATTAGTTTGCAATTTGATTAAATTAATCCCAGTTTTTAGCAGGCGCAATGCTAAAGACATTTTTTTAGACATTTTAAAAAGTAAGCATTTTATTAACTTTTTTTTAAAATAGAAAAATACCCAAGTTGGTAAAGGAACTTTCCAAAAGCAACAAGACAACAGAAGGAAAAGTAAGTATTAATGCACATTTTATATAACAAGCATTCCATGAGCTTTACATCGTGAGATTGCCCAAAGAGTTAGACTGACAGGTGAACCAGCATTGAGGGCTAGTCACAGGCTGCCATTTTAATCGCCCCACCATTGCCAGCTTGACTGGCACAGCAGTTGCAGCCTCTGTAATTCAGACAAGTGTGTGTCCTCACCTGCTGACCCTGGATCAAGGCTAGCATAAGAAGTTTGAAGGTTGATCCCTCCTGCTGGTAATCACTACATCTGGTATTTCCAAACCATTACCACTCCTCATTCTGAGCGATGGTACCCGGTTCAACTGCTTTCAGAGCAATGAAGGGGGAATGGAAATATCTCGACACCTTTTGTAGGTTCCATCCTTGTTTCTACTCCTAAATGGCCTAGCTCCTATTTTAAAACTCTCCCCTGTTGTTCTGGATTTCCTCTGCCAGAGAAAATAGTTTCTCTGTATCTACCCTATTGAATCCCTTTATCATTTTAAACGCCTCGATTTGATCACCCCTCAACCTTCTAAACTCAAAGGAGTACAAGCCAAGTTTCTGCAACCTGTCCTCCTACTTTAACCCTTTAATCACTGGTGTCAATATGCACTGTACCCCCTTTCAAAACCAATATATCTTTTAAGTGCATTTACTGAATTTTAATGAGTAAAAAAGTGAATTATTTGAAGTAAGTTAAAAAATTTTAGAGTAAATTAAGCTGTTGGGGAGTTGAAACCGGAAGTAGAATCCGGGTATAAAAAGGGGCGGGCTTAGTGCGGTAGCGCTGAGTGCGGTTGCATTGAGTGTAAGTAGAGTTTGGTAAGTGGCAGAGTTCAGACAAGTGGGAGGTGAGGGGGTGCTTGCTGCTCTGTTTTGCTTCCCCCTCGCTTCCCCCAATACTGCGGACGTGGAGCAGCGAGACAATTCAACCAGACAGGTCCCCCAGACAGCTTCCACGAGGGAGGTTGGTGATCAGCTGGTTGGTAGGTTCTCTTCTTTCTCTTCTTTCTCTTCTATACCTTTAAGTTGGTAAGTCCTATTAAATAGTGGTGTAATATTATCATCTATATCGGGGCAGAGGGTCTTCATAACTAATAAGAAATTTAATTAATTACACAGATATGGGTGAACAGGTGATGTGTCACTGTAGTGAAATGTGGGAGCTGGTGGACCCCATTGAGGCTCACGGTGATTACATTTGCGATAAGTGTTTGCTGCTAGAGGAACTCAAGCTCCATGTTAAAGAGCTTGAGACCGAGCTTCAGACACTGCGACATATCAGGGAGGGGGAGAAGTTCCTGGACTCAGTGTTTCAGGAGATGGTCACACCTATGAAATTAATTACTGCAGATGTAGTCCGTGGTCAGGGACAGGACGGTGTGACTACGAGTGAGGAAGGTACAGGGATCCAGGATGTAGTGTTGAAGGAGCCGCAGCCCTTGCTCTTGTCAAGCAGGATCGAGGTTCTTACTCCCTGTGAGGGCAGGAGTGGGGACTGCAGGGAGGATGAGCAACCTGGCCACAGCACCATGGTACAGGGGGCCATTCAAGTGGAGGGAGTAAAAAGAAATGTTGTAGTGGTAGGGGATAGTATCATTAGGGGGATAGATAGGGTTCTCTGCAGTCAAGAGCGGGAGTCCCGAAGGCTGTGTTGCCTGCCCGGTGCCAGGGTTAAGGACATCTCTTCTGGGCTGGAAGAAACTTGGAGTGGGAGGGGGAGGATCCAGTTGTCGTGGTCCATGTTGGTACAAACGACGTAGATAGGGCAAGGAAGAAGGTTCTGTTAAAGGAGTATGAGCAGCTAGGGGTGAAATTAAAAAACAGAACCTCAAGGGTAATAATCTCTGGGTTATTACCTGAGCCACGAGCGAATTTGGCTAGGATAAATAAAATTAAAGAGTTAAATGCGTGGCTCAAAGACTGGTGTGGGAGAAATGGGTTTTGCTTCTTGGGACACCAGTACTGGGACAGGAGGGAGCTGTTCCGTTGGGATGGACTCCACTTGGCCAGTGCTGGGACTAGAGTCCTGGCGAATCATATAACTAGGGCTGTAGCCAGGGCTTTAAACTAATTAGTGGGGGGGAGGTTTCTAGAGAGCAAATAACAGAAATGACAACGGAGAAGGTCATAGACTTAGGTAGCAGTGGGGAAATTAAAAAACAGAACGTGTCAGGAAGGGACAGAAGGTATGGAGTAAAAGGTAAAGTAGTAAAAGGGGAAAAAACAGGAACTAAGTGTCACAAAACATATTTGAAAGTTCTTTATCTGAATGCACGTAGCATTCGTAACAAAATGAATGAGTTAACGGCACAAATAACTACATATGGGTATGATCTTGTGGCCATTACAGAAACATGGCTGCAGGGTGACCATGACTGGGAATTAAACATACCAGGTTATTTAACGATCAGGAATGACAGGCAGGAAGGGAGGGGAGGTGGGGTGGCTATGTTAATAAAGGAAGGAATCACTATAATACAGAGAAATGATATTGGGTCAAAGGAGCAGGATAGTGAAACAGTTTGGGTAGAGATAAAAAATAAGGGGGAAAAAAACACTAGTGGGCGTAGTCTATAGGCCTCCGAACAGTTGCAACTCTGTTGGACGGAGTATTAATCAGGAAATAGTGGAGGCTTGTAATAAGGGAACAGCTATAATTATGGGAGATTTTAACTATCCTATTAACTGGACAAATCAAATTGGGCAGAGCAGCCTTGAGGATGAGTTCATTGAGTGTATTAGGGATGGGTTTCTTGAGCAGTATGTAACTGAACCGACCAGGGGGCAAGCAACCTTAGATTTGGTCCTGTGTAATGAGACAGGATTAATTTAAAATGTCCTAGTAAAGGATCCCCTTGGAATGAGTGACCATAACATGGTTGAATTCCATATTCAAGTAGAGGGTGAGAAGGTTGGATCTCAAACAAGCGTGCTGAGCTTGAATAAAGGAGACTATGAAGGTATGAGAGCGGAATTGATTAGAGTGGACTGGGAAAATAGATTAAAGGGTAAGACGGTACATGATCAATGGTGTACATTTAAGGAGTTATTTTACAACTTCCAAAAAATATATATTCCACTGAGGAAAAAAGGGTGGAGAAGAAAAGCTAGCCATCCGTGGCTAAGTAAAGTAATTAAGGATAGTATCCAACTAAAAACAAGGGCATATAAGGTAGCCAAATCTAGTGGGAGGATAGAAGATTGGGAAGTCTTTAAAAGACTGCAAAAAATAACTAAAAGATTGATTAAGAAAGGGAAGATAGATTATGAAAGTAAATTAGCAAAAAATATAAAAACGGATAGCAAAAGTTTCTGTAGTTATATAAAAAGAAACAGGGTGGCTAAAGTAAATGTTGGTCCCTAAGAGGATGAGACTGGGAAATTAATGGTGGGAAACATGGAGATGGCAAAAACGCTGAACAAATATTTTGTATCAGTCTTTACAGTAGAAGACACTAAGAATATCCCAACACTGGACAAACAGGGGGCTCTAGGGGGAGAGGAGCTAAATACGATTAAAATCACTAAGGAAGTGGTACTTGGTAAAATAATGGGACTTAAGCCGGATAAATCCCCTGGACCTGATGGCTTACATCCTAGGGTCTTGAGGGAAGTGGCGGTAGGGATTGTGGATGCATTGGTAATAATTTTCCAAAACTCCCTGGACTCAGCAAAGGTCCCGGCAGATTGGAAAACTGCTAATGTAACACCCTTATTTAAAAAGGGTAGTAGGCAGAAGGCTGGAAACTATAGACCTGTTAGCCTAACATCTGTGGTTGGTAAAATGTCGAGTCCATTATTAAGGAGACAGTAACGGGACATTTGGATAAACATAATTTAATAGGACAAACTGGGCATGGTTTCATGAAGGGGAAGTAATGTTTGACAAATTTGCTTGAGTTCTTTGAGGAAGTAACATACAGGGTGGATAAAGGAGAACCAGTAGACGTAGTGTATTTAGACTTCCAAAAGGCATTTGACAAGGTGCCACACAAGATTATTGCTCAAGATTAAAAAATCACGGGATTGGGGGTAATATTCTGGCGTGGGTGGAGAATTGGCTCTCTAACAGAAAGCAGAGAGTTGGGATAAATGGTTCATTCTCAGACTGGCAATCAGTAACTAGTGGTGTTCCGCAGGGGTCAGTGCTGGGTCCCCAACTCTTTACAATCTATATTAACGATTTGGAGGAGGGGACCGAGTGTAACATACCAAAGTTTGCAGATGATACAAAGATGGGAGGGAAAGTAGTGAGTGAGGAAGACATAAAAAACCTGCAAAGTGACATAGACAGGCTAAGTAAGTGGGCAGAGATTTGGCAGATGGAATACAATACTGGAAAGTGTGAGGTTATGCACTTTGGCAGGAAAAATCATACAGCAAGTTATTATCTTAATGGCAAGAAACTGGAAAGTACTGTAGTACAAAGGGATCTGGGGGTCCTGGTGCACGAAACTCAAAAAGTTGGTATTCAGGTGCAGCAAGTGATCAAGAAGGCCAATGGAATGTTGGCTTTTATTGCTAGGGGGATAGAATATAAAAACAGGGAGGTATTGCTGCAGTTATACAAGGTATTGGTGAGACCGCACCTGTAATACTGCATACAGTTTTGGTGTCCATACTTAAGAAAAGACACACTTGCTCTTGAGTCAGTACAAAGAAGGTTCACTCGGTTAATCCCGGGGATGAGGGGGTGGTCAGATGAGGAGAGGTTGAGTAGATTGGGACTCTACTCATTGGAGTTCAGAAGAATGAGAGGTGATCTTATTGAAACATATAAGATTGTGAAGGGGCTTGATCAGGTGGATGCGGTGAGGATGTTCCCAATGATGGGTGAAACTAGAACTAGGGGGCATAATCTTAAAATAAGGGGCTGCTCTTTCAAAACTGAGATGAGGAGAAACTTCTTCACTCAGAGGGTGGTAGGTTTGTGGAATTTGCTGCCCCAGAAAGCTGTGGAAGCTACATCATTAAATCAATTTAAAACAGAAATAGATAGTTTCCTAGAAGTAAAGGGAATTAAGGGTTACGGGGAGCGGGCAGGAAATTGGACATGAGTCTAGGTTCGGAATGGTCATGGCCCTGTGGGTAGTGGAGTGGGCCCAGGGGCCGTGTAGCCTGGTTCTGCTCCTACTGTGTTCTAATTCTGTGTTAGATTTCAGGAGATGGTTTTATTCCTGTTCCTGGCTGGGGTGGAGATCGCCTTTACAGAAGGTAAGTACTGTAGAAAATATAGGGACAGAGTGATGATCTGGAAGAGTTTCGATCGCCTAGATGGGTCGGAGAGGAATTTCCCAGATTTTTTTCTCCCAAATTGGCCATTGGGTTTTTTACCTGGTTTTTCGCCTCTCCCGGGCGATCACATGGGTTCGGGTGGGATGGAGAGTGATAGAAGATTTGAGGTTAGGATCAGATCAGCCATGATCTTATTGAACGGTGGAGCAGGCTCGAGGGGCCGATTGGCCTACTCCTACTCCTATTTCTTATGTTCTGAGGTTCGGGGCCCAAAACCGAGCACAGTACGCCAAATGGGATCTGACCAAGGTTCGGTACAACTGAAGCATTACATCCTCGCTTTTGTATTCCAACCCCCTTGAGATAAAGACCAACATTCCATTAGCCTTTTCGATTACATTTTATGTCTGTGCACTAGCTATTAGTGATGTGTGTACATGAACAATCAATGGCTTTGATCCAGATATTCAATGAAAGTAGTCGAACTTGCAGATGATACCAAAGCAGGAGGGGCAGTGGAGGAATTTCAGAATGATCTGGATAAAATATGTAATGGGCAGACCAATGGCAGGTAAGTTTAATGTGAACAAGTGTAAAGTACTTCACATGGGAAGGAAAAATAAGAGATACACATACTCCAAGAATGGAGCTGAAAGAGACCAGAGAGTCTTGGTCGACTCAACACTCAACGGGTCCAAATAATGCAGAGCAGTAATCAACCAAGCCAATAGAATGTTGAACATTGCCCAAACAGTAGAATACAAGTTAGTGGAAGGTGTGGACAAATGTACAGTGCTCTGGTCAGCACACACCTTGAGTAACGTGTCCAGTTTCTGGTTGCCAAGTCACGAGGGAGAAATTGAAGTGCTGGAGACCATGCAGAGAAGCGCCACAAAGCTGATTCCCTGTGTCTAAGGTGTAAACCATGAGGAAAAAACAGAAACTTTTCAGCCTGGGGAGGAGGCATTTGAGAGATGATCTTAGCAGTATATAAGCTAGCTAAGGAAATGGAAAAATTAAATCTGAAATATTTGATAATATTACATGTATGGAAATGCAGGTGAAAATCCTGGAATATTTCAAGAAACAATTAGATGCTGAAAGGGGATTTTAATATGAATGGATGAACTAAGATGGGCTGAATCGCCTTCCTCATCCATAACAATCTTGTGAAATAAAGATCCTTTTATTCCAACTGCTGAATTGCATTCTCTTCATAAGCCCCCAAAACTGCAGCAATGTAAAGTATGTCAGCCAACCGCCAAATGTAGGTAGCTGTAGCTTCCATCTTCAAATGAAAACTCATTTAATAATGCTTGTTTGTGATTTTTCTGGAAATGTTTTTGTCTTCCAGGTTACCCTAAGTTCTTTATCTCAAATGATGAAAAAGTTGCCTAATTACCGAAAACAAAAGAGCAAGGTATAAAAGAATGTTGCTTTGATTTCTATGTATTGTACAATATATTATCGCGAGACAATGGCCCAGATTTTGCGGTGGTAATGACGGTGAAACTGTCAGCATTCGCCATCATTACGCCTCTGAAACTGACCACAACTTCGGGATTTAGCGCATGCGCAGATAAACGCGAAAATCCAGAAGTTGCGGTCAGTCATTCCCTGATTTGCCACAGGTTGTGCTGTGGAACTCCCCAGAGCCGGCAATCAATTCAAATCACCCTGAAGGACAAAAACTTCCCCTATTACGCTGGAATATCACTGTTTAAACCCCCCCCCCCCACCTCACAAAAGTTAAAACTTGTTGAAAAAGGTGTAACTGGGTTTTTAACGCCATACTGACTGCTGAACAACCATTCTGGCCCTGAAAAATTAATTTTATATTTGTGGAATGTCAAATTTTTCTTTAAATATGATTAAAAATTACATGGTTTTTAAAAAAAAAAATTAAGTTTATTTGATATTTCAGCTTCTACCATAATCCTACGTATATGTCCCAATCTGTATTTTGCTCTCTCTAAATTAGAATCTGTGCATTTTACTTCCTGGTTTGCTGTCTGAGAATTCTTCAATGGCCCCGAAATTCGGGTCTCCACGGTTGAGTACGCACGGAGTACTCACCCGTAAGCCCAATGGAAGTGTCAGTTTCCTGCATGCACTGCGCATGCGCGGGAAACCGGCACTTCCGATCCCCTGAACGAAGGGGTTCAGAGGTCGTGCGCGGGAGAGGCTGCGCGTGCACATCGAACTTCAGTTTCTTTTGTAGGATTTCCCGGGAGGGTAAGTCTCCAGAAGTTAGACATGTAAAAAGCAGGCGTAAGGCCTGCTTTTTACAAGGTAAGTGGTGAATTAATTAAAATTAAAACATTTTTTCCACAGGTTTATTATTTTTAAATATTTTAAAGCAAGGTAAGTTTATTTTTAGCCCCATTAGAAAATAAAATTATTTTTTTCAAAAATTTAAATTGTTTAAAATAATTATTTCATGTAATTTATAGTTTATTTTAAAAATGTGATGGTTTTTAAAAAATGTATTTGAAGATTTATTGCTGTTTGGGGGCCGTAGTATTTATAAGTCTTGACAGCACTTCCTGTCAATCTTATGAATGGAGCATTCCCTGCTCCGATTGGCTCCCCATGGCCCATGTGATCCCAGGGGACGCATCGAACTAACTGCGTCCCTGGGATACGCAAGCACTGCGCGCCGGTAGCCGGACCAGGCCCCGGATCGGAATTCCACGGGGGCCCACAGTTCAACGGCCGGTGCGCAAGGTAAGTGTAGATTGGGGGTTTGCACCCGCAGGAAGCCCCCGACCCGAATTTCTGGGCCAATGTGATTGGCTGCTCAGTGTGCTTGATGACCTCATTGTTGCTGGACACTGGAGATTCGCTTGATTTGGCGCCAGATTCAAACAAAGGTCGGGAGAGCTGAAATTCATGCCACAGCGATCACTAGATCTTTGTGGGCAGCTTTCTTCAAGGTCAGTGGCGAGCGCCATCGCTTCGCCGCTGACCGCAAATTCCGGGCGAATGACTGTGATACCTGCACAGTGAGCTGTCCTACTGTGAAAGGGTGAGAGGGCAGTCCTTGATGTCTCGATAAAACAGCTGAGCCTGAAGTTTGGAGAGTGATTTGATGAGGCTTTTTAAATCAGATTTAGATTTAAGGTGTTTTCTTTAACTTGTGTTTTTTTCCCCCACTGTAGCAAACAGTCCACCTGACTTTAGCTGAAGACTGTATGAAGCATTTCCATGGGATAGTAGAAAAACTGTGCAAGGCTGAACAGGTAAACAATATTCTTTGAGCTTCCATACGCCGGACGTTAAACTATAAATTATTTTGCGATGTTGTATCATAAAGTGGCTTTTTGTCAATTAAAAGATTGAGACAGGTTTTTAAGCATAAGTTACCAAATTAAGCTACTGGTTCAAGGATTTGTTGGGTATTGACTTCCGTTATTAGTAAGTAAATGTCTCTTTTTTTTAAGGACCTAGCTATTGGAACTGATGCACAAAGGCAAAAAATAAAGGACCCCATGAGAATCATTCTGCCCATTATGCTGGATAAGTCTATCGGAAGTTATGACAAATTAAGGATCATCTTACTCTATATCTTCCATGTAAATGGTACAGTAAATGCGGCATGCGTTCAGTATCTGGTACTCATTTTCTTTCCTTCCTATAAATCCAGTGATGCTAAGATTAGCAATTTTACAAGTTTAAAAAAAGACATCTGTAAATGGTTTTGTATGAATGACACCAACTCGTGATGTTTGCTGCAGATATTCTTTTTAGCAAGATGATGGGCCTTATTAAAGGGGTGCAATTTGCCATTGTTTTGCAAGGAGCAGATATAATGATGTGATTGGTGACATAGTGACTTAATTTATCACTCATGGCAGCTGGTGCTATAATAACTTTTAACATAGGTTTAATTAAAGCTGCACTGGTAGTGGAATAAAATGCAAAATCTTCCAGAGCTCCCTGGCCAAGGAACATAATTAAAGCCAATACAACAACATTTATCTTAAAATTAAGATCTGTTAAATAGGGATGGGAGAGTTTGGGCACATCATTTTGAGTTCTGCATTTTGAATTGAGAGAGACTGAAGTTTCTACCAGTTTTCTCTTCCTGTGCCCTTTATAGCGGTAATTTCCCCTGTAATATATAGGAATTCCTGTAGTTTTTCACTACTGAGTACAAACTAATACTCTTAGCCCGAGATACACATGAGGATCATTGAGTTAATCGTATAATCTACGTAAGTGTGGAATTTCCACTAATCTAGAAGTATAAGGTGGCAGTGCTTTGTTGTATCAGTCTATAGCCAGACAAAAAGAAAATGAAGGATTATTAATGACCCTATTCCTTTTATATCACATGTTGTTGCCCAATTATTATGATCATGTTTGTAAACAGGTTTGAACCTGACCTGAAGGTGTAAGTTAATACAGTAACAGTATAATCTTGCAAATTTCAAAGATTTCTTGCTCTCTGTCTTGAAGCAACTAATACAGGTAGACTATCCTTTATCTGCACTTCCAAAAACCTCTCAAAACTGAAAGTTTTTTCGTGGAGCATAAGTCGTGTGCACGACATGACCCGAGTGGCACCAAACATGACAGGAGTGGTCCGGGAGCTCTGCCTTTCCCTGTGAGCAGGGCAGAGGGTCACAAAGTTCCCTCCTGGGTAGGAGATTGCAGGCCGAGCCGGGCAGTGTGAAGGAGGTACCGGGAGAGTGAACCCAACAATACAGCGGCCTGTCCGATAGCTGCAGCGGCCCGTCCGATAGTCTTTTCTTTTCTCCCCCCCCCCCCCCCCCCCCCCGACCTGATTTGCGGGCCAGCTTAGTGTAGGAGTCAGCCGATATCCGGCTTTCCCACAACTGGCGGCGGCAGTCGAGCCCCAGACCCCCGCTAAGTCAAGGAATTCAGATACGGAGCAGGGGGAGCCGGAAACCTCGATCTAACGACAGAAATCAGCAGCCGTTTTGTTAGGTTTTTTTTCTTCCCCTAGCATTTTTTTTTAAACAGTCAGGCTGTGGAAAGAGTCTCTGTAGCTTAGCAACAGCTTCAGAGATGCTTCCAAGGCAGGGCCTGAGTGTTTACAAGCTGTTGCTAAGCAACAGTGTTTGTTGTCAGATACTGAGATGAAAACCTTCTGAAATCTGAAAACTGAAACACAGCTGGTCCCAAGGTTTTCGGATAAAGGATAGTCTACCTGTAGTGGGATAATTAGGCCCTTTAGAGAAAGCTACTAAAACTATACGACAAGGGTCTTCAGCTTTCATATTCTGTCCTTGTGGATTGAATCTTGGATCATTAACGTTTTGAATTTCATTACATTTTCCCATTTTTGCATGTCAGAAATGCCAAATAAATTGTTTGTGTGCCATAGATAATATTGTCCTATCCCTCTTACCCTATTCAACGAAGTAATATTTTTGGTGTGTTAACTAAGCCTGAATTCATTTGTTTTTCTGAAAAAGGTGATGGTTATTTTTATGAATCTTGTCAGGTTTGTAGATCCATTTCTTCAA
Source organism: Somniosus microcephalus (assembly GCF_052327205.1). NCBI lineage: Eukaryota > Metazoa > Chordata > Chondrichthyes > Squaliformes > Somniosidae > Somniosus > Somniosus microcephalus. Next base: position 267,466,854 of record NC_140989.1, on the reverse strand, counting down.
CATCCTCGACCCCGCCCCAGAACTTCCAACAGCTGGTTATACAGTATAATGTGCTTCTATTTAGCAGCTTGGCTAAGCACATACAGAAATTCTTTTAATGGCTTGTCTGGCAGATTCAAGCTTATTGCACTGTTGGAATTTGGAAACAATAGAGAGTGTGAGATGCAGGTCAGGTGTTTGGAAAGTAAAATTGATGGGATTCCATGATATGATCTCGGATACTGCATAATATATATATTTTTAAATTGACACCCCTAAAAATAGTTAACTGTATTCACTGTGTTTTTACTATTTGTTTTCTCTTAAAGGCACTACAGAAGAGAATCTTAGCAAGCTCACCCAGCACGGCAAGATTACAGAAGACCGTGACATCATTGAAAATTGGAAATTTCTTGATGTACCCATCCTCTCTGTAAGTTAAACCACCAATACAGTTTAAATTGCTTAATATTTTTACACTTGGTTTTAGTTGGACTTCGGACTGGAACTCAAGCAGGTCTTGTCACTACAGTAACTTCTAAAAACTGTTAGAATTGTTTTCTCGTCTTGGAGAAACTGTGTTAATGGGCAGCTTTAAATTGACAGATGCATTTCACTGCCATTCACATCCTTCCATCTTTTTAATATTTTTCCTTTTGCATAGGTGGGCCAATATTCTTCTTTAAATGAAACATTTAACATAAGTATGTTAACTGTTTAGAGTGAAAATTGTGATTGCGATGCTGTGAACATTTGCTTAAAGTGTTGCACTAACGCATGTGTATTTCCAGTCGAATGCCCAGCAACGTAAACCTCTGCGGAAAGATCGCAGTGATGAGGAGAGCTACCAGCTTTCCAGGTGGACTCCATTCATTAAAGATATCATGGAGGTAATATTAACCAAAGTATAAATGCATAATATGTTTTCCTTAGTTGAGTGTGTTGATATATTTTATAGGGTGAACTCACTTGGGCATAAATGCTTATTCCATTTAAAGATGCAGAGTTCAAGAATTAGCATTTCAAACTTTTTTTTCATTTGATTTACAAACACACAATACAGTGACAAAATTTAGGTTGAAAAGCATAATTGTCTTGCTTACACTCGCCATTATTACAAATAGTTTCCTGAAAGTGAAGCAGCTACAGGTGCCGTTTTCTTCAGTTAGTATGTTGCTCTATTGTGGAACCATATCATTAGCACATAAAGCAATAATTTATATTTTTAATTGCTAATAATTTTGCAGGCATTAGAAATATTGTCTTTAGCCTTTCTTTCCCTCCCCTCCCACAAGTTCTTTAAATTATGTGTCAACACCTAAGAGTTACTTCTTTCCCTTATTTCCTTTAATGGAGAAAGTAATATTGCATCCGTTGGATTGGATTGGGTCTTTCACGTTGATTGCCTTAATTAACTTCACTACCAATAAATCCGAGACACGAACGGTTGCAATGAAGAGAGAGGTGCATGCTGGAGGCTACAGAGAGGGGTCACATGTCAAACAACAAGCTTTGTCCTGTATCTTATCCAGGAGCCCCAGACAAATGTTGAAGCCTTCCAAGATAGAGGTGTAGTCTTTAATTATAGAGTTAACAATTATTGAGGGAAGGAAAAAACATTTGACTTGAAACAGTAACCAAGCTTCAAGGGAAGACGTGGAAATTCTATTTGATAACCTTGAACTCTCAAACTCCCTTGGCTATCAGATTTAAGTATGGATTGGGGTTGTTTGGGCTTGATATTCTCTCAATTCAGGAACCGTTCCTTTAGATTGGAAAATTGCGCATGTCACTCCGCTATTTAAGAATGGCAAGAGAGGGAAACGGAGGAATTCTAGACCAGTTAACCTAACATCTATTGTTGGGAAATTGCTAGAGTCGATAATTAAATTTTGGGTGACTGAACACCTTGAAAATTTTCAGTTGATCAGAGAGAGTCAGCATGGATTTATGAAAGGTAGGTCATGCCTGACAAACCTGATTGAATTTTTTGAGGAGGTGACTAAAGTAGTGGACAAGGGAATGTCTATGGATGTTATTTATATGGACTTCCAGAAGGCATTTGATAAAAGTCCCACATAAGAGACTGTTAACTAAGGTGGAAGCCCACTGAATTGAGGGCAAATTATTGATCTGGTTAGGAAATTGGCTGAGCTGCAGGAGACATGCAGTAGAGATAATGGGTAGGTACTCAAATTGGCAGGATGTGACTAGTGGTGTCCTACAGGGATCTGTGTTGGGGCCTCAACTATTCACAGTATTTATTAACGATTTAGATGATGGCATAGAAAGTTATGTATCCAAATTTACTGATGACACAAAGATAGGCGGCAGTGTAGATGAAAGCATAAAATTACAAAGCGATATCGACAGATTAAGTGAATGGGTAAAACTCTGGCAAATGGAGGTCATCCACTTTGGACCTAAAAAGGATAGAACAGGGTACTTTCTAAATGGTGAAAAGCTAAAAACAGTGGAGATACAAAGAGACTTGGGGGTACATAGATCATTAAAATGTCATGAACAGATACAGAAAATAATCAAAAAGGCTAATGGAATGCTGGCCTTTTATATCTAGAGGACTAGAATACAAGGGGGTAGAAGTTATGCTGCAGCTGTACAAAACCCTGGTTAGACAACACCTGGAGTACTGTGAGCAGTTCTGGGTTCTTAGGAAGGATATATTGGCCTTGGAGGGAGTGCAGCATAGGTTTACCAGAATGATACCTGGACTTCAAGGGTTAAGCTACAAGGAGAGATTAAACAAATTAGGGTTGTATTCCCTAAAACTTAGACGGTTAAGGGCTTATCTGATTGAAGTTTTCAAGATATTAAGGGGAACAGATAGGGTAGATAGAGAGAAACTATTTCTGGGGATTCTAGGACTAGGGGGCATAGTCTAAAAATTAGAGCCAGATCTTTCGGGAGTGAAATTAGGAAACACTTCTACACACACGGTGGTAGAAGTTTGGAAATCTCTTCCGCAAGTGTCAATTGATGCTAGGTCAATTATTAATTGTAAATCGTAGATTGATAGCTTCTTGTTAACTAAAGGTATTAAGGGATATGGGCCAAAGGTGGGTTGATGTGCCTCAATGAATCCGAGACTCGACGTTAACGGAGCAAAGCAAGGCTTTTATTAACTCAGAAAGTAATACACATTGGAGAAGTGTCTCTCATCCAGAGATCTGCTGTACTGCTGTGAGACACGCTGGGGCTTGCTTAAGTAGGGGCCAGGTATGGGCGGAGCCCTACACACAATACAATACAGGTAAGGAAATGAAACTGAAACTAAACTAAACACAGGGAATACAGTGCCTGATGAATGGCATATTTCATCACATTCACCCCTTCTACAGATTTAGTCTGTTCGGGGGTTTGATAGTCCTCTGTGACCGACGTAGCTGTTGTGGTGCCGCGGGTGTCGGCTGGGTGTCCCCGGTGGCCTCCTGGGTCTCTGCCGGGGGCGCCGCCAGGGTTGTTGAAGGGGTAGTTGGTGGGGGCACCGTTGGTCGATGTTCTTCCGGGGGTGGTGAAAGGATAGTGGGTGGGTAAGAATTGCTGTGATCGTTGTTGCTGTTGTTGTCGTGGTTGTTGTCGTTACCGGCTGGGGCGATGTCTTTTATGGACACGGTGTCCTCCCTTCCGTCGGCGTGCCGGACATACGCGTATTGGGGGTTGGCGTGGAGTAGGTGCACTGACTCCACGAGGGGGTCCGTCTTGTGGCCCCTCACATGCCTTCGTACAAATACCGGACCTGGGGTGGAGAGCCATGACGGCATGGATACGCCTGAGGTGGATTTCCGGGGAAAGACAAACATTCGTTCATGAGGCGTGGCATTAGTGGCAGTACACAATAGCGACCGTATCGAATGGAGCACATCTGGGAGGACTTCCTGCCAGCGGGAGATAGGGAGGCCCTTGGTCCTTAGAGCTAGTGACTGCTTTCCATACTGTCCCGTTCTCTCGCTCCACCTGGCCGTTACCCTGGGGGTTGTAGCTGGTGGTACGGCTCGTGGCGATCCCCCTGGACAGCATGTACTAGCGTAGCTCTTCACTCATGAAGGACGCCCCCCTATCCGTATGGATGTAGCTCGGCATACCGAACAGGCAGAACAGGCTGTTGAGGCATTTAATGACCGTGGCGCTGGTCATGTCTGGGCAGGGGAAGGCGAATGGGAAACTGGAGTATTCGTCCACAATGTTCAGGAAGTAAACATTGCGGTCGACTGACGGGAGGGGGCCCTTGAAATCTAAGCTGAGCCGCTCAAAGGGCCGTGTAGCTTTGATTAAGTGGGCTCTATCTGGGCGGTAGAACCGAGGCTTGCACTCAGCGCAAGTGCGGCAGTTCCTGGTCAGAGACCGAACTTCCTCAATCGAGTAGGGTAAGTTGCGGGACTTTATGAAGTGGAACAGCCGTGTGACCCCTGGGTGGCAGAGGTCGTTGTGGAGGGTCTGTAGCCGATCCCCGGTGGCGCTGGCACACATCCCTCGTGAGAGGGCGTCGGGGGATTCGTTAAGGGCCCCTGGCCGGTAAATGATGTCATAATCGAAGGTGGAGAGCTCGATCCGCCACCTAAGAATCTTATCATTTTTAATCTTCCCCCTCTGTTTATTATTGAACATAAACGCTACCGACCGCTGGTCGGTAAGTAGGGTGAAGCGTTTGCCGGCTAGGTAGTGCCGCCAGTGGCGCTCTGCCTCCACGATGGCTTGGGCCTCCTTTTCTACGGAGGAGTGTCTGATCTCGGGCCCTTGGAGGGTCCTCGAGAAGAAAGCTACGGGCCGCCCCGCCTGGTTGAGGGTGGCCGCCAAGGCAAAGTCAGACGCATCACTTTCCACTTGAAAGGGAGTGTTCTCGTCCACTGCCTGTAGCGTGGCCCGCTCAATATCCCGCTTAATGCTTTTGAAGGCGGCGTGGGCCTCAGCAGAGAGCAGAAAAGAGGATGCTTTCAAGAGGGGGCGGGCTTTGTCGGAGTAGTTGGGGACCCATTGGGCATAATAAGAAAATAACCCCAGGCACCTTTTCAGGGCTTTGGGAGTGTTTGGCAGGGGGAGCTCCCGTAGGGGGCGCAATCGGTCGGGGTCTGGTCCGATTTCCCCATTCTCCACCACGCTGCCTAGTATGCAGAGGCGCGTGGTGTTGAAAACGCACTTGTCCTCGTTGTAAGTGAGGTTGAGTTTTTGTGCGGTTTTCAGGAACCTCTCGAGGTTCGAGTCGTGATCCTGCTGGTTGTGACCGCAGATGGTGACGTTGTCGAGGTAGGGGAAGGTTGCCTGCAAGTGGTGGTCATCAACCATGCGGTCCATCTCCCTCTGGAAGACCGAGACCCCATTCGTCACCCCAAAGGGGACTCTGAGGAATTGGTAGAGGCGTCCGTTCGCCTCGAAGGCGGTGTACGGGCGGTCCTCTGGTCTGATAGGGAGCTGGTGGTACGCTGACTTGAGGTCGATGGTGGAGAACACCCGGTATTGGGCGATTTGGTTCACCATCTCGGATATGCGGGGTAGCGGGTAGGCGTCTAGCTGGGTGTATAGATTAACCATCTGGCTATAATCTATCACCATCCGCTTCTTCTCGCTACCCCTCACCACTACCACTTGGGCGCGCCACGGGCTGTTGCTGCGTTCGATAATGCGCTCCTTCAGGAGCCTGTCTACCTCGGTCGCGATAAACCGCCTGTCCTCCCAGCTGTACCTCCTGCTTTTGGTCGCTATTGGCCGGCAGTTGGGAGTAAGGTTCGCGAATAGCGAAGGCGGCTTTACCTTCAGGGTAGCCAGACCGCACACTGTGAGGGGCGGCTGGGACCCACCGTAATTGAGCGTGATGCTTTGGTGGTGGCACTGGAAATCCAGGCCCAAGATCACGCTCGCACATAGATTCTTCATGATTAGTAATTTAAAATTATCGTATACAGTTCCGTTAACGGACAATTGTACCGCGCAGTAACCCATAATGGTCGATGTCTGGGTTTTATCAGCCATAGAGATGGTGCCCCGAGCAGGGACCACCGTTAGAGAGAGTTGTTGTGCTAGTTCAGGGTGGATAAAACTCTCCGTGCTTCCACTGTCAATTAAACATTTAACCCCGCACCCGTTTACCTCGATGTCCACCGTTGATTTGGATAGCGGGTGCGGTCTGGTCTGGTCCACTGTGACCAATGCCACTGTAGGGCCCTGATTGAGACAAGATGGCGTCCACGCTGTCTGCTCACAAGATGGCGGACCCCACGAGGTCGGGCAAGATGGCGTCCAAGCTGGCCGCTCCCACGGCGCACACGCGGCGGTGGCGGGTTTTCCAGCGGGGTTCCCTCTGCACACCTTCCCGAAGTGCCCCTTCTTACCGCACTTAAAGCAGGTGGTGCCTTTCGCCGGGCACAGGTTTCTGATGTGCTTCGGCTGCCCGCAGAAGTAGCAGTTGGGGCCCCGACACGTCGCGGCTGTCGTAGGGCTTCTGGGGGGAGAGCGGGGCCCCGACGGTGTCGGGCTGCCGGGCGGGGAAGATGCCTTCCGAGATGGCGGCGCCCTTGGTGCACACGTGGCGGCGCGGGCCGAAGAGTAGGCGTCCGAGTTTCTCTGGGCCACATCCAGGGATCGCGCTGTGTCCACAGCCTGTTTCAGGTCCAATCCCGTTTTTTCCAGTAGTCTCTGCCGGATGTAAGTGGAGCTGAGGCCTGCGATAAAGGCATCACAAACAAGCTCGTCAGTGTACACTGCGGCTTTTACATCTTGGCACTTGCAGTCTTTGCCAAGCATTTTCAGGGTGACTAGGAACTCATCCAGCGATTTCCCCAGGTCGCTGTGTGCGAGTAGCGAGCAGATGCCTAGCGTACACCTCGTTCGTAGGCTGCTGGTAATGCGCCTTTAGGATGTCGCAGGCGGCCGGGTACGTGTCGGCGTCTTGGATGAGGGGGTAAACCCGGTGGCTTACCCAATTCCGCAGGATTCCGAGTTTCATACTCTCAGCGTCCGTAGCGCCTGTGATGGCTGCGGAATTGTCCAGGAAGAATTCCATACACTTAAACCGGTGTCCGAATCGTGCCGATCCGTCCGAAGCATGCGGGTCCAAATCCAAACGTTAAGGTTTCAAGAGTTGGTCCATTGCGTTGAAAATTGAGTTAATAAAATTGATGTGCCTCAATGAATCCGAGACTCGACGTTAACGGAGCAAAGCAAGGCTTTTATTAACTCAGAAAGTAATACACATTGGAGAAGTGTCTCTCATCCAGAGATCTGCTGTACTGCTGTGAGACACGCTGGGGCTTGCTTAAGTAGGGGCCAGGTATGGGCGGAGCCCTACACACAATACAATACAGGTAAGGAAATGAAACTGAAACTAAACTAAACACAGGGAATACAGTGCCTGATGAATGGCATATTTCATCACACGGGTATATATAGATAGGTCACAAATCAGCCATGATGTCATTGAATGGTGGAACAGGCTCGAGGGGCTGAATGGCCTACTCCTGTTCCTACTTTCCTATGAGATATTTAGCAACTGTGTGTCCTACCAAATTCAAAGCAATGAGCTTGCTGTTTCTCCATCAACGAGATCAAGGAGGAATAAAGGTTGTGTGCAGTGAGGGCATGCGATCTGAGAGAAGTTAATGAATGTTCAGCATTATCAGCAAATTATCAGCACACTAGTGGATAAGATTGAATGGTTGGTCATTCCTAATATCAGCATACTCCTGGGAGAGAGTGAAGACCTCTTGGATTGGTAGAACAGAATCTGAGGGGTAACCCCCAACTGCAACAGGGAGAGAGTGATTTAAGAGGAATCCAGATAACCATGAACATAGTTTTGATGAGACCAAATGATAACTTGTTCAGATCTGCGCAGTGCAAGCCCCCACCAAAGCTTTTGGTCCAAGGCAATGATAGGAGATTCACCAAAGTGTTCAAGAGCGAAGTTCCAAAGGTAAATAACATAGGCTAGAAGATCACCAGTAGAACAGTCATGAGAACATACGAACATACGAATTCGGAGCAGGAGTAGGCCACTCGGCCCCTCGGGCCTGCTCCGCCATTCAGTAAGATCATGGCTGATCTGATTACTCCACATTCCTGCCTACCCCCAATTAAACCAATTTGACTATTGTGGATTTGGCCAGGAATTTCAGGATGATGGATAATTTGAGAGTTAATAGCAACTTTCATGGCTTTACAGAGTACAGATGTAAGATCATTAATTGAAAGGCAAGAGGGATCACTTTTCTTAGGGATAGAATGAACACAGGCAATTTCAAAGGAAAAGAAAAAATGCATTGGGAATAATCGCAAGTGAGAAAATAAAGTTCTGTCTCTTGGAATCCCAGACCCCCAAAACACACTTCCAGAACTGGGTTCCAAATAATGGAAACAGACATGGCGATCATACTCGGGTATGTACCTGCGATTGAGTTACTTGTCCTTCTGACAGCTTATTGCAGGGGAATATTTGGCCAAATCATACCCCACACTTCTAATTTTCAGCCTGAGAATGTCTCTTTTGTTAATCTGGTTATAGACTGTGTACTATTGACACAGAGATCTTGTAGAAAGGGGACGTTCAGTTGAGTGAATTTACATGGAAAGACAGAAGTTCACAAGGGTTTTAGTTAAAGGCTTTAGTTCTCTTCCCTCATTATTTGGTTCAGTATGGGTTTTTTTTAATGTGTACTCCATTCTTTAATCCTTTCCTCTCCATTTGTGCCACACACCATTCCTTGGCCAAGAAAGCAGGTAGGTGACCTGTTTTTTGTGGTGCTTTGTAACTGGCCATGAGGTGATCTGCTTTTTGGAGCAAGTATCTGCGCTCCCGCCTCCCGCCTCCTAGCATGAAGTTCCCCTTCAAAAACCAAGAAACTTCAATTAATTAATATTACCAAAAACAGTTACTTTGATAATTCAGAATTACCATGTTCTCTAAGCCCTTTCAAAATGTTGGGTTAATGGTACTAACGTGACCTTAAGTAACTTAACACCTTGATATTTAAAGCTGGAATAATTCTCGCTGTAGCCTCAGTCTGTCACTTATGTCAATTCAATCTGTGCAGTTGCAGTTTGGGGAAAATATTTTACAGGAAATAAAACTGATGCACTTGACAGGTGACTTTTCTTTTGGCTTCTAAAATGACACCTGTGTTGAAAGCGGTTCTAAAGCGGTTTCGTCACATTTCTTTGATTAATGTCATTAAGCCTTGGGGCAGCACACACATTGAAGTGGAGATATTTGAAACACTGTGGCCGGAATTTTGTCTATCTGGGCGGGTCCAATGCGCCTGGTGTCCGTGGCAGGTCGCGATCCCGCTGGTGAAAATGAACTTACTTAATAGGGCCTATTAAACCTGTCCAGCGCGTTACCTGGCCCAATGAGCTGGAGCGGGTCTGGTGATGTCAATCATGACATGTTTTCAGCCAGGATCCTTAAAGGGACCATGACCACATTACATTTGAAGTTTAACCTAACGACAGCGTTGGAGTGCTGCAAACACTGACACTGACCGCACAGAGGTGCAGGGCTGCACCCAGGTTCTCCGATGACTCCCTCCATATGCTTATGGAGGGAGTCACAGCATGCAGGGAGGTCCTCTTCCCTTCCGATGAGTGGAAGAGACCTCCCTAGGAGACCAAAACAGCCTGGTTGCAGATTGCAGAGGAGGTCACAAGCAGGGATGTGTTCAGGAGGACTTTGGTGCAGTGCCGCAAACGTTTCAAAGATCTCAGTAGATCAGGAAACGTTAGTACAAACCCACACTCCACTGCATCCTGCTGTGCCTCTCCTCACATCCCCATCACTCTGCCTTCCCTAAGCTACTCCTGCACATCCTTACTCATACCTTGCATGTCCACCCATCCCTCTCTCTCTACCTACATTATCACTTCCCCATTTCACTAGTCACCCATCACACTCCCCCCTCATCCTAGTGCAATCATACCAACTAACAACACACAAGGGTAGCCAATTGGGTGTTTTATGCAATGTTTATGTAAAGTTTCTGTTAATGTGGTGTCAAACATAAAAATCTTTATTTTCAACACTGTGTTCTTGGACAGATTTATATGCACCTTAGGAAGTGGCTTAGTGAGTTGCAGTGAATGGTGAGACATAACGGTACCCCCTGCAATGGTAATGAGTGTGGAAGGAATGGCTTGGACATTGTAGGGATGCTTTACGGTGTTGGTGACAACCTGGCAAATCATGTGGCAGTGATATGGGTGTACAGTGTAAAGTTAATGAAATCTGGCCATGGTGTGGCCATCCCTGGCTTCCCGGCATCAATGCGCTCGGCTGCTGATGCCCAGTATCCTGTGTAGCATCAGGTGATTGTGGAGAAGGTTGGTGTTGTTGTTGGTGTGCCTGGTGCTGCTGGTGTTGGGGCTGATCATGGTGGGATTCTGAGGACCAAGGTGAGACAGTATAAAGGGCACCCATGTTGATGGAATAGATGGCAGGTGAAGTAGAGAGGACAGAAGCATTCTGTCAATGGTGAGAGGGTTCTTCCAATGAGGTGACACTGGATGGAGACTTTGCTGGAAAGACTTGCAGCCTGCAGAATCTGTGTTGGAAATAGACTGAGCAACAGCTTCGGCCTGAGGAAAGTGATCAGCTGTCAGGTGGGAGCTTTCACTGAACCTTTGATGCTAAAGCTAAAGCAATGGCCATGGAACTCCCGCCTTAGGTTGACAGATGTGGTTCCCGAGCTGCGTGAATCCCGCAGCTATGCAGAAAAATTAAAAAAATAAATGAGAAAAGGCTCTTCAGTGCCTGTAAACTACCTGATAATCAACTCAATTGGGTCCCCTGCCGATCGGGTCGGCTCTGCAATGACCGATGCGCCTGGGGGAAAGGTACGTGGGAACAAGATGACAGCGGGTTCCCGACCCGCTGTCAAAAATAACAACTTTCCCACCCCACTCGCCACTGATTGTGCCCGCTAACACCCCAGAAAATTCTGGCCTGTCTCTATACTGCTTTTTGTGACGTTTATACATTGTCATGTATTTGCATTTTCAGAATTGCAGCCAAGTCATTTTGTCAACCTAACATACTTGAGCAATAATTTGCGAAAGTACTGAATATTTTCAGAGTTTACCATGTCACTCATGAGTCACAGCAAAATTGTATGCCCAAACAATCACTGGCGCTATTAAACCTTGATATTCGATTCCATTGGATAGAAGGGATTTTTTTTGTTTGCTGTCCTATTTTATTTCATAAGGATTGGTTTGCGTGGGGTTTGAGCTCTACTGCAGGACTAGATCGATGCCCCTGTACAGAACTGAATTTGTCCTGCATTATAAAGAAGGTGCTATCCTTCAGTTAAACCAAGGTCCCATCTCCCTATCCAGGTGGATGTTAAAAATCCCATTGTACTATTTGAGGAAGAGCAGGTAGCTGATCCTGACCTATGTTCTTCCCTCAACCAACATAACCAGAACAGATGAACTGGTCATTCTTCTCATTTGTTGGTTGTAGGATGTTGATGTGTGCAAAGTGGCTGCTGTGTTTGCCTACATTCAGTGACTGCTGTCTGAAGCATATTAAACACTTTAGATGTTCTGGGAAATGCAATCAGCTACTATAGAAATGCAAGTTAGTGTGGAACTAAGCAAGAACCTAGATAGGGTCAGCAGACTGTGGGGTCTTCACAGCTCCGCCAATCCTGTCCTCGCCAGACGGCCACTTTCCAGCAACATTCGCAGGACAGTGATTTTAAAAACAAAAAACTGGGATGGATGCTTTGTCTTCTCTCCCTGGCCAAAAGACAATTTGAAGCTAACTCTAGCACCCATATTGCTGCCTTAGAAGAGATCAGCTAACTCAGTGCAGACTGGAGACAGAAACTGGGAGCTTTTTGGCCCAAATGGCTCAGTTCTACACTGCGGTACAGGAAAAGTTCTGATATCCGGCACCGACGGGACCGGCGTGTTGCCGATCTATCAAAAGTGCCGGACATGCAAAGTCAACGTTGAAGCATACGGAGATGAAAATCTCCGTATTTGACAACAAACACTGTTGCTCAGCAACAGCTCGTAAACACTCTGCCCGTACCTTGAAGCGTCTCTGAAGCTGTTGCTAAGCTACAAAGACACTTTCTAGAGCCTGCCTGTTAACAGAATGCTAGGAGAAGAAAAAAAAAACTAACTAAAACGGCTGCTGATTTCTGCCGTTAGAGCAAAGTTTCCGGCCATACAACCTCCGGATAAACCAAAGTTTCCTGTACTTATACCCACTGAGACATTAGGGCAGCCAACAAGAAATACATTTTTAACAGAGCCAGAGAATATGTACACACAAGCTAGGGGTCATGATTTATGTCCCAAGAGTGGATCTAACTAGTTGTAAGTGAGATATGGTCAGTGTCATAAGAATATTGTTCGTATCCAAGGAATCCTCATTGTACATTCTGTCTACAATAAGAAATTAGAACAACAAACCTTAGATGTCAATCACAATTTAAATAGGAACTGTATCCATGTGTAGATTGCAGATAGAGTTGCTATCTTCCTGGTTTTAAACTGGACAGTCCAGTTTTGGAGTGAGCTGTCTAAATTTCTCAAAGGTAAAATGGACACCAAGGACGAGGCTTTGCAACTCGCCCGCCAAATACTTGGTGGATCCCAGATTGATCTGAGTAGGGCCAAAGGCAGTCTGGTCTTTCCTATCACTTCAGTGACCACAAAGTCCTAGAGAGGGGAGAAATTGCCCATCAGTTTTTAGTGTCTCTGGAATCGATACATTTTATCTACCACAAACGATTTTAATGTAGATTTGAAATTTTCTAAAAAATCTACTGCAGCAATACTTTTAATTGTAACTTGGTGCTAGATGGAATTTGTAATAAATTTCACCTCATAGTTGTGTTTTTTGCTCTGCTGCAAGAATGGCACATTTAAGGCCCAAGGGAGATACCAACAGAATTAGATACATTGATAGTTTAAGTTTATCTTGTCAACACAGCCTTTTTCCAATTGATAACCTTTTTGTACTAGCCTGGAGAGAGTCCAGCATTGATACACCAGGATTAGGGGACTTGGGTTCAATGGGACCTGGATAAACTTGTGTTAAATTGCCTGGAAAAGAAGAGATTAAAGATCCTATTGGGGTGTTTAAAATAATGAAAAGTTTTTAAGCAGATAGGAAACCACTCTAACCTCTGGTAGGGGAATCCAGAACAAGAGGGTGTAACCTGATACATAAAACAAAGCTGGTTAAAAGTAAATCCAGATTTTTTTAAAATCAGACAAAACATTGTGAGAATGTGGAGTGCACTAACCAAAAGACCATTGATGCAGAATAAACAATAGTATCTGAAAGGGAGGTACATGGTTTTTTGGGAAGTAAGGGTAATTGAAGGATATGGAGAAAGGCAAAGAACTGAGGTTAAAAATGAGATGAAGAGCTGTCATGGCTAACAAAATGGTACTAGAAGTACGATGGGCCGAATGGTCCTATGTATCTAGTTTTCAAACAGTCGGTTGTTCAAGATAAAGTTGCATTCTTATGTTTCAAATCTGTACTATAGCCATTCCAGCTGTCTTTGCTACACATTTTAGTGTCTGTTTGGAATCTAAGAACATTGAACACTATTTTATCATTCATGTTAGAATGGTATTTGAGTCGAGTTGTCTTTTGTACAGGATTCCATTGCAAACAAGCTTGATTCGCAGGATTGGCCTCATTGCTCAGGATGTAGTGCTGCTTGGAATGGCTCAGGAGCTGTAAGGTATGGATTTTCTACAACAATGAAACTTATGAAGCTTTTAGCAACTTCAATTAAGTTAACAAAAAATATGAAGCGAAAGGGCAAATTGTTAATTATAAATTTATCAAATGTTCCTGTAAATTTAGGCTTTAGCCTTTTAGTGACCAACTTAGTACAAATAAAATGTTATAAACCTTTTCAATGCCCCACCTATTCAATAAGATTATATATTGTTTCAGATGTACCTATAGGAACTTAATCCATGCTATGCTATTAGAAAATGGCCATAGATGTAGTTGTGGTGATTTGGTTGTTTTTTAATGAAAGGAGAATTGGAACTTTGCCAAAGAACCTCCGGACAGAATTTCTATTGTGTTACACTTTTGGACTGAAAGATGACATTTTGCAATTCAGTAATGCAAGAATTCTAATAAAACAATAATATACAGTATAGACACAAAACTCTCTATTTCAGATAAAGTGTTGCATACAAGTGTTGCTGTTCTGTGATCATCTTTGACAGAATGTGTCCATAGCCTTTAATGGGCTGGGGTGGAAATGTTCCAAGGAGTGTAGTGCCCTTCTTTCATTCTGATCTGTCTCATAGTGATGTTGAGCTCATGCTCAGGAGTTGGTTGTGTAGCCTCTTCTTAGTGAAGTTGGGTGTCTTTTATTGCCCTTTGAATTTCCATCTCTTATTGTTCTTTAAAAAAAATCCAGATAGATAAATGCCTTTCCTGTTACTAGGGGAAACGTATCACCTACTCTGGACTTGATTGACCTCAGTAGGTCTATGGGTATTTAGTGATGAGTACCTACAACTGTTTTGCATTCAGAATGTTATACTCTGGAATCGTAGAATAGTACAGCACAGAAGGAGGCCATTCGGCCCATCGAATCCGCACCGGCTCTTTCAAAGAGCAATTCAGTTAGGCCCATTTCCCCGCTCCTTCCCCTGCAATGTTTTCTCCTTCAAGTATTGAACACTGTTTCCGTTTCTGGGTTTTTTTCTGTATGAACTTCCTAATTTCTTCAAACTGGTAAGTTTTAGACAAAAAGTTCATGTAACAATGCCCCAGATGTTAACTATTCTTTCTACTTAGTGCTCGTCAGGGAAACAAAAGCAATCTCCAAGATGATCGCAGAGGTGGTTTAAAACTAATTATATTCATAATAGGAGGTGTAACTTACTCTGAGATACGCTGTGCATATGAAGTTTCTCAGGCCAATAAGTCTTGTGAAGTCATTGTTGGTAAGTACTTGAAAATCTCTTCAACAGTTTTACCTTGCGTACTTAGGCTTTATTCTAGCTGTTGATAGTAACGTTATTATTAGCTTTTATGTTTGATCCATTGTAACCTAATTTAAGCATAAAGCAAATATATAGTGAATATTTATGCAAGAGTGGGAAAATAATCTGGGTTTGGGTAAAGTGTAATAAAGTTTTAAACCAAAGTACATGGGGATAATGTATCACATGCAGTTTCATGTTACTAAAATTGACTCTCATTCATATTCAGGGTCAACTCATATTCTTACATCCACAAGACTACTAGATGATCTGAAGAAACTGAACAAATGAAAGTGCCACATATGAATTAAAACCAGCCGTTGTATAGACTTCAGTTAACATGATTTAACATAAGAATCTGTGCAATTAATCTTGTTTGCCTAAAATATTTTGACGAATGGAATACGCAGCTTGTATTGACCAGTGCACAGTTCCTAATGTAATGTAATTAAAATATTAATACTGTAAATTAAGGATCTGGAAGGGTCAATATTGGCGTAAAGTATTTCTACTTTAGACCTACTACCTAAAACTCCATGGGTTGTACACAAAAGGATGTCATTCTAATTCATAACTCTGACTAACACTAGTAATGCATGTGTATTTTTAAAGTGATGACTATATGGGAGCCTTTTCTGAGATTTATGTTGATTGTAGTTCTTGTACATTTTATAGTAATGTTTTGAATATATTGCCCAAAAGATATATTTATGTTTAACATGGGTCTTAAATAAAATTGTTAAATTTGCAACTTGCAGTTATTAAAAAAACATATATTCTATGTAATGTTGTTGCAATGTAAATGCTTTAGCAAAAGCCTTAAAACTTTGTCAAAACTAGGAATTTATTTTGGGATAATACAGTGGACTTTTTTAATGGTTTGAAGTATGCAACCCTGCCAAGTAAACATATTTAGAACTGGTTGCAATCCAAAATGTTATTTCAGCACAACACCAGAATAATGGGAATGCTCATCAGCTACAGAAGTACAGTACCTGGAAACTTTAAAGTTGTACCATTATGTATATGTACAATACAATGCATATTTCATCCTTTAGGTGTTAATCCAATTATGTGCTACCTAGAATGTGCAGTCGTTTTTTTTTCCTGAGCTATGCTAATGTGACTAGTGTACATGCAAAATAAGTGGGCGGGGGGAGGGGGGGAATTCTACCTATGTATTGAAACACTTTGTGTAGGGCTATTCCAACTGCCTTTATTTCTTTAGCAGTTAAATGATCGAAACAGGAATGTGTTTCAACATTTTGTTGTGCAAAATACTGAATTGCCTAGCAAAGTATAAAATGTTTTGAATCCAGTACATGTCTTCTGACTAGCTAATAAACTAAAAACTACAAAGAGGTGTGTGTGTTTATTGTAATAATAACATGAGCACCTTCTGTGAATTTGAACCTGAACAATTGAATAGAATGCATTGTGTCCACTTTCAACTATTTAATGAGATATTTAGAGAGGTACATTTCTGTTGACTGGAAATGTTAATTGAGCAGCACAACAGAGCACATTGGTGAGCTAATATGCTGTTCAAGGGAGTGATGTGACATGGTTTGTGATTGCAATTCCTGCCCACTGAGTTCTTTATCTCAGCAGTTTTTGGGGGAAGTTGGAAAGTAGATGAATCATTTTCATAGATGGAGAAGGAAAATTTAAAGACCAGTCACCACAGGCACTTTACAAGGACAAATCTGTTTTTCTGGTTGGTTTGAGGACAGCAATGGAGCATGTTGCTTGTCTGTCATTCATCTCAGTTGGAAACCATTGCCCGGCCTGCGAGATGGGTTTCTATATTAAACCTGCATTTTAGCAGCACAACCTCACTTTTTAAAATAAATTACAATGTACAAAATATTTAAACATATGGCAGGAGCAGGCCATTGCTTTCTGATCTGCATTCCGATAGGATTTCAAATGTTGCTGCCACCGGTGCCATGTTTAAAGACTATTTGCTGCTCTGCTGGTTCAGGAGCATGAAGTAATTAAACTTTCATTCTGGTTTTTTTTCAAATCTTCAACCACAAGTAAATGTAGTACTCCTTATTCTTAAAACTGAGAATCATGATTGCTGGCGTGCATAATAAATAAATAAATAAGCTTGTTTAGGTATAAAGCTGCAGAAGTGCATAGTGGTCTGATCAAAATCTGAGCAGAAGTGTATTGTATGTAACACAGTACATGCATAGCTTGTTCCCTAGCTTTACTTACCAAATCATAAAACAGTCAACATTTACAGCACAGAAGTTTCTGGCTTTTTGCTAAAACAATTCAAAACGAAGCTATTGCTTACTGCCCTGCTTTCTCCGAATCCTTGTGTGCTATGTACTCAGAATGAGAAGAGGCCATCGAGCTCATAGGCACTCGTCCCACTTATGGGACTCATTCTCATCTCCCCATGATTCCTTCCCCCCACCTCCAAAAAGCAGCAAAATAAAAACATACCTGTAGTTATTTCAAGAGGCCTATGTCAAATATTCCTCTCCATCCCCTCAAAGGTGACCAGGCAAGCCCCAGAAGGTCCCAATGCGCTGGTTATTACCCCAAATCTTTCCTCTTGCACAATCTCATAGTTTTCCAAAAATGCGTCTACCGCCTCCAAGGAGTGAAAAGAGTCGGTCCATACTACAGCCTCGCGACTGTTGTTGCACAAATCAATCGCCCTCTGAGAAAAATTAAACTTTCTCGCATCTAACCTCACTTACTGCTTTCTCAATTTAAGTGGGTGGCTCCTAGTCCCCCTGGTCCCATTACCTCAAATAATCTACGTGTATGTTATCAGTGCCCTGAATCAGATCCTGAATAAGTCTACACCTCTCTAGCGACTCTAAAACCATCTATATTTCTGCCCAAGTGACTCTGCAAGACTCCTATTTGTTCTTCAACTGACCTCTAACTCCTAACATAAGTATTATTTTTGGCTATATTCAACTATCCTTTCTAGATTAATCTTAGTTTCCATAATTTTTTTTGTTAATGTTAACTGCTTTTTATACTTCTCCAAAATATTATTACTCATTTTATAAGATGTAAAATACCCTTTTTGAGTGAAAGCTACATAACTAAAAACCCGATAAAGCCTACTCCATCCCATTGTGGCTTTCTCTAATTATACACTCCATTTCTTTAGCATGTTGCAATAATTTTCACCCTGCTCCTGCTCCCTCTCCCATTTAATTGCTACAAGGAATCTTCATTTCTGTAAACTGAGCCATTTGAAAATTTGTTATCAGTATACTATTGCCTCTAAATTTTTATAGGCTTGCATTTTAAATCTTATAATCGATTGGTATGAATCAGCAAGATACTCTTATGCGACTTATCAACTGTGGCTTATTACTGAACACTAAACCTGAGATATTATCTCCTCTGGTGTTCGTTCACACATGCTAAATTAAGAAGCACTCATTGACTGCATCAATAATTGTTTCGGGAAGGCTCTCATTTCTTGCGTCTGTCTTTTGTCTGCCTTATAAGTGGATAATTGAAATTTCCCATCACCAGTACCTTCCCTTCATTGATTATTGTAGTGATTTGATTACGTAGCGGCAGATCTATCTTCCTCTCTTGGTAGCTTTCTCTACTTCAAATGCTTATCTTTTCACTTAAAAGATGCAATGGTCCCTACCTCCTCAATTACTCCCTGCGGCAAAGCTTTCCATGTTCGCACCAAAGTTTAAAAGAAATCTCCTAATCCCACCCCTCTGTCTTGCTGATGATTTTTTAATTGATGACCCCACATCACTGATTTCCCTAACTAGAAGAAATAGTCTTTCCCTATTTACCCTACCAAAGCCCTTTATAATTAAAAAAAACTATTAAATCTTCTCTGCCCCAGCAGAAATAGTCCCAGTGTCTCAAGCCTCTCCTCATAAAGAAAGAGCATGCATTTACATAGCGCTTCACAGTCAATGAAGTACTTTTGAATTGTAGTCATTGTTGTAATGTAGGGAAATATGGCAGCCAAATTGCGCATTGTAAGGTCCCACAAACAGCAATGAGATAAATTGTGTTGGTTGAGGGATAAATATTGACCAGGACACCAGGAGAACACCCCTGCTTTTCTTTGAATAGTGCCATGGGATCTTTTACACATTTGACAGTGCAGCACACCCTCAGTACTACACTGGAGTGTCAGCCGAGATTAGATGCTCAAATCCTGAGTGAACTATTGAAAATATTGATTGGGGCATCACTTAAAAACCTCGGACATTTCATTCAATACCCGAAGATAAATTAAATCTGGCCCTAGTGCTTTTTCCATCTTAAGCCCCATTACTTTATACTGTACCATTTCCCTCAAAATGTGTAAGTAACCCATTCAAGTTTTAGTTTTATCTAAAGGGAAGATACTCAGTTACAAACAGGTATGAAGAATTTCAACTCGCTGCTGCGTCCTTGTCATCTTCTGTAATTCTGCCTAAGTGACCTGTAACCTTCTGATACTGAGCCAAAGCTGACACCAGATAACTACAGTTTCTCATTACTGGCATCATCCTTGTGCAATGTGCATTCACCTTCTCTTAAGGCTTCAATCTCTGTAACAGGGCACCCAGAAATTCACACTGTACTCTAAATGTAGCATAACCATTGTCTTGTACAACTTTATAACTTGTTGCTCTTGCATGTGTCAGGATGTATGGTTTTGCTGTGATCAGTGTAGTAGGTCAATGAGCTAAGTAACTAAAATGCTTTAATCTAATTGAGTTTTCTTATAAAATTGGTAAATTGCATTTATATAATTGTAAAATAATAGAAAACCTCAATATTTAGTATGTAAAGGGCTTTTGATACAAAAATTGTGAAAAGATACATTAAGATGTCTGCCATTAAGTTTGTAAAGCCTTTGTTGGGCAATAATAGGATGCTGTTTGTAAATTCTGTAACCAATTTCCTGTAATTGTCCTATTTTTCTTTTATGGATGTAATCTAAGACCAGTGGTTGCTGGGGATTGAAAGAAACTGTTCAAAACAAATCTGCCTTAGTTACTCATTTCCCCTTGGGTCATAGTTTCTAAAATCCCATCAGGACTTGGTGAGGTTATTCTGCCTCAGATCCTGTACTTCCGTTTTAGCAGAAGTTTAGCAAAGTGCATAAGAGGAGGGGACAAAACAATCAATAGTTGTAAAATTTGTAGTGTATAAATTACTGCTTCCATTCAAATTCGATAGCACTGTAATAACGAGTTCACAGAGCATTTAAGTTAATGTGGTTAAAGTAGGATGGCAGATATATGCATTCTGTTTAGCATTTCCTAATCTTGGAGAAATGTCAGGAAATGTGGCCAAACATATGATTTAGATTTATTTTATGAATATTTATTTTCAACTGAAATTACTGCACTTTCAATGACGCCATGGGTGGGTTTTAGTGATGCCCTAGTCAATATGTTCAATAGTTCACTGCATCAGCCAGTGTTATATTAAACCAACCCAGGTTTGATTTCTGGCCTGTGTTGAGTCTGTTAATCTCAGCTGGAGCTTGGCTGTGTCTGCTTTCCGTGGTCAAAGCCTGCGGATGCTTGCTGTCTAGTATCACCAATGAAGAATAGTCCTTTGAGTAAGGTACTGTACCAGAAGTTTGAGTGCGCTCCCCCCAGCATAAGCGACTACTTAGGAAAGATGGGGAGAATTTGGGAGAAAAAAAATTAAACTGATATTTCTAAGTAGGTATATAATCTCAGTAATTTGTTTTAACTTTCTCTAATAAATGTTAAATTTGCGTTGTCGGTGGATTATCGGCTGTCAATTATATCGCAAGATGTCATTGATTTAAAGGACCGTGGGCAGGTTCAAATTTAGGTTTTTATGCATATGAATTTATGGAATCCACTTTAATGTGAAATTTGTGGAAAGAAATGCTGCCTTAAATACTTATTGCGGTACTTCACTTAATGCTTACGTTTTTCATATTTTCAGTTATAATGCTAAGGTGTTCTACAATTTTAATATTACATTCAAATTTTTGAGAGAGTTTGTGTTTCAGATCCACAGATTTTTTTTTTTTTTTTTAAGGCCTATGCCTGATGCTCCACAACTGAAAGAAAATTTGCTATCAAAATCTGTTCTTAAAGTGTGTGCGTAGGAACTGAGTGTTGGTAGGCTGTGCAGAGAACATCACAGCAGCGCATGATTGATCTCCCCCAATGTCCACATTTGCACACTTTCAAGCAGAGGCCATTATTTGTTTAATTTTTCCCTCCCTGGCTCAGGGGTGCTGAGGGCCAACTGCTGCCCCAGCTGAAATCAGCCAACACAGCACAAGGCAAAGGTCAAACCTGGGACCTTCCTGGTCTGAATGGCTGATTACTGCACTTTATGGTGCATTTATGCCATCAGGGAAGGTTTGGCATAAGCAAATTTAATAATTCATTCGAAAAGGGACTGGCGGATAGCTAACATAATACCAATATTTAAGAAGGGGGAATTGAACATGTCCAAGGAATTATAGACCAGTCAACTTAACATCGGTTGTAGGAAAAATAATGGAATTCCTACTAAAGGAGAAAATAGACGAACATCTAGAAACCAAAAATATAATAATGAATAGTCAGCATAGATTTCAAAAGGGAAAGTCTTGCTTGACCAACCTTATTGAATTTTTTGAAGAGGTAACAGAGAGTCGACAATGATAATGCAGTAGATGTAATTTATCTGGATTTTCAAAAGGCCTTCGATAAGGTACCCCATAATAGACTGATGAACAAGGTCAGAGAATGTGGAGTCGGGACAAGTAGCAGAATGGATTGCTGGCTGGCTTCAGGACAGAAAGCAGAGAGTAGGAGTAAAGGGTAGCTATTCACATTAGCAGAAGGTGGGTAGTGGTGTTCCACAAGGATCAGTGCTGGACCACTGCTGTTCACAACTTACATTAACGATTTAGACTTAGAAATCAAAAACACAATTTCTAAATTTGCGGATGACACAAAATTGGATGGGACAGTCAATACTGAAGAGGACTGCAACAAGTTTACAGGAGGACATTAATAAACTTGCAGAATGGCATATAATTGGCAAATGAAGTTCAACACAGATAAATGTGAGGTATTACATTTTGGTAGGAAGAATAGGGAGGTCACATCACTTGGAGGGTACGAGTCTAGGTGGAACATAGGGATTTAGGAGTACAAATACACAAATCACTAAAAGTTGCGACACAGGTTAGCAATGCCATAAAAAAAGCAAACCGAGCACTAGGGTTTATTTCTAGAAGTATAGAATTGAGAAGTAGGGAAATTATGCTAAACCTGTATCGAACCTTGGTTAGACCACACTTCGAATACTGCGTACAGTTCTGGTCTCCATTTTATAAAAAGGATATAGAGGCATTGGAGAGAGTGCAGAGAATATTTACAAGGATGATACCAGAAATGCGAGGGTATACATATCAGGAAAGGATGAACAGGCTGGATCTCTTTTCTCTTGAAAAAAGGCTGAGGGATGACCTAATAGGGGTCTTTAAAATGATGACAATTTTTGATAGAGTGGATACAAAGAGAATGTTTCCACTTGTGGGAAAGCGCATAACTGGAGGCCATCAATATAAGATAGTCACCAAGAAATCCAATAGGGAATTCAGAAGAAACTTCTTTACCCAAAGAATGTGGAACTCGCTACCACAAGGAGTGGTTGAAGCGAATAGTATGGATGCATTTAAGGGGAGGCTAGACAAGCATATGAGGGAAAAGGGAATAGAGGGTTATGCTGATAGATTTAGATGAGGAAAAACGGGAGGAGGCTCGTGTGGAGCATAAACGTTGGTATGGACTGATTGGGCCAAATGGCCTGTTTCTATGCCATATATCCTATGTAATCCTATGTAAAGGATTGCATTGAAATTCTAAAGCTCCGTAGGAGCCTGCCTCCTCCCACAGCATATTTAATAACTGTTGATGATTATGAAGGTTGAAAATGCAATTTAGTTTAGTTTTGGTCTCGGTGCACTAATGAATGATTCTCTTCAATGTATAATACACTGAAATATTGCAATAAAATATTTAAATGCATTTCATTCATTTATTTTTATATAAACAATTTGCTTGAAAGTGTCACCATGAAAACTAGGTGCTTCTATTTCTTGTGAAACCACTACATGGCTACATTCTATTCTCTTTTTTGTAATATGGTATGTGACGTACAATGTCACTGCATAAAATGGCTCTCCTTTTGAATGCTTATGGTGTATAATTAAATGTCCAATAGGTCTTGTTGGCTTGGAGATGTAATATCAGAGATCAGGAACGATAACCGGAACTCTACTCCTGGCCTAGTTGTCACAAAAATCCATTGAGCAGGTGGGATAGGTCAGTATAGAATCCATTGCCCAGAGAATTACTAGTCTTGTGAATGAATAAATGTATTCATTTAATGATAGACATCTTAAAAGTTACAGTAACCTGATAAGTATTGAGACATATTAGAGCACAAAAATTTATTGTCTTGATTTGACTGAAGGAAGTATTTTAATGTAATGTAATTACAGGTGCTATTGTTTTCATTCACTACAAACTATTGTTGGCAGTCAAGAAGACTTGATTACAAAAGTTCCTGAGGGCTCTTTGGGTGGGATGAGATGATCTGTAACTTAGTAAGTCTGAATTCTGATACTGTTATGATATAAAATAACAGGTTTATTTTAGTTAAGAGTATTTTTGAAATCTTTAAGAATGATTCTTGCACTTTTTTGCATCTTTTTAAAAAGTAACACCTACTTTTTCCCAGTTTATGCTATTAAATCCCATTCTGAAGTTTGTTTGGCTACAACATATATATAAATCAGCACAGACTATTTCAGCAGGACTTACTAGATATCTGATGTTTCAGATGATGTTGGAAGAATCGCTGCACCCTCCATTGTTCAGTCTTTGTAACTGCAGTGCTGTTTTTCAAGCAAGTATGAGTGGTGATTCATGTCTTGAGCTATAATTATCTACACAACCTTTTCACATTTTCAGCGTCCATGTATAACTTTTTCCAATAAGTTCTGATTCCATAGAATAGTACAGTACAGAAGGAGGTCATTCGGCCCATCAAGTCTGCACGACTCTTTCGAAGAGCAATCCAGTTAGTCCCACTCATACGCTCTTTCCTCATATCCTTGCAATTTTTTCCTCCGTCAAGTATTTATCCAATTCCCTTCTGAAGGCTACTATTGAATCTGTATCCACCACTCTATCAGGCAGTGAATTCCAAATCCGAACCACTCATTGCATAAAAATGTTTTTCCTCATGTCGCCTCTGGTTCTTTTGCCAATCTCATTAAATCTGTGCCCTTTAGTTATTGGCCCTTCAGCCATTGGAAACAGTTTCTCTTTAAAATCATGAAGGGTTTCGATAGAATAAATAAACACCTCTATCAAATCTCCTCTTAGCCTTCTCTGCTCTAAGGAGAACAACTCCAGCTTCTCCAGTTTATCCACGTAACTGTAATCTCTCATCCCTGGAACCATTCTAGTAAATCTCTTCTGTACCCTCTCCAAAGCCTTCATGTCCTTCCTAACGTGTGGTGCCCAGAATTGGACACAATACTTCAGCTGGGGTCGAACTAGTGTTTTATATAGGTTTAGCATAACTTCCTGGCTTTTGTACGCTATGCCTCTATTTATAAAGCCCAGGATCCCATATGCTTTATTAACTGCTTTGTTAAACTGTCCTGCCATCTTCAAAGGTTTGTGCACGGACACCCCAAGTCTCTCTGTTCTTGCATCCCCTTTAAAATTGTACCAATTTATATATGCATGCCTTGTTCTGCTAACTAAATTAATTACACTTTTCAAAAAATAATTTCCCCTTCTCAAAATGCTGGTAATGATCATTTAATTATACACCATAAGCATTCAAAACCCTGCTCTAGAGTAAAGAGAGCCATCTTCTGCAGTGTCATCCTAAGTGGTTCTACCAAAAGGTATGTGGGTGGAGACTTCAGCAGGATCACGTAGGATGTCATCTGAATCGCTTGCTTGAATTATTGTGTTGAAATTCACAGCTGTCTGGTATCCTGATTAATTATTATATATATATATTTTTAAAAGGTGGGGTGATACAATTTGCCTCTGTTCCTGAGTGTTACATTTTTTTAATGAACTTTTTTCTCTCTCTAACAGTGTATCAGTGGTCCCCATAAGTGACCTGGTCTCTTAACTATCTGAAAGATGTACCTTTTCTTAATCTGCCCTTCGCAGAGCTACATACATGAGGATGAACAATTACCCTGTTTGCAGTAACCTGCTTACTGGATTTAGCATTGGCGTGCTGCACTATCAAACTGTCCTTAAAATGATGGATAATACACACAAACCAGAGGTGAACAGACTGGAGCAAATAATAAATTAATTTGCAGTTAGAAATGTGAAGCACAAAAATTTGGCAGAAACATACATACAACAAGCAAATGCATAATGGGTCAATTGACCTTCGTAATATCTTTGAATGAAACATTAAATATCTGCTTTAGTTTTGAATGATAAAACCTGTCATGCCAATTTTTTTATGCAGAGGGTTGTTAGGACATGGAATGCCTTATCAGTAACAGTGGTGGAAGCAGAATCCGTAATATATTTTAAAAGGGAAGTGGATAAATAATTTTTTTAAGTTAAATTTAAAACAGTATGGGGTAAAGGTAGGGTAATGGGCCTAAATGGATGGCTCTATCAGACAGCTGACACAAGTGCAATGAGCTGAATGGCCTCTTTCTGCTGTAAAATGTTACGATTTTATAAAATTTGATTGTTTTTATCTTTTTGTACAATTCTCTGTAACCAGGTTTATATCACAGCTGTCTTAACACTGAAGATGGGAGTGAAATACAGCCTTTTGGCTATTCAAGCAGCAAACTATTAGAACACGACCCTTGTTAGTAACTCAATTTTTTAACCTTTTATGTACCAAACTCCATGCTTCTGCTAAGCACCTTTTTGGAGTAGTTTACCAAATGCCACACCACCACATTTCATACATCTTTAGAATTATTGAACTGATATCCCCACATACAATGTTGCATATCCTGACAGATATGATCAATTTGCATGACTGGGCCACTTATAAAGTCTAGACTATAGATTAAATTATTTTATATCAAAACACAGTGGTGCTTATTAATTCACTGAAATTAACCTATTTGATATTCTGATCAGAAGACACGGGGAGAAATTCAGTATCGCCACGTTTGGGGCGTAATACTCGAGCGGGCGTGAAATTTAGCGCCCAGCGCAAATTATCGCCACCTACTGCTAAATTGACCTGCTTCGCCCCAGGAGGTGCTTGGAGCGCTAAAACAGGCGCTGCACGACTGTCTTAAGGCGCTAAGCCGGAGAAGCGAGGCGCTACTACCGAGGGCGGGTGCAGCGCAGGTGCGGCCAGTTAGCGATTGCACACAGACACGCTGGCGCCGGTCAGCTCTTAAAGGGGAGGTTCGATCTTGGATTGCAGCCACACCCTGCGCATCGGAGCCCTGATTCTCGGCCTGGACAGACCTGCTGCCACATTCTAACGCCTAGGACCATGGAGAGGGCCAGGGAGCGAGTGCAGCGGTTCAGTGAGGGGGCCTTGCAGGTTCTGGTTGGCGCAGTGGAGCGCAGGCGATCTATCCTGTTTCCGGACAGTGGCAGGAGGCCGCTGCCCAACGACTATCGCAAAGCTTGGAGGGAGGTGGCTCACAGAGTGACCTCCAGCAGCATGGTGCCTAGGACCCCTGTGCAATGCAGGAAGAAGTTCAACGACCTCAGTCGGGTCGTCAGGCTGAGTACCCTTTTCAGTATCCTCTTCATCCCTGCATATCCACCTTACTTTATGGCCAAAGGGTCCTGAAAGCCCCAATGCCCAGCCCTCATCCAACACCTATGGGCCTTTCATGAAACTCACACACACATTTAGCACTTTACACACTGTAAGGGCTAATCAACCATGGGAGGCAGTGCAGCCAAGATCAGGGCTTCACACTGTAAGGGCTATTCGACCATGGGAGGCAGTGCAGCCAAGATCAGGGCTTCACACTGAAAGGGCTAATCGACCATGGGAGGCAGTGCAGCCAAGATCAGGACTTCACACTGTAAGGGCTATTCGCCCATGGGAGGCAGTGCAGCCAAGATCAGGGCTTCACATTGTACTCAGAGCCCATCCTTTCTCTTGCAGGGCAAGCTGGCCCATAACAGGAGGCAGCAGCAACGGACCGGGGGAGGCCGGCCTCACCTTCAAGCCCTCACCGATCTGGAGCAGCGAGTCCAGCGGATTATGGCAGGCCAGATGATTGGCCCCGTTGCCACTGGAGATGCCGACCCCGTTCTGGACAGCAATGGTAAGGTGATCACCTTTTTGACCTCTCTCCTTCCACTTGTGCCTCACACCAGCATCCTTTGCCACTATCGAACCAATACAGTGCATTGCAGCACTCATGCCTCCCTCGCTGCCGCCCTGTCTTCACGCTAAAGCCACTCTTGTACCTCCCTGCTTTCAGATGCTGATTCGCCAGGTGAGGAGGTGGGCCCTCAAGCTGCCACTGTGAGTGACTCTGAAGGCAAGGAGGAAGAGGAAGCCGGACCATCAGTGTCACCCTCAGCCGAGGCAGCCCATGGCCATAATGGGGAGGGGGGCAGGGGGAATGGTCTGAGGAGGGTGACGCTCCGGGGCTGGCCAGCGGGCTGCTGTCCAGGACTTCGGTGCAGCACTGGCAAGGAGTCTGCAGGACTTCAGCGCAGCACAGGCAAGGAGTCTCCAGGACTTCGGTGCAGCACAGGCAAGGAGTCTCCAGGACTTCAGTGCAGCACAGGCAGCTTCCACGCAAGTGCTTAGTGGTGCAATGCAGTCAGTGGCTGGTCTGATGCAGACGCAGATTGAGGCCACATGAGCACTGACTGCTGCCACCCTCGCTGGATCGGGCACGAATCGCCGGGGCCCTCGCCGCGCCGCAGCAGGCCAGCAGTCTGTGCTTCAGCAGATTGCTCCGCATGCTGCAGTGCTGCCCCGTGGGAGTGCCAGTGTGTCGTCCGACCAGGGAGTTGCTGTCCTCTGTCAGGATGGCAGCATTCCTGCTGCCAACACTGTCACTTCTCCACTGCAGCTGCCACCACCTGTAGGACAGACTGCTGCCGCCCATACAGAGTTGGAGCAGTCAGCAGCCGGGCCCTCCAGGCCAAGAGCTGGTCCAGGCCGTCCCTCAAGGGCATCTGGCGACTCAGTTTCTGACACTCAGCAGCCTTCCCCCAGCCTTGCTGCAGCCACTGGGGTCCCATTGCGGAGAAGCTGCAGGGTGGGAAGGGGCGAATCTCGCAAGCGAAGCAGATCACCCTCGAAGGGCAAAAAGTAGGAGGTGTGGCAAAATGCTGTTAAATTTTTTATTGAAGGCCGAGGATCGTGGTCATTTTTTGGTTACTCTTTTGTTCATTGTCTCCAGGTTGTGAGAGCTAGTTATGTGTCTGCCTGCTTTTTTTTTCGGTTTCTCTCTATTACTTTGTCATGCGGGAAGGGCACACAGTTTGTTAAATAAAGAAGTGTCTTTATTCAGAATGTGCATGTTTGCTCTTTGAACTATTTGTTGCCTTGACCGGCTTAGGGGTTGCGGAACGGTTCCATTCATGTTCTTTCAATGGCAGAAGCCATTCCCTCAGAAGGGGCCTAGAACCGACTTGCAATAAGCCGCTGACAGACGGCCCTTGCACTTTGTGCCTCCCTCCCGTCTTGGTGCTCCTCCTCCTCCTCCTCCTCTGCTGGTGCTCCAAAGTCTGGTGGCAGTGGCTGAGTCCTGAGGATTGCCAGGTTATGCAGCATGCAGCACACTACAACGAAATGGGAGACTCGCTCAGGTGAATACTGAAGGGCTCCCCCGGAATGGTCCAGACAGCAGAACCGTTGCTTGAGCACGCCGATTGTGTGCTCAATGATGTTCCTGGTCGCTTGATGGCTCTCATTGTATCGTTCTTCAGCAGGGGTGCTGGGCGCACGGAGCGGGGTCATCAGCCAGGTGCACAGAGGATAGCCCTTGTCCCCAAGAAGCCAGCCTCCTGGGTGAGCCGGGGCTTCGAAAAGGTCTGCCACAGAAGTCTGGCACAGGATGAAGGTGTCGTGGCTGCTGCCTGGAAAGCGGGCATTGACAGCAAGTATCAGCTGTCTGTGGTCACACACCAACTGGACGTTCAACGAATGGAACCCCTTCCGGTAGCAGTAATCCTTGGCATTCTCTTGCGGCGCCCGCAAAGCCATATGCGTGCAGTCAATGGTGCCCTGGACCATGGGGAAGCCCGCTATTCTTGCAAATCCCATTGCGCGCTCTTGCTGCTTGTCCAGGGTCATGGGGAAGGAAATGTACTGACGTCTCCTTTTAAAGAGGGCATTCGTGACTTACATAGATACATAGATACATAGAAGATAGGAGCAGGAGTAGGCCATTCGGCCCTTCGTGCCTGCTCCGCCATTTAATGAGATCATGGCTGATCCTTTAATTCAGTATCCCGTCCCCGCCTTCTCTCCGTAACCCTTAACCCCTTTTGCCCGTAGAAATATATCTAATTCCCTCTTAAATATATTTAATGAGCTGGCGTACACTGCCCTCTGTGGCAATGAGTTCCACAGGTTCACCACTCTCTGAGTGAAGAAATTCCCCCTCATCTCTGTCCTAAATGGTTTAGCCCTTATCCTTAAATTATGTCCTCTAGTTCTGTTCTCACCCGCCAAGGGAAACATTCCTTCTGCATCCAGTCTGTCTAGACCTGTCAGAATTTTATACACTT
Organism: Somniosus microcephalus; assembly: GCF_052327205.1. NCBI lineage: Eukaryota > Metazoa > Chordata > Chondrichthyes > Squaliformes > Somniosidae > Somniosus > Somniosus microcephalus. Next base: position 267,437,158 of record NC_140989.1, on the reverse strand, counting down.
CTATGAGGTCCCCTCTCAATCTTCTAAACTCCAGTGTGTACATCCCTAAACTACATAGTCTCTCCTCATAGGTCATTCCCGCCATTCCTGGTATCAGCCTGGTGAATCGCCGCTGCACCCCCTCCATGGCAAGAACATCCTTCCTCAGATGAGGCGACCAAAACTGTACACAGTACTCGAGGTGTGGTCTCACCAGTGCCCTGTACAGCTGCAGCAAGGTATCCCTGTTCCTGTATTCTAACCCTTTTGCTATGAAGGCCAGCATACCGTTTGCCTTCTTGACCGCCTGTTGCACCTGCATGCTCGCCTTCAGTGACTGGTGTACAAGAACACCCAGGTCTCTCTGTACTTCCCCCTCTCCCAATCTATTGCCATTTAAATAATAATTTGCCCTCCCGTTCCTGCACCCAAGGTGGATAACTTCGCACTTGTCCACATTATAGTGCATCTGCCATTTATCCGCCCAATCGCCCAGTCTGTCCAAATCGCTCTGGAGCTTCCTGGTCTCTTCCTCTGAGCCCACCCCACCTCCTAGTTTAGTGTCGTCTGCAAATTTGGAAATGCTGCATCCGACTCCCTGATCCAGGTCATTAATGTAAATTGTGAACAGCTGGGGGCCCAGGACAGATCCCTGTGGTACCCCACTTGTTACTGCCTGCCATTCAGAAAATGAGCCGTTTATTCCAACTCTCTGTTTTCTATCTGACAGCCAGTTCCCTATCCACGCCAAAACTTTCCCCTTTATCCCATGAGCCTCAATTTTCCATGCTAATCTTTTATGTGGGACCTTATCGAAGGCCTTTTGGAAGTCCAGGTACACCACATCTACTGGCTCTTCCCCATCTATTCTACCAGTTACTCCCTCAAAAAATTCCAATAGATTAGTCAAGCACGATTTACCCTTTGTAAATCCATGTTGACTCTGTCCTATCCTGTCCCCATTTGCTAAGTGCTTGACGGATGCAGAAATGCACCACGAACTGGGAGATATTGGCAATGTCCCCAGTAGCGGATTGGAAGGAGCCGGTGGCGTAGAAGTTGAGAGCCACTGTCACCTTCACTGCCACCGACAGAGACGTCCTACTCCTCAGTTGAGGCTGCAGATCTGGCTGAAGCAGGTGGCAGAGCTCAGTGACCACCTCCCTGCTGAATCGCAGCCTCCGAAAACACTGCTCCTCAGACATGTTGAGGTATGAGAACTGTTGGCGGAAAACCCTGGGACGGTAAGGGCTCGTGTGCCGACGCCTGTTGGCCCTCCTCCGTCTGGCCATGATTGGCACTCTCTCTCGGCGTCTCTGTGCCCTCTCAATGTAATGGAGAAGCCTGACATTTCCACCCATTGCAGCCCTCATAGTATGTGGCCACTCAAGGTTATGCCAGTGAAAAAGCAAACCAACTACAAAGTTCTGGTCAAAAGCCAAAAGTACCTCAGCGAGCGCTGACTCAATGCAGAAAGCTCTCTCCCTTTGTCTCTCTGCAAATCTCTCTCTCTCACAGAAGGAGTGGTCCAAAAATGGCTACCACAAAGAAGCCAGGAAGAGCCCCCTTTAAATAGCGGCCCCCCCCCCCCCCAGCCCCACAGCGACTGGGAGCCGTTCCAGTCAACCAGTCGCTGGGAGCGCCAGGCGGAAAGGAGGGGGGCGCCACTGAATTTCCGGTTCGGGGCGCCCCAAGGGCGTTGCACCATGAAATGACGTCAGGAGCTGCGTGTGCAGCTGAGCGGGCATTGCGGTTTTGTGCCGCCGCTAAATGTCCGCTCAATTTCGCGAGAGGCGCAGGTCTCACCGCGCCCGGGTGCTAGCCGCCTCGTGCCCCACTTATCGCCCTCTGAAGGCGCTAACGGGTGGCACAAACAACTGAATTTCTCCCCCACAGTCTGTTCTGAACTTTAAATGAATGAAACCAGTAAAATCAAACACTGGCTAACCAGCAGGGTTCTCATTCCTGATTGACTTCCAATGATCCCTGCTGGAAAGTGTGTGGGGCAGACCAGGTGGGTCTCAAAAGTCAAATAACATGTTAAGGCTCACAAAGGATGGTTAGCAACTGAGGGCTTCTAGCACCTCTGTAACTGTACCCCACTAGGAGTTACTGGCCTGGGTTTTCCAATCATGTCTGCTCAACTTACAGGTGTAAAGCAGGCAATCCAATGGGATAAGTGTATGATGATCTGTGACACAGGATCTCCACCGACTTCATGTCACGTAAGCAAGGAATGTTGTAAGAAGCAGCCACCTCAACCAGGCGAGAGCTTCATTTAAATATTAATTTTGGGCTGGAGACATCCTGCAAGCCATTTCCCAATATGTGATCATGCAGGACAACTATTTGTAGTCGTGACTGTGTGAGATGGGTGGCTGCAGTTAAGAGGTGATAGTAAATAATGTTAAGGTAAGTGTATTTCAGCCATGTCTTAACTGTTTTTGTGTCTTTTTCTGTTGGCGCTTAGGTTCTCATGAGTTTTTGAGGCAATTGTTGCAATTGTTTACCCCCAGCATCATTAGTGGCTTCAAGGGCTTCCCATATCTGAGGTATTTGGAAGAGAATGACCAGTGGAGGAATGTGAGGCAAGTCAGGCTGCATAAGAGTTGTTATGTGCCCTCATGCGAGTACCTGTATATCCTTTTACTTCATTTTTGTTTCCAAGTTTTAGTTTTTGCTCCCTTTAGTCTTGGCAAAAGCTGCTAAGAGTTCAAATGCCTTTTGAACCTTTCTGAAGGCCTTGAGAATCGTTGTCACCCTGTTCTCTCCCTTTTAATTCTCCTCATCCATTTAATGCGTAATAATTCTATGACTGATATGGCACAGAAAAAAATTAACAGACTGGATATATTGTTTAATTATAAGCTTTACCAAAATTGTTTATTCCAAAATGTCTGAAATCCCTAAAAACAAATATATAGAACAATCTTCAAGTATTAACATGTTAACAGATGAACATGTCAAACAAACTGTTTTGCAGCAAATACACCTAACCAGAGATTTTTTACACAAAGGAGATGAGAAACATTCACAGCTGAGTTTTGTAACAGTGCCTCAATATCTTTTGCCTCATTGAATACTAAGTGTACAGTATCACTGGATGTAGGGACCTCCATATGTAGTACAGGTTAAGGTGAGAAATCTCAATGCAGCTTTCTGCACAACCTTCCATGATTTTCTTCTTCCTGAAAAATCTTTTGATTTATTTTCATCACAGATAATGTATAAAAATAATCTTGTTTTTCTCTTTAGTTTTTATATAAAATGTAGTATATTTTACTATACCTTGGGGCTTAGAGTCTAAAGAGGCTTTCTAAAGCTGTTCACTATTTTAAATATTAAACCAGTTTCCTCCCAATGTAGTGCTCCATTGCCCTGTGGTGATCATAGAGTCGGAGGTGGTGGTGATGCAGATGAGGAATAAGGAAACGCCAAGGATTGAGCTTGAGTGCACTCTCAAGGTGACTATGTTGAGAAGCCATTGCAGGAGATATTCAGGCTATGATGGAACAAGAAGGAGTAGAATCAAGTGAGGATGGTACAACGGAGATACATTGTAAAGAGATGGTGGAGAAAGATGGTCGACCATGTGAAGGAGAGAGGTTGAGGAGGACAAGAGGAATAACGCTCTCTAATTACAATCACAGAAGATCATTGATCAGGGCAGTCTTTGTGCTATGGAGAGGGCAGAAATCTGACTGAAGGCATTTGAACAGGAGTGATCAGAGAGGTGGACATAGAGCCAGGTGATGATCATGTATCCGATGACCTTTGAGAGGAAAGCAGGTTAAGAAATGGGTTGATGAGGTCAAGGGTGAGCTTTCTACTACCAAGGAAGGTAATGGTGCTAATTGGCTTGGGTATGGTTAAAAGTTGCCTTCTTCATTACTGGCAGTGATGGCTGGTGACCTTTTTGACAAGTGAGACATAAGCTATCCATACCTGATCAAACCAGTTTGTTACTATGCAAACGGGTAGTTTGTGCAAATACACTGTGCCACAATCCAGGACGCAAGCCAGTAATCTGCCTGTCATTTTTGGCCAGTTTTGTGATGAAATGGCAAAAAAAACAACTGTATCAGGAGCTACTTGACCATTAAAAGGGAGAACTGTCAGCCACTCCGAGTCCAAGACACAACTACAACCTCCTCACTGGACGTGTAGGTGAGGCAGGCAGTGCCTCACTTGTCTCACCCAATGAGCTACCTGGTGTTCAATAAGTCCACTGGAACAATGATGAAAATGTCCAAAACAATTGTCTAACTGTAGCCCTGAATATTGCAAATTAGTGCCTTGGTTAAGAAAAAGCAATGTATTCCTATTCTGGACATTACAAGATTCTGATAGTTAATATTGCACTCCACCAAACTGGTTTAATCTACAGTACTAGAAAAATATTAGAAATCATACAAATATTTATAGTACTCAGCTTTGGCTAAGTCAGCAGACAAGGTCTTAACCATCCTCCTGGTAGTTTTCTTCATGCTATTTGCAGCCTCTATTGCTCTGTCCAAAGATGTGTTTAAATGTGAAATCTGGGTTTAGAAAACATTACCAGTTAAGATACATAAAGCGCAAATAAATAGTTTGAAATACTCATATTTCTAAATTTTGTTTTACTTCCACAAATCAACACACAACACTTGAGTTACTCCAGCACCTGATACTATCCAAATATTTTAGATCACTTTCTGCATGATGTTACCTAACTATTTTTTTTAAACTAATGACCATACTTCAAAATATTTTAATAGTTTTATCAACATGCAGGGCAAGATATAACTTCTTTTGGTAGGGTCTTCCTCATTCTTCAAGTCATCAAAATAGAATGTATAATCCCTTTTAAGACATCTTTAACATCATGGTGGCACTGAGCTATCCAAATGATTCACCTATATCCTGCATTATTTAATTACCCTTCCACTGGGCTGTGTACCAGTTAGTTCACCTGGAAAAAGTACAGTATTTTTTTTATATATATGTTTTTAATCTTTCTCCCTTTGCAATAGCAGCACTACTCAAATTTCCTCAAAAATGACAAAAATGTAGAAGTATATTTGGTATGTGACAGATAATTTGAAGAATGAAGGTAAGTGGCCTAGTTCCTCACTTGTTATCCTCTTTTGTACCTCAAGATTGTGATCCAGTTGTGCTCTAAGAAGAGGATGAATCTTTTGATCAGCATCAAATCATTTCATCTAGGACTTACCTGTCAAATTTCATATCTCTTCTGACTGATGGTTCTACTGAATGATATTTGCTAAGTGTATCAGCAGCTTAATAGCTGCTATCCAAATTTACTCCATTTAAGTTGCCCACAAAGGGTCACCTAATAAATAATACAGATAAGTTCCACAAGCCGTTTAACTTATTTTAAAATAGTTATGCCCCATGTGAAACAAAATGTCTTGATAAGGGGCTTGTTTTATCTGCAAAGTAAAAAAAACTTTTCTGAAATCTGTAGTGGTGTCCATGTTGTATTCCAGAGGAACAGTGCAGAATAATCTTGTGTGAGCTAGAAATTGAATCAGAAGTTGCCGCATTACCTTATCTCATTTAGTATGATCAATGACTAAAGCTTGGCATTTGTATATGCTGTTATACCTCTATTATCTATTGTGGCTAAGAGGGTAGTTGGAAGGCCTGCTCCCAGGCATCTACTAATACCAATCTGAACAAGCTAGAAGGCACTTGAGAGTAATCTACGGATGATTCTCCAATTGATTTTCTCTCCGCTTAATGCCTGCCCATTATTACCCAGTTTAGCTCAGGAATTTAGTGGGTGTAAAGGACAATGGTTAAAGCAGCATTTGATAAGAAGGGATAGTCACCCATTTCCCCCGACCCCAGTCACCTGTGTATCTTTGAATCTGTCCCTGCAATGGTTGGCCATACCCACAACTTTTGACCCAGAAGCAGCGGTAGCATTGCCAGAGGTAAGGGAGAACATGATCAGCAGCAAGACCAGGGAGTGCCAATGAGGCTGGTGACTATGGCCACATTGCTCATGGGACATCACAGACTGATTATTCAGTACATTCATGATCCAATTTGAATTGGTCAGACTGGAAAAGGCAGGGAGTGGTGTTCCACAGGGATCAGAGCTGGGACCACTGTTATTCACAATTTACATTGATAATTTGTACTCGGGAATCAGAAATACAATTTCAAAATTTACAAACACCACCAAATTGGGAGGTGCAGTTAATACAGAGGAGGAATATGACCCTCTACAGAGGATCTGTGGCATCTGTGAGCAGGACAAGGAACAGCAAGGCTCTTCAACCAATCAGATTGAAGTATCCTCAATGAGACATGCAGACTGCAAACTAGGAAGTAAAAAAACCAGGAAATATAAATTACATTTAAAACATGTACAGGAAGCAAAATAAAGATTGGGACATACAGATGCAATTAAGGGAGAGAGATAAAAGAGAAAAAGAGAAAAACTAAAAAAAAACTTTATTTACTTTTTTTTAATCTGCAATGTTAATTTTCTTCTGAGGGAATGAGACTTCACACTTGTAAAATTAATTTTTATGGGCGAGAGGTTGTTCAGCAGTAATTATCACTTATTATGCTGTTAAAGACTCACTTACTCCTGAATGCACCAGCCCTAACTTTTTCAGCCATCATTCATGCGGAACTAGTGGGTAAGTATCACAAGCTCACGCCATTACAGTGATTTACATAGAAACATAGAAGATAGGAGCAGGAGTAGGCCATTCGGTCCCTCGAGCCTGCTCCACCATTCAATGAGATCATGGCTGATTGTCCAAATTCAGTACCCTGTTCCTGCCTTCTCTCCATATCCCTTGATCCCCCTAGCCTTAAGAAATATATCCAACTCCTTCTTGAATATATTTAATGAATTGGCCTCTGCTGCCTTCTTTGGTAGAGAATTCCACAGGTTCACCACTCTCTGGGTGAAGAAATTCCTCCTCATCTCAGTCCTAAATGGCTTACCCCTTATCCTTAGACTGTGACCCCTGGTTCTGGACTCCCCGACCATCGGGAACATCCTTCCAGCATCTAGTCTGTCCAGTCCTGTTAGAATTTTATACGTTTCGATGAGATCCCCTCTCATTCTTCTAAACTCCAGCGAGTACAAGCCCAATCGACCCAATCTCTCCTCATACGTCATTCCTGCCATCCCAGGTATCAGCCTGGTGAATCTTCGCTGCACTCCTTCCATGGCAAGAACATCCTTCCTCAGATAAGGCGACCAAAACTGCACACAATACTCCAGATGTGGTCTCACCAAGGCCCTGTACAACTGCAGCAAGACATCCTTGTTCCTGTACTCAAACCCTCTCGCTACGAAGGCCAACATACCATTTGCCTTCTTAACCGCCTGCTGCACCTGCATGCTTACTTTCAGCGACTGGTGCACAAGGACGCCCAGGTCTCGTTGCACTTCCCCTTCTCCCAATCTATTGCCATTCCGATAATAATCTGCCTTTCTGTTTTTGACACCAAAGTGGATAACCTCGCATTTATCCACATAATATTGCATCTGCCATGCTTCTGCCCAATCACCCAACCTGTCCAAATCATACTGGAGTTTCTCGGTATCCTCCTCACAGCACACACGCCCACCCAGCTTTGTGTCGTCTGCAAACTTGGAGATATTACATCTAGTTCCCTCATCCAGATCATTACTATATATTGTGAATAGCTGGGGTCCAAGGACTGATCCCAGCTGTACCCCACTAGTCACTGTCTGCCACTTGGAAAAAGAGCCGTTTATTCCAACTCTTTGCTTTTTGCTTTCTGTCTGCCAACCAGTTCTCTATCCAAGTCAATACCTTGCCCCCAATCCCATGTGCCTTAATTTTACACGCTAATCTCTTATGCGGGACCTTATCAAAAGCCTTTTGAAAATCCAAATACACCACATCCACTGCTTCTCCCTTATCTATTTTACCAGTTACATCCTCAAAAAATTCCAGCAGATTAGTCAAGCATGATTTACCTTTTGTAAATCCATGTTGACTTTGTCCGATCTGGTCACTTTTTTCCAAGTGTTCTGCTATTACATCCTTTATAATGGACTCTAGCATTTTCCCCACTACCAATGTCAGGCTTACCGGTCTGTAATTCCCCATTTTCTCTCTACCACCCTTTTTGAACAGTGGGGTAACATTAGCTACCCGCCAATCCATGGGTACTGTTCCAGAGTCTATCGAATTTTGGAAGATGACCCGCAATGTATCTACTATTTCTAGGGCCACTTCCTTAAGTACCCTAGGATGTAGATTATCAGGCCCTGGGGATTTATCAGCCCTCAATCCCATCAATTTCCCTAACACCATTTCCCTACAAATACTGATTTCTATCAGTTCCTCCCTGTCATTAGACCCTATGTTCCCCGACATCTTTTGGAGGTTATTTGTGTCCTCCTTCGTGAAGACAGAACCAAAGTATGTATTTAATTGGTCTGCCATTTCTTTGTTCCCCATTATAAATTCCCCTGATTCTGACTGCAAGGGACCTACGCTTGACTTCACCAATCATTTTCTCTTCACATATCTATAAAAGCTTTTACAGTCAGTTTTTATGTTCCCTGAAAGCTTACACTCATACTCTATTTTCCCCCTTTTAATTAATCCCTTTGTCCTACTTTGTTGAATCCTAAACTGCTCCCAATCCTCAGGTTTACTGCTTTTTCTGGCCAATTTATATGTCCTCTCCTTGGATCTTATGCTATCCCTAATTTCCCTTGTTAGCCACGGTTGAGTCACCTTTTTTGTTTTATTTTCAGTGCCAAATCTAGCGGCGATGACTGCAACAATGCACCTTGTGGAGGAGCAGGGTATCTCTGACAGCAACTTTTGAATTTACGCATTTATTTGTGCATGTGCGGACACCAGAAGTTGCTGTCAGGTTTATCTTGTAATAATGGTGAGCACTGATCACCTCACCGTTAGTACCTCACCGTTATTATTACAGCAAAATCCGGGCCATTAATATGCTTGCAGAATGGGTGTGTAATTGTCAAATGAATTTCAATATAGATAAGTGTGAAGTGGTGTATTTTGATAGGAAGAATAAAGAGGCCACATACTGTTTGGATAATAAGAGTCTGAATGGGGTAGAGTAGCAAAGGGATCTAGGGGTACAGATACATAAATCACAAAACATACCGACACAGGTTAATAAGGCCATAAAGAAGCAAACCAAGCACTGGGGTTCATTTCTAGAGGGATAAAACTGAAAAGCAGAGAAGCGATGTTAAACTGGTATAAAACCTTGTTTAGACCACACTTGGAGTACTGTGCACAGCTCTGGTCTCCATATTATAAAAAAGATATAGAGGCATTGGAGAAGGTGCAAAAAAGATTCACAAGATCAATACCAGAACAGAGAGCATATACTTATCAGGAAAGGCTGAACAGGCTGGGGCTCTGTTCTCTAGAAAAGAGAAGGCTGAGGGGTGACCTGATAGAGGTCTTTAAGATAATGAAAGGGTTTGATAGGGTAAACGTAAAGAAAATGTTTTCACTTGTGGGGGAGTCCAAAACTAGAGGCCATAAATATAAGATTGTCATTAATAAATCCAATAGGGAATTCAGGAGAAACTTCCTTACCCAAAGAGTGGTAAGAATGTGGAACGTGCTAAAACAAGGAGTAGTTGAGGCAAATAGCATAGATGCATTTAAGGGGAACCTAGATAAGCACACGAGGGAGAAAGGAATAGAAGGATATGTTGATAGGGTTAGATGAAGTAGCATAGGAGGAGGCTCATGTGGAGCATAAACGCCGGCAGTTGGGCCGGATGGCCTGTTTCTGTGCTGTACACTCGGTGTAACTCAACGGTCAACCATTTCCTCTTGATCATAAACTGAACTAGAAAACTCAGGATGCTCATCTTTTATGGGTAAAAGCAGTGTGGACGCCTCCTCAGTGCAGGCACAAAGCATATTTATAGAGTTGACTGAACAGATGGAAACTTTTTAATGCTAGGTAGTCTCATAGCTCTGTCTGGTTTGTCTGTCTGCCCAATACATTTTTTTGTACCTGTCCTGTTTGTCTGAAGTCTCATACAGGAGCTTTCTGATTGATTTAGTGTAAGCTCATGTACAGTATAATCTTTCTACGTAATTGGTTCAATGTAGGCTCGTGTATAATTTTTTTGAATTGGGTTAGTGATTCTATTATTTGTGATTGTTGTCCACAGTTTTTGTTTAGTTAATGACCAATCACACTCTACCAAAAAATATTTTTTGTGAGACACAGCTGCATAAGAATTCCTTGAATTCCAGCTGTTATTACAGTTAAACATGTAGAACATTATTTAATGCCTATATTGCATTACTATCTATAAATTAATAGCTGGAATCAGTAAATCTCACCTCAAATGATCTCTACTATCCAGTTTTCTCTCCCTATCAGCCTTCTGCACCCGCCCTCTCCCGACTGAGCATGCTGCTCCTCTGTCAGTGCTGCCCTTCACATACATCCTCTGTTGCAGTCAAACTTCCTACTCTCTCAGGCCTTTCACAGATGCATGCTGCCCACTATTGCGCTCTTCCTGCTCCTGTTCTAATTCGACAGAGCCTCCATGCAAATGAGTAGGTGGAAGCAATACATTACAAGGGCACTTCCATATCTTGTATTCCATTCTAGTTCAGTAGGGTGCTTACCTGTGAATTACTGGTGCTTTTATCAATGCTATTTCTCAGCAAAGGCTTAGTAGAATAGATTTGGTTGGGTAAACACTGTGATCCTATTTCGACTATTTCATACGTAGGTGAATAGTAAATCCTAGAGACATTTGATATTGGTGGATACTCAATGGTATCATACCTACAAGAAACAAAGATTTCAATTGCAAGGTTTACAAACGCCTGGTAGAAAAGATTTTTCTCATGGAGCAAATTAACTTTTGAAATGAGCTAAAGGAATACAATTGACTTAGCAGCATTCTAAACATTTTGTTAATTCTCCAATTTGAATTTGAGTTTTCAATTTGAAAATAAAATGAATCATATTGTTTATGCATTATCCAATAACACTCACCTTATTGGCGAAATGGATGCTAACATTTCAGTGTATTTATTTGCTGCAATAGATGAAATTCCGGCACTAGAAGTGAGTCCACACCTACTTTGTTGTGAAGATTTTTCAGAGAAGAGTTCTGTGCAGTAAAAGATAAACCTAATAGAATGAGTAGATGGTGTCTCCAAGTCATCTTTCTGAATAATCCTAATATTGTTAAATCGATCATTTCAACAGAATTAAATAGCTGTAAATTTAATTTTTCCCAACATAAATTAACTTGACTGCTAAATATTTATTAATTCCTTAAATGTGTTCTTTTTCAGTGGTAGAATAGCCCCCCATGTTATTCATGGGTCTACAGGGGAGCCAGATTTAGCTGTGTAAACGCAGGGAGCTAAACAAGCATCAATGTGAATCAGCTTACAAAATTTGATTTGACTTGTGGATCATGTCCATTTGTGGATTTCTAATCATTATGCCAGCTGCAATGCAAATAGGCATCAACACTGTTAGTTGCATTTAAGAACACATTGTGTTCAATATTTATCTGAGTCCTCTTAATTGAATCCATCAGACTGTAACATCATTGTCTTAATTGTGTTTACATCTGAAGTTCTGGTTTGTTTCTCAATCAAAGTGGTGTGAAAGTTCTCACAATTGTGAATTAACCTTTTGAAGTATAACTCAAACCAGCTGAGCAAATAAAGCTTCATTGTAAATTATGGAATTTGAAAATGCTGGAAATACACAGTACAGTAAAGCATCTGTAAACAGAAAAGCCCTTGTTCAGAACTGAAAACTGAAAGAAATTGCAAGCCCCTAAAGAGAAGCAAGTGCCCATGTAGGGTACTGTATCGGGAGTGTCTTTGACAGCCATGCTGTGTATTTTTAGTTATTTCAGTTTTTATTTGATTTCCAGCATTTGCAACTTATTTTTCTTATTGTAATTAGATATTCGATTTAATCAAGTTTGGCAAATTGCATCTTCACAGAGAAAAGTATCTTTAAAACTGGACTAGGTTAACACCTAGTTTTTTTAATCCTGTGCATGTCAGTGTGACAAATGTGTAGCATTTATGTTAGTATAGGTTTGGCTTGGTGAATATCCCTTTAAATCCAGTCACAATACATAGGGATTTTAAAGCCAACTGCAGTTTAAAAAAAAACATGCCCCAGCTGAATTCAATACAAGTGCTCCAAAGCCAGTTTGAACTGTAGGCTTGAGGGAGGAACAAAGCTACTTTCAGACAAACACAAACTGTGTGATTTGTTCAGTTAAATGTATGACAGCCAATTATTGTTGAATCTGAGTATTATTTATGAAAGACCAAGGAAGCCATGGCAATCAGTGAAAGAACCATAGAAATTTATAGTATTTGGCCACTTGTGTCTGTGCTAACTCTTTGCTAGAGCAATCCAAAACTAATCCCACTGCCCTGCTTTCTCCCATAGTGCTATATCTTCCTCTTCTTCCCTTTAAAGATGCAATTGTCTCTGCCTTAATTATTTCCTGTGGCAAAGCATTCCATGCTCTAACAATAAAGAAATGTCTTCTCACCAGTCTTCTCATTCTCACAGTGAGAATTTTAAATTGATGGCTCCACCAGCGTTCTACTCCAGAGACTTAAGCACATAATCTAGGCTGACACTTCAGAGCAGTACTGAGGGAGTGCTGTTGGAGGTGCCGTCTTTCGGATGAGATGTTAAACTGAGGCTCCATCTGGCCTCTCAGGTGGACATAAAAGATCGCAGGGCACCAATCGATGAAGAGCAGGGGAGTTTTCTTGGTGTACTGGACAACATTTAGCCCTCAGCCAACACCAAAAACAGATGATCTGGTCATTTATTAAATTGCTATTTGTGGGACATCGCTGTGTGCAAATTGGCTGTTGCATTTTCCATATTACAACAGTAACTATGCTTCAAAATTATTTCATTGGTTGTATAGCGCTTTGGAACATCCTGAGGTTGTGAAAGGCGCTATATAAATGCAAGTTCTTCTTTCTTTTTGACACTGATACCCAAACCAGAGGAAATAGTATATCACTAATCACCATCAAACCCTTTCATAATTTTAAAAACCTCTATTAAATCTCCTCTTAGCCTTCTCTGCTCCAGTGAAAATAGTCCCAGTAGCTCAAGTTTCCCTTCATAGCTACAGTTTTCTGTCCCTGCTGTCATCTTGGTGAATCTACACTATATGCTCTCTATGGCTTTAATGTCCTTTCTATAAACTGCAAACAGTACTCTAACTGTGGCCTAACCATTGCTTCATACAATCTTATAATTACCTCTTTGCTCTTGTACCCTATTTAAAACTTAAAATAACTATTGGCTTTTTATGGCTTTATTTATTTGCACTTGCACTTTTAAGGAATTAAGTTTTTGTTCCCCTAGATTTCTCTTTTCCTCCAGATGCCTGCCCGACATCCAGTACTGGATGAGCAGAAATTTTCTCCAATTAAACATTGGGAAGACCGAAGCCATTGTCTTCAGTCCCCCCCACAAACTCTGTTCCCTAGCCACCGACTCTATCCCTCTCCCTAGCAGCTGTCTGAGGCTGAACCAGGCTGTTCACAACCTTGGGTGTCATATTTGACCCCGAGATGAGCTTCCGACCACATATCCGCAGCATAACTAAGACCGCCTATTTCCACCTCCATCACAACACCCATCTCCGCCCCTGCCTCAGCTCATCTGCTGCTGAAACCCTCATCCATGCCTTTGTTACCTCTTGACTTGACTATTGCAACGCACTCCTGGCTGGCCTCCCTCATTCTACCCTACGTAAACTTGAGGTCATCCAAAACTCGGCTGCCCGTGACCTAACTCGCACCAAGTCCTGTTCAGTCATCACCCCTGTGCTCGCTGTCCTACATTAGCTCCCGGTTAACAACATAAGAACATAAGAAACAGGAGCAGGAGTAGGCCAATCGGCCCCTCAAGCCTGCTCCGCCATTCAGTAAGATCATGGCTGATCCAATCTTGGCCTCAACACCACTTTCCCGCTCTCTCCCCATACCCCTTGACTCCCTTGTAGTTCAAATGTCTGTCAATCTCCGCCTTGAATATGTTCAATGATTCCGCCTCCACAGCACTCTGGGGTAGAGAATTCCAAAGATTCATGACCCTCTGAGAGAAGAAATTCCTCATCACCATCTTAAATGGGCGACCCCTTATTCTGAAACTATGTCCCCTAGTTCTAGATACCCCCACTAGGGGAAACATCCTCTCAGCATCCACCCTGTCAATCCCCCTCAGAATCTTACATGTTTCAATAAGATCACCTCTCATTCTTCTAAACTCCAATGAGTATAGGCCCAACCTGCTCAACCTTTCATCATTTGTCAACCCCTTCATCCCAGGAATCAACCTAGTGAACCTTCTCTGCACTGTCTCCAAAGCAATACCTCGATTTTAAAATTCTCATCCTCGTTTTCAAATTCTTCCATGGCCTCGCCCCTCCCTATCTCTGTAATTACCTCCAGCCCCACAACCCCTGAGATATCTGCGCTCCTCTAATTCTGCCTTCTTGAGCATCCCTGATTATAATCGCTCAACTATTGATGGCCGTGCCTTCAGCTGCCTAGGCCCTAATCTCTGGAATTCCCTCCCTAAACCTTGCCGCCTCTCTACCTCTCTTTCCTCCTTTAAGACGCTCCTTGAAACCTACTTCTTTGACCAAATCTGCCCTAATTTCTCCTTATGTGGCTCGGTGTCAAATTTTTTGTCTTATAACACTCCTGTGAAGCAGCTTGGGACGTTTTACTACGTTATGAATACAAGCTGTTGTTGTTTCAGCACCTTTCCATTGAGCTTATACTCCAGTTCCTTGTTATTTGCCCATTCCACTAACCTGTTTATGTACTGAAGTCTTTTAGAGTCCTACTTGCTCTTTTCCAAATCCTCTACTTTTGTACCTTCAGCAAATTTCAATATTGAGCTCCCTATGCCAAAGTCCAAACCATCTTTATATCAAAAGTGGACTTAGCGCTGACCCCTGAGGTACACCATTTCCGATCCTTCTCCAATCCCAGCAATGGCCATTTAACATAAGTCTTTGTTTCCTGTTCATCAACCAACTTTTTAATCCAAGTGAGTATATTTCCCCTTATACCATTTACCTGAATTTTTGAAGTCAGCCTCCTGTGAGACACTTTATCGAATGCCTTCTAAAAATCTGCATATATTACATTTACTGCCTTCCCTTTATCTATATCATCACTTCTTCAAAACACTATTCATTATTCAATTTGTCAAACATGACTTGCCTTTAACAAGTCTATGCTGGCTGTCCTATTCATTTCTAAATGCTCATTAATTTCATTTCAAATTATTAATTTTAATAGTTTGCCCAGTTTATCTTTCTCTTGTACAGAGGTGTTAAGACTGGCAACTCTCTAGTACGCTGGCACAATTTGAATATCTAAGGAGGATTAAAAATTTGTGGTCAGAGCCTGTGCTATCTCCTTTCTGACTTCTTTCAGCAACTTAGGCCGCATGCCATCATGGCCCAGCGGCTTACTCACTTTCAGTTCTCTTCTTTTTTAGAACCAATTCCTTTACTACAGTTCACTAATAATTTTTCCATACCGTCCTCTAGTACAACTACATTCTCACTTCCACCATAATTTGTAAAAACTAATGTAAAATATTTATTTTGAGAAAACCTACCCTCTCTTTAATCATTCTTTTACTTTAAATATGCTCATATGATCTCTTACTATTTCCTTTTACATTATCTGCTAGACTCTTCATAATCCCTTTTAGCCATTCTTATCTCCTTTGTCACGTCCCCACTATACTGTCTGTACACCTCAGTTTTTTTATTGTTAGCCCCAGTTTAAAATTTTGGTTTATTTTCAATATATTATCCACAGAACTCTATCCTTTGATGCACACTCTTTTTGCTATATATAAATATCTCTATTTTGTACTATTCATCTCATATTTGAAGATTCCCCACTGCTGATCCATTGTCCTGTTTGCTAACTTTTCTTCCCAGTTAGTTTGAGCCAGACCTTTTCTTATCTCACTGAACTTTGCCTTTTTTTTTCCAGTCCAGCACCCTTAATTTATCGTTTTCTATTCTTACATTGAACCTTATGATCACTATTTCCTAACTGTTCTCCATTATGGACATTAGTTATTTGTCCCTCTTCATTTTCCAGAAATATGTCAAGTAATGCTTCTTTCTTTGTTGGACTAAAAACATACTGATCTAGGGAGCAGTCTTGTGTGTATTCTAAAGAGAATTCCCAACATTGACCACATATATTACAGTTTATATTAGAATAATTAAAATCTTCCAATATTATAGCCTTATTATTCCTACGTATCTCTGAACTATCTATAAATATCCTTATTTATTTCATCCTCATTGTTTGGTGGCATGTACTGCACACTGAGAAATGTATAATTTCCCTTCCTTTTCCTTAACAATAAGCATATGGATTTTGTTTTGTGACTGGAGAGGTGAAATTGGTCTTGGGCGGTAAGTGCAAAACAGGCAATAGCAAATTGGCAGCTGGTTTACACACTGCCTGATTTAAGAAAATATGGGGGAGGGGTTGTAAAACAAGCTGCCAATTCGTTATCACCCGTTTTGTGTTACCGCCGAATGCCAGTTTCATCCCCAGATCTGTTCATTATGCTGAGTAAGTGGCAAGTAACGGAATTGATTGGAATCTTCCAGGAAAAGGTAAGGTAACTAGCTAGCTCACATGGTCAGAAAAGGTTACAAAAAAGAAAATGTTTGTGCCTCTCAGCTCACACCCTCTGCTTTTCTGAGTCTGGATTACTCTGTTCCCCCCACCTCCCGCCATAATCCATAGCAGAGCCTTCAGCCATTATGGCCGTATTATCTGAAATTCTCCCCCAAAACCTCTCTGCCTAGCTACATTACTAAATATCCCTTAGAGGTATCTCTGACCTTATCTTTGGTCATCTCTGCTAACTCTTCTCGGTATCCAAAATGTTCCTTTTCCTCCTCGCTTGTGAAGCTCCTAGGGAAATGTTGATTAAAGATGCTATACAAGGGGGTAGAAATTATGCTACAGCTATACAAAGCCCTAGTTAGACCACACCTGGATACCACACCTTTGGAAAGATATAGTGGCCTTGGAGGGAGTGCAGCGTAGATTTACCAGAATAACACCTGGATTCTAAGGATTAAATTATGAGGAGAGATTACACAAACTAGGGTTGTATTCTCTGGAATTTAGAAGATTAAGGGGTGATTTGATCGAAGTTTTCAAGATATTAAGGGGAACAGATAGGGTAGACAGAGATAAACTATTTCTGCTGGTTGGAGATTCTAGGTCTAGGCGACATAGCCTAAAAATTAGAGCCAGATCTTTCAGGAGTTAAGTTAGGAAACACTTCTACATGCAAAGGGTGGTAGAAGTTTGGAACTCTCTTCCGCAAACAGCAATTGATGCTAGGTCAATTGTTAATTTAAATCTGAGATTGATAGATTTTTGTTAACCAAAGGTAATAAGGGATATGGAGTTAGGTCACAGATCAACAATGATCTCATTGAATGGCAGAACAGGCTCGAGGGGCTAAATGGCCTATTCCTGTTCCTATGTAAGTTGATGTTGTAAGTGGCATTATTCAAGCAAGCTGGGCGTGATAGGAACATATGGTAAATCTTTTTAACAAGGGAAGTAGCAAATCTAAAGAATGAATAAATATTCAACAGTCATGTGATTAATCCAAATTAAAACAAATGCTTCAAGAATCTAATCACATGATTCCTCCTTAAATTCATGTTTTTTTGTTAAAAAACAATAATCCCAATTCTGCTACTAAACAGCCATAAAGAGTTGTGATGCATCAAATTATACTTGTTGGTAGTGTTCACAAATTAGCAAGTTTATTCTTTCTCGTACTCACTACAAGGGGCATTCTTGCTGCACAAAAAACAAGTATGCATTCTCCTTCTATGCAAATTCTGTCCATTTGGAGATGTATATAAGCCTGTTGATACAAAAAACCATTGAGGTAGATTGCTTTGTTAAACAAAATATTAATAATCACTACCATAAAATTGTGCTGAAATTTGTTTCAATAGATTCAACCAGGCATAATCAGCAATCTGGGCACAAATGTGTGCTTGAAATTGTGCCGGTTTTCCAAAGTGAAGTTATGGCTTAAGTTATTGCTCAAACTCATTTGCATTATCACAAACGTAAAATCTTCCATGAATCAGCGCAATCAGGCAGCGTGATGGAACGTCATTGTTTTGGGTTTTTTCTTGGCATTAAAAAATATATTCCTTGATATATTTAAGAGTGGTAACCTGGTGCAGTTTTATTAATACAGCTGAAAACGAGTTTATCACAAAAAAATAAGCATTTTTAATAAGAGTGTCTAGTCCACCACCATGGTGAGTAACCCGAATTTAAATCACTGAAAATGACTTTAAAAAGAATACTGAACCATTTACTAGTTTAATTAGTGTACACTAGTCAGTTTCTCAGTAAATTAAATATTCTTTAATATTTAAAAACTTTTAAAATGTGCCTACTAGTGCCTTTGCACCTAAAAAAAACCAAACAATGATTCCGCACCAGCAACAACCCAAGAGCAGCAGTGAGACGAATTATCGGAATAATTACCTTCTTGATGGTATTTCTTTTTGGAGAAATCTTGGCCAGAACATTTAAGTGAATCCATTAATGTTCTGTTCTTTTGCAAAAAAATGTTTTTCGGCCAGCAGGTAAGTGGACTTTTATTTAGCATCCATTCAGTGGAATAGTTTAGTTCCCCACTTAACTGCTTCTTCATAATAAACAATCAATAAAATAGCAGTTTTTCTCTACTATATACTATAACATTAAAATGGAACATTTTTCATATGTGTTCTACTTTGTGTTGTTATCCTTTGTTCTTATTTACAATTGAAGGCTCACTGTTGGTGAGTTATGAATAAATATTACCTTTATGTGAACCTTTTAACCAAGTCCTGTTTGATTCATGGCCTTCGGAGTAACTTTGTCTATGATGAGCTGTTCTTGGTGTCTCTAAGAAACTTTGTTTTGTGCGCACAGACATTTGTGTGTCAGAAAATAAGAGATCCTCCATTCCGCTGCCTATATTAAAATAAAGTACAATTTACTACACATGTATAAATGGGATTATAAAAGGTAACTTTTAAGTTACAACTATTGAGGGATATATTGCTTTATTTCTATAGATAGATTTCTAGACGCAAAAGGGAGAGAGCGGGAATATGGTATTGAGATAGAGGATCAGCCATGATCATATTGAATGGCGGAGCAGGCTCGAAGGGCCAAATGGCCTACTCCTGCTCCTATTTTTCTATGTTTCTATGTTTATTTCTACACATTCAGTTACATGTTATATTGGTCATACGTTATTTGTGAATATGAAGGTTCAATGCTGCAATGGGGATAGAGAGCTAAGCAAAACACAAGGGGCAGGATTTTCATTCAGGAGTCTGGTTGGAGGCGGGACTACAACTTTCGGGGTTGTAGTCCCGCCTCCA
This sequence comes from Somniosus microcephalus, assembly GCF_052327205.1. Classification (NCBI taxonomy): domain Eukaryota; kingdom Metazoa; phylum Chordata; class Chondrichthyes; order Squaliformes; family Somniosidae; genus Somniosus; species Somniosus microcephalus. The sequence goes on along the minus strand of NC_140989.1, from coordinate 267,417,660 downwards.
TCGAGATGCGGCCAATCCACGTGATTTTAACTTGATTGACCTTGTTGAGTCCGCCCAGCAGGCTCAGCAAGCCAATTAAGGGCCACCCGGCAACAGGTGACGTCACAGACTGAAATTTCATCTGTCAAGAGGTTTTGACAGATGAAATATCAGCGTTTCACAGCTGTTTGAAGCTGTCAAACACTGACAGTCTTACTTCTAACATGAGTCCTTCTCCACAGACTCAGTTAGAAATCTCTCCTGCACAGAAAGCTGCAGGCTGTCACTTTTGACAGTTCGCAGCCATTCTGCTTTCTGGGCCGGTGAGATGAGGGACGCCCGAGACTAAAGGAAGGAAGGCTGAAAAGGTAAGAAAAGGTATATAAAACTTATTTAATCACTTTAGACACACCAAACACACTTACCTTTGCACTCATACACACATCACTCACCTGAACGCCAACATCTCGACCCCTCCAAGTCCTTCAACCCGACGGCCCGCCTCCTCTAACTTGGCGCGGTTTGGAGCCGTCGGGAATCCCACACTTCAACCTTAAAAATAGGGATTAGACTAAAAACTGCCTGTTAACTACCTGTAAACAGGCAGTTAATTGGCACTAATCCCTTCCCGCTTCGGGTAGGTGGGTTCCAGTGCGGGGTGGGTACCCGCCTCCTTTGAAACTGGCATGGAGGCGGGTTTGGGTGCGGGATGGGGTTGGGACCCCTGATTTTGGGATTTTAACCCCCCGCACACCTCCAATCCCGACTCCACGGCCCAATGAAAATCCTGCCCATGGTGACACTATATGCTTCCATTACCTTGAACTTTATTCTATAACAGAATCTGCATATTCCTATATGGCAATTCCTGTTGATAGATTGGCATACAGTTCCCAGTGCAGGCTCTGTCACTTTTTTAAAAATCCGTTCCTGGGATGTTGGCGTCGCTGGCAAGACCAGCATTTATTGCCCAACACTAATTGCCCTTGAGAAACTGGTGGTGAGCCGCCTTATTGAACCGCTACAATCCTTGTTGTGAAGGTACTCCCACAGTGCTGTTAGGGAGGGAGTTCCAGGATTTGACCCAGCAATGATAAAGCAACAGCGATATATTCCCAAGTTAGGATGGTGTGTGACTTAGAGCGGAACTTGCAGGTGGTGGTGTTCCCATGCGCCTGCTGCCCTTGTCCTTCTAGATGGTAGAGGCCGTGGGTTTGGGAGGTGCTGTCGAAGAAGCCTTGGCAAATTGCTGCAGTGCATCTTGTAGATGGTACACACTGTAGCCACGGTGCACCGGTAATGGAGGGAGTGAATGTTTAAGGTGGTGGATGGGGTGCCAATCAAGCGGGCTGCTTTGTTCTGGATGGTGTTGAGCTTCTTTGGTATTGTTGAAGCTGCACTAATTCAGGCAAGTGGAGAGTATTCCATCACACTCCTGACTTGTGCTTTGTAGATGGTGGAAAGGTTTTGGGGAGTCAGGAGGGGAGACACTCGCTGCAGAATACCCATCCTCTGACCTGCTATTGTCACCACTGTATTTATGTAGCTGGTCCAGTTAAGTTTCTGGTCAATGGTGAGCCCCAGGATGTTGATGTTGGGAGATTCGTCGATGGTAATGCCGTTGAATGTCAAGGGGCGGTGGTTAGAAGCTCTCTTGTTGGAGATATTCATTGCCTGGAACTTGTGTGGTGTGAATGTTACTTGTCACTTATCAGCCGAAGCATGAATGTCGTCCAGGTCTTGCTGCATGCAGGCATGGACTGCTTCATTATATGAGGAGTTGCGAATGGAACTGAACACTGTTCAATCATCAGCGAACAACACATTTTGAAATGTGAATTGCGAGCCCGATCTTTCGATGGCTATCTGAACTGAGGCAGAGCGGGCCTTCCATCCATACTGTCCCAGACCTGACCCCATCCTAGATTGTTGGGTCAGGTAAATAGAATATAGGGAGGCATGCCGGTTATGTAAATCCAGTGGAAGAGAGTAGAAAATAGTGAAGAGCAGGAGATAGGCTCTAAAGAGGCCGTGAATGGCCGCCACAGTGGGAGAGGTGGAGATTGATGCAGCAGCATGATTTAGAACCTGCTGCTGGTTAAAGGGAAACTTGCAACACTGCAGGAAGCAAGAAATCTGGAAGACTATAATGACAGCCTGAACTAAGAGAAGAACAGATAATTTCAGGCAATCTGACCTGGATGTCCTCTTTACAGAGATATGGAGCAGAAGGGACGTGTTGTTTGGCGGTATGGCAGGAAACCCATAAAGAATATCATGTACACTTTGTGGAGGAAGTTGCAGTAGCACTGACTGCCACTTCCTTGACCCCAGGATTCTTTTGTAGTGTTGGAAGAAGTTCAACAACCTCACCAGAGTAACCAAGGCAAGCTACCTGCTGCCCCTAACCTTTCCTTGGAGTATCTTTATATGTGTGGTGCTCCTTCTTTCATTACCCTCACAGTGCTCTAGGACAGTACTCTGATTCCTTCTCCTATCCTATGGTATCTGCTGCCTCAAATGCACCTTCCCTCACAGTGTGCAATGCATGAGCAAGCCTCCCTAACTCACAACAACAACTTATATTTATATAGCGCCTTTAACGTAATAAAATGTCCCAAGGCGCTTCACAGGAGTGTTATCAACAACAAAAATTGACACCAAGCCATATAAGGAGATATTAGGGCAGATGACCAAAAGCTTGGTCGAAGAGGTAGGTTTTAAGGAGTGTCTTAAAGGAGGAAAGAGAAGTGGAGAGGCAGAGAGATTTAGGGAGGGAATTCCAGAGCTTAGGACCTAGGAAGCTGAAGGCACGGCTGCCAATGGTGGAGCATTTAAAATCGGGGATGTTCAAAAGGCCAGAATAGGCAGAGCACAGAGGTCTAGGGGGATTATAGGGCTGGAGGAGATCACAAAGATAAGGAGGGGCAAGGCCATGGAGGGATTTGAAAACAAGGGTGAGAATTTTTAAATCGAGGTGTTGCTTAACTGGGAGCCAGTGTATGTCAGCAAGCACAGGGGAGATGGGTGAGCAGGACTTGGTGTGAGTTAGCACACGGGCAGCAGAATTTTGGATGACCTCAAGTTTATGGAGGGTAGAACTAGGGAGGCCGGCCAGGTGTGCATTGGAAGTCAAGTCTAGAGGTGATAAAGGCATGGATGAGGGTTTCAGCAGCAGATAAGTTGAGGTAAGGGTGGAGACGGGCAATATTATGAAGGTGGAAATGGGTGCGCTTAGTGATGGAACGGATACGAGGTATAAAGCTCAATTCGTGATGAAAATTGACACCAAGGTTGCGAACAGACTTGGCCAGCCATAGACAGTTGCTGGGGAGAGAGATCGAATCAGTGGAAAGGGAATGGAGTTTGTGGCGTGAACCGAAGACAATGGCTTCGGTCTTCCCGATATTTAATTGGAGGAACTTTCTACTCATTCAGTGCTGGATGTTGGACAAGCAGTCTGATAGTCTTCTTCTCCTTCTTCTTAGGCAGCCCCTCGGAACCGAAGATGACTTGCTTCCACATTAAAAATGAATTTTCAGGTGACTGATGAGTCCAATGCGGGACCTACAGTCTCTGTCACAGGTGGGGCAGAAGGTGCTTGAAGGGGCGGGTGGGTGGGGTGCTTGGGTTGACGTGAGCCCCTTCCGCTGTTTGCGCTTGGCTTCCGCTTCTTGGGCCAGGGATTCCCAGGTGTCAGTGGGGATGTTGCACTTTTTCAAGGAGGCTTTGAGGGTGTCCGTGAAGCGTTTCCTCTGCCCACCTGGGGCTCTCTTGCCGTGTCAGAGCTCTGAGTAGAGCGCTTGTTTTGGGAGTCTCGTATCGGGCATGCGGACGATGTGACCGTCCATTGGAGCTGATCGAGCATGGTCAAAGCTCCGATGCTGGGGATGTTGGCCTGAGCGAGGACACTGATAGTATAGAAACAATGAAGGGTTCAAGAAATAACAACAGAAAATGCTGGAAAAACTCAGCAGGTCAGGCAACATCCGTGGAGAGAAATTTGAATTGACGTTTCGGGTTGGTGGAAGAGAGGTAGAGCTGGGTATCATCAGCATACATGTGAAAACTCACGTTGTGTTGCCGGATGACGTCACAGAGGAGCAGCATGTAGATGAGAAATAGGAGGGGGCCAAGGATAGATCCTTTGGGGACACCAGATGTGACAGTGCGGGATCGGGAAGAGAAGCCACTGCAGGTGATTTTATGGTTACAGCTGGAAAGATAGGAATGAAATCAGGCAAGTGCAGTCCCATCCAGCAGGATGACAGTGGAGAGGCATGTCAAAGGCTGCAGACAGGTCCAGAAAGACGAGAAGGGATAGATTACCTTTGTCGCAGTCAATTAGGATGTCATTTGTGACCTTGGTAAAAGCAGTTTCAGTACATGGCAGGGTGGAAGCCTGATTGGAAGGATTTAAACAAGGAGTTCAGGGAAAGATGGTATGGATTTGGGAGGCAAAAACATGTTAAAGAACTTTGGAGAGGAAAGGGAGATTGGAGATGGGGGCGATAGTTTCCAAGGATGGAGGGGTCAAGGGTTGTTTTTTTAAGGAGAGGGGTGATGACGGTAGATTTGAAGGAAAGGGGGACAATACTGGAGGAGAGAGAACCGTTAACAATATCCGCTAACATGGGAGCCAAGAAGGAAAGTTGGGTTGTCAGCAATTTAGTAGGAATAGAGTCAAGAGAGCAGGAGGTCGGTCTCATTGACAAGATGAGCTTTGAAAGGGCAAGAGGGGAGATAGGAGAGAAATTTGCAAATTTAGGGGTAGGGCAGGGGGAAAACAGAGAGGAAGTAAGGTCTGGTGGGCTAGGGGAAGGGAGGGAATTGAAAGCAGAAGCAGTTGAATGGATGTTGTCGATCTTTTTAACAAAGAAGTCTATCAGCTCCTCACATTTATTGTTGGAGGTGAGGGAGGAGGAGGCAGGGGAGGGTGGTTTGAGAAGATGGTTAGTGGTGAAGAAGAGAAGCCTAGTGTTATTTTGCCGTCCTGGATGATCTTAGAATAGTGGGCGGTTTTAGTGATGGAGAGCAGGACCCGGTAGTGCTTTATATAGTCTAGCCAAATCTGGTGATGAATGATTAGACCAGTTGTCCTTTCTTGATTTTTGCCCCTCAAATAACCTGATGTGTCAAACTATTGTAACAAAAGACTTCCCAGCCTTCATTGCAACGCTCATGTCTTCTCTCTCTCACAGGAAAAGGTAGCCCACAGCTGCTGGGAATCTCAGGCCATAGGTGCTGGTTACCTAAACAATAAGATACCTCACGAGGAAGAAACCCTGGAATTGCTGGGGAGCAATGCAACCAAACCTGTTGGGGAGGGAGATGCAGGAGAGCCAATGGCAGCTGCAAGTTTATCTGTACCATCTGCAAATTGTATAGCGGTTTGGGAGCGCAAACATAGTCAGAAACATGATTAGGGAGCTTTAAAAGCTAAAGAGGTATTGCTACAGCAACTGCATAACATTATAATATCTCTTCATTTTATTTTCCTCTAGATAACCCGCTGAGGTGGAGGAGGATGAAAGAGACAAGTTGCTTTCCACCTCTGTCCAACCAGCTACATTCCCACACAAGCCACCATTCACTCTTTCTGTCCATCTCACCAGCCCAGAGAAATCCATCTGGGAGGATGTAAATAGTTCTGAAAATGATTTTTCACTGGGTGAGACACAACACATAAGGGTTCTGGAGGAGTCACAGGTAAAAGGGGGGTCTGACAATAAGGAGCAGAGGCACTAAAGAAGTCAGCCCCTGACACGGATATTTGGGGTCCTGCTTGATGAGGGAGTGGTGTGGTCTGTACACTGATGGAATGATAACTCCTGATTGGTGGTCTTCTCTATTAGTGCAGTCTGAACTGTGTGCCTCTGTCATTTCTTCTTTCTCCTGCTTCTGTTCTGCCTCCATTAAAAGGAAATATACAGAATACCTAATAGTGAATCTCATGGTAAGGGCTCCATGATACAAAGGTGGGAAGCGAAAGAGTTCCTCACCTGAAACTGATGAAAGACAGCTTGCAGACTCCTTTCTTATTGGCACAGCTGAAAAAAGATTTCTCTAATCACTTTAGTCAAAGTTTGTGGACACTCAAAGCCTGTGAATTCAACCACTTCCTGGTCTGACAAATCACGCGGGTAGCTTACCCCTCTTTTTTGCAGTCTTAACTTAAGTCAAGTGCAATTCTGGTGTTAATAGCGGAATTTTTGGGTCAACTGATTTTGCCCCCATTATCCTGTCATTTGCATACATAGGTATCTTCTGCCACCAGCCACTCCTACTGAAATTTTAGAACGGGTGTAAATCTGGCATATCTGACTTATGCTGCAAATTCCAGGCCCTTACACCAGAACCACACCCATTTTGTCACCCAAATAATCAGAATTTTGGGCCCTATGTTTTTAAAAGTGCTTATCTCCAGTACAATAAGTGCAAATTAGCAAATAAGTTTACGAAATCAATGGATTCTGCTAAAATACCATCACATTTTTGACTTACCTTATTTCTCATCGTTAAAATATTTGTAAGTAAATCTTATGATACAAATAATTTATGTTAGGAAAATAACCACATTTGTGACCAATCACCAATCCAGAAGAGTATATAACATGTAAGATTTTCAAATACTCACTTAGTTCACGATCTGAAGCATCATCATCTGCTCTTAGCCAAGTACAGTGCCTTCTTTTATGGCCATTTAAACTATTGGTGGTTAATTTAACACCCTCCACACTTCTACTGTTGGAAGGAAAAGGTTTTAAATGTAAAATAAGTGTAAACATTTTAATATTAAAAAATGAATCCCATAATCAAAACATTTAGCAGCAGCTACCAATGGTACAAATCAATTCCTATGTATCAAGATCTCAACCCAGGGACTTCCCACACAGACCCATATTTTTCATAAAAGCACTGAAATATTAATAACAGTTTTACCTTGTAGATGAAGTTTTCTTTCTACGACATGATCTGGCCCTATACCTTTGTTCCTGTGATGGAGGTTCAGAGACCTCTTTTGTCTTTGGTTCATTGGACAATTTAGAAAGACTTTCCTCTAGCTTTTGCTTGAGTTGTGAGACTTCATATTGCAGCTCTAGGATTTCTTCACTTAAGTAAAAGAATAAGTAGATCAATAAATCTATTTACATAAGTACACTAACTGTATTGCCTCCTTAAAGATACTGTACTAAGTACATTTTATGTATAATTGAAAATCTTTAAACTTTGGAGACTCCTTTTTGCACCTGCCCACCTCAACACTGCCCTCCCTCGACTGAAAAGGCAGAATGAACTGATGTAGAATCAAAATCAAATCAAATCAACTTTTATTGTCATTGTTAGTGCACAAGTGCAGTACAACGAATAGATCTTCCAGTTCACAAGGTCATAAAGTCATCTTAATTCATCCATTCAGAATGACCTTACACTCCCCTCCTTGCTGCATCTAATTGCTTCTTAAATGATCTCAAGGGTTTCCCTCCACCACTCTGCTCAGAAGTCCATTCCAAGTGTCGATCACTCTATGCATGAACTAAAAAGAACTCCCTGATATCAGAAGCAAAATACTGCGGATGCTGGAAATCTAAAATAAAAACAGAAAATGCTAGAAATACTCAGCAGGTCAGGCAGCATCTGTGGAGAAAGAAACAGAGTTAATGGCCCAGAAATTCAGGTCGGGGGCTTCCCGCGGGTGCAAGCCCCCGACCTGCACTTACCTACCGCGCCGGCCGTTGAGCTGTGGGCCCGCGTGGGATTCCGATCCTGGGCCTCCTCCAACTGCCGGCACGCGGTGCTTGCGTATCCCAGGGGCGCAGTTAGTTCGAAGCGTCCCCTGGGATCACGTGGGCCATGGAGAGCCAATGGTAGCAGGGAATACTTCATTCTTAAGTTTGACAAAGAGCTGTCATACCTATAAATACTATAAGCCCCAAAACATCACTAAATCTTCAAATAATTTTTTTTTTAAATCACATTTTTAAAATAACTATAAATTACATGAAATAACTTTTAAACAATAATTTAAATTTTTGAAAAAATTAATTACATTTTCTAACGGGGCTAAAAATAAACTTACCTTTCTTTAAAGTATTTAAAAATAATAAACCTGTGGAAAAAATGTTTTAATTTTAATTAATTCACCACTTACCTTGTAAAAAGGAGGCCTTGTGCCTGCTTTTTAAAAGTGTAACTCCTGGAGACTTACCCTCCCAGGAAAAAAATGTAAGTTCGGTGCGCACGCGCTGCCTCTCCTGCGCACGCGTTCCACCTCTTAACCCCTTCTTTCAGGGGAACGGAAGTGCCGGTTTCCCGCGCATGCACAGTGCATGCACGAAACCGGCACTTCCGTTGGGCTTACGGGTGAGTACCCCATGTGTACTCACCCGTGGAGACCTGAATTTCTGGGCCCATGTTTCAAGTCGATGACCTCAGTTCTGACGAAGGGTCATCAACCTGAAATGTTAACTCTGTTTCTCTCTCCACAGATGCTGCCTGACCTGCTAAGTATTTCCAGCATTTTCTGTTTTTATCCTTGATATCAGTCCTAACTTACCTTTTACTAGGTTGAACCTGTGTCCCCTCACCCTACTCCCACAGTTTAATTTAAAGTAGTATTCTTGTTTAGCTTTTTCCATACCATTTATCATCTTAATTATTTCTATAATAAAATCATGTCTCATACACCTCAGTTCCAGGCTGAAAAGCCCGAGTCTCTCCAGTCTTTTGTTATAGCTCAGACCCCTTACACTAGAGATCAACCTTGTATACCTTGCCTTCAGTGCTTGAATGTCTCCCTTGACCCTCGACGACTATAACTGAACAGAGACCAGAGCACTGTACAATTTGATCGCACTTTCCTCCAACTTGTATTCTACTGTTTTACTTGTAGTTCAACATTCTATTGGATTTGTTGATTGCTGCTCTGCTTTGGTTGGATATGTTGAATGTTCAGTCAACTAAGACTCCTAGGTCTCTTAACATCATCCTTACTTATTTCAACACTGTTCATAGAGTACGTATCTTACCTATTTTTCCTCCCTATGTGCAGAACTTTATATTTGTCTGCATTAAATTTTAGCTGCCATTGTTCAGCCCACTCACTTCTTCTTCTTAGGCAGTCCCTCGGAACCGAGGATGACTTGCTTTCATATTAAAAATGAGTTCTCAGTGTTGTGTTTTGAGTTTTGCTTCAATTAAGTTTGTCCCAGTTCCCGGGTGTTACCTGAAGGGGGTGCTGGGGGGCTCGGTTTTACTTTGTCTTTCACTTTCAGTTTCGGGTTCTGGCATGCAGACAATGTGCTGTAATGTCCACCCATTTACTCAGTAAATAGTAAAAGGTACATTCCGTCTCCTCTATTCATTACTGTTCGGTCAAGATGCAATACTGGCGACGAGGCGGCTGTTGAACTCTCTAGAAGGACGGAGATAGACATGTGAACCTACAGCCGTGATATTGGAAATTGCGACGAGCGGGCCACTCAGCTAGCAACATCAACGGCATTTTGATAGTTGGCTAGCTGCGACGTAGACGGCGGACAGAGTATTGTGTGGGCCAGGCAACTACCATGAGTGTAGCTACCGTAACTCTGGCCGGAGGAGAAAAATAATTTTTTTTTAAAAAGAAAGAAAAAAGTCCGTGGATCTTAAAGGGACAGTGCACATTAAAACTATGATGACCTTGGGACGTATTGAAGAGTTCTCTGGGGATAAGGACAGTTCATGGGAGGAATACGCAGAAAGACTGGGGTGTTTCTTTGAGGCCAATAATATTGACAAAGAAGAGAAGCGCTCAGTGTTGCTAAGTGTGTGCGGAGCTGCTACTTACTCCGTCCTGCGTTCATTGGTGGCTCCTTGTAAACCTAGTGAGGTGGATTATGCTGATTTGATTGAGAAGCTGCAGAAACATTTTAACCCAAAACCCTCAGAGATTGTGCAGCGTTTCCATTTTCATAATTGTAAACAACAACCTGGACAATCTATTTCAAGTTACATTGCTGAGTTGAGGAAACGCTCATTACATTGTAATTTTGGTGACCAGTTAGACAATATGCTCCGTGATCGGATTGTGTGTGGAGTGCTGGACTCGGCATTGCAGAGACAGCTGTTAGCGGAGAAGGCCCTGACGTTCCGACTGGCCGAGGAGAAGGCTTTAGCAGCAGAGGTTGCATTGATGAACACACGTATGCTCCGTACAGAGGCAGCACCATCTCAGGCCGCCGAGGAGGTGCACAAGACCACACACGCAGCTGCTGCTGCGAGAGACATGGAGGCAACTAAAGAGACAGGAAGAAAATGTTTCCGCTGTGGGGCTCTCCATGGTTCCACTACATGCAAATTTGTGTCAGCGGTATGTCATTTCTGTAAGAAAAGAGGACACATAGCTCGTGTCTGCATGAAAAAAGCTCAGGCTGCTGCAGCAGAGCCAACACAAGCATCGCAGACACACACCCTGACACTGGAGGACAACGATGAGTACACAGTGTATACCACGGAAGCTGAGCAGCTACCCCACGGACAGTGGGGATACACGGCAAATGTGATCATGAATGGGGCACCACTCTGCATGGAGGTGGATTCAGGCTCAGCGTGTTCGTTGATAAGTGAAGAGACTTACAATAGGCTGTGGCCAAGTGAACCCCCGGCGATGGCTCAGGTCAGTGGTGTGCTACGGCAGTGGTCCCAAGCTCAACTCCAGGTGCTGGGTATGATTCATGTGGAAGTTAAGTATCAGGCAGTCAAGGACACACTTCCACTTTATGTGGTGGCGGGGCAGGGCACAAGCCTGCTGGGCAGAGATTGGTTTGAGCCCCTCGGTATTGAAGTGACAGGAGTACACACGGTACAGCGACAGCCCATAATGCCTATGTTGGAGAACTATGAAGAGGTTTTTGGTGAGTTCGGGGCCTGTCGGGGACCGTCAGTCTCAATCGAAGTGGACCCAGGGGTAGCGCCTAAGTTCTTCAAGGCGCGACCAGTTCCTTTTGCATTGCGCAAGAAGGTGGATGAGGCCCTGGATAAGCTGGTGAACCAAGGGGTTCTCTTGCCAGTGAAAAACTCCCGTTGGGCCACCCCTATCATGCCCATTGCAAAGAAGGATGGGGGCCTGCGAATCTGTGGAGATTACAGATGTACGGTTAATACTGCTGTGTTACCAGATGTGTATCCCTTACCAACAGTTACAGAGCTGTTTTCAACACTGGCTGGAGGCACTCTGTTCACCAAGCTGGATCTCAAGCAAGCATACCAGCAACTGGTCCTGGATGAAGAGTCAGCCGAGCTGTTGACAATCAACACCCACAGAGGACTTTTCCGAGCCACAAGGCTGCAGTTTGGGGTGTCTACGGCTGTGGCAATCTTTCAGAGGTTCATGGACACCCTGTTGGCTGGTGTTCCGGGAGTTCAGCCTTACTTGGATGACATACTGATTACAGGCAAGACACAGGAAGCCCATGATGAGCGGCTGCAGGAAGTACTACGCTGGCTGGCTGAGGTAGGACTACGCCTTCAGAAGGAGAAATGTGTGTTCGCTGCCAATGGGGTGGAGTTCTTGGGATTCCGAGTGGACAAAGACGGTGTGCATCCGACTACGGAGAAGGTGGAGGCTATCAGGAGCGCTCCCACCCCCAAGAACAAGACCAAACTGCAGGCATTCCTCGGACTGTTAAACTTCTACAGTTGTTTTCTCAAGGGCAAAGCCACAATCTTAGAACCACTGCACAGGCTGTTAGACCAAGCAACAGTGTGGAACTGGACCTCAGCTCATGAAACAGCCTACAGACAGGCAAAGGAACTGCTACAAGCAGATAAGGTTCTGGCACACTATGATGAAAACAAGCCTCACCATACGGGCTGGGAGCTCTGTTGGGTCACATAGAGCCAGATGGCCGGGAAGCGCCTATCAGTTTTGCCTCAAGAACACTCTCAACAACAGAACGTAATTACGCCCAGATTGACAAGGAGGCCCTAGCCATCATATTTGGGGTAAAGAAGTTCAGCCAATACCTGTTAGGGAGACAGTTCGTCATCTACACAGACCACAAGCCACTCTTGGGGCTCCTGCATCACTCCAAGCCCATGCCCCAGATCATATCACCGCGTATGCTTCGGTGGAGTCTGATGTTGGGGGCCTACAGTTATGAACTTTGCTACAGGCCTGGGAAGATGCTGGCTAATGCTGATGCTCTGAGTCGCTTGCCTTTGAACCGGCTGATGGCTGAGACGCCACCACCCCTGGAGGTGCTGCTACTGGAGGAGGTTCCGGAGGCCCCACTCCATGCCCAGCGGATTGGCAGCCTCACACAGAAAGATCCAGTCTTATCACGGGTGCTATGCTGGCTGCTGCATGGCTGGCCCTCCGAGGTCCAGGAGGAGCATTTCAAGCCCTTCGTTCAGAGGCGCCATGAAATGTCTGCACACAAGAACTGTGTGCTCTGGGGAAGCCGTGTGGTGGTTCCTGCCGCCGCAAGAGAGGTGCTGAAAATGCTGCATGACTCACACCCTGGGATTATGCACATGAAGGCGTTGGCGAGAAGCTACGTCTGGTGGCCGGGGTTGGACCGAGACGTGGAGGAGGTGGTAAAGAGCTGTGGGACATGTCAGCTGACTTGCCATAGCCCATCCAAGGCTCCCCTTCACCCCTGGGAGTGGACCACTCGTAAATGGTCAAGACTCCACATTGACTTTGCAGGGCCATTTCAGGGGAAGGTCTTTCTGATAGTGGTGGATTCTCATTTGAAATGGCTGGAGGTGGCTATCATGAGCTCCATGACATCCAGTGCAGTGATCAACGCATTGCGTTTGCTGTTTGCCACACATGGGGTCCCCGACGTGCTGGTTTCGGACAATGGAGCAGCTTTCACGTCAGCGGAGTTCATGGCTTTTGCAGGCAGAAATTGGATCCGCCACGTGACCACAGCGCCCTATCACCCCTCCTCTAACGGGCAGGCAGAGAGGATGGTGCAAACCACAAAAGAGGCACTGGTGAGGATATCGGTGGGGGACTGGCAAACCAGATTGGCCAGGTTCCTGTTATCACAGCATACCACACCAAACTCAGCAACGGGGAAGAGTCCTGCCGAGATGCTGATGGGTCGCCGGCTGGCGACTGCACTGAACCGGCTACACCCGGACTACAGGGATGAGATGCACACAAGGCAAGAAGAGCTGGCTAAGAAGCACCAGGGCACCGCCAGGCAGTTCGAGCCGTCAGAGACTGTGTTTGCCCGTTGCTATGCAGGAGGAGACAAATGGATGCCTGCCGTGGTGGAGCAGGCCACGGGTCCCCTGTCGTACAGCGTCCGTACACCTGATGGCCAGCTACACAGACCAGCTACGGGGTCGTACTCCGGTGAGAGTAACAGAGACGTCACAGGCTAGGCCATTGTCTCCGCCACCTCTGCCAGGCAGTGACGGCCTGCTTCCTGCAACAATGACGGAAGCCACATCGACAGAAGGTGTCACGGAGTCATCAGCCACGGAGGAAGGTTTTCCTGCAGCTAGCAGTGGCACCCCAACTATGCCTGTCCAGCGGCGCGCAAGTCGGGTTAGATTCCGTCCCAGACGCCTGGAGGACTAAGGGGTTTTATCTGGGGGAAAGGAGTGTTGTGTTTTGAGTTTTGCTTCAATTAAGTTTGTCCCAGTTCCCGGATGTTACCTGAAGGGGGTGCTGGGGGGCTCGGTTTTACTTTGTCTTTCACTTTCAGTTTTGGGTTCTGGCATGCAGACAATGTGCTGTAATGTCCACCCATTTACTCAGTATATAGTAAAAGGTACATTCCGTCTCCTCTATTCATTACTGTTCGGTCAAGATGCAATACTCAGGTGACTGATTAGTCCAATGCAGGACCTACAGTCTCTGTCACAGGTGGGGCAGACGATGGTTGAAGGGGTGGGTGGGTGGGGTGCGTGGGTTGACGTGCGCTCCTTGCGCGTGGTTTCCGCTTGTTCCCGGCGAAGAGACTCGAGATGTTCAGCGCCTTCCTCCACTTTGTGCGGTCTTGGACCAGGGATTCCCAGGTGTCACTGGGGATGTTGCATTTTTCAAGGAGGCTTTGAGGGTGTCCTTGAAGTGTTTCCTCTGCCCACCTGGGGCTCTCTTGCCATGTCGGAGCTCCGAGTAGAGCGCTTGTTTTGGGAGTCTCGTGTCGAGCATCCGGATGATGTGACCCATCCATCGGAGCTGATCGAGCGTGGTCAAAGCTTCGATGCTGGGGATGTTGGCCTGAGCGAGAACACTGACGTTGGTGCGCCTATCCTGCCAATGGAGTTGCAGGATCTTGCGGAGGCAGCGTTGGTGGTACCTCTCCAGTGCTTTGAGGTGCCGGTTGTACATGGTTGATGCGCCATCAATTACTCAAAAGACTGAGGTTAAGCGAGTAACAACCAGGCTTTTATTAACTAAAGAATGAAGGTCTAGTCTCGAGTGGTCGACCCGTCCAGAATACTAAGGGACTGGGAGGTAGTCACTTATATACCTGGAATAGTGGGAGGAGTCAGCCAAGGCATGTCCAGACCTGTACCTAGTGGAATACACATACACATACAGACAGGTATAACAGTGGTTTACCACAATGGTCCATGTCTCTGAGGCATACAGAAGAGCGGATATTACTACTGCTCTGTAGACCATGAGCTTGGTGCCAGGTTTGAGGTCCTGGTCTTCAAACACTCTCTTCCTCAGGCGACCGAAGGCTGCACTGGCACACTGAAGGCGGTGTTGGACTTCGTCATCAACATCTGCCCTTGATGACAGTAGGCTCCCGAGGTATGGAAAGTGGTCCACGTTGTCCAAGGTCTTGTGGATTTTGATAATCGGGGGGCAGTACTGTGCGCCGGGGGGCAGGTTGGTAGAGGACCTTTGTCTTACGGATGTTTAGTGTAAGGCCCAAGCTCTCGTACGCTTCGGTGAAGGTGTTAACGATGGTTTGGAGTTCAACCTCCGAGCGTGCGCAGACGCAAGCGGCGTATGCATACTGTAATTCGATGACAGAGGATGGGACGACCTTGGATCTGGACTGGAGGCGACGGAGGTTGAACAGTTTCCCGTTTGTTCTGTAAATTAGCTCCACTCCAGAGGGGAGCTTACTGAGGGTGAGATGGAGCATTGCAGCAAGGAAGATCGAGAAGAGCGATGACACAGCCTTGCTTGACCCTGGTCCGTATGTGAATTGGGTCTGTGGTGGAACCATTGGTCAGGATCACATATTTTGTTTAACTCATCCGATAATTTCGGAACTTCCTATTTTGATTCCACTGCTCCTCCTAATTTGGTGTCATTTGCAAATTTGATCAGTTTGCATTGAGTTTCTGAAGTCGTTGATGCCAATTAGAAACAATAGTGGTCCCAACACTTAATGCTGCGACACCCCATTCAGTTCTCTCCCCACCCCCACCCAGCATTACTCATCTGTTGTTTTCTACCCTCCAGCCAATTTCCCACCCATTCCCAAGTTTCACACTGAATCCCCAAAGTTCTGAGTTTAACTATTAATCTTATGAGCAGAACTTATCAAATACCTTTTGGTAGTCTAATTACACGTCGCAGAGTGTTTTGCAGTTTGAAGCCCTATTTAGCAAACGGGTTAAATTCTGGGGACTTCTGTGCAATTTTAAAAAGTTGTTAATCTGGGAAGATGCACACAAAAATAACTACTCAGACATATATGTATTGGACTGCAACACACATAACATGTTCCATCAAGTTCAAAGCTTCTTCAAAGAACGTCAAACTCATTTAAGCATTGCACAGATAAATTGACATGCACAATATTGAAATATATTTGTTATTCTGTGTATCTTGTTACTGAGGGCCATACAAACCAGAAAGGATACATGTCTGTCTACTCCAGTTTTGCAGATAACTTTTATATGCATTAAAAATAATTATAGCTAGAATTTTGATGTTGTATTTTAGTAAGCTTAAATCTAACAGAAAAAAATGCTTCAATCTTGCATGTCTGTATTTCAATGTAATCATTCAATATGGATTGAGTATTTGAAGATCACAAGAAATAGAGGTTTAATTATACAGATGTATATTTTCAGCTTAATTTCCAGTTAATTAAGCATTTAAAATTTCCCATATTAATACTTGGTGCCACTTTTGTGCCAGTTAGTCTGCGGTAGAAATGTTTTAGGTGTACACTGTCGAGGGATTGGTAGTGGTATATGATCATCTAAGCTCTCAGTAAGAAGGTCCAGGTCCAGGAAAGCATTTCCTGCAATAATAATTTAAATATGTTATGCAAAACTGGGTTACCAAGTTGCTTGGTGTCACTTACTGGACTATTGAATCACTAACCTAGAAATGCTTATAAAAATTTAAATTTAAATGGTTTATATTTTTATTTGAAATAACAACTGGAAATACTCAGCAGGCCAGGCAACATCCGTGGAGAGAGAAACAGAGTTAACGTTTCAGGTCTGGGACCCTTCATCAGAACTGGAAAAAGCTGGAGATGTAACAGATATTAAGCAGGTGCAGAGACAGTGGGGGGGGGCGGTTTAGGAGGGGAGGAAGGAATTGAAAGAACATCCTGTACTTTTGTAAGAGGCAGGAAAGATAAAATGTTGCAAATGGGAGTGGCAAAAATCATACAGCATGAAAAATGGGGGCAGGGATAATTATCTGAAATTGTTGAACTCGAAGTTGAGTCCGGCAGACTGTAAAGTGCCTAATCGAAAGATGAGGTGCTGTTCCTCGAGCTTACGTTGAACTTCATTGGAACAATGTACAGGAAACTCTTTTTTATCCGGCACCAACGGGACCGGCGTGGTGCCGGTTTATCAAAAAGTCCGGATTACAGAGAGGTATAGTAAAAGGTACGAGAGCCCCGTACACAGCCACAGATCCAGGCGTCCCTGTTGCATAGCAACAGGTGCAGGAATCCCGGCACAAGATCCAGGTGTCCCTGTTGCATAGCAACAGGTGCAGGAACCCCGGTTACATGGCCACAGATCCAGGAATGGCCACGAATATGAAGTAAAACTTACCTGAACCTACTCCTGAATTTTGCTGGTTAACAGAGATTTCCGGTTATTTAGGTGCCGGTAAATCAAGAGTTTCCTGTAATAGGCCGAGGACAGAGAGATCAGAGCGGGAGTGAAGCGGTGAATTAAAGTGACAGGCGACCAGAAGCTCAGGGTCACCCTTACAGACTGAACGGAGGTGTTCCGCAAAGCGGTCGTCCAATCTGCATTTGGTCTCCCCAATGTAGAGGAGACCGCATCATGAGCAGCGAATACAGTATATTAAATTGCAAGAAGTACAAGTAAATCGCTGTTTCACCTGGAAGGGGTGTTTGGGGTGTGTTGCATTTCCTGCGCTTGCACGGGAAGGTGCCAGGCGAAGGAGAAGGGCTGTTAGGGGTGATTGAGGAGTGGACCAGGGTGTCGTGGCGGTAGCGGTCCCTTCGGAATGCTGAAAGGGGAGGTGAGAGGAAGATGTGTTTGGTGGTGGCATCACGTTGGAGGTGGCGGAAATGGCGGAGGATGATACGTTGAATGTGGAGGCTGGTGGGGTGAAAGGTGAGGACAAGGGGAACCCTATCATGGTTCTGGGAGGGAGGGGAAGGGGTGAGAGCAGAAGTGCGGGAAATGGAACGGACACGGTCAAGGGCCGTGTCAACCACAGTAGAGGGGAATCCTCGGTTGAGGAAAAAGGAAGACATGTCGGAAGCACTGGTATGGAAGGTGGCATCGTCAGAACAGATGCGGCGGAGATGGAGAAACTGGGAGAATGGAATGGAGTCCTTACAAGAAGCGGGGTGGGAGGAAGTGTAGTCCAAGTAGCTGTGGGAGTCAGTGGGCTTGTAGTGGATGTTTGTCGAAAGCCGATCATCAGAAATGGAGACGGAGAAGTCAAGGAAGGGAAGGGAAGAGTCGGAGATGGACCATGTGAAGGTGAGGTAAGGGTGGAAATTGGAAGTAAAGTGAATGAACTTATCTAGTTCAGGGCGAGAGCAGGAAACGGCACCGATACAATCATCAATGTACCGGAAAAAGAGGTGAGGGAGGGGTCCTGAGTAGGACTGGAACAAAGAACGTTCCACATATCCCATGAATAGACAGGCATAGCTAGGGCCCATGTGGGTTCCCATAGCAACACCTTTAATTTGGAGGAAGTGAGTGGAGTCAAAGGAGAAGTTGTTCAATGTGAGAACAAGTTCAGCCAGGCGGAGGAGGGTGGTGGTGGATGGGGACTGGTTAATTTTGCTATCGTATTATATTTTTATTTATCTGGTGTAGTATAAAATATATTTGCTCATAAGGTAAATTTAATTTATCTTGATTTATTTTAAACTTAGATATAATCTTCCACTTACTTTCTTGTAGACCGTGATTGAGATAAATCTTCATTTTTTTTTGTGCCACAGTTAGTCTGCGGTAGAAATGTTTTACGTGTACACTGTCGAGGGATTGGTAGTGGTATATGATCATCTAAGCTCTCAGTAAGAAGGTCCAAGTCCAGGAAAGCATTTCCTGCAATAATAATTTAAATATGTTACCAATAATAGATTATAACAAGACTTGCTAATATAGTGCTGAAGAGGTCTTGCTTCAAGGTTGCCATCTTGAAGTTGAAGTACATTAGGTATGTGAAAATTAATTATATTTTGAATATTTTAGGACATTTATTTTAATTCCCGTTCCTCTTTTTGATTACTGGCTGCTTAGATAATCTACTTTAAAATCTCTGCCTACCCTACTCTAGTAGTGAATATGATTTATCCATCACTTCTTTACAGTGATGGTGAAGCTCACTCTAAGGTGCAAAACCATAAGACGCTCTTCCGAACACAAGTGGGATTAGTATTTAGTAAACTACCATAGAAAAGACTAACATAACACTAATAGCCAATGTCTGTATACTTGCTGCTGCAATAAAGAAGCTAATTTATAACATGAACTAGCCACATTTATTTTGCTGTGCCTGTACAATATTAAAGTTAAAAAATTAATCGTAATTGTTGTAATCCCTGTAACATTCTTTGTACAATATCACTTTATACTATAAAAGAAAAGTTCAGTAAGGCTGTAGTTTGAAGTAATGTATTTGTGTTAATCCAGTTACACTTCGTAAAACAGATACTGAAGTTTTTTGGCATTGTATTTCACTAGAACTTAATAATTAATAAGAAAACTAAATTGATTTGATATTATCCAATCAGGTTATACAGCTTTCTTGATGCAGCATGCTGAAGTGCCATTTTGATACATCCACAGTCAAGGTTTTCTGAACACTTTTGTTGTAGACAAGACTGTGATACATATGTAAGTTAATTTGAATGATTCAAACTACATACCAAAAAGCATCAGAAAACAGAATATTTCACATGCTTAAAAAAATACTCCAAATTTTGACTGCCATTACCTTAAAAATGAACACTGTCTATTTTTGTCCTATTACCTTGTTGTGCTGCAGGATCAGCTACACCAATGACAGGTTCAAGCCAGTTGAATGGATTGGTACAGCCAGATGGATCAGTCAGTTGAAGTAACTGCCTTACTTTGTTATTCCCCTCTTCAATTATATTTTCACTTGTGTGGGAGGATGAAGACTCCCTGTTTTCATTATGCAATCTTGTCTTAAAGGGGGACATACTTTCACAAAAGCTTGAGTGTCTGAATGGAGTTTCAAAAAGTCATTAAAAAAAAGAAAATATGTTAGCATATAATTAATACCCTACTACTTAAAACTTTGACAGCTCATATGTACTAATTTAGACCTCCCATTTATGCTACACCTTGAAGGAGAGTATTACTTTAAAATATATCTACAAAACATCATTGTTCTACATGTTTTACTCTTTGTCAGTATCAAATTGTACTGGAGATAAGGGGATGGCAATCCATTTCATAGACGGAGAGGATAGCTGGTCATCTAAATGGGAAGATCTGTTCCAAATTAAAGACAAGATCAGTTCCTCAGTGTTGCTCGTGGCTCCACAGCATTAATGTGGGCCGCTGCCGGCTGTGCTTGCTCCCCTCCCGTTTGCCTTCCCTTCTACCAGCCCCCCAGGACTTACTGCTGCCAGCGTCGGCAAATTGGTTCCGAGGAAACCAGTGAGCTGCCTCAGGAAGTCCAACAAGCACCACAGCTTGCTGGAATTACTCAGATAAGGCCCGACACCCAATTTCGGTCAAGCCTCGATCATCTGGCTTCTGACGGACACTGCGGGCGCTCTGATCACGCCTCGATCATCTGGCTTCTGGCGGACACTGCGAGCGCTCTGATCACGCCTCGATCATCTGGCTTCTGGCGGACACTGCGAGCGCTCTGATCACTTTGGGCCCAAATTGGGGCAAAATTATCCCCCAATCTCACCTTCAAATCAGAATACTTTCTTAATGGTGAGAGACTAGAAACTGTGGAAGAGCAAAGGGATTTGGGTGTCCATGTACATAAATCACTAAAAGATAGTGCACAGGTACAAGTATTCAAAACGGCTAATGGAATGTTGGCCTTTATTTCAAGACGGTTGGAATTCAAGAGTAAGGAATTGCTGCTTCAGTTGTACAGAGCCTTGGTCAGACCCTCATCTGGAGTACTGCCTTCAGTTTTGGGCATCAAACCTCAGGAAAAATATACTGGCCGTGGAAAGGGTAAAGCGCAGATTCACCAGGATGATAACAGGGCTTATAGGGTTAAATTATGAGGACAGGTTGCGTAAATGTGACTTGTGTTCCCTTGAGTTTAGAAGGTTGAGGTGTGATCAATTCGAAGTGTTTAAATGATAAAGGGATTCGATGGGGTAGTTACAGAGAAACAATTTCCTCTGGTGGGGGAATCCAAACAAGGGGCATAATCTAAAATTAGAGCAAGGCCATTTAAGAGTGAAATCTGAATGCGCTTTTTCACGCAAAGCATAATGGAAGTCTGGAACTCGCTGCCCCAAAAGGCTGTGGATACTAGACCAATTAACATTATCAAGACTGAGATCAATAGATTTTTGTTAGGTAAGTATATCAAAGGAGATGGAACAAAGGCGAATAAATGGAGTTGAGGTACAGATCTTCCATGATCTAACTGAAAGGCCGAACAGGCTTGAGGGGCTGAATTGCCTACTGTTGTTCCTATGTTTCTGACCGTAGGCCTCTCTCAAGTACTGTCTGTTTCCTGTTTTTCAACCAAATTTTTATCCATTCCCATGTTCTACTCTGGATTTCCTTGTTTTTTGTAATCACAAATGTTTCATCTGAGACTTTGTCAAAAGCTTTCTGAACGTACTCAAAGAAGTCAAGGAGAGTTGTCAGGCTTGTTCCACTCCTAAATCTGTGATGGCTTTTTAAAAATTAAATTGTTACTCCTCCAGCCTATTCTTCAGATTGATTTTCATGATTTCACCTATTCTTGATGGTGATATGGGCCTGTAGTTGATTATGTTTGCTTACTACCAGTCTTATGAAACCTTAGCAGTGCCAAATGATTTCTTCATGATGCTAGTTAGTCCCCACAAAATTCCTTGCTAGTCTTCTTCAGTACCCTAGGTGTAGGCCCAGGGTGGTTCAGTCCCTTTAAAATTTTCTCGGGTATGCAGTGATCTGAATACTAAAACTAGGGGGAAAAGTTCAATTCCCAACATTAACACCCATCACCTTGATTAGGACATGAATTCACCAAAAAAATCCAACTGGTTACTACTAATACAATAATGGGAGTTTTCTAAATATAAGAAAGCAGGAAAGAGTGTCAATTTGAAGGGGGCTCTAAGAATCGAGACCTTCAGAACTGTCAGAGAAAAAAGTTTTGTTAAAAATATGGATTCACTTCTAATTCAAAGGCAAAATACTGCGGATGCTGGAAATCCAAAATATAAACAAAAAATGCTAGAAATACTCAGCAGGTCAGGCTGCATGCGGAGTATATGCATCTATATTGCACATGGAGATGCATTTTCTTAGTGATTTACATTCCTGAGAACTCTATAAATACCTTTCTGTTTGTGGTTGCTTAAAATCCAGTGTTTGTGTAGCTGCAGTGGGTCTGCTACCATCTGATACAGCAATCCCACTGTCTGGCGAAAGTATCTGTTGCTGTCAATGGAATATACAAAACCAGATATTGGTTAAATACAACATTTATCTGAAATGCATTTTATTTCAGAAACAAAAAGCTTTTCATTTTAAAGTAGTTCATACTTGAATAGAGTAAGAACATAAGAAATAGGAGCAGGAGTAGGCCAATCGGCCCCTCGAGCCTGCTCCACCATTCAATAAGATCATGGCTGATCTGATCCTAACCTCAAATCTTCTATCACTCTCCATCCACCCGAACCCATGTGATCTCCCGGGAGAGGCGAAAAACCAGATAAAAGACCCAATGGCCAATTTGGGAGAAAAAAATCTGGGAAATTCCTCTCCGACCCATCTAGGCGATTGAAATTCTTCCAGGAGATCACTCTGTCCCTATATTTTCTACAGTACTTACCTTCTGTAAAGGCGATCTCCACCCCAGCCAGGAACAGGAATAAAACCATCTCCTGAAATCTAACACAGAATTAGAACACAGTAGGAGCAGAACCAGGCTACACGGCCCCTGGGCCCACTCCACTACCCACAGGGCCATGACCATTCCGAACCTAGACTCATGTCCAATTTCCTGCCCGCTCCCCGTAACCCTTAATTCCCTTTACTTCTAGGAAACTATCTATTTCTGTTTTAAATTTATTTAATGATGTAGCTTCCACAGCTTTCTGGGGCAGCAAATTCCACAAACCTACCACCCTCTGAGTGAAGAAGTTTCTCCTCATCTCAGTTTTGAAAGAGCAGCCCCTTATTCTAAGATTATGTCCCCTAGTTCTAGTTTCACCCATCATTGGGAACATCCTCACCGCATCCACCCGATCAAGCCCCTTCACAATCTTATATGTTTCAATAAGATCGCCTCTCATTCTTCTGAACTCCAATGAGTAGAGTCCCAATCTACTCAACCTCCTCATCTGACCATCCCCTCATCCCCGGGATTAACCGAGTGAACCTTCTTTGTACTGACTCAAGAGCAAGTATGTCTTTTCTTAAGTATGGACACCAAAACTGTATGCAGTATTCCAGGTGCGGTCTCACCAATACCTTGTACAACTGCAGCAATACCTCCCTGTTTTTATATTCCATTCCCCTAGCAATAAAAGCCAACATTCCATTGGCCTTCTTGATCACTTGCTGCACCTGCATACTAACTTTTTGAGTTTTGTGCACCAGGACCCCCAGATCCCTTTGTACTACAGTACTTTCCAGTTTCTTGCCATTAAGATAATAACTTGCTCTATGATTTTTCCTGCCAAAGTGCATAACCTCACACTTTCCAGTATTGTATTCCATCTGCCAAATCTCTGCCCACTTACTTAGCCTGTCTATGTCCCTTTGCAGGTTTTTTATGTCCTCCTCACTCACTACCTTCCGTCCCATCTTTGTATCATCTGCAAACTTTGATATGTTACACTCGGTCCCCTCCTCCAAATCGTTAATATAGATTGTAAAGAGTTGGGGACCCAGCACTGACCCCTGCGGAACACCACTAGTTACTGGTTGCCAATCTGAGAACGAACCATTTATCCCAACTCTCTGCTTTCTGTTAGAGAGCCAATCCTCCACCCACGCCAGAATATTACCCCCAATCCCGTGATTTTTTATCTTGAGCAATAATCTTTTGTGTGGCACCTTGTCAAATGCCTTTTGGAAGTCTAAATACACTACGTCCACTGGTTCCCCTTTATCCACCCTGTATGTTACTTCCTCAAGAAACACAAGCAAATTTGTCAAACATGACTTCCCCTTCATGAAACCATGCTGAGTTTGTCCTATTAAATTATGTTTATCCAAATGTCCCGTTACTGTCTCCTTAAGGGGCAGCACGGTGGCATAGTGGTTAGCACTGTTGCCTCACAGCGCCAGGGACCCGGGTTCAAATCTGGCCTCGGGTGACTGTCTGTGTGGAGTTTGCACATTCTCCCCGTGTTTGCGTGTGTTTTCTCCGGGTGCTCCGGTTTCCTCCCACAGTCCAAAGATGTGCGGGTTAGGTTGATATTGGCCATGATAAATATTGACCCTTAGTGTTAGGGGGGATTAAATACGTGGGGTTACGGGGATAGGGCTTGGGTGGGATGGCTGTCGGTGTAGGGACTGGGTGCTAGGGTTTGGATGATCAGCCATGATCTCGTTGAATGGCGGAGCAGGCTCGAAGGGCCGAATGGCCTACTCCTGCTCCTATCTTCTATGTTTCTATGTTTCTATGGCCTAGAAATTCGGTGGGGCTAGCGCCCAATTAGAGGCGTTATAGGGTCTTGCGCCGGAATTATAGCTGGTAAGGAAATTGCGTTGGGCCCTACCATCGGCGTTAGCCGGTAGCGCTGCGCCGGCACCGATGACGTCATCGGTGTGCGCAGCGTCCCGGTTGCCGTGGTAACCCGGCCCCAAGCCCAAATTCAGTTGCGACCGCCTCGCCCGTGGCAGCCGCAACCAACGAATGTTCAACGGGATGTTACACTCCTTTGCGCCGGCGCATAAAGGTGGAGCGGCGGCCGGCCGCTTTCCCGGCGGCCGCCTGCCCGCACCTCCCTCCCCGGACTCCTCCACCACCCCCCCGCGGCACTGATGTGTGTGGCCCGCGAGCCCGGCTCTTCCCCGAGGTGCCGGGCTCATTTGTCGGGCGAATCGACCGGCCAGCGGTCGGCTGCAGACAGCTCCTCCTTAACAGAAGGAGGAGGCCTGCAGTACCCCAGCCTGCCGCACCGCCTCGGGTGCTGCAGCGGGGGATTAGCGCCTCAAAACTGCACTGAACGCCCATCGTGAGGCGCAAAAACCCTCCATTAGCGCCCGCCGCCGTCTGGGCCCGGGGCAACCGAATTTTCGTCGGGCGCAGCGGCATTAACGCCGGCGCAAAATTTCGGGCGCTAAAGCCCTGGCGGACCCACAACCGAATTTCTAGGCCTATGTTTCTTAATAATGGACTCTAACATTTTACCAACCACAGATGTTAGGCTAACAGGTCTATAGTTTCCAGCCTTCTGCCTACTACCCTTTTTAAATAAGGGTGTTACATTAGCAGTTTTCCAATCTGCCGGGACCTTTGCTGAGTCCAGGGAGTTTTGGAAAATTATTACCAATGCATCCACAATCCCTACCGCCACTTCCCTCAAGACCCTAGGATACAAGCCATCAGGTCCAGGGGATTTATCCGCCTTGAGTCCCATTATTTTACCAAGTACCACTTACTTTGTGATTTTAATCGTATTTAGTTCCTCCCCCCCTAGAGCCCCCTGTTTGTCCAGTGTTGGGATATTCTTAGTGTCCTCTACTGTAAAGACTGATACAAAATAATTGTTCAGCGTTTTTGCCATCTCCATGTTTCCCACCATTAATTTCCCGGTCTCATCCTCTAAGGGACCAACATTTACTTTAGCCACCCTGTTTCTTTTTATATAACTATAGAAACTTTTGCTGTCTGTTTTTATATTTTTTGCTAATTTACTTTCATAATCTATCTTCCCTTTCTTAATCAATCTTTTAGTTATTTTTTGCTGTCTTTTAAAGACTTCCCAATCTTCCATCCTCCCACTAGATTTGGCTACCTTATATGCCCTTGTTTTTAGTCGGATACTATCCTTAATTACTTTACTTAGCCACGGATGGCTATCTTTTCTTTTACACCCTTTTTTCCTCAGTGGAATATATTTTTTTTGGAAGTTGTAAAATAACTCCTTAAATGTACACCACTGATCATGTACCGTCTTACCCTTTAATCTATTTTCCCAGTCCACTCTAATCAATTCCGCTCTCATACCTTCGTAGTCTCCTTTATTCAAGCTCAGCACGCTTGTTTGAGATCTAACCTTCTCACCCTCTAATTGAATATGGAATTCAACCATGTTATGGTCACTCATTCCAAGGGGATCCTTTACTAGGACATTTTTAATTAATCCTGTCTCATTACACAGGACCAAATCTAAGGTTGCTTGCCCCCTGGTCGGTTCAGTTACATACTGCTCAAGAAACCCATTCCTAATACGCTCAATGAACTCATCCTCAAGGCTGCTCTGCCCAATTTGATTTGTCCAGTTAATATGATAATTAAAATCCCCCATAATTATAGCTGTTCCCTTATTACAAGCCTCAACTATTTCCTGATTAATACTCCGTCCAGCAGAGTTGCAACTGTTCGGAGGCCTATAGACTACGCCCACTAGTGTTTTTTTCCCCTTATTATTCCTTATCTCCACCCAAACTGTTTCACTATCCTGCTCCTTTGACCCAATATCATTTCTCTGTATTATAGTGATTCCTTCCTTTATTAACATAGCCACCCCACCTCCTCTCCCTTCCTGCCTGTCCTTCCTGATTGTTAAATAACCTGGTATGTTTAATTCCCAGTCATGGTCACCCTGCAGCCATGTTTCTGTAATGGCCACAAGATCATACCCATATGTCGTTATTTGTGCCGTTAACTCATTCATTTTGTTACGAATGCTACGTGCATTCAGATAAAGAACTTTCAAATATGTTTTGTAACACTTAGTTCCTGTTTTTTCCCTTTTTAGTACTTTACTTTTTACTCCATACCTTCTGTCCCTTCCTGACACGTTCTGTTTTTTAATTCCTCCACTGCTACCTAAGTCTATGACTTTCTCTGTTGTCATTTCTATTATTTGCTCTCTAGAAACCTCCCCTCCACTAATTAGTTTAAAGCCCTCTCTACAGCCCTAGTTATATGATTCGCCAGGACTCTCGTCCCAGCACTGGCCAAGTGGAGTCCGTCCCAACGGAACAGCTCCCTCCTGTCCCAGTACTGGTGCCAGTGTCCCAAGAAGCAAAACCCATTTCTCCCACACCAGTCTTTGAGTCACGCACTTAACTCTTTAATTTTATTTATCCTAGCCAAATTCGCTCGTGGCTCAGGTAATAACCCAGAGATTATTACCCTTGAGGTTCTGTTTTTTAATTTGACCCCTAGCTGCTCATACTCCTTTAACAGAACCGTCTTCCTTGTCCTATCTACGTCGTTTGTACCAACATGGACCACGACAACTGGATCCTCCCCCTCCCACTCCAAGTTTCTTTCCAGCCCAGAAGAGATGTCCTTAACCCTGGCACCGGGCAGGCAACACAGCCTTCGGGACTCCCGCTCTTGACTGCAGAGAACCCTATCTATCCCCCTAATGATACTATCCCCTACCACTACAACATTTCTTTTTACTCCCTCCACTTGAATGGCCCCCTGTACCATGGTGCTGTGGCCAGGTTGCTCATCCTCCCTGCAGTCCCCACTCCTGCCCTCACAGGGAGTAAGAACCTCAATCCTGCTTGACAAGAGCAAGGGCTGCGGCTCCTTCAACACTACATCCTGGATCCCTGTACCTTCCTCACTCGTAGTCACACCGTCCTGTCCCTGACCACGGACTACATCTGCAGTAATTAATTTCATAGGTGTGACCATCTCCTGAAACATTGAGTCCAGGAACTTCTCCCCCTCCCTGATGTGTCGCAGTGTCTGAAGCTCAGTCTCAAGCTCTTTAACATGGAGCTTGAGTTCCTCTAGCAGCAAACACTTATTGCAAATGTAATCACCGTGAGCCTCAATGGGGTCCACCAGCTCCCACATTTCGCAACAGTGACACATCACCTGTTCACCCATATCTATGCAATTAATTAAATTTATTATTATTCGTTATGAAGGCCCTCTGCCCGATGAAGATGATACTATTGCACCACTATTCAATAGAACTTACCAACTTAAAGGAATAAAAGAGAAGGAAGAAAACCAACCAACCAGCTGATCACCAACCTCCTCCTTGAATACTGTCTGTGGGGCCTGTTTGGTTGACTCATCTCGCTGCTCCGCTTCCGCAGTGCTGTCTAAGCCTGGGAGTGGGGAACAAAACAGGACAAAAAACACACCCTCACCTCCCACTTGCCCGAACTCTCCCTCTTACCAAACTCTAGCAGCACTCTGTAGTTCATACTTGAATAGAGAATTGTAACTAACATGGCATTGATTTTGAAACTTACTCAACTTAAGGCTGACAAGAAATTGCGACTGATATTTGATTGTACATTGAGAACAGGATTACTGTAAATCATCATTTTTTTATCGACATAAACTGTACTTGATTAATCCACATACTAGCCAGAACTCTGTGTGCTTTGCATAACAAATGTAGTGGCCACTGCTTTTAGGGGTAGAGTTTCCGCTTTGGGCGGAATCGGCAATGCAGACGCAAATTGCGCTCAAAATTGCGCTGGTTTTCCAAATTGATTTTATGGTTCAACTTTCTGCTCAAACTCATTTGCATAATCCCAAAGGTAAATTCGTCCATGAACCAGTGCAATTGGGCAGCGTTTTAGAATGTAATTTTTTTTGCATGAATAAATATTCCTTGGTATATTTAAGAGTAGTAACCTGGTGCAGTTTCATTAATACAGTTGAAAATGAGTTTATCATAAAAAATAAGCATTTTGAAGAAGTGTCTAGTCCACCACCTGTGAGTAATCCGATTGTAATTAATTGAAAATGACTTTAAAAACTATATAGTACCATTTACTAGTTTCATTGATGTACAGAAATCAGTTTCTTAGTAAACTAAATATTTTTTAATATTTAAAAGCTTTTAAAAAGTGCCTATTAGTGTCCTTGCGCCTAAAAAAAATCTTAATTTTAAAAGCCTCCTTGAAGGCCAGCAAACGGACGCAATTAGCGGTAACTCGCCATGGCAATTAATTCAATCTGGGGGCGTGGCCAGCTTTGTGGGCAGGGCTGGCTTCCAGTGCAATGTTTTTTAAACCAGCGTTAAAGATCGCAGAAACTTGATTTGCGCTAAATGTAACTTGTGCTTGAAATTCCGTGACCTTTTGCACTGATTTGGCCAATTTGGGGTGAATTGTTCTGGAAATACCAGCACAACCTAGAAGAAACTCTACATCAAGCAGTTTAAAGAGAAAGCTGGTAGCAGATCAAGTTCAATTTATTGTGTCAGACAATGATAGCATATGGATTTGTCATGTGATAATTTCCTGATCTCAGCATGGTGCAGGGTTGCCAACCCTTCAGGGATTGTCCTGGAGTCTCCAGGAATTAAAGATTAATCTCCTAGATTCTGCTGCAAGCAATACAGGAGAAAGAAAGATCATTGGGGCATTAAAAAAAAATGTTCGTTTTTTTGAACACTTTCGCTTATTAGTTATAAAAATATTGGAGATGGGAAAAAGGCTGCTTAACTGACAATCAAGAATCATCCACTCGGGTAAGGAAGAGTCGCCGCTTTCCAATAGCCGTGGGAAGACGGTGCGCCACAAGGATGGACATGTCGAGCGACCAATGGCGGGAGCGTGGGAGAGTGGCAGCTGAAGGTGGGTGGTCATGTCATGAAACCACCAGGAATACGTTCAACCAGAGTTGGCAACCCTAGCATGCTGCAGTAGCAGAACACAGGTTTGACTCACCGCTTTATTGAGTTCAACTATGTCATAGCATGAAGTAATGAACAAAGGCCAGGCGCTTTTCTATATAGAGGAAAAAAATCAGAGGGATACTCATCCCATGTTGCTCTTGCACACCATCTAATGCCTGCTTCAGAGCAGCATCTAATGAAAACCGAAGTACAGGTCACACACCCACTTTCTTAGTCATAGTTGGTGTTCATCTGTAATATCTTCCAGTTTAAATGCTGTTCATCTGTAATGGCCCAGAAATTCGGGTCCCCACGGGTGAGTACGCACGGGGTACTCACCCGTAAGCCCAATGGAAGTGCCGGTTTCCTGCATGCACTGCGCATGCGTGGGAAACTGGCACTTCCGTTCCCCTGAAAGGGGTTCAGAAGTCGAACGTGTGCGCAGGAGAGGCTGCGCGTGCGCATCGAACTTACTTTTTTTTGCAGGTTTTCCCGGGAGGGTAAGTCTCCAGAAGTTAGACATGTAAAAAGCAGTCGCAAGGCCTGCTTTTTACAAGGTAAGTGGTGAATTAATTAAAATTAAAACATTTTTTCCACAGGTTTATTATTTTTAAATACTTTACAGAAAGGTAAGTTTATTTTTAGCCCCGTTAGAAAATGTAATTAATTTTTTCAAAAATTTAAATTATTGTTTAAAATAGTTATTTCATGTAATTTATAGTTTATTTTAAAAATGTGATGGTTTTTTAAAAATGTATTTGAAGATTTAGTGATGTTTTGGGGCTTGTAGTATTTATAGGTTTGACAGGTCTCCTGTCAAACTTATGAATGAAGCATTCCCTGCTACCATTGGCTCTCCATGGCCCACGTGATCCCGGAGGACGCATCGAACTAACTGCGCCCCTGGGATACGCAAGCACTGCGCGCCGGCAGTTGGAGGAGGCCCAGGATCGCAATTCCACAACGGTCGGCGCGCAAGGTAAGTGCAGGTCGGGGGCTTGCACCCGCGGGAAGCCCCCGACCTGAATTTCTGGGCCAATATCTTCCAGTTCAGAGGAAGACGCTACAGCTGAAATGTTAACTTGTCTATTCTCTTCTGCCTCACCTGCTGTTTCCAGCATTTTCTCTTTTTGTTTAATATACATGTGTTGCATACCCTAGAATTCACAGACTTCTGTGCGCTTTGTGCCTCTGATGTCCTGGCTGAGATGCTTGCTTTACAAGACAACATTGTCTCCCAAAGGTCCTTTTTAGCAACATCCTTAGAAAATGAAGATGCCTAGAATAGTCAACACATAAAAGTCATTAGAGGACCTAACTTTTCCTGAATTCACCATTAGATTCTAGGGTAAATTCTGCACTACCACACCCCAGCAGGTGGCCTCCCTTGAAAACAGCACGGGTCAATTGGTTACAGTATTATCTCTGACCTACATTGTCTTTGAGTGAGATTCCCCACTGGGAGCACAGGATTGCTGAGTTTACCCTTATGTATTAATGAAAAAATGGCATTCTATGACATGCACACCTTAAGTTCATTCAATGATTCCTGTCCCTGGAATGAAGTGCTGTGTAATTCTAATGTCTCATTCATGGATAAACCAGATGGATAAACAGAAAAATGAAGATTATTCTCAGTCAGGGTTGATGGTGCTTTTGTTGGTACTATAGGAGTTTGCCTATAACAAACAAAGAAAGATTAATGAACATGATTTTTAGATATATTCAACGAGATTACCTATAGAATGAATTGCTTCTGAAAGTGGTCCCTGCAGATATTTTTAAATTGTAGCAATGTTTTTATACATTGGGGCTGCTGGGTCACAGGGACTTGTACAATTTTCTACTGAAGACATTGGTAAATATAATGCTACTTTTAAAATCTGTGGTACTGCATTCTTCTACTTTCATCTATTTTTCTTAAGGCACATTTAGTTGTAAATGTCACTTTTAATTTTCATCCGATTTTGTACTGAAAAGAATTGTACTTTCTAGCTCATCAGTTCAGAGGCAGTGTGAACTTAAACTTTTACTTTTCCAAAAATATGATTTTCTGCATGTGACTAACTAGTTCCTGCATCCCTGGGGATAATAGAGATACAGTCTACTCCTGATAATTCAAATTATTGAATTGTCCAATGTAAATGACACAGCAAAGTGGGAATTTAGTGTAAAAATTGTATCATCAAATGACATGAATCAAGCAACTTTGAATTAAAAGTAGACTGTAGCTTGCAGTTGTAGGATTGGTGTCATTAAACTATTTATATAGGATAATACTGAGAGGATACACAATTACAAAAATATAATAAACAAAAAATAACTTTTCATTGAGTCAAAGTAAGTTGTTTAAACATTTAGGGCTCGATTTTGCCAGGCCCGAGGAGGCGGGATTGGAGGCGTGTGAGGTGGTAAAATCGTGCCTCCGAGCAATTTTCCCAAATGCGTGTTTTCTGACCCCATCTCCATCCCGCCTCCAAGAGGCGGGATAGGCCCTTAAGGCCTTTAACAACCACTTAATTGCCTCTATAATCCCATTTTGAGAGGCCTTTCTGATTTTACCCCTTTTCCCACCTGCTGCACGTCTCCTCTGGAACACGCCAGTGAATCCTGGCGGCCTCACAAGTGGGCTGCTTACTAACAGCTGCAGCTCCACCATTAAAAAGGAGTTTTCAGCAATCATCATTTGCAGGTGGCAGAACATTGTTGCCTGCACGGCAGCCAGGTTCTGCAGCACATAGAGATGGAGTTGACCTCCTGGGCCACTTGCAGCCACACAGCTTTAGTCTGCTGGTGTGGCTTTTTTCTCCCTGAGAAAGGGAAGAGCACCTCCTTATTAGATCTTTCTCCCTGCACCAGAGCTTTGAGGGAGGGCTCATCAAAGCGAGGTGCACACTTTTGCTTGCTGGTGGACATGGTCGGTAAATGAAGTCCTTCATACAATGTCTAAAGCGTTTCCAGTCTCCAGAAGAAGCAAGGCTGCTTGCAGGCCTTAAATCCAGCAGCACTGATGACATCATCGGAGGCAACTTTCAGGATGGAAAGACTAATTGGGCCAGGGGTTTCCACACGTTGGAAATCAAGTGCCCAATTAGGGGAAAATTGCACTTTTTTCCCACTTCACATCGGAGTCGGGTTCCTGACACGAAAACCACCTGACACGCCCCCCAGCCCGCCCCAATGGCAAAATCCAGCCCTTACCATCTAAATATAAATTTATAATGTTCCTTTGCAAATATATAACGCTTTCTAAAACTATAAATATGCAAATTTAAGGTTGTGCATTTTACTCACGGTTCAAGTGTTTGAGGATCCTGCTCTATTTGGTTTTCATTGATATTTTCTACTGGTTCTGAAATTGTTCTACAAACTTCATCTTCTATTGTGTGCATAGATGCTACAGGCACCCAGCAATGACTGGTTAGTTTGTCTTCAGGCACTAAGAAATCTGCTGCCTGTGCTGGTATCTTGGAACATTTGTTCAGGTCTCTGTCAGGAAACTGAACTGCATGTGAACTGTAGAGAGGTGGGAAGGCAGAGGCTTAATAATAATAATAAAATAAAGCAGCCAGCAAACAATCGCTATAGAAATTTAGCTACATCACTTTTGTCTCACTTATTTGAAAAGGCAATTTCACTATCAGTTAACTGTTTCACTGATGTGACTTTATTAGGGTCCAGGTAATTATTTGCTGACAATTTTTTTTTTCCATTTTGAAAGGATTTCTTCAATTGACTTTTTTTTTTACCAATGACCCTGGTCCTGTAACAAATGGAATTTTGCACTTCAAAAAATAAATAACTACTACTTACCTCTGTGGGATGTGTTTGTATCTGTCTTCTAGTAAGGGTGCTTTACTGTTCTCCTCCGGCATCACCTCCATTTGAAAACTATCCTGTGCTGCAACACTTTCATCACTGAGTGAACCGGCCTCTAGACCCACCCTCAGTCCCTCCCGAGTAATGGCAGCCATGGGACTCTTTAACACAGAAGAAATGGTAGCAAGGTTGATCATTTGTACAGAAAATGGCCTTTTAATGGCACAGTTACTCCAATTTAAGAATAAGATACAATCGTAGCACAAACCTACAAGCCTTTCTGGCTATCATGCTAATATTTGAAATGCGAGGAATGCTGAAAATGTCACTGGACCCATCCAGTTTGGATCAGGTCTTTAATAAATTATTAACTCTCGCATTACAGTGCCAAACCTGTTTCCTTCTATTAAATAATAGGATGGATCACAGTTGTTTTTATTACAAGTTAAACCAATTTATTCTAACCTTGTGAGGTTACATTTTGAACAGTGTGTGAATTTGGGCACACTACTACCCCACCTTCTAAAGGGCAAGAGGTTTAATAATGCACTATTTACCTCAGAATAAACTGCATGCCCCGAAGACAGAGACTCATGGGCGGAGAGTGGAGTAGACGTAAAGATAGAATTGTGTGCGCTTGATTGATTGCAAATGTCTTCATCAATTTTCTCTCTTATATTTTCCAGTTGCATTCCTATTCTAAATATTTCTCCTTCAATTTCTCTGGAGAGATAAAAAGGTAAAAAAATATATTTTTAATCTGTGAATTTTGTGCTCATCAAGTGAGGAATATTAATTCTGGGAATGGTACATTTCTCAACTTTCAGCGCCTAGTTCCAGCATCAAGCACACCCAGCACATGCACAACAGTTAAATGCCGAGGGAAAACTGACTCCACTCTGCTCTAACAATGTGCTTCAGCCCCACCTTCAGACAAGCACCCTCTACTGCTCCAGTGTGACATTTTTCCCATTAATCATCCTTTGGCCTTTCTGAGTAAGATTGACATTCAGGGGCAATTTTGTGCTGTACAATTATACCTATAACTGCTCTGTGGATAATTTCTGAAAATGTTATAGTGTACGGTTCAATTGTCAAGATCAGAAATATTGATTGATTGAGTTTATACAAATGAACTTTGACTTTATGCACTTTATCTTGTACTGAATCTTTGAATGGAATTAACATTGAAGACTTCATATTTCTTGCAGCTTACATTGAGAGATTTGAATAGACATATATGTTGGGTTGCACCCTGATGGCTCTGCTGGTTAAGACAGTGAATGGCTGAATCCTACAAATCTGGAAAGTTCCAGGTTCAGTTCAAGGTCTGTGCTTAGTTATCTGACCTCAGTTAGGATGGGGATAAGGGTACAACTTTTGGCCCTGGTTAGGGAGGATAAAATTGGCCAGCTTCCCTATAACCCCTTTGGAAGTCTACATGTAGGTGTTTGGTGAGAACAAGAATACATTTAGCAATGATGCCCCCACCATCACCACCCGTCCCAAACACGATCAAATACCCTGATGACAGTTACTGTCTACTCTTACATAAAAATGGCTACTTGAGCAACGTACTCAGCTTGGGTGTTCAGCTCCTGTGAATTTGTATCACAGCAAGGAGTCAACCACACTCCAGCCATAGGCGAAGGCAAAGGGAACAATTAGTGGAGGCACTGGCTTCCATTGATCTATGCAAGATATTTAATTGCTTATGTGGGGTAAACAATGAAAGATTAGTGCTGACATTTTGAATATCATCAAGTAGTAATTTCTCCACAACATGATTGTCACTGCATTCAATTACATGACAAATATATAAAGCGGTCGATCTGTCTGTCTGTCCTTCCGTCTGTCTGTCCGGCTATACACTCTAAAGTTATAGAGCGTACCTACACGTGCGTTACATCCAAAGAAAGCTTACGATTCCAGAACGGTCATAAGCATATTTACTTTTCTGTCGGACAAAAATTGTTCGCAAATAATACAAAAAACCTTCAAAATTCCACTCATTATCCACTCATTAGCATTGACTGACGTCAAGGTCGACCAATCCTGTGCCGTCATGATTGACCAATCCTACAGTTCAGTCACCTGATGGTTGACCAATCGGTGTGTGTGTGGGCGGGACTAATCATTTTCATCTCAGAGATCTGTCAGCCATTATACATCAGCCAGGGCAGCTCAAAACTTTCGTAATCCAGGTCAGTTTCTTTTTTTTTAAATAACATTTACCAAAAATGTTTTATAAGTACTTTAACTTTCATCTTTGAAGGTATTAAAAGCTAGAAATGTTTAGGTTAAAAAACAATGCAAAACGGGCCTAGGCTTCTCCAACTGCCGACAGCCCAAATCCAGTCCCAGGCTTCCGGCCCACACATCCCCCAGGCCCAAGAGGGGGGACAGACAGGGGCAAGGCGACCGCGCAGCCCAAAATTGCCCTCGCACCGCGGGGCTCCCCTGCTTGACAAATAAATTGCCTGTTTAAGTAGAAGTAGAGAATGACTATATCCATGTCTATTTTAACCATGATCTGCTCTAAATTAATATTTTAGATTCATTTGCAATATTACCACTGATTCAAATTTCTGTTATTTAAATAAACTTGGAATTGATATTTCTTCCCAACAAAAAATTATAATTACAATAATATTTACAATGATATCTAAATTCTGTCAAAATCATGTTTAACCCATTAAGGAGCATAAATGTGAACCTTGCTACAAATGTCAAATCCCATTTTATTAAATCTTACCTCGCTGGGTCAAACTCCCCAACAATGATATTTTTGTCCAGGTAGCGGCGCTGCTGCAGGCTGCGGTGCTCGTCTTTCGTTGCAATGTAGCTCCTTTCTAGTTTGTCCTGGCCATCTCTCAGTTCCTTAAATTCCTGTTGTGTTGTGTGGAAAATCACAATTAAAAATTGCACGTATTATACAGATTACAACTCTCATTTCCATTTGCCAGTTATGTAATATGTTTAGATTATATCCATAGGGTGAAAATTGTGGACTCTGGCTCTTTATTTACCTTTGCTATATTATCAGATAAAAATAATATGCATACCAGTAGACTTCTTTTGTACTGTTTTGTCTATGTGCCAAGGCATGCATTGCTAAAAACAAATGTATTTAAAACAGGAGACTTTATCATTAAATTTAAATTAACATAAGTTTACTTGTAACTGAATTATAATTGTTTACAGTAACAATTTAATATAATATTGCAACGTGTACTTTGTGAAGATATCAATTCTGATATTTTATATAGAAGGAAACATGAAGTAAAATTCAGAAAAATATTATTTTGTTTTAATAAGCAAATTTTGGCAAAGTCTTTGTGTTGCGACTACCAAAATACTTATTATTATTCCAACATTGTTATTTATGTAGGCGTATCAAAAAATGACTAGCAAAGACAATACCCATTGTTTAACTTCTTCTGAAATTGATCTAGAATTAAGGCACTTCTGAAAGTCTTCAACCTACAAAAGAAACATTATCACCACAATAAATAAATGAAACATTAACTGAACAAACAGCAAACCATAATTTGTGTATGTTTTAAAATATACAGTATGCAGTAAGATATTGTTCCTCAGTCCAAATATTTGGTATATTCACATTCCTAATTTACTGATAGTTTTTCTAATGATAAAAATATAATTGCTCCACATTACCAAGGTATCTTGCCATATTGGGTCATGTTAAAACCTCCATTCCAATATATGGAATACAGCTTTTATTGGCAAGCTACTAAGAGGGAAGAAAGGTAGTGTTAATGATGCACCTATGGCACCACATTGTGTAGTGTGTTAAATTTTAAACAGTGCATCTTCCTTGATCATCATTGTAAAGGAGTGGATGAAGTACATGTGGCACATAGCAATAAATTTGTTAGTTATTTTTTTTTAAACACCCTTAGATCAAGTGTTCAAAACAGGCTTTAGTATTTTTTTCTTGAAAAACTGATCTTCTTCCTGCTGTCTTCACCTGGCGGGAAAGCTGCAGCGGCCTCCCCGCTCAGGCTAGAGTTAAAATTCCAGTTAGAGCCAAAAGATGTCATCAGACCCCAATTTGCTTATTTAAAGAAGGAACCCACAGCTTCAGGGGGTGCCTTTGCTGCCTGTTCAGAAAAGCAGGTTAAAATGGAAGACAGCAGGATCTGGGTGGGTAAGTCCCCCTGTCAATTTTAACTGCCCACCCTCTTTATTTTAGCACATCATGGGAAGCCATTTCCACTATACAATTGCAAAGAAAGTTCTGGATCCCAACGTGAAAGATATAGCAGAAATATTAATTGCAGCTCATCAAAGGGGAAACATATCCTACTAAATTGCCAAATAATCCTAAATTTTTGAAGGGAAATAACTGTGTAAAGATTTCCCATATGTGACATCAATGGAGTGATGTCCACAATCCACTTTCTCTACACAAAATGTCTGCTTTCAAACTGTCTATAATTAGCAGCTCTAAAGCATAAAATGAGGCAGCAAGAAATGATAGAGAAAGAACACAATTCAGTAGACTATATTTCTCCTTTAATATTTAAAAATGGAAACCACTGTACTGAATAAAATAGGTGGTCCACTGTTCAAGAGACCAATTCACTATAAAGAAATAGAATTCTGCCCTATTTTGTGAAGTAAATAATTGACTGATATCCATCATATTATAAGCTTTAGTTAAATAATTATTGAAAGACTGGATCCTGAATGTTTGTTTTCTGCACTTTATGCTAATAAAATGCTTAGCGATCTATAACTGTTATAATGAGTGGAGTATGTTTTAAACAGTTCATAGTTGCTTTATTAGTTAACAGTAATATCTGTGTTATAGGTGAAGTGAACTAATCAGAGACTTTTGGTGATAAATGATTAAATTATCAGCATGACTATCACTACTATATTTTCCACCATGAAACATGCTATTCTCTCGTTTAAAGGAGCTTCTGCTACTTGTGTTTATGTCTCTTTTTATGTCTTTATTATCAGTATGTATCAGTTCAATTGCTCATGCAAACTAATACTTCAATCCACCTACACTGAACTTAGTTTGAACAAAGATGCTCAAAATACAACATATATAGTATTCTCACTGGACTTTGGTGTTGGATGTCTGTTAAGGGAAGAATAAATGAGCGCATATATGTTTCAAAGGCTATTCTATTGAATATCACAATAACATGAAGGTATCACTGACTATGGAAACCACTGTGTTGAATAAAACAGCAGTAACTAGAGCAACCAAAGCAACAAATTAAGAAACAAAGTCCAAAGTCACTAATAATATTTGATTGTTTAGTCTATGTAAATGTGAACATCTTATGGAATCACAATTATAAATTATTTTAAACGTATATTAATCTAGTCAGCAAGCAATTCCTTGTGGAAAAATATATAAAGGAATCAGCTCTTGTAACCTGATGCCCATTGAAATTAAAGTCTTGTGCCTCACCCTACATTTAATGGAAAATATTCACAACGTAATCCACTGGGCACTCATTGTGTATTTTACTTTACTGTTCTTCCTTTCTGATACTTAATTATAATTTTGTCCAAAAAAAAGAAAACAAATTATCCAATTCAGTTTAAATTTAATCAGCCAATTTTTGTATTAATTTTATAAGCAACAATTAGTATTGTTGCTTAAATATGACAGAGGCTACTCACTAATTGCAGCTTTTAGTTTTAGAAGTTTTTAAGCTCAATTTGCTCCAACACCAACCCCATTATTAGCTGTAGTGCTAAAAAAGGTGAAAATGTTGCCACATGACATTAGGTAAAACTCTCTCCACTGTTCATCAGCTTGTACTTTGCTCCATCTACTGGACATATAGTGAAACACATTCTTGATTATTTTTGTTTTTGGTACTGTATGAGCAGTATTGGGGAATGTAATAAATTTTCCTGTATGAAACTGTAATAGTACATCAGCTGCCACTATAGGTTGCTTCACATGAATTTGTACAAAGAATTTTGTAAATGTTATAAGTAAAATTCTGTTATATGTCATTAGGTGGGGTTAACTGCAATTCCTGAGTCGCCTCTGTCATATTTAAGCAACAATACTAATTTGTCAGTATCAAATATAGATGCAGCGTTTCTTGAATTACCTGTTCACCACTACATGGAGTCTGTTATTAATTTTCTCAAATTACCCAATAACATATTTAAACTTGATTTATATAGAATTTGGAAAGTATCTCACTCTATGTTTAGTGTCTTCTTCTAATCCTCTTCTTGTAACTAATGTCAAATTGTTTGCATGGTTATGTTTCAGTCAGATTTTACCTGATGTTTAAAATATTCAATGTGTTTATTTAGCTTCTGAGCCATTTGCTCTGCTTCTGTTGCCTTGTAAACCTCAGCAATGGGTGGGCAAGAAGCTGGTTTGGTTCCAGCAGAAGTAACTGATAATGACATGGGACAGTAGTTATACGTTGATTCTGCAAAAAATAAAAATACGGATTTCAGTTCATTTCACGTTTAACATTTTTTATAATCCTTGAGGTTTGCAATATAATTCATAATTTACTAATAGATGTGCTAAAAATGTCAAGTTTTCATTTGTTTGATGTATTTTAATTCAACATGAGGACAGATTATGTTGAACACAGTGACAGTACACCAACTGGATATGGCGTGTAATGTAATACATTTCTTCTCCAACCTTAGGGTCTGCATGACATATATTTAACTTGTATTTGTCAGTATCTTGGGCAGTGAAGGGTGAAAATTTTAAAACAAATTATAACTGGGACAAAAAAACACTATGGGCCAGATTTTGCAGTGGGTAATGATAGCAAACTGTCAGCGTTCGCCATCATTACCCCTTTGAAACTGACTGTAACTTCAGGATTTAGCACATGCACATCTAAATGCGCAAATCCTGAAGTTGCGGTCAGTCATTCACTGCTCCAACACAGGCTGCACTTTGGACCCCCACCCCCACTCCCGCCGCATAGCCGGCAATCAGTGAAATCAGTGGAACTGATGAAAACTTGAGCTTTTCCACACTAATATCACTGTTAAATACACCATTAAATGTTAAGCCATGTTAGAATAAGTGTAAGTGGGGTTTTAACAACATATTGACTGCTAAACAACAGTTCTGGCCCTGAAATACTCATTTTTATATTTGTGGATTGTCAAATTTCTCCATTGTGATAAAAATTACGAGATTAAAAAAAAGATTTTTTGAATTTAAAGTTTGTTCGTGATATTTCAGTTTCTACCTTAACCCCATGTGTATGTCCCAATCTTTAGTTCGCTTCTGTAACATTTTAGAAGTTCAGATAATCAGTGCTTTTCATTTCCTGGTTTGCTGTCTCTGAAAATTCTTCAATGTGATTGGCTGCTTAGACAGCTTGCTGATGTCACTGCTGAACTATGCTAGGAATCCTCTTTTCACAGCACTACAATCAATTACACATCAAGAAACCTAAAGTTTTCACCACAGAGATCGTTGCTGTTGATTGCCGCTGACCGCAAATTACAGGCCATTCTATTTCATGACTGATGTACTTGCGCATATATTTTACTGTTACTTACATATGAAAATGCTAAATCAAATTTTTTTTTACAAAAGTCAACCCATGGAGCTTTTGTGCCCCTTCCACCATACTGTCCATCTAGAAATAATTCTAGATGGACAGTAACAGAGGCCTGGAGTAGAGGGAACCTTAGAATGTAAGAGAAAAAAAACTTACAACAATGGGATGGGTAGATGGGTAGAGGAAACGTTCTTAAAATAAACTATAGCCACCCATTTTAATGTGTTGATAATTAATTTTGAGCCTATCTTCTAATATTAATAGGAAAATAATGGTTACAAAGCACATCATTCATAACTTCTGTGATTGTTAAGACTTGGGATATAATCTTGTCAGATACAATGTGATATCAAGAAACAGCTGAGCGCACTGGATATAGCAAAGGCTATGGGCCCCAACAACATCCCGGCTATCGTGCTGAAGACTTGTGCTCCAGAACTAGCACCTCTAGCCAAGCTGCTCCAGTACAGCTACAACACTGGCATCTATCCAACAATGTGGAAAACTGCCCAGGTATGTCCTGTCCACAAAAAGCAGAACAAATCCAATCCGGCCAATTACCGCCCCATCAGTCTACTCTCAATCATCAGCAAAGTGATGGAAGGTGTAATTGACAGTGCTATCAAGCAGCACTTACTCAGCAATAACCTGCTCACTGATGCCCAGTTTGGGTTCCACCAAGACCATTCGGCGCCTGACCTCATTACAGCCTTGGTCCAAACATGGACAAAGGAGCTGAATTCCAGAGGTAAGGTGAGAGTGACAGCCCTTGACATCCAGGCAGCATTTGACTGAGTGTGGCACGAAGGATCCCTAGTAAAACTGAAGTCAATGGGAATCGGGGGGAAAACTCTCCACCTAGCACAAGGGAAGATGGTTGTGGTGGTTGAAGGTCAATCATGACAGCCCCAGGACATCGCTGCAGGAGTTCTAGGCCCAACCATCTCCAGCTGCACATCAATGACCTTCCCTCCAACATAAGGTCAGAAATGGGGATGTTTGCTGATGACTGCACAGTGTTCAGTGCCATTCACAACTCCTCAGATAATGAAGCAGTCCATGCCCACATGCAACAAGACCTGGACGACATTCAGGCTTGTGCTGATAAGTGGCAGGTAACATTCGCGCCACACAAGTGCCAGGCAATATCTCCAACAAGCGAGAGTCTAACAACCGCCCCTTGACATTCAACAGCATTACCATTGCCGAATCCCCCACCATCAACATCCTGGGGGTCACCATTGACCAGAAACTTAACTGGACCAGCCACATAAATACTGTGGCAACAAGAGCAGGTCAGAGGCTAGGTATTCTGTGGCGAGTGTCTCACCTCATGACTCCCCAAAGCCTTTCCACCATCGACATGGCACAAATAAGGAGTGTGATGGAATACTCTCCACTTGCCTGGATGAGTGCAGTTCCAACAACACTCAAGAAGCTCGACAACATCCAGGACAAAGCAGCCCGATTGATTGGCACCCCATCCACCACCTTAAACATTCACTCCCTCCACCACCGGTGTACCGTGGCTGCAGTGTGTACCATCTACAAGATGCACTGCAGCAACTCGCGAAGGCTTCTTCGGCAGCACCTCCCAAACCTGCGACCTCTTCCAACTAGAAGGACAAGGGCAGCAGGCGCATAGGAATACCACCACCTCCAAGTTCCCCTCCAAGTCACACACCATCCTGACTTAGAAGTATATCGCCGATCCTTCATCATCGCTGGGTCAAAATCCTGAAACTCCCTACCTAACAGCACCGTGGGAGTACCTTCACCACACGGACTGCAGCGGTTCAAGAAGGCAGCTCACCACCACCTTCTCAAGGGCAATTGGGGATGGGCAATAAATGCTGGCCTTGCCAGCGACGCCCACATCCCATAAATGAATTAAAAAAACCAACAGCCTATCTTTAAACAAAAGGGTTCTTGATCTCATCAACAGCTATGGTACAGATTTCTGGAGTCCCACTGTTATTATTTCATATTAAGGCATATCTAAGAAAACAGTATTTCAAAGAATACTTTTGTGGCTTCAGTTTCCAATT
Source organism: Somniosus microcephalus (assembly GCF_052327205.1). Lineage (NCBI taxonomy): Eukaryota > Metazoa > Chordata > Chondrichthyes > Squaliformes > Somniosidae > Somniosus > Somniosus microcephalus. The sequence goes on along the minus strand of NC_140989.1, from coordinate 267,374,877 downwards.
TTTAAAAATATTTATATTTATTCTTTCACTCAAGAGGCCAAGATACTGCCAAATATGAGTTAAAAATGTTGTCTGCATAATTGTACAAAAGGATTCAGCCAACCTGAATACTAAATGGCTAACTAGGTATGAACTGCAACAGCTAAGTTTTCCCCAGCGCAAATGGGAAGCATTAAATAATGCCCCCTCACACATACACGCCAGGTTACATTCTCCACTTACAGGAGCTCAAAGCTTTGCTATATCATGTGTTAGATGTATGTGAGCATTCATGGTCCAGTTCTAAATTTCAGGGGAAAGCCCCAAGTGTGAGCAGCATGTTTCAGTCAGCTTCATACGTATTAAGCCGACTTTTGAGTGCAGACTACCAACTCAATCGTGTTGCATGCGTACCTGTAAGTATATATGACTGTGTCAATGCACCTTATGAATTCATGAAATTCAGGGATTCTTGAACACTACGGAGCTGAACTACCTATTTTGTAGATCTTGTTAGAGGGAGTGCAGCAAAATCTAAGTGAGATTTAAGTCAAGGTAATACATTAATATTGTTAGTTTACTTGACATAGTAAAAATGTCAGCAATCAAGGAAAGAGCAGAATAAAAATCTGAAAATTAACTAAAATTGAAGTTTTGCAATTTCAAAATATAACTAAATAACCATTTGAATACAAAACCTGTTACCTGCTTACTCTCAAGTACACCTATTCCATTACATTTACTATGAATAAGTCCTAAAAGAAATATATACCAGTCCATATTCTGCATGCTATTTGTTTACCTAAAGGGAATAGTATGACTGAATCAGAGGTAGATCCTGACTGAGCTCGGTGTGGTTGAGGGCCAGTCAAAGTGGTTATTTGACAGGGTGATGACAAAATTCCAGACTGAATCATTTGACTTGATTTGGCTGAATCAGAGGGTACAGATACCTAACGAAAGAATAAAAGTTAAAGTTAGTGCATGTTTTGTGTTAGCACCATTAAACCTGTATTTATACTGCAGCTACTGGTATGAAACTGATTGCTACAGTATCCATGTGCTGTGAAACTGGAGTAGTGTGATACTCCCTTCTCTGAGTGGGGGCTTCTCACACCACGGCCGCAATTTTGCTTACATCGGTGGGTCTGCGGTGGACAATGTCGGTGGTGGGTCCCGATCCCGCAGCTGGCTCCATCCCGCTCTGCGAAATGACTTTCCGTTGATAGGGCTTGTTAAGCCTGCCCAGCACATTTCTCGGGCCAATTAGAGGAAGCGGGTCTGGCGATGTCATTTCATGACGCGTCATCAGCCGGTTTCCCTAAAGGCCAATTAAGAGGGGCCAACTTTATTTTGACATTTGTGCTGTCAGTGTTCTGCAGCATTGAGGTGCTGCAAACACTGACAATCACTGCACAGAGGTGCAGGGCTGCACCCAGGTTCTCCCATGACTCCTTCCATATGCTTATGGAGGGAGTCACAGCACGCAGGGAGGTCCTCTTCCCTTCCGATGGGCGGAAGAGACCTCCCCAGGAGACCAACAGCCTGGTTGCACATTGCAGAGGAGGGCACAAGCAGGGATGCTGTCAGGAGGATCTGGGTACAGTGACGTAAACCTTTCAATGATCTCATTAGATCACGAAACGTTAGTAAAAAGCCACACACATCTTCATCCTGCTGTGCCTCTCATCACATCCCCATCACTCTGCCTTCCCTACCCTACCCCTGCACATCCTTACTCACACCAACTCACCTTGCACCTCCACCCATCCCTCTCTCTCTATCTACATTATCACATCCCCATCTCACTAGCCACCCCTCACACTCACCCCTCACCTCATCCTACTGCAATCATACTGACTAACAACACACAAGGGTAGCCACTTGGGTGATTTATCCAATGTTCATGTAAAGTTTCTGTTAATGTTCTGTCAAACATTGAAACCTTTATTTTCAACACTGTGTTCTTTGACAGATTTGTGTGCACCTTTGGAAGTGGCTTAGTGAGTTGCAGTGAATGGTGAGACATAACAATACCCCTCGCAATGGTGATGAGTGTGAAAGGAATGGCTTAGACATTGTAGGGATGCTTTATGGTGTTGGTGTGGGTTGGTGCCAACCTGATGCATCATGTGGCACCCAGGTTGTACAGCGTCAAGTGAAGTAACTCTGGCCGTGGTGAGGCCATCCCTGGTCTCCCAGGCAGCAATGTGCTTGGGTGCTGATGCCCTTTGTCCTGTGCAGCATCAGGAGACTGCGGAGAAGGTTGGTGTTGTTCTTGGTGCTGCTGGTGTGCCTAGTGCTGCTGGTGTTGGGGCTAATCGTAGTTGGATTCTGAGGACCAAGGTGAGACAGTATAAAGGGCACCCATGTTGATGGAATAGATGGCAGGTGAAGTACTGCTGACAGAAGCATTCTGTCAATGATGAAAGAGTTCTTCCAAAGAGGTGATACTGGATGGAGAGTGGAAAGTGGAAATCCTGCAGAATCTGCGCTGGAAATGGACTGAGAAATAGCTTGTGGCTGAGGAAAGTGAAGATCTGTCTGGTGGGAGCTTTTGCTGTACATTTGAAGCTGTCAAGTAATCAGCTGGAGCAATGGCCACTAAACTCCTGCCTCAGGTTAACAGCCGTGGTCCCCGAACAGCGTGGTTCCCATGGCCATGAAGTTAAAGTGAAAAGGTAAGTTAAAAAAGCCTGTTAATGATCTGTCAACAATGCAATAATGAGATTAATTGGGTACCCTGCCGCTGCCTGTTAGGTCTGCTCAGCACTGACAGACCCAACATTGGGAAAAGCGCATGGGAGCAGGGTCCCGACCCACTGTAAAAAAAAAAAAAAATACTTTCCCACCAGACTCGCCACCGATCCCGCCCGCTGACCCCCCCGGAAAATTCCCCCCCACTTCTCTCCGGATTTGGGTTAGATCCCAACTCCAGATTTACACTGCAACTTTAGCATCTTGCTGCTCAGCAATGCTAAAAATTGTAGTATTAACATAACCTGAACATAAGCCAAATTCACTTTGGAAATGCTCCCTTATAGTTTAAGTAAACTAGATGCAGATTAGGGGGAAAAGTAAGATCAAACCTTTAATTTCAGCTATCTATGCTTCCATTAGGTCACTTCATTAAACTGAGAAAGTTAGACGATTAAAAATTATAAACTTTCCTTATTTGTAAAAGACTCACTAAGAGCAAGGAAATTGGCTTGATCTAAAACAGCACTAATCAAAAACTAAAAAGGAAGCATGTCCTACTGAATTAGCCTAGTTTGCTGAGTGATATAAATTGAAATAGCTACATTTGTTGGTGTCTTTCAGTTGCCTCTTGTAACAGTTTTGTATGAGTTAGAACTTGCAGTCATCCTGATATGACATCATGAAGTAATGTTTCATGCATTTGAAATGTTGAACAGAGCCTTCATTCATAATGTCACTGGAAAAGAACTTCACAATGTCACATCGAGGGAATTCTACACAAAATATCTATTTCCAGCTGCCTCTAATCAGCACAATAAATAGTCTTACCAACTCAGAATTACTAGTAAGTGCACAGCATATACAACATAAGGATTATAAGGTAATTCAGTACAACATGCTTTCCTTTTATGTCTAAGTTAATGAAACTGGCAATGAAATCTAAAATTTCAAAACAGACAGCTAATAGGATGTTTGATGGACTTCATCCCCCGAGAGAGGGACCAAAAGACTCAAACATTGCCTATGACTTTTTGGCATTGTAAATATTAATAAGTATATAAATAGGTTAGTACCAGAATATGGCCTTAGTACCAGTACCAAAATTGTTAGTACCAGAATATGGCCTTAGCACTAACTGTTAATTACATAAGAACACTTCCCACTTCAGTTTCTTTTCAATTGGCTAGTTACAAATACATCTATTTCTAATTCCAGTGAGTCACAGAGATGGGCATTTAGACTAGACTATGGTAGCAAATTATTAAAAGTGTTCTATTTACAAAATATTAACTAAGGCAGGTGTAGGAGCTGAACAAAGTTCACAGAATTAAATTAAAGATCACTGAATACCATATATTTATTCTGCACCCCCACTCAAGTAGTATAATTTATTTTGTCCTTTATTAATCTAAAATTATGGCCGGAATTTTCCGGGGTGGTAGCGGATGTGATCAGAGGTGGGTCGGGTGGGAAAGTTGTTATTTTTGGGAGGTCAGGAACCCGCTGTTATCCCTCTCCCAAGAGCCTTTACCCCAGGCGCGTCTGTCAGCACGGACCCAACCCAACTGGCAGAGGCAGGCGACCCAATTTAAAGTATTCGTAGCTGCTCTGTAGACCATGAGCTTGGTGCCGGGTTTGAGGTCCTGGTCTTCCTCAGGCAACTGGAGGCTGCACTGGCACACTGAAGGCGGTGTTGGACTTCGTCATCGACATCTGCCCTTGCTGACAGTAGGCTCCCAAGGTATGGAAAGTGGTCCACGTTGTCCAAGGCCCTGTTGTGGATTTTGATAATCGGGGGCAGTACTGTATGCCGGGGACAGGTAGGTAGAGGATCTTTGTCTTACGGATGTTTAGTGTAAGGCCCATGCTCTCATATGCTTTGGTGAGGGTGTTGACGATGGTTTGGAGTTCGAACTCCGAGTGTACGCAGATGCAAGCGTTGTCTGCATACTGTAATTCGACGACAGAGGATGTATGCCTCAGAGACATGGACCATGTACATAGAAACATAGAAGGTAGGAGCAGGAGTAGGCTATTCGGCCCCTCGAGCCTGCTCCGCCATTCAATGAGATCATGGCTGATCATCCAAACTCAGTACCCTGTCCCTGCCTTCTCCCCATATCCCTTGATCCCTTTAGCCTTAAGAAATATATCTAACTCCTTCTTGAATATATTTAATGAATTGGCCTCAACTGACTTCTGTGGTAGAGAATTCCACAGGTTCACCACTCTCTGGGTGAAGAAATTCCTCATCTCAGTCCTAAATGGCTTACCCCTTATCCTTAGACTGTGACCCCTGGTTCTGGACTCCCCGGCTATCGGGAACATCCTTCCTGCATCTAGTCTGTCTAGTCCTGTTAGAATTTTATAAATTTCAATGAGATCCCCTCTCATTCTTCTAAATTGCAGCGAGTATAACCCAATCGACCCAATCATTCCTGCCATCCCAGGTATCAATCTGGTGAATCTTCGCTGCACTCCCTCCATGGCAAGAACATCCTTCCTCAGATAAGGCGACCAAAACTGCACACAATACTCAACGTGTGGTCTCACCAAGGCCCTGTACAACTGCAGCAAGACATCCTTGTTCCTGTACTCGAACCCTCTCGCTACGAAGGCCAACATACCGCTTGCCTTCTTAACCGCCTGCTGCACCTGCATGCTTACCTTCAGCAACTGGTGCACAAGGACACCAAGGTCTCGTTGCACTTCCCCTTCTCCCAATCTATTGCCGTTCAGATAATAATCTGCCTTCCTGTTTTTGACACCAAAGTGGATAACCTCGCATTTATCCACATTATACTGCATCTGCCATGCATCTGCCCAATAACCCAACCTGTCCAAATCATACTGGAGTTTCTCGGCATCCTCCTCACAGCACACACGCCCACCCAGCTTTGTGTCGTCTGCAAACTTGGAGATATTACATCTAGTTCCCTCGTCTAGATCATTAATATATATTGTGAATAGCTGGGGTCCTAGGACTGATCCCTTCGGTACCCCACTAGTCACTGCTTTCCACTCGGAAAAAGTCCCGTTTTTTCCAACTCTTTGCTTCCTGTCTGCCAACCAGTTCTCTATCCAAGTCAGTACCTTGTCCCCAATCCCATGTGCCTTAACTTTACACGCTAATCTCTTATGCGGGACCTTATCGAAAGCCTTCTGAAAGTCCAAATACACCACATCCACTGGTTCTCCCTTATCTATTCTACCAGTTACATCCTCAAAAAATTCCAGTAGATTAGTCAAGCACGATTTACCTTTTGTAAATCCATGTTGACTTTGTTCGATCCTGTCACTGTTTTCCAAGTGCTCTGCTATTACATCTTTTATAATGGACTCTAGCATTTTCCCCACTACTGATGTCAGGCTTACCGGTCTATAAGTCCCTGTTTTCTCTCCACCACCTTTTTTGAATAGTGGGGTTACATTAGCTACCCTCCAATCCATGGGAACTGTTCCAGAGTCTATAGAATTTTGGAAGATGACCAGCAATGCATCTACTATTTCTAGGGACACTTCCTTAAATACCCTAGGATGTAGATTATCAGGCCCTGGGGATTTATTGGCCTTCAATCCCGTCAATTTCCCTAACACCATTTCCCTACAAATACTGATTTCATTCAGTTCCTCCCTCTCATTAGACCCTATGTTCCCCGACATCTCTGGGAGGTTATTTGTGTCCTCCTTTGTGAAGACAGAACCAAAGTATGAATTTAATTGGTCTGCCATTTCTTTGTTCCCCATTATAAATTCCCCTGATTCTGACTGCAAGGGACCTACACTTGACTTCACCAATCTTTTTCTCTTCACATATCTTTAGAAGCTTTTACAGTCAGTTTTTATGTTCCTTGAAAGCTTACTCTCATACTCTATTTTCCCCCTCTTAATTAATCCTTTTGTCCTCCTTTGCTGAATCCTAAACTGCTCCCAATCCTCAGGTTTGCTGCTTTTTCTGGCCAATTTATATGTCCTCTCCTTGGATCTTATGCTATCCGTAAGTTCCCTTGTTAGCCACGGTTGAGTCACCCTTTTTGTTTTATTTTTATGCCAAACAGGGATGAGCAAATTCTGTAGTTCATCCATGCGGTCTTTGAATGTTTGCCATTGCCTATCCACCGTCAACCCTTTGAGTAACATTCCCCAATCAATCCTACCCAACTCGCGCCTCATACCATCGTAGTTTCCTTTATTTAAATTCAGGACCCTAGTCTCTGAGTCAAATACTTCACTCTCTATCTTAATGAAGAATTCTATCATATTATGATCGCTCCGCCCCAAGTGGCCTCGCACCACAAGATTGCTAATTATTCCTTTCTCATTACATAATACCCAGTCTAAGATGGCCTGATCTCTAGTTGGTTCCTCGACATATTGGTCCAGGAAACCATCCCATATACACTCCAGGAATTCCTCCTCCACAGTATTGTTACTAATTTGGTTAGCCCAATCTATATGTAGATTAAAGTCACCCATGATAACTGCTGTGCCCTTATTGCACGCGTCTCTAATTTCCCGTTTAATGCCATCCCCAACCTCCGCATTACTGTTTGGTGGTCTGTATACAACTCCCACTAATGTTTTCTGCCCCTTGGTATTTCTCAGCTCTACCCATACAGATTCCACATCATCAGAGCTAATATCCTTCCTTACTATTGTGTTAATCTCCTCTTTAACCAGCAATGCTACCCCACCTCCCTTTCCTTTTTGCCTGTCTTTCTTGAATATTGAATACCCCTGGATGTTGAGTTCCCAGCCTTGGTCACCCTGGAGCCATGTTTCCATAATCCCAATCACATCATATCCATTTACATCTATTTGCGCAGCTAATTCATCCACCTTATTACGAATGCTCCTCGCATTAAGACACAAAGCCTTCAGGCACCTCAAAGCACTGGAGAGGTACCACCAACACTGTCTCCGCAAGATCGTGCAAATCCATTGGCAGGATAGGTCCACTCAGGCCAGGCCAACATCCCCAGCATCGAAGCTCTGACCACACTTGATCAGCTCCGATGACCGGGTCACATCGTCCGCTTGCCCGATACGAGGCTCCCAAAACAAGCGCTCTACTTGGAGCTCCGACACGGCAAGAGAGCCCCAGGTGGGTAGAAGAAACGCTTCAAGGACACCCTCAAAGCCCCCTTGAAAAAGTGAAACATTTCCACTGACACCTGGGAATCCCAGGCCCAAGTCCGCACAAAGTGGAGGAGAAGCATCCGGGAAGGCGCGGAACACCTCGAGTCTCTTCACCGGGAGCAAGCGGAAGCCAAGTGCAAGCAGAACAAGGAGCACACGTCAACCCAAGCAACCCACCCACCCACCCCTTCAACCACCGTCTGCCCCATCTGTGACAGAGACTGTAGGTCCCGCATCAGTCACCTGAGAACTCATTTTTAATGTGGAAGCAAGTCATCCTCGGATCCGAGGAACTGCCTGAGAAGAGAAGATTAGTAGCTTGTTGTCAGACCCTAAGAGTGGTTTTAACCTTACCTTTTAAATTTAACTGGATGGCCATGGGAAACACGTTGCTCAGGAATCACATCTGTCAACCTGAGGTGGGAGTTCAGTGGCCATTGCTCCAGCTGATTAGTTGACAGCTTCAAATGTACTATAAAAGCTCCCACCTAACAGATGATCACCTTCCTCAGCAGAAGCTGTTTCTCACTGCATTCCCAGCACAGATTCTGCAGGCTGCAAGTCTTTCCAGCAATGTCTCCATCCAGTTTCACCTCATTGGAAGAACTCTCTTACCATTGACAGAATGCTTCAGTCATCTCTACTTTACCTGCCATCTATTCCATCAGCATGGATGCCATTCATACTGTCTCATCTTGGTCCTCAGAATCTGACCATGATGAGCCCCAACACCAGCAGCACCAACAACAACACCACCAACCTTCTCCACAATCACCTGATGCGGCACAGGACAGAGAGCATCAGCACCTGAGCACATTGCTGCCTGGGAGGCCAGGGATGGCCTCATCATGGCCAGATTTACTTAGCTTGATGCTGTACACCCTGGCTGCCACATGATGCGCCAGGTTGGCACCACCCCACAGCAGCACTATAAAGCATCCCTACAATGACCAAGCCATTCCTTTCACACTCACCACCATTGCTGGAGGTACCGTTATGTCTCACCATTCACTGCAACTCACTAAGCCACTTCCAAGGGTGCACACAAATCTGTCCAAGACTGGAAAGTGTTGAAAATGAAGATTTTTATGTTTGACAGCACATTAACGGAAACTTTACATAAACATTGGATAAAACAACCAAGTGGCTACCCTTGTGAATCTACTTGTGTATCATCTTTCTCTTCCAGGTGCTAGCCCTGTGGCTTCAGCAGAGGTAGAGGCAGCCTGCTCACTTCCCTGCTGCCAAGGAGTTGGAGAGCACCTTGCTGCACATCAGTGGGGCCATGAGGACCCACGTCTACACTGACATCCCTCCTAGAGAGGTCTATGAGCCTCTGCCAGCTATTCTCCATACACAGCCATCTATTCTCCATAGAGGCCATGTGCTCCTGTGAGTGACTCATTAGCTGCTCCATGTAGGTGGCCATCCTATCCATGGAGGAGCCTACAGTCACCATCACCTGCGACACGGTGGTGCTCATGTTGGAGATGGACTCCTCCATTCTCTGAACATTTGCAGACATTGCGCTCGCAAAATCTGTCAGAGCCCCCTGCATTTCTTCTTGCACCTCCAGGATCGCCCTCTTTCTGGAGGCTCAGTGTCTGCATGCAGCTGAGCAGAGCTGGGAGTGTCGTGCACCCTCCGGTGAGCACTCTCCATTGCTGTCCCTGTCTCCACCATCTGCTCTTGCTCACTTGTGAGTTGTGAGACACCAGGTGTCAACACTACTCTATCTCATGTGGCACCCACCGAGGTGTGTGTATCTGCACTGGTGATGGGTGCGCTTATGTCTGGTGACGATGTGCTCTCAGAGGCTAGAGGCTCCTCTGAGGAGTCATCTTCCTCTTCCTCCTGGACAATGGGGGTGGGGGGCCTCTTGATGGACCTGTGGGAGAGTAAAAAGATGAGTAAGATATGTCATATGAAGAATGGGTACAGATACCATTATGCACATGATGACCATTCAGTGGCTGCTGACATCAGTGCCCATATGAGTGAGTGCTGTATGCCATGTTGCTGTATGATATGTAATTCTGTCACCAGTTTGCTGAGATGTCCCCCTCTCCGTCTCCCACCTCCAGCTGCTCGGTGATTCCAGATATTTCTAAAGCAGTCTCCTCTGCTGTTGTAAGGTTTGCAAGTGATGGAGGGCCACCAACGGTTCTCCCCCTCTCCCTCCTATTTTGGATTCTCTTTTCCTGCAAGGAGAAAAGAAGAGAAGGTTGAGTGAGAGTGATGGAGTGAGTGTAAGGAATGGATGGGTTAGATCTTTAGAGGGAGACTATGATGGAGTGGGGTGCCAAAGCCAAGTGGCCTCTTTGTTTGTTGTTAGTTGGTATGATTGCACTAGGATGAGGGTGTGTGAGAGGGGTGGCTAGTGTGATGGGATGTGATAATGTATATAGAGAGAGATGGGTGGAGGTGCAAGGTATGTTGGTGTGAGTAAGGAAGTGCAGTGGTAGGGGTGGGAAGGCAGAGTGATGGGGATGTGATGAGAGGCACAGCAGGATAAAGCTGAGTGTGGCTTTGCACTCATATTTCCTGATCTAATGAGATCATTGAAACTTTTGCGGCACTGCACCCAGGTCCTCCTGACCACATCCCTGCTGGTGCCCTCCTCTGCAATCTCCAACCAGGTATCCTGGGGAAGTTTCTTCCACCCATTGGAAGGGAAGAGGACATCCCTGCATGCTCTGACTTCCTGGGTGCAGCCCTCTGCCTCTGTGCAGTCATTGTCAGTGTTTGCAGCACTCCAATGCTGTAGTGCACTGACAATACTATGTTACATTGACATTCAAGTTCAATGTGGCCATGGCCCCATTAAAGATCCCGGCTGAAAACACGTCATTGATGATGTCACCAGACCCGCATCATTTAATTGGGCCAGACGGGCTTAATAGGCCCTATTAAGGGAAAGTCGTTTTCAGCAGCGGGTTGGAGCAAGCAGCGGATTCGCGACCCACCATGGCCACTGCCCACACCGGACCCGCCCAGGTAATCAAAATTCTGGCCTATAGATGGCAAATTCTTTGCCATTTCACTAACTCTTATTACACTGATCATCCAGCTGATACAGCAATCTAGGAAACTCTGAATGCAAGAATGAACTGAGACTGAAAATTCAGCACAAGGTCTCAGCCTAAGATTCAGCTCAAAACTATACTCTTGCTGCCCATTTATTAAATTGTAAGAAGCAAAAGACCTTCATATTGTTGCTAATACTAATGCACCTACCTTAGCACCAAATCGCAACTGATCAATGGTATTCTCAGCTTCTGCATACTTTATTAATAGCTTGTCAAACTCCTCCTAAGAACAGAGCATGAGAGTAAAATTATAAAACAGAGCAGGCTTCTAAACACCTGTAGACAAAGAGATTTGGTTACTAATAAAATTGTTGCGAAGTTTTAGTTTAAAAATTCTGCAAAAGAAAACAGAAGACCCACCACACACACTTTATCCTTTGTTCCCTGCATAGATTTACCAGGGCCAATTTTCACTCCATTCACTGGGCAGGAATAGGGCGATAGAACTCCAAAAATCACTGCACTGAACCTACTGCCCCATTCCCGCTCCCAATCTGCCCGACATCATTTCCAACCGGTGCTGGAAATGCGTGTCCAGAACACCCGCCTCCTTATTAAGACATGCAAATCACGGTCCTATGACATACATAGGACCTCGATCCAATTTTGGGGTGTCAATGGGCGGAGTGTTTGTGCGGCACTATCTGCATAAAGCAGTCTAACCAGTAGTCCTTATAAGGACTGACGTAGGCCACACTGGAAACAGAACAGGTAAGTTTTCTGAATTATTTTATGGGGCCAGGAGGAGCGTGAATGGCCCCCAAAAATCTTCCAGACCACTACTGGTCCTTTCGCTCCCCCCCTCCCCAAAACTGTCTCCCACCCTCCCCTTAAGTCTTGACTTCTGGCTTGTCTCCGTAGAGGATTCTGGAATTCACTGCTTGCAGCTCACCAATCAGGTGCAAATGAGGCTCGACCATCAAAATGTAGGACATTGGGCAGGCAGCACAGTTGTTGTGGCCACCTGATGTCTGCCTATAATGAAAGTCGACCCTACTTTATTTTGATCACATACCGTACTTTGTGTTAGAGGGCAATAAAACTTCAGCGTTGAGACAGCATCATAAACTGTGAGAATGCAGCTCACATATTGCTCATTGTAATAAATTTAAAAGTAAACTTAATAATTATTTGCCATTGTTTACCATTACCAGTTTTCCTTTTTGGCAGCAGGGGTATAATGACAGACAGTAATAGGTGACTCCCATTAACGAATCGAATGATTCATCAACAAAATGATACTTCACCACATAATTTGTCAAACCATAATTTGGGATTCATGTAACTGGATGATACCAGCGAATATTATGCCTACATCAGTTTAATACATATATATGGAATATATATGAACGTAGAAAAAGAGTGGAAAAAAGATCATCAGACCCATAACCTCGCACACCATTTACCACCCACTAACCAGACTATCTACTGAAGGCGGCAAAAAAAGCAGAAAGAAGCCTGAACATAATTCAGGAAAAAAACTCTTGAGGAATTTCTCTGTCTTCCTAGGGCAATCATACAAGCTTCAGGAGACCGTTGTTGCCCATAACTCAATAACCAACAACTTACCTATAACTGGAAATGTCCTGTTCTATCAGGAATTTGTCAAGTTTCTTTTCCAAGTATTGTAGCAACTCTATATTCCATACCACATACATGTCTCAGCAGTTTCTTTCAGAGGGTGATGACTATCTACAAAACCTGACTCTTTGGGGGCGATTTTGCCGGCGCTCAGGGGTCGGGTTTAGAGGTGGGACTGCTGGCAAAATTAAAAAGATTGGCAGTGGGTCCTGAACCCGCTTCCAACCCGCCTCCAGGAGTTGCGCAGGGACCCGACACCTCGCGGCGGGAAGAGGATTATAGCCACTTAACTGCTTGTTAACAGGGAGTTAACAGGCAGTTAAGAGGCTTTTTCCAATTTTGACACATCTACTGCGGCCTTCCCAACGTCAGGAAACCCCGCCAGGGTAAGTGTGGCGTGCTGTGGGCCTACTGTAATGTTTATGTATAGATGACAGTTGCAGAAGTAGTGTGAATGATCCAATGGGATACTGGTGAGTTGCAGAGGTAAGAAAATGTTGGGAAAGTCATTTTTAATGTGTTTAGAATTTTCTGTACGTGACAGGCTTTGAAGTATTTGTGTAATCCCACCTCATTGGGAGAACCTCTCTCACCAGTGACAGATCGCTTCTGTAACCTCACCTGCAGCTGCCATCTGTTTTAGCCTAAGGATAGAGTCACTGGAGAGCCTGGGTGCAAGGACTCCCCTTTGTACAGTGATTGTCATCATTTGCAGCACCTCAATGCTGTCAAACACTGAAAAAAATTATCTGTCAAAAAGAAATGGTGGTGGCTCCTTTAAGAAAATCGGCAGATGACGCGTCATAAACTTTCTCTTAATTGGCCGGCAAGCACACAGGGTGGGCTTAACAAGGCTAATTGACGCAAAATAGCGTCTGACGTCGCTGGGGGTGGGACTAGAACCCGAAAGGCAGCAGTCCCGCCTCCAACGCGCCTCTTCAGGTAAGATCCCGGCCTATGTCTATATAGATTTTATATGCATGAATTCTGGTCCTACTGCCCATATCAATTTAAACTATTCCTCCCACCCCGCTTTCTGTAAGGACTCTATTCCATTCTCCCAGTTTCTCCGTCTCCATCACATCTGTTCTGCTGATGTCACCTTCCATCCCAGTGCTTTCGGTATGTCTTCCTTTTTCCTCAACCGAGGATTCCCCTCAGCTATGGTTGACAGGGCCCTCAACCGTGTCCATCCCATTTCCCACACTTCTCCTCTCATCCCTTCCCCTCCCTCCCAGAACCACGATAGGTTTCCCCTTGTCCTCACCTTCCACCTCACCAGCCTCCACATTCAACGGATCATCCTCCACCATTTCCACCACCTCCAGCGTGATGCTACCGCCAAACACATCTTCCTCTTCCCTCCCCTTTCAACATTCCGAAGGGACCATTCCCTCTGTGACACACTGGTCCACTCTTCAATCACCCCCAACAGCCCCTCCCCTTCCCACACCACCTTCCCTTGCAAGCGCAGGAGATGCAACACATGCCATTTTACCTCCTCCCTTCCCACCGTCCAGGGCCTCAAACACTCCTTCCAGGTGAAACAGCGATTTACTTGTACTTTCAATTTAGTATACTGTATTCGCTGCTCATGATGCGGTCTCCTCTACACTGGGGAGACCAAATGCAGATTGGGTGATCGCTTTGCAGAACACCTCCATTCAGTCTACAAGTGTGACCCCGAGCTTCTGGTCGCTTGCCATTTTAGTTCTCTGTCCCGCTCTGTCCTTGGCTTCCTACACTGTTCTAATGAAGCTCAACGGAAGCTCGAGAAATAGCACCTCATCTTTCGACAGCAGGTGCTGGCAATGATTCTGCTGTTGCCATTTAAACCTTCTCTAGACCCACCTTTTGTTTCTTTACTTGTTCCATTATCATCCCCTTTTGCCTTGCACCATTATCCCATTTGTCATTTAATCACTCCTGCCTTCTACCCTCCCCTTCACCCTTTCCTTGTCTCTGTACTTGCTTAAAACCTGTTACATCTCTAACTTTTTCCAGTTCTGATGAAAAGTCATTGACCTGAAACGTTAACTTTGTTTCTCTCTCCATAGATGTTGTCTGACCGGCTGAGTATTTCCAGCATTTGCTGTTTTTGTTTCAATTTAAAATAACCTATCTAACCAGCCTGTATGTACATTACTAATCATTTAAAAAAAATTCAATCATATCCCCTGCAAGCAAGTGTTTCTCCAAATTAAGACTGTGCTCATTACTAAGAGCTATAGGCCTAGAAATTCAGTCGCGTTTGCGCCCACTTAGGGGCGAAAGAGTGGGTTGCGCCGGAAGTTTTTTAGTGCCCGAAATTAAGTTGGTCCCTAACAGCGGCGTTAGCCGGTAGCGCTGCGCCGGCACCGATGACGTCATCGGTGTGCGCAGCGCCCCGGTTCCAACGCGATTCCGTGCCGAAGGCCAAATTCAGTTGCGGCCGCCTCGCCCGCAGCGGCCGCAAACGTTTGAAAAACGGGGCCTTGCAGCTCCGAGAGGCCGGCGCATAAAGGTGGAGGGGCGGCCGGCCGCTTTCCCGGCGGCCGCATGGCCGCACCTCCCTCCCCGGACTCCTGCACCACCCCCCCGCGGCATTGCTGTCTGACTCCCGCGAGCCCGGCACTTCTCCGTGGTGCCGGGCTCATTTGCCGGGGGAATCCAGCGGCGATCTCACGGCTGCAGGCAGCTCCTCCTTAAGAGGAGGAGGCCTGCAGTACCCCAGCCTGCCGCACCGCATCGGGTGGCGCAGCGGCAGCTGGACGCCTGAAATAGACTTTCATCGCCCCAAGCGAGGCGGCCAAACCCTGCAATAGCGCCCGCCTCCGTCTTGGCCCGTCGCAACTGAATTTCAGGCGGGCGCTACGGGAATCCGGGCGAGCGCTAAATTTCGGGCGCTAAAGCCCTGGCGGGGCCTTACTGAATTTCTAGGCCATAATATTTGATATCATCCTGGTCACTCTCCTCTGAACCTTCTCCAGGGCATCGCTATCCTTCTTGATGTGTGGGGGCCAAAATTGGACACAAGCACTAAGTACGGTTGTACCAAAATCCTTATGAAGACTGAGGGCTAGAAATTGGGTTGCTCTGCGCCTCTCGTTAGCACCCCTGGGCTAATGCCCTGGTGCCTGGCACTGCTAATGCCTCCCGCGAAATTCAGGAGGTTAGTGGCGGTGGCAGCCGGTAGCGCCCCACTCCACTGTGCCGCCGATGATGACGTTATCGCCGTGCACAGCGCCCCAGCTGCAAACTTCTCTTGCGCCCCCTGACCTATGTACGACAGGATCAGGGGGCGGTTTTGCAGCGGCAGCAGCGCAATTTAAAGGGCAGGTGTCGGGCAGCCATTTTTATTTTGGACAACTGCCAGCACCTACCCTCTTTCACATTTGTATGCGGGGTGCCGGCTGCGATCGTTCAGCCAGCGTCTTGAGTGCTGGGCTGTTTCCATGGCACCCCGCTCCCCAGTGGTCCGGCAGGGCCCCGTTGCGTACAGCGCTAGGCCCCTCCCCTTTTATCAGGGGAGGAGGCCTGCAATGACATGGCATGTGACATTGAGTAGTAGCGCTCCAAGAAGGAGGTGGAGTGATTACAGTAGTGCCCCACCTCCTCCTTGGGGTGCTACTACTGAATTTACTACTGAATGTAGGGGCAGATAAATTGGCCAGAAAAAGCAATAATCCTGAGGATTGGGAGCAGTTTAGGATTCAACAAAGGAGGACAAAGGGATTAATTAAGAAGGGGAAAATAGAATATGAGAGCAAGCTTGCAGGGAACATAAAAACTGACTGTAAAAGCTTTTATAGATATGTGAAGAGAAAAAGATTGGTGAAGTCAAGCGTAGGTCCCTTGCAGTCAGAATCAGGGGAATTTATAATGGGGAACAAAGATATGGCAGATCAACTAAATACATATTTTGGTTCTGTCTTCACAAAGGAGGACACAAATAACCTCCCAGAGATGCCGGGGAACATAGGTATTCTGCCCTCGCAACGCGAGAGGGAGAGGCAGCACAATAGGGTCTGATGAAAGGGTGGAACTGAAAGAAATCAGTATTTGTAGGAAAATGGTGTTAGAAAAATTGATGGGACTGAAGGCCGATAAATCCCCAGGGCCTGATAATCTACATCCTAGGGTACTTAAGGAAGTGGCCCTAGAATTAGTAGATGCATTGCTGGTCATCTTCCAGAACTCGATAGACTCTGGAACAGTACCCATGGATTGGAGGGTAGCTAATGTTACCCCACTATTCAAAAAAGGTGGTGGAGAAAAAGGGGGGAATTATAGACTGGTAAGCCTGACATCGGTAGTGGGGAAAATGCTAGAGTCCATTATAAAAGATGTAATAGCAAAGCACTTGGAAAGCAGTGACAGGATCGGACAAAGTCAACATGGATTTACAAAAGGTAAATCGTGCTTGACTAATCTACTGGAATTTTTTTAGGATGTAACTGGTAAAATAGATAAGGGAGAACCAGTAGATGTGGTGTATTTGGACTTTCAGAAGGCTTTCGATAAGGTCCCGCATAAGAGATTAGCGTGCAAAATTAAGGCACATGGGATTGGGGGCAAGGTATTGACTTGGATAGAGAACTGGTTGGTGGATAGAAAGCAAAGAGTTGGAATAAACGGGTCGTTTTCCGAGTGGCAGGCAGTGACTAGTGGGGCACCGCAAGGATCGGTCCTAGGACCCCAGCTGTTCACAATATATATTAATGATCTGGACGAGGGAATTGGATGTAATATCTCCAAATTTGCAGACGACACAAAGCTGGGTGGGAGGGTATGCTGTGAGGAGGATGTCGTGAAACTCCAGTACAATTTGGACAGATTGGGTGATTGGGCAGAAACATGGCAAATGCACTATAATGTGGATAAATGTGAGGTTATCCACTTTGGTGGCAAAAACAGGAAGGCAGATTATTATTTGAATGGCAATAGATTGGGAGAAGGGGAAGTGCAAAGAGACCTGGGTGTTCTTGTGCACCAGTCGCTGAAGGTAAGCATGCAGGTGCAGCAGGCGGTTAAGGCGGCAAATGGTATGTTGGCCTTCGTAGCAAGAGGGTTCGAGTACAGGAACAAGGATGTCTTGCTGCAGTTGTACAGGGCCTTGGTGAGACCGCACCTTGAGTATTGTGTGCAGTTTTGGTCGCCTTATCTGAGGAAGGATGTTCTTGCCATGGAAGGAGTGCAGCGAAGATTCACCAGGCTGATACCTGGGATGGCAGGAATGACGTATGAGGAGAGATTGTGTCGATTGGGCTTATACTCACTGGAGTTTAGAAGATTGAGAGGGGATCTCATCGAAACCTATAAAATTCTGTCAGGCCTGGACAGACTAGATGCAGGAAGGATGTTTCCGATGGCCGGGGAGTCCAGAACCAGGGGTCATAGTCTAAGGATAAGGGGTAAGCCATTTAGGACTGAAATGAGGAGGAATTTCTTCACCCAGAGAGTGGTGAACCTGTGGAATTCTCTGCCACAGAGGGCAGTGGAGGCCAGTTCATTAAATATGTTCAAGAAGGAGTTGGATATATTTCTTAAGGCTAAAGGGATCAAGGGATATGGGGAGAAGGCACGGACGGGGTACTGAATTTGGATGATCAGCCATGATCGCATTGAATGGCGGAGCAGGCTCGAGGGGCCGAATGGCCTACTCCTGCTCCTATCTTCTACGTTTCTATGTTTCTAAGGCAAGGTTAACGCCCCAAAATGGGCTATGCCCAATTTTTTTCCCCTAAGTATAGTAGCCTTAGTTTTGTATACAACAACCCTACTAATAGAACCTAAAACCCTATTTACTTTCCCTTTAGTAACCTCATACTATTTGTGTTCCTTTAATAAATGATCAACTACTACTCTCAGGTCCCTTTCTTGATCAGTTACCTTTGCATGGTACAGACATGCCTGGAGTTCCCTAACCTCAAGTGCATGACACTGCATTTGTCCACATTAAATGACATCTGCCACATGTGGGCTTACTTATCGAACCTGTCTAAATCAGTCTGCAGCCTATCAGTTCTGAATTATTGTTTGTTCTGAATTGCTAGTCCCCGTGCACATTTTCATGTCATGCATGAATTTAAGAATGGTTTCATTTAAGCCCTCCTCAGTAATGAAAATGCTGAACAGCAAGCAACTCAATACTGTGGAACTCCGCTCATGACTGGCCCAAATCACATCCTTCCTATTAATAACAACGCTGTGCTTATGTGAAATTACAAGCTACCTATCCAGTGTATTAATTGTCCTATATTCACACAAGATCAGATTTTTTTTCTAACAACTGTCTATTATTCTTCATCAAATGTTTTTTGGATGTCAAGGTAAACAACATGATCCAGACTATCTTCACCCACCATTCTGGTCACTTCCTTAAAGAGCTCAATCGAGTTAGAGAGACAGGACCTATGTTTTGTAAAGCCTTGCTGGGTATTGCCTAATAATTGCTCAACTTTCCAAATGATCATATATCACATTCCCTATTATACTTTACAAGATCATAACATAGATTCTGTTGCCTGAATGTTGTAAAATCATATCAATTGAAAACTTTCTGTAGAAAATATGTACTTTTGAACACAATTTTGTTAAAACCAACATTACGGTCAAGGTTTTCTGTGCTCGCCACCTGCGATTTTCTGCCTATTAAAGCGATCAGTCCAAAAAAAGTATGAGGCTGGTGAGTGGTTCAGGAAAGTCAAACTAGGAGAATGTAAAAGAACTAGTGGTGAAATGGAAATAAACATTGATAGCGCTGCGCCCATTTTATAGGCGTAAAACAGGCGCCCAAGGGTCCAATGTAGCAGACGACATGCGCACGCTCATTCCGTGTCAGATATGCGCTACCCGCCATATTGGTTAAGGCTACTCAGTAAGCATCCAGGGCGGCACCTGAAACTGCCATTGGTCCCATTGCATATGTAAATTGGCGGCCTAATGCCCCTTTTGCCAAATTGGAATGCAAATGATTGCAGTATGTGGCACCTTACTTACCTTATTGTGGAGCTAGGAGGAACAATGTTCTTCCCGGCTTCACATTAAAAACAGAGACCACCCCATCCAAGCTGGCCGTTCTTGTCCCCCCACAACTGGTGAACTGCCTGGGGCTGTGAATGGCCGGTACTATCCTAAAGAGGTTGGTAGACGAATTAGCTGTGGTCCTGCCGCTGGCCTCATTAGGCACATGTGCTGCATCGGGATCGCGCCTGTTTCAGGCACAAATTCATTTCTAGACCACTAACTTTTTATTACCTGCAATTGTTGAAAAAGTTCAGGGGCATGATTTGCTTCCATGTATTGTTTTTTGTTATTAACTTTTGTTCTTGTAGAGATTACTGAAGATTGTGTACTATCCAGTACCTCTCGTACTACATCTACTGCTGATTTATGAATGGCATGGGGATTTTCTGATAAGTTGGGTGAAGATTTTGCCTTTTTTATTCTTGGTCTTGAAGGATTATAATTATTGGAAGTATTCCTCTTGGGAATTTTGACCTTGGATGCAACTTTGGAAAAGTCAGGCAGAGGATAATGTTGTTTCCCTTTACCATATTTGATTTCATTGTAAGAAATTGTTCTTCCCATTTTTACCATAGGGTTTTGAGTGATTCCTGATATTGTTTTAAAACTAAGTTGTGCGTGTGCATTCTCTTCCTGTATTATTTTTGGTGGAGTCTCTGGTCCCCAATTTCTTGTCTTTTTTCTATAAGTGCCATTATTTTCCATGTTCCCCTGAGCAGATCCACTGTAGTGTGAATCATTTTCATCTTGTAACACTTTTTCTTCATTTGCAAATTTGTCATCTATCTCTTGTTTCCTTGAAAGATCTGCTTCTGATTTTGTAAATTTGTTAATGTTTATGAGTAAATCATTACTGGCTATTGATAAAATATGGTTTTTAATTACAGTTTCCTCAATACTGTCTGTAAAAGACGTCTCTGGTAAAGTCTCAGAGTCAATGTACATAGTTGAACGAAGTGCCAAGTCTTCTTCAGAGAAGTAACGCAGGAGTGATTCAGCAATGCTTGATCTTCCACCACTAAGCTGATTGTGTTCAACCGGAAAGCCATTTTCAAATTTAGTTCCATGTTTGGATACCAATATATCAGCCGTATCCTCTGACAAAAAAGTATTAAGTTCACTTTTATGATGAGAAGCTTTAGCTTCTGTACTGAGCTCATTGTCAGGCACTTCTTGTTGGGAGAATGCATTTTCCACAATTGATCTTTGATCTCTAAATGGGAGAGATTGGATCACCCCACTAACAGGCACATGACTTGACTGGTTCCTAACAAGTCTCGTTAATGGTGGCATGTGATCAACTAAATCAGGATTCTCATCTGTATGATGTCCACTAACATTCTGTAAGTTACCATCATAAGGCAGCTCTTCTTGCTCCTCGTCAGTGGTATTGTCAGCTATGTCCTGTTGAAAACTACTTTTCAAATTATCTTTTGTTTCATCATGTTTGTCTGAATAGCTAGAACTGTGAATATCTTGGTTATGTTCATACTGAGTTTCTTCAGTGGTTAGTATTTCATCCTCATCACTGCCATCATATTCATTTTCAATCTTGCCAATATCTATTGTAGAAACAGAGAAACATTGTCATAATAGAAACCCTGCTTTATTTTCAGTAATTTCTTTAATTTTCATGGTACTCAGCTCAATCAGTGCTCGTCCAAATCCAAGCCACATATTGTTCAGAATCTAATCAAATTCTTTGATCAAATCAACTAGAAACTCCTACAAAATGTTATGAAGTTTATTGCCAAGTTACATAAATATTGTATGGCCCTATTTTGATTAAGATTCAAAGTATTTTCTTTCATTCCCATAATTCAAAAAGGGAGTGAAATAATAAGTTTTTTTTCCCATTTGTCATTTTATTCTTCAAATTATGCAGATTTGAACTCTTTTTCTCCTGCCCTCTCCACACACACACGTACACAAACAAAAGTTTCCCACACAATAGTTGAATGATGATGTCCTCACTGAAAGATTAATTTGGGATAAGGTTTGTGGGAAATTAATCTTCAATTGAAAACCAGAAAATAACTTTCCAGTATATTGTATACTGCAATATCTTTTTAATCCCTGGTGGTTAAGAGAGGGGTTTGACAAAAAATGGCCACCCAGAATTTTATTAGGCGTTCTTGAGTCAGGTCTCCAAAAGAAGACTCTGATACCTTTTGAAGTCTACTTTGACCTACCGATTGCTGAGTGCAGGAGACAGCTTGTGCTTATTCTTATGCTAACTCCAGTCAGCTAAATACAAGTGAGCAAGAGTGTTATGTTCAATGCTGAGCAAATCTACATTACAGGATATTAAGCATATTAGGTCATGCTTGGATTCATTGGCAGCAAGGGCCACAATCGCATAATGAGAGAAATAGCAGGTGAAGCCCTAAAATCTTAATCATGGGGAACTTCTGATTCTTTCAAGTCTGTATTCATCACCCTGGCAATATAGTCATGGTGTCTGTTGCTATCCTCTGACGAAGTTAGTAAAGTAATTAGATCAGGATGGGAAAAGGGCAGCATCTGATGCCCCGCAACCTACAGGAGAGTACACAATGGAGGAGAAATTAGACCTCGTGTCCATTTTCCAGGCGAACAACTGGGGCAAAAAAGACCAATTTTGTGGGGGCTATGTACCACTCCCCAAGGACACCAATTCAGAAATTCAGGCTTGCATGGACTCGGGACTACTGCCTAACCAGCAGTTCTTAAAGGGACTGCTGGTGGCCATCACCAAAAAGGTAA
This sequence comes from Somniosus microcephalus, assembly GCF_052327205.1. Lineage (NCBI taxonomy): Eukaryota > Metazoa > Chordata > Chondrichthyes > Squaliformes > Somniosidae > Somniosus > Somniosus microcephalus. Next base: position 267,352,636 of record NC_140989.1, on the reverse strand, counting down.
CCTTTTTTTCCACATACTCAACTTATTGTGGAGCCAGGGGGAGCAAGAGTCCTCCTGTTCTCCTCCGCTCCCCCCACCTCCGGATTTACTTTAGGGTCGCTGCCAGCCCAAGTTGGAAGGCGCTAAAGCAGTGTGCTGCCTCTAGAGGCATGGCAGGTGCAGCAGCTCACGCGAAATATTAAAATGACTCCACAACAAAGTGGACTGATACTCCCTGGAGGTAGGGTTGCCAACTCTAGCTGGACATATTCCTGGGGGTTTCATCACGTGATCTCCTACCTCCAACCACCCCACCCAGTAAAACAGCCTTTTTATCCCCCCATGATTTTTTCCCTGGTTTTCTCACAGCAGTGTCCAGGAGATTAATCTTTAATTACTGGCAACTCCAGAACAATTTGAGGGGGTTGGGAACCCTTCCTGGAGGTAGTATTCTCACATCACTTCAGTCTGACACTGCATGGAGTGTAAATCCGGTGTCGTACCTAGTTTTACAAGGTGCTCAGGGAGTCTATTGGATCTCTTGGGCACTTTTAAAATTTACTTTATTTCAATTTAAAATTTGAGAGCAGGGAATCTCCCCTTGCACTATTTGAATTTTAGGAGAGAGGTCAGCACATCCATGTGTTATGTTTTTGGTACTTTTTTACTTTGTGTTTAGTGTCTTAGATCACTCTTGTAGCCAACTCTTCACACCCTAATGTGAGCATTGGTATTTATAATAGGAAAAAGTTGAAACAAAAGTGTGACAAGAGAAAGCAAGGTTTGTAGACAAGAAGTGCATGCAGACATAAGATTTTTAATATATTATAAATGGAGGAATTAAAAATAGTTTTCTCTAATAATATCACTAAAATTGAGTCAGACATTTAGTTAGGATTAACTTTAAGGAATTTAAGGTCCATTGGCGTGCCTAACCCAATTCAAATCATTCGAATTACAGACCAAACTGTAAGATGCTATAAATTTCAGAGCAACTCATATCTGTTCTCAATGTCGCTATGTATGTATGTGATTTCTCACTTCTTGAGCAAACCTCTTTTTTGTATATATCTGTTATATCAGGCTGCATTTATACTACAGCTAAAGTGTCAGTGCAACACTGCTATGCACCATTACAATTGTAGCGTAAATGCTAAAAAGCAGTTCTAAGGTAGTGTTTCCAGAAAGGTGTCAGGCCATCTGCTACTGAAACCCTTATTTATACTATTGTTATCTTCAGACTCGACTATTCCAATCCTCTCCTGGCCAGCCTCTCATCTTCCACTGTCCATAAATCTGAGCTCATCAAAACTCTGCTGCCATATCCGAACCCTATCACCCCTGTGCTTGCTGACATACATTGGCTCCTGGTCCACCAACTCCTCGATTTTAAAATTCTCATTTTTGTGTTCAAATCCCTCTTTGACCCTCCCTATCTCTGTAGCCTACTCAGTCCTACAACCCTCCTCCAACTCTGCGTTCCTCCAACTCTGGCCTCTTATACATCCCCCACTTCCTTTGTCCCACCATTGGCAGCCATCCCTTCAGTCACCTAGGCTCTGGAATTCCCTCCCTAAACCCCTCCACCTCTCTCTTCTCCTTGAAGACCCACCTCTTTGACTACGTGTTTGATCACCTGTCCCAATGTCTCTTGCTGTAGCTCAGTGTCAATTTTTGTCTGATTACACTGTTGTGATGTGCCTTGGGACGTTATACTATGTTAATAGCGCTATATAAATGCAAGTTGTGGTTGTTATTAATCCTGCAGCACTGTAACCCATTTACTTCATATATGAGGTATATAAGTTTCAGTTCATCAGAGGCACAGACCTGTCTATGGAAACTGCCTTGCTGGGCCTTCTGAGCAGCATAATGAGTGTGGGGAGAAGTCTGAATTGCAGCAGCAACATGTGGTTGTTTGATTTAATTTAGTCCTCAATTTATTTTTTTTATCCTTCAAAAGTTTAGAAGCAGATTGCATTTGCAATCATAGGCCTAAATTGTCAGTCGTACAAATTTTAAAAAAATCACAGAACTCCTTATTAGCATCTTGCGGTCCATCATTTTGAGTTCAGAAGTCTGGAAAGAGAGGGGAAAGAGAATAAAGCATCTTGCAGACTGTAAACAATCCCTTCATGCTGTTGACTCCACTTAGAGAGAGTTAGGTTTCAGCCACCATGTCTCTTCTGATTTATGCAGGAGCCAGGAAAGGAGTTGTAGTGTTGGATAAATGAATTACAAGTGAATGCAAAACATTCAAATATTTAATTGTTATTTTTTAATAAAGTACAGATCTTCATTTAGGGTTACTTACAATGCCTGGTACTGTAACTGAAAATACTGTACAATATTAGTTTTTTCACAGGAAAGAATACACCTAATATCTTCAGTGTGTGATACATTCCAGACTGCAAGCCTACTTGAAAATGATCTTGGAATTAAACATCAGAGTTAATTAAATATTGTACCACTGATGGTGTATTACAGCTGATACTGAGAAGCTGATTCTGAGAAGATGACAAAGGCTTTCATCATTCACTTGCAAAGTGACTGTTGTCGAATTAATGCACTAGTACATGATTGTCATCAGTGCAATATCCTATAAATATTTTGTTTCCTTTGAGGGCATTAGAAAGAGAAACCCCTTACAGAATAATTAATAGTAATCACATTTACAAACCTGTAGTAATGTTAAGGCTAGCATCTTCTGCTGACGACTGAGAGAGGCAGATGGTATAGGAATCACATACTTCACTAAAATTTAAGTTGAAATTGTCATCCACATCCAGAAGTATACTGTGTTCAAAGGATTTCTCCCACACTGAAGAATTCGCTGGTCCTTGTTTAATCCATTCTTCATCTAGGATGTCGTGTGATTGTCGCAAATTAATGCAGTGGTTCTCCACAAATCTGCTGAATTGATAATCATCCATTTTTTCTAAAAGGTCTTCGTTATCATCTGTATCCAATTCATTTGTTGCATCAAGATTTATATCGGCTTCAAAGTATTCCATTTTTCAAAATCAGCAGAAATATTGTCAGAAAAATTATAATACTAGACAGTTATCGATTTGTGCTATTCTAGCACGTGTTCTTTTTAGAACTTTTTTTCATGTAATGAAGTCTGAAATAGGTACTGCAGAATTAGAATAATCTATGTAGGAGAGAAGAAAAGAGAGTCATGCAGAGTTTATTGTCATTAACATTTGAGTACACTTACTTTAAAAAAAGTGATATTGTTACTTGTCAAATGTTCTCTTGGGAAATGTGCAGTATAAGTATAGAGTCAGAAATTGTATACGTAACATTAAAAATTACATATTCTATTTTAATTGTGTATTAAATACCATGTGCCAATCCAAAATATGTGGCATTGTTATGTGCCAATTTGTTTTAAGTGAGTATTGAAGGAATTTATTATAATTAAATGCCCTCAAGCATGTTTATCACATCAACTTCAGATATATACACATATCTTATCTGCATAAATGCTTTATTTACTACTACAAAACTAAACTTAGTACTGAATTTCATTTGAAACAACTTAACTTTAATAACTTTATAGATGAAATATAAATGGTACCACTGAAATCCATCAATACTCGTACTAAAGGTAGTTTCAGGGTGCATTTACACTACAGGGCCTAGTTTCATCATCACAATGCCTAGGGAATGCTCAGGTTCGCCGGCAATATGGATAGAAAAAGGAGGTGGGGGCCTTCTACATCAGGTCTCTGCCCCCACTATAGTGACCTAGGATTACTGGGGCTTTCCCAAATGAGCAGACCTGGGTGTACACCTACAAGAGGAAAATGAGAGAGGAATGGGCAATCCCAGCCCTCACACCTCCACTTCCTCCAAATGCCCAAATGCAGGAGTGCCCCTAAAAGCTGGCTGCGGGGCTTATGTTGAGACTCTCCTCAGTTTGGAGGGTCGAGGGGGGGCCTGAGAGTATGCCAAAAAAGAGCAGCAGGGCAGGTAAGTACATTTTGTTTTCTCCAACATGATCTTCAAGGCTTGGGGCCTTCTGGCTGCTGCTGTGCCCCAAGGTCAGCAGCGAGGATCCTGGTGCATCTGCCCTGCCAGATTACCACCCAGGTGCAAAAATCTACTCCATTCTTTCTCCTGATGCCTCACTATTCTGGTTCATTTCACTTTCTATTATTTTACCCATTACAGATGTCCAGCTCACATGTTTACAGGTCCTTGGGTTAATCTTTCCATCCATTTGCATTAACACTCTTCATCTCTTAGCACAGCTTCCATATTAGAGGGTGTCTTAAAATATTCACCAGATTTTATTGAAGCATTTTACAACGGGAGGAATGTGTGTTTCCTTATTAGGGATTAGAGATATCAATTTCTGTTACGAGGAACACCTAAAGTGGCCCCTAATTGATTCAAACTCAAACAATTAGCATACCATTTGGATATAATTGGTTTCTCTTCCTATTGTTCACAAACATAAATCAGATCAATTTTCGTTCAACTTTGCACTTAATTTTGAGCCCATGGGGAGGGCAGAAAAGGAGGAAATGAAATCCTAAAATTCCACTGCTGCTGGTTACTAAATCTTGTAAAGAGAGTTTGATAGTGTATGCATTTGACTTGATAATAGCAAATGAAGTTCAATACAGACAAATGTAAGATGCTGCATGGTAAAGGAAAAAAATGTGAATCATATGTATTACATGCACTGGATACAGCTTGCCAAGAGGGAAGTTGAACTAGACATAAGCATGTTATTTGACTCTTCACTCACCATGTCCAAAAAATGAGACAAGGATAAACAAAGTAAGCACCTTGGGATATTTTTCAACTTTAAAGGCACTATATAAATGTATGGTGTTGTTGCAGTCATTACTGTAGTAATAAAAAATAGTTGTAATGAATAAGTCTGATTCTGTTTTGCTTGTCACATTCATAATTATTAAAGTGTAATTATCTTTTGCAGCACAAGTGTGTACAGGATCTGAGCGAGAACTTTGCTGGGTGCAGAAGAGAGCAACAGAAAGGATAATTAGAGTAGTTTTTCATGAGGTTGCTCAGAGTTAGTATGAGGGGGAAGCAGGGCCTATTTCTGGTCCATCTTATAAAAGTTGATTTTTTTGAAGTTATTTGTAAATTGCTTGTGATTTAAGTTCATAAACATACATTCTCAGATAAACTGCATGTTAAATGTACAGGGCCATAACAGAGATAGGTAGTAATACTGTACAAGAATGGCACCGTCTACTTTTAACTCCCCATGTCATCTATCTGCACACTCCTCATCAATAAGTAAGGGCTCTAAATAAAACAGTATGAAGGCATACTAGACAGATTAGTTGCAACTTTGGAGGAAACCCAATCATTTTAAATGTATTAATGTGACATTGTGAGTGAATTTATTCAAATAAGGTTTTCTTTCATTTGCTTTCAGGATTTGAAAACTATTGAAGTATCAGGTTCAGTCAGTAAGTTATCTCCTTTTGTGTAGTAATCTGAATGTGGTACAAGTGGTTGCCATATGTTGATGGTTGTACACTGTAGAACAGGTATACAAGTGACCATCATGTTGAATAATATTAATTGAAATATATAGTAACAGTATTTTTTAAAAGCAACTGGATGAAAATTTAATGCTGTCTGGTCAGCAAATTACTTTTTTAAATGACTTTGTTAGACTGCATTGCAACCACTAGCAAGATTTTATCAGCAAGGTTACAAACAAACAATGATTTTAGTCCATTATTTATCCATAATTATTCAGCATGGTCATCAGTCCATCTTGGATTTGGAAAATCCAATAGAGATATTTCTGAGTCGGGATCGCCTGGGCACTGTATCAGAAAATTGGGTACGTTGGAATACCTGTAAAGGATCCAGCTTGATTTTCTTTCTATTTAAATTAATCTGAATGAGATAGTTTTGTTCAAGTTTAAAGTCAAGAATGACAATCACTGCGGCATACGATGATTGAAGACACGTGGACAGGGCAAGTTTCTACTCTTTTTTTTTGCATCTCCCTGGAGATTGTGTGGATACAAGGGAGGCAAGGAAGAGGGGATTGGGGTTGATGGTGTGCAGAAATTACACCATGCTCAGCTGCAACAGGCTCAATGGACCAGCTGGTCTTTGCCCGTTCTTTTTCATATGTGTGTTGGTGTGCACCTCTGGTATTCCTATCATCATTTTGCCAAAAGTTGCTTCAGCGGTTGAACGAAAGGGGAATAAAGTGATGTGGGAACAAGGCCGCAGATAGAATTAGGACTATTGTGTGGAAGATAAATATTAATGCGGACTGGGTGAGTCAAATGGCTGGTTTCTGTATTATAATTTCCACCTAATTCTATGTTAAAGAGTAATGATCACCTAGGCTAATTTCAGGAACTGGCACTGATGTTCAGAGAAGTCATGGATGATCACAAAATCATTCAGCCACCATATCTCACAAGAATCCTGGATGAAACTGTGTCAGAAAAGAATGTTTTTACTTAAAACGTTGTTGTTGCTAAATTCCATTTTTTATTATTAAAATTACATGTTAATTTATGATCAAGCCACACTGAATGGAGTTGGAGCATTGTGGAGCATTACTATGAAGATCATGGGGTGAAATTTCCTGTGGTGTTGTAATTGGGAAGTTACACCCAAGATTACTCCCATTCATGCACCCATTTTGCCAATGTCTATTTACACCCAAATTTCCTGCCAATCTCATTAACATACACGGAACGTAAAAAGGCTGAAATCTCTGGACGCACACCATATATTTCTTTTTTAAGCCATCCATCATTCATGCACATTAGGCACAGCAAGAATATATAATCATGGAAATTTTACAATTTTTAATGTGATTATACTGATGCCATAAAATGCAGAAAGTTAAAGCTTATAATTAACAGCGCAAGTACTGTACCTTTATAACGACATACTAACTGTAAATGTAATGTTAATCAACCTCTCTGGCCCAGAAATTGAACAATTTAAACTGTATGAGTTTCATTCCTTCAGGTGTTAAATTATGCTGATTTTTAAAATGTCAAATGTCCTTACTTTACCTTTCTGTCAATTCTTTTCTCTCTATCTTAATCTAATCTTTCTTTCCCTCTCATTATTACCTGATTTGATTCTGGACCATATTTTGTGACCCCCTCCAGGTCCATACGTGCCCCTCGGGGCCGTGCAAGTTCTGGGTTTAGGCAAATGAAGCACATGCGCAAGAATCTTCTTGGCAGATCCACCGCATCCCTGGGAGTTGGGCCTCTGCGGGCAGAGAGTTGCGCTATTTGCCCAACATCTGCCCGCTGAATGTCTGTGAAATTCTTATGCCTGGTAAAAGCAGGCATAAGGCCTGCTTTTACCAACATAAGAGTTTTAAAAAATAGAAAAATAAAATGTTATCACTCATTTATAAATTAAAAACCCTGTCCAATAAGTTTATTTTTAGCTCCATTAAAACATAATTTTTTTTCAAAAAATTAAAATTTTTGTTTAAAATATTTAATTAAATGGCATTTAAATTAATTTAAAATATATATATATATTTTAATTTATTGCATGTGTTCGTGTATTTTTTAACTGATCCCCATTCATACTTATGGGAGTTCCGTATGTACAAACTCCCGTAACTATGAATGGGGATTCCCTTCTTTTATTGGTTGGGCCGGCCCACGTGTTCCCAGGGGCGCTTGCGAATTGCATGCGCCCCTGGGATACGTGGACCGCTGCCCGCGCGTACCTGGAGAAGCCCAGGATCGCAAGCCTCCATACCTCCCCGGACCACCAGGTAAATGCATAGGTATTTTACAGGTCGGAGGCACCCGCCCGTTGGAAGCCTCCGATCGCAAACATTGGCCCAATAATTCACAATCTTTCTCAGTCTTTCCTCTGTTACTTTCTCAATCTTTAAATCTCATTGGTTAAGAAGATATTAATGGCCCAGAAATTCGGGTCCCAACGCATGAGTACGCACGGGGTACTCGCGCGTAGGCCCAACGAAAGTGCCAGTTTCGTGCATGCGCGGGAAACCGGCACTTCCGTTCCCCTGAAAGAAGAGGTTGAGAGGTGGAACGCGTGCGCAGGAGAGGCAGCGCATGTGCATCGAACTTACATTTTTTTTCCAGGTTTTTCCGGGAGGGTAAGTCTCCAGCAGTTACACTTTTAAAAAGCAGGCGCAAGGCCTGCTTTTAACAAGGTAAGTGGTGAATTAATTAAAATTAAAACATTTTTTCCACAGGTTTATTATTTGTAAATACTTTAAAGAAAGGTAAGTTTATTTTTAGCCCCGTTAGAAAATGTAATTAATTTTTTCAACTATTTAAATTATTGTTTAAAATAGTTATTTCATGTAATTTATAGTTATTTTAAAAAGGTGATTTTTAAAAAATTTATTTGAAGTTTTAGTGATGTTTTGGGGCTTATAGTATTTATAGGTTTGACAGCTCTTCCTGTCAAACTTATGAATGAAGCATTCCCTGCTCCGATTGGCTCTCCGTGGCCCACGTGATCCCAGGGGATGCATCGAACTAGCTGCGCCCCTGGGATACGCAAGCACTGCGCGCCGGCAGTTGGAGGAGGCCCAGGATCGGAATCCCACGTGGGCCCACAGCTCAACGGCCGGCGCGCTAGCTAAGTGCAGGTCGGGGGCTTGCACCCGCGGGAAGCCCCCGACCCAAATTTCTGGGCCATTGTTGGTCCCGCCATTCACTAAAATTCCCGATGTGCCTTTGCCCTCGCTGCGCTGTTATCAGCTCGCAGTTCCAGCAAGTTATGGTGCAAAAAAACCTGCGCTGAAGGGTGCAGAAACAAGTCTAACTAACCGGGCACGCCGTGAGATGCCATGCTCCAGTAAGAGCCAGCCTATTATAAATGATGGGACATGTGGTCAAGGATTGATGGGCGCAAAAGACCGAGGAAATTTGGACGTAGCGTAATTACGCGCGAAATACACTTCCACCCGTTTCCTGGAAGGTACATATTTGCTTTGCGCCTCAATCACACGCGTCTCTGGGCGCAAGTGCACAAGAAATTTCACACTCAGTGATGTGAAGTCACTTCACCAGCGACAGCAACGGGTCTGTCGGGACGGGTAATTATTACTGCAGTGATAAAGCGGGTCGCAAATTTAAATCACAAGCGGCGCCACTTGACGCTTCTCCTTCACTCCGAGAGTTAAAGGGCACTTTCCCTATTTACTCAGCGCGCTGTGTTTGAAGTGATTGGCTAACCCGGAGGTTGCACCTTTGGTCCCAGCGTACGCTCCTTTTGAAAGTCTGTCTCCGCTCCTCCGCGGGTTCCTCTTCCCCCGCCCACTAAGAGTCTCGAGCTCTGCTATCTTTTAATACTCACGGTGCCGGTGCCGGTGCCGCTCGCGCTCCCGGGCGGATTTGAGAAGTTTACAGTTACGCGCTGCCCTCCCCGAGCTCGCTCAGCCTTCAAACTCGGCGTCAACGGCGGATACATAAATTAGGCAAATGAGAGATCCCCGCGCTCTCATTGGCTCAAATTTGAATCGGAGCTCGGAGGAGGGGGCGGGGTTTACGCGTTCTTGTTATGGTGACGGGGAAGCTGCTGCCCTGGCGGCAGAGTGGGCCAGGCCGGCGTGCGCTCAGGATTAAACGTTCTCTGCGCAAATGTAACTGGGTCTAGTAACCGCGTCGTGTTTTTTTTCCACTAGAATCAGGGCAGTTCCACAACACCGTCTCAGGTTTGGCCGAAACTTAGCTTGCGTTGGCAGCGACAGTTCCTAAATGACAACTGTAGTGTATGTACCTTGAAGAAGGAACTATATTCTGCAGCCCCTGTATACTGCAGTACCAGTAGTGACCACCCCTGTATATTAGCCTGTGTAGTAACTTTGTATAGTAGTTCCAGTTTTGTCTCCATTCAGTAAACACCTGTTATAACCAACTTCTGCAGTCTGTGTCTCAATTACACATGGATGTTACATTGGCGACGAACAGATCCGAACTTACCTACAGTTCTGCACCACCTCACGGGGATCCATCCCTGAAGCGAAGTTGTTAGAGGTCGAGGCCAGAAGGAAGAAATCCAAAAAAAAAACAAACAGAAGAAACGGGCGTCGACCGTGGGCAACCGCCCTCTGATTCATCGAATTCGAAGATTTGCAGGAGAGGCTGTTGAGAGCTGGGCTTGGTTATCCAGTCTCTGGTGTTCCAGCTAATCGGGCTGGTGGCAGGCAGTACACTGATCCTTCCTGGGCTGCGGCGGGCTAGAGCTCAATCGGGTGGCTTTTCAACAGGGCCGAGCAGCGTTGTCGGGAAGAGGAGAGAGAAAGAGAGGGTGGAGCACACAGGGCGCGGCCGGTGCTACGAAGCTGGGCAGCGTACAGACCCGAGAAGAGGGAGGAAAGTGTCCCATAGGGTCTGCTCTGACGACGGGAACAGTAATTAAAATAAAAGAAATTAGAAGCGCAGAAAGCCGCGAGGAGCTGCAGTTTGCCACGGGGACCGCGGAGAGCGGCGTTGGCAGCAGCGCGGGGGGAAGTGCGAGAAGACCATAGGGCGTCGCCATCAAGGCATAAAAACGCCAGCAACAGCGCTGGCAGCAGTGGAAAAGACAGAAAGCGCGGGAGGTGCCATCTTAATCCAGCGGGTAAGAAGGCAAAGCGCGGGAGGCGCCATTTTGTTCAATCGGGGAAGAAGGCAAAGCGCGGGAGGCGCCATCTTAGATCTCCAAGGTGCCGAAGACTGGCAATATCTCTGCCTTCGATAATGCAATAGAAGACTGGACCACGTATGTGGAAAGAGTCGAAGTATATTGCAAGGCAAATGAAGTAGCCGATGAGAAAAAGGCATCGGTACTACTAAACTTAATGGGCGCAAGAACGTACGGCCTATTGCGGAACCTGATCACTCCAGTCAAACCGATGGAGAAGAGTTTTAACGAAATTGTTGATATCCTACAGGAACACCTAAATCCTACACCGCTGCTGATAGCAGAAAGATTTAAATTCCACAAGAGAAATCAACATAAAGATGAGAGCAATGCTGATTACCTTACGGAACTACGCAAGCTATCAAAGCACTGCCAGTTTGGAGCAGGACTGGCAGATACCCTACAGGACAAATTTGTCTGTGGACTCCTGAGTGAAGGAACCCAGAAGAGGTTACTCGCAGAGAAAGAGCTGACGCTAGATAAGGCTTTCAGCCTGGCAGTATCGTACAAAGCAGCAGCAAGGGGAGCTGCGGAAATACAGCAAAAGCCACAGGAATACGGCACCCATGAAATGACACGGGGATTTGAAAAATGTTATCGCTGCGGCAGAACAACCCATGACCAGAAGGACTGCTGGTCCAAGGACAAAACATGCAGGCAATGCGGAAAGATGGGACACATTGCACGAGTTTGCAGGTCCGGGAAGAAGACTAACGACAACAAAAAGACTACTAAGGAAAAGTACAGGAAAGTACAAAAGATGACGGACAGTAGTTCCGAAGACCAGAAGAGCGATAGTGAATCCGGGAACAAGAGACTAAGCTGTCTCAAACTACACAACGTAATCACAAAAGAGGATCACCGAACCATTTGGGTCACCCTCACGATAGCAGGGTCCCAAGTCAAAATGGAATTGGATACAGGATCAGCCCTGACCGTCATGAATCGACGAGACTACGAGCGGCTATTCTCACACATACCCTTGAAAGACACATCCATTGTCTTGAAGACATATACGGGGCAGAAAGTATACCCCAGAGGGAAAATAAGGGTGCCTGTCGAATACAACGGCAAGGAAATACAGAAATTGTATCTGTACATACTGCAAGATGGTGGACCACCGTTATTGGGACGTGAATGGATCAGAAAGATAAGTTTAGACTGGCACTCCATTCAGGCACTGACTGTGGCTGGTAAAAAGGATGACGACGTCACACCTGGACGATTGTCAAAAATCTTGGCTAACGCTAAAGAGGTGTTTCAACAAGAACTGGGAACTCTTAAAGGCGTAACCACCTCGATAAAAATAGAAGAGAATGCAATTCCCAAGTTTTTCAAAGCAAGACCGGTACCGTATGCAATTCGCCCAGCCGTCGAGGCAGAGCTGGAGAATGCAGGCGTGTTAACTAAGGTAGACTGGAGCGAGTGGGCGACACCCATCGTTCCTGTCATGAAGAAAACATTAAACAATAAGTCTGAGGAGCCAAGGAAGGTTCGCATCTGTGGGGACTTCAAGGTGACTGTGAACCCAGTCCTTCACACAGTACAGTATCCTCTTCCGAGGATAGAAGATATTTTCGCCTCACTATCTGGAGGGAAACGTTTTACAAAAATTGACCTAGCGCAAGCATATTTGCAGATGGAGGTTGAAGAATCCTCTAGGAAATATCTCACGATAAACACTCACAAAGGTCTTTACCAGTATAATCGACTGGTATTCGGAGTTGCATCAGCTCCGGCTATATGGCAAAGAGCAATGGAACAAGTCCTGCAAGGGATTCCGGGGACTCAGTGTTACTTAGACGACATCCTAGTGACAGGTGAAAATGACAGTGAACACCTTGCCAACCTAGAGCAGGTGCTCACTAGACTAAGAGAACATGGGCTACGAGCCAATCGCCCCAAGTGCGAGTTTTTAAAGAAACAAATATCGTATTGTGGCCACGTGATTGATGAAGAGGGGTTACATAAGTCCCCTGACAAAATTAAAGCGGTAGTTAAGGCTCCAGCGCCTGAAAATGTGTCACAACTGAGGTCATTCCTCGGATTGGTGAATTACTACCATAAGTTTTTGCCGAATTTGTCCACAATTCTGCACCCACTGAACGCCCTGCTACAAACTGGAGTAGCATGGAAGTGGAGCGATGAATGTAAGCAGGCCTTTCAGAAGTGTAAAGGCCTGATCACCTCAAGAGAAGTATTGGCTCACTACAACCCATCACTACCGATAAGACTGGCGTGTGATGCGTCTCCCTATGGCGTTGGAGCGGTATTGTCACTTAAATCCCTTGATGGTTCAGAGAGGCCGATAGCTTTTGCGTCACACTCGTTAACTGCAGCCGAGCGTAACTACGCCCAGATTGACAGAGAGGCCCTCAGCCTGGTGTGGGGGGTGAAGAAGTTCAATCACTACCTGCATGGACAGAAATTTACTCTACTAACTGATCATCAACCTCTGGTCTCCATTTTCAACCCTAAGAAGGGCGTCCCGATAATGACAACACAACGGCTACAGAGGTGGTCCCTTTTCCTAGGGGCACACCAATATGACATCGAGTACAAAGGAACTAAACAGCATGGGAATGCTGATGGATTGTCGCGCCTACTGTTGCCGATGGTGGAAGAAGCACCTGTAGTGGATCCTGTGGAGATATTCCACTCGACCATAGTCGAATGTCTACCTGTGACGAATGCAAACATAGAAAAGGAAACACGAAATGACCCGACACTCTCCAGGGTCTATGATTTAGCGGTGAAGGGATGGCCAGCACATGGCGAACCACTGTTGCCAGCATTCTCGCCGAGAAGAGAACAGCTGTCAGTGTGCTGAGGAACCTTGATGTGTGGATCCAGAGTAGTAATTCCACCCAAATTGAAGGATAGAGTGCTCAATGAGCTTCATGAGGGTCATCTGGGAGGGGTAAAAATGAAGAACTTAACCAGAGCGTTTGTGTGGTGGCCGGGAATCGATAGAGAAATCGAAGAGATGACCAAGAGCTGTACAGGATGCCAGAAGGTCCAAAACGCCCCACCACAAGCCCCTCTACATCCATGGGAGTGGCCCTCATCTCCATGGCAAAGGGTACACATTGATTTTGCTGGTCCATTTATGGACTCGATGATTTTAATTGCGGTGGATGCACATTCAAAGTGGCCAGAGGTAATAAAAATGTCCTCAACCACCACAGAAAAAACTATCACAGTCTTACGAACCATATTCGCCAGAAATGGGCTGCCTGAACAGATTTGCTCCGACAATGCACCATAGTTTGTGTCTGAAGAGTTCCGGAGGTTCTTAAAGAACAATGGTGTTAAGCATTACACATCCGCCCCATATCATCCAGCCACCAATGGATTGGCTGAGAGGTTCGTTCAAACATTCAAGAAGGCTATCAAGGCAATGTGTAATGAAGACATACCCCTACAACACAAGGTGGATAACTTCTTGTTTGCCTACCGGAATGCGACACATGCGGTTACCAACCAAACTCCAGCCATGATGTTCTTCAATCGAAGACTAAGATGCCGCTTGGATTTGGTAAAGCCAAACATCAGAAGAGATGTGGAGAACAGGCAGTTTCAGAATATGAATGAAAGGTCAACCAGGAGTTTCAAGATAGGTCAACCAGTTTTGGCCCGGGACTACCGCACAGAGAAATGGCAGCCAGGAACGATCTGCACACGGCAAGGACCTCTAATGTATACCGTGGACGTTGGAGAGAGTATTGTAAGACGCCATGCTGACCAGATTCTAGAGTCACTGGAAAACGTCAAATCTACACCAAGATCCGATACACCTGGTGATGAAACCGAAGTACCAATTGCATCTACCTCAGAATCGGTGATATTGGAAGTAGACGAACCAAACAACGACGTTGATCCCGAATCAACTTTGCCAGAAGAACCTGATACCCCAAAGAGGCATTATCCAGACAGAATCAGGAAGCCTCCTCAAAGACTGAATTTATAATTGATTAACTTCAGCTAATGTATATAGCAACTGTAATTGTAAATATGTTATTTAATTATTAATCGGATGTTATGTACTGTTAAGCTAAAAGGGGAGGAATTGTAGTGTATGTACCTTGAAGAAGGAACTATATTCTGCAGCCCCTGTATACTGCAGTACCAGTAGTGACCACCCCTGTATATAAGCCTGTGTAGTAACTTTGTATAGTAGTTCCAGTTTTGTCTCCATTCAGTAAACACCTGTTATAACCAACTTCTGCAGTCCGTGTCTCAATTACACACGGACGTTACAACAACGGTCTGCAAACCTATGGGCTTTCACTTGTATGAGAGGTGCCTGTTTCGCGTTTAAGTGCAACCTCTGTGACTGTCACTCAATTTGAAAAGTAAGCACCATTCTGTAGGTTTGAATGGGTTTGCAATCAATCTCACGCTTGCTGATCTTGAGTCCCATTCCTAACATTTTCCCAATGTTAGCCTCGTGGGAACAATGGCCCAGAAATTAGGTTCGGGGCTTGCCGCGCGTGCAAGCCCCCGATGTGCACTTACCCGGCGCGCTGACATCTGAAGCCTAGGCCTGCTTGGAATTCCTGTCACTGGCCCGGTTCAGCTGTCAGCGCGCTGTGCTTGCCTGATCCAGCGGCATAGTTGTCGGCTGGGATCAGTTGAGCACTGGGCAGCCAATCAGGGGAGGGAAAACTTAATTCATGAGTTTATAGTAAGAACTGTCAAACTCATGAAAACTGCGGGCGGCCAAAACACTACTTAAACTTTAAATAAAATTTTAAAAAACATCCCACTAATTAAATGAACTATAAATAACTTTAAAAAACTATTTTAAACAATTAATCAAATTTTTGAAAAAAATATTTTAAGAAATCCGGTCTAAAAATAAACTTACCTTACTGTAAAGTCCTTAAAAACAATAAAGCTGTGGAAAAAATGTTATAATTTTAAATAATAGACCACTTACCTTAAAGAATCAAGTGCTTACGTCTCCTTTTTACATTTCTAAAAAGTTGAGGCCCTTACACATGGGCAAACCTGTCAAAAGGAAGGAAGTTCAACGCGTGCGCGCAGAGTCCTGCGTGCACGCGTTGAACCTCTGAACCCCTTGGAGGAAATGCCGGTTTCCCGCGCATGCGCTGTGCATGCTGAAATCTGGCACTTCCAACGGGCCCACGCGTGAGTACCCCGTCCGTACTCACGCGTTGGGACCGGAATTACTGGGCCATTAATTGTATGAAGCACTTCAGATTCAGCAGTAGATGGATTGGGTCAGATTTGGAAGGGAACATAAGAACATAAGAAATAGGAGCAGGAGTAGGCCAATCGGCCCCTCGAGCCTGCTCCACCATTCAATAAGATCATGACTGATCTGATCCTAACCTCAAATCTTCTATCACTCTGCAGCCACCCGAACCCATGTGATCTCCCGGGAGAGGCGAAAAACCAGATAAAGACCCAATGGCCAATTTGGGAGAAAAAAATCTGGGAAATTCCTCTCCGACCCATCTAGGCGATCAAAATTCTTCCAGGAGATCACTCTGTCCCTATATTTTCTACAGTACTTACCTTCTGTAAAGGCGATCTCCACCCCAGCCAGGAACAGGAATAAAACCATCTCCTGAAATCTAACACAGAATTAGAACACAGTAGGAGCAGAACCAGGCTACACGGCCCCTGGGCCCACTCCACTACCCACAGGGCCATGACCATTCCGAACCTAGACAAATGTCCAATTTCCTGCCTGCTCCCCGTAACCCTTAATTCCCTTTACTTCTAGGAAACTATCTATTTCTGTTTTAAATTTATTTAATGATGTAGCTTCCACAGCTTTCTGGGGCAGCAAATTCCACAAACCTACCACCCTCTGAGTGAAGAAGTTTCTCCTCATCTCAGTTTTGAAAGAGCAGCCCCTTATTTTAAGATTATGCCCCCTAGTTCTAGTTTCACCCATCATTGGGAACATCCTCACCGCATCCACCCGATCAAGCCCCTTCACAATCTTATATGTTTCAATAAGATCGCCTCTCATTCTTCTGAACTTCAATGAGTAGAGTCCCAATCTACTCAACCTCTCCTCATATGACCACCCCCTCATCCCCGGGATTAACCGAGTGAACCTTCTTTGTACTGACTCGAGAGCAAGTATGTCTTTTCTTAAGTATGGACACCAAAACTGTATGCAGTATTCCAGGTGCGGTCTCACCAATACCTTGTACAACTGCAGCAATACCTCCCTGTTTTTATATTCCATCCCCCTAGTAATAAAAGCCAACATTCCATTGGCCTTCTTGATCACTTGCTGCACCTGCATACTAACTTTTTGAGTTTCGTGCACCAGGACCCCCAGATTCCTTTGTACTACAGTACTTTCCAGTTTCTTGCCATTAAGATAATAACTTGCTCTATGATTTTTCCTGCCAAAGTGCATAACCTCACACTTTCCAGTATTGTATTCCATCTGCCAAATCTCTGCCCACTTACTTAGCCTGTCTATGTCCCTTTGCAGGTTTTTTATGTCCTCCTCACTCACTACTTTCCGTCCCATCTTTGTATTATCTGCAAACTTTGGTATGTTACACTCGGTCCCCTCCTCCAAATCGTTAATATAGATTGTAAAGAGTTGGGGACCCAGCACTGACCCCTGCGGAACACCACTAGTTACTGGTTGCCAATCTGAGAACGAACCATTTATCCCAACTCTCTGCTTTCTGTTAGAGAGCCAATCCTCCACCCACGCCAGAATATTACCCCCAATCCCGTGATTTTTTATCTTGAGCAATAATCTTTTGTGTGGCACCTTGTCAAAAAGGGAGGATCATGACAGGAAGGCAGCAATCTAGATTTGTAGAAATTTAGAAAGCTATCCACTTTTCACTCTAAACAGTTCGGTTTACTAACATTTTCATTTTCTTTTACTAGTTGTGCAGCACATCAGCTGTTTGAGAAGTGTGAAATGAGCATTATTACCTATCTGTAATATCTTTCGGTTCTGAGGAATTCAACTGACTCGTGCTTTCGCAATGATGCTTCCTGACCTGTTTCCTGCGTTTTCTATTTTGATTTTGATTTCCAGCATCTGCAGTAATTTGCTTTTTGTTCTTATTGCAGGTGAGTACTAACTGGCTAATGTTTGCAGTTTACAGTTAGTGAATTTGTATAGATGCAATTGGCAGAAGGATATCTGGGAGTACGCACCATGTTGGTTGCCTGGCATTGGAGGCAACTATATTGTTATAGCCTAAATGGCCACTTTCAGCTTAGAAAGGTGTCACAAATCATAAACTATTGCTTTCTAAATTAGGAACATAGGAACAGGAATGGGCCATTCAGACCCTGGAGCCTGCTTCGCCATTCAATAAGATCATGTTTGATTTAATAGCGGCTGATTTGATTGCCAGTTTGTTAAAGTCATGAATGAAATACGGACTCAATATTTGAGTCCCAACAGGAGTTTATACTTGCATTTTCATTTATAATTCTCCCCTGTATTATTCTTAACATTTCATTCCATTTAACAAGGCAAACACACAGGCCTTGACAAGCATTTAATGAAATTTTATTTAAAAAAATACTTATTATTTGCATTTCAATCCTTTAACAATTGTACTAATAACAAATGTTTGAGGCAGATGATGATGATAAAGACCAGGATTGCTCACCGGTTTACTCACGATTACTTTTTCACTGGACTTTACTGCAACGGAAAATGTGCCTTTTTGCTTGAACACTTAAAAGGATAGAGAGAGCACAGTAACATATGTATATTGGTGCCACAAAGGTAACAAATACAAATCAAAGCATGATAAGCTGCAAACAGAATTATTAAAATGTGGCTCAGGACAGATAACACTATAAGCAGAAATGGATATAGAATGCATGTATATTTTCCCAATCACATCTTGTCTTTCTAGAATTCTGAAATAAACAATTGTTATGAGTTTTTCTGTTCAGTTCGTATAAGCAATAATTCCACAATGTTGCACTTTCAGCAGGGAGCCACACTTTAAAGAAAAGCGAGTCAGACAATAGGGAATACAGTATTATAACTATATTTCTAAATTGTGCTCCCTGCTAGCGTGGCTCTCTGCTGGAAGTGCAGTATTGTATAAGTTTCCCGCTTGTTCTGTAAATTAGCTCCACTCCAGCGGGGAGCTTACTGAGGGTGAGATGGAGCATTGCAGCCAGGAAGACCGAGAAGAGCGTTGGTACGATGACACAGCCTTGCTTGACCCCGGTCCATACATGAATTGGGTCTGTGGTGGAACCGTTGGTCAGGATCACGGCTTGCATGTCGTCATGAAGCAGGCGGAGGATGGTGACAAACTTTTGGGGGCAGCCGAATTTGAGGAGGACACTCCATAATCCCTCGCAGTTGACAGTGTCGAAGGCCTTTGTGAGGTCAAAGAAGGCCATGTACAGCGGTTGGTGCTGTTCCCTGCATTTCTCTTGTAATTGACACGTGGTGAAGATCATGTCCATTGTGCCCCTTAGTGGGTGGAATCTGCATTGCGACTCTGGGAGGAGCTCTTCAGCCACTGGGAGAAGGCGATTGAGGAGGATTCTTGCGATGACTTTCCCTGTGGCAGACATCAGGGAAACTCCTCTGTAATTACCGCAATCGGACTTGTCACCTTTCTTGAAGATGGTCATAATTACGGCATCTCTGAGATCCCCTGGCATGCTCTCCTCTTCCAGATAAGAAAAGAGAAATGAGTTCATGAATTCACGCCAGTAGTGCTTCTCCGCCATGCTTTAGTGCCTCGGCAGGGATTCCATCTGCTCCTGAGGCCTTGTTGTTCTTCAGTTGTCGAATGGCCTTTTCAACCTCTTGCTGGGCTGCATTTGTGCTGAGGTGGTGGCGGGTAGCATGCTGCGGGATGGATTTGAGGACACTCACGTCGAAAACAGAGTCTCGGTTAAGGAGATCTCCAAAGTGCTCCTTCCAGTGGGCACTGACTGCCTCCCTGCCCTTGATGAGTACCTCTCCATTCTTGGCACACAGTGGAGTAGGACCTTGGGTGCTTGGGCCATAGGTGGTCTTGACTGCGCTAAAGAATTCACACACGTCGTGGTTATTGGCTAGCTGCTGGATCTCCTGCGCTTTCTCCACCCATCATCTGTTCTTTAGGTCGCGAGTTTTTTGTTGGACCTCGGCCTTCATGCATCTGTAGAGCTACTTTCTTGCATTCAAGTTGTGTTGCTGTTTCCAGATCAGGAATGCCTTGCGCTTGCGGCTTATTAGCTCCGGGATCTCCTGGTCATTCTTGTTGAACCAGTCTTGGTGTTTCCTGGTTGAGTATCCGAGCGTCTCTTCACAGGTGCTGATTATGGAGGCCTTGAGTGCAGACCAGGCGCTCTGGACACTCTGGGAGTCGTCAGGTTGGTTGTGAGGCGCAGGCTGAATAGGGCTTTCTTAGCGGGGTCTTTGAGTGCTCCAGCCTCCATTCAACTTGTTCAACTGCCATCGCCTCCAGTCCAGATCCAAGGTCGTCCCATCTCCTGTCATCGAATTGCAGTATATAGACGACGTTTGCGTCTGTGCACACTCGGAGGTCGAACTCCAAACCATCGTCAACACCATCACCGAAGCGTATGAGAGCATGAGTCTTACATTAAACATCCGTAAGACAAAGGTCCTCTACCAAACTGCCCCCGCCACACAGTATTGCCCCCCGATTATCAAAATCCACAACAAGGCCTTGGACAATGTGGACCACTTTCCATACCTCGGGAGCCTACTGTCAGCAAGGGCAGACGTCGATGACTTAAGTCCAACACCACCTTCAGTGTGCCAGTGCAGCCTTTGGTCGCCTGAGGAAGAGAGTGTGTGAAGACCAGGACCTCAAACCCAGCTCATGGTCTACAGGGCAGTAGTGATATCCGCCCTCCTGTATGCCTCAGAGACATGGACCATGTACAGCAGGCACCTCAAAGCACTGGGAGAGGTACCACCAATGTTGCCTCCGCAAGATCCTACAAATCCACTGGCAGGATAGGTGCACCAATGTCAGTGTTCTCGCTCAGGCCAACATCCCCAGCATCGAAGCTTTGACCACGCTTGATCAGCTCCGATGGACGGGTCACATCACCCGCATGCCTGATACTAGACTCCCAAAACAAGCGCTCTACTCAGAGCTCCGACACAGCAAGAGAGCCCCAGGCGGGCAGAGGAAATGCTTCAAGGACACCCACAAAGCCTCCTTGAAAAAGTGCAACATCCCCACCGACACCTTGGAATCCCTGGCCCAAGACCGCACAAAGTGGAGGAGAAGCATCCGGGAAGGCGTCAAACACCTCGAGTCTCTTCGCCGGAAGCAAGCAGAAGCCAAACGCAGACAGTGCAAGGAGCGCACGTCAACCCAAGCACCCCACCCACCTGCCCCTTCAACCACCATCTGCCCCACCTGTGACAGAGACTGTAGGTCCCGCATTGGACTCATCAGCACCTGGGAACTCATTTTTAATGTGGAAGCAAGTCATCCTTGGTTCCGAGGGACTGCCTAAGAAGGAGAAGAAGATTGTAGAAGTACCCCTACAGTTTCTACATCCCAGACTTCAGAGCAGAGCAGAGCAAGAAATAATGAGAAAGATAATGGGGGAATTTTTATTCCCTGACGAGCTGCGGGGGGGTGGGGGCATCCAGTAATGTGCGGGAAACCCGGTAGTCTGAGTTTCCCCATATGATGTGGCGATTTAACTCAACAGCATGCGTCTTTCGTCATTGAAAAGTTCCCCGTCGGAAGACAGCCTGACTGATAGGCCTGGCTTCCAGTCAGACGGGGTACGTCTGGAGGAGGCTGTCCCGACCACGGGGGGGGGGGGGGTCCGGTCCCAAGGGGGATTCAATCCAGGGGAGGTCTGATCCCTGACCCCGAGGGTCCGATCCTCGATCTGTGCGGGGGGGGGTTCCAATCCGTAGGTGGGGGGGGGCTTTATGTGGGGGGCAGTTTTGTGTAGCAAATGATACAAGCAGACATGCATAATTTTACATTAGGATATGGCAGAAACCATTCTAACTATATTCACTTTACTGTAATTTATCCATCTTATGTAGCATAATCTATGTATTAATATCCATTAAACTTGTACCTCTTGATAGAAGCAAAGTATCATTTCATCCACTGGGAAGTTAAAGGTTCTCACCAACCTGTTCTGTTTAGGGACTTCAGTGCACAAAATTATAACTGAATGCAGGTTTTGTAAGTATTGTTTTATAATGCATATACTGACCATAACATTTCCTGGTAATGAACTGCAAATGACTTACAAATAAACCTGCATCTGCGTTGCTCCTTCAATTTGAATTTCATCATGCACCAACTGAATAAAGTATATTAATAGTGCCAACATAAAATGGACCCAAAACTGAATAAAATCCACACCAAATTAAACTAGTGAAGTCTATGCTACCTGATATTTCCATCCTGGTAGTTTGATATTATTTTTCTGTAATGTATTTCCATGGTAACATCAGTGCCACCAATGAGGCCCCCACTTTTGGGAACCCAGGCATGTGGGAGAATTTCTGGCCCCTCTCGAGTTGTCTCCATCTTTCCATTGGGAAAGCGATAAACATGTTGTCTCGGATTTTGTGGTGGGTAATGACGGCGGACTGTCAGTGTTCACTGTCATTACCCCTCTGAAACTGACTGCAATTTCAGGATTTAGTGCATGCACATCTGAACGCGAAAATGCTGAAATTGCGGTCGGTCATTCACTGCTCTGACACTGGCTGTGGACCCCTCACCCCCGTAGCCGGCAATCAGTGAAATAAGTGTAATCAGTGGAACCGACGAAAACTTGAGCTTTTCTGTGCTAATATCGCTGGTAAATACCCCATTAAATGTTAAGCCTTGTTGGAATAGGTGTAACTGGGGTTTAACAGTGTATTGACTGCTAAACAACTGTTCTGGCCCTGAAAAACTAATTTTTATATTAGTGGAATGTCAAATTTCTCCATTATGATAAAAATTACCATTTTAAAAAAATATTTATATTTTTTAAGTTTGTTCATGATATTTCAGCTGCTGCCTTCTCCCCATGTAAAAGTCCCAATCTTTATTTTACTCTCTGTAACATACTTAAATTGAGGGTAAAAGCTGCTTTTTGTTTCCTTGTTTGCTGTCTGTGAGAATTCTTCAAAGTGATTGGCTGCTTAGGCAGCTTGATGATGTCACTGCCGCATCACTCTAGGAATCCCCTATTCACAATCAATTACAGGTCGAAAAATCACGATCTCTGGGGCAGAATTCTTCGAGGTCAGCGGCGTTCGCCCTAGCTTTGCCACTGACCACAAATTACGAGCCGTTGCCCTGGTTGACAAGATTGCAGTGACCTGTTTGGTGCATTGGTGTATGGACAACTGACTCATCTAGCAAATACCACCAGTAGTGGCTTGAAATGAGTCGGTAGCATAAGAAGTTCAATATGGTAGTGACTTTAACTGCAATGGGAAGGGCTGTCCCTGTGCTGGATGTTATCTGAAGGTCAGGCTCCAGTATATGGCACAACTTTTAAGGAATGCCTCCCTTCGAATCGATAATGGCAACTGCAGGCCTCTTCCGATATGTCTAAATAATTGTGCCTCAGTCATATGACATAATTTGTGGGCCGCCTGCAGCTGGATACTAGGAGCCTGTCACGGCAGTACTCCTGCCATTCCTCTCTTTACAGAAATTCCTTTCCATCCTCCAAATCCAGAACAGCCATTGGCAGCCCCAGTGGAATGCCCATGGTCAGCATTAAATACAGCTGCAAGGGCAAACTAATGACAACAGAAATGCTACTGTGGGAGGTCTATGTCAAAAGGAATGCTGAATTTTTTTAAAAACTTGCATTTACATAGTGCCTGCAACATAGTAAAATGTCTCAAGGCATTTCTCAGGCATGTAATCAAACAAAGGAAACAGCAGGAAAAAAAATACTAGCAATAATGCATAAAGATCACTTTGTCAAGTCAAAAACAGCAGTCAGAATGCAGCTCTGACTAATATGGCAAGCATGCTTCAAGTGGTGAAATTATTCAATAAGTATCTTGAAGCCCACCCAGAACCATTGTACAGGCACTCAGTGTAATCAAGGGCTGCACTGTAAATCAGCACAGGAAATCCAGAGTGGGACCGTTGTACTGTATATGAATTTACATAATTTTTAAGTGGCTAATGAGGGCAATGCACACATAAAACACTGCTTCAGAACCTTTTAAAAACTTAATTCAATCAATATTCAGGTGGCCTTGGCTCACCATGACCGCATAATGCAATTGACTGCAAAATACCCCGGTAGGACCCATGATGATCTTATCTTGCAATATGGTGCCATGGGCTGAATGGATACGTGGCTGAAAGGGAACAATGATACCATTGTTTCCCTCGTATTGACACCTGTTAGGAGCTCCATACTGAACAAAAGAAAAGAAAATGAGGCTTATACTTCCACCAAATTTCTCCTAGAACATATCATCGGGATGTTGTAGCATCGGTTCTGATATCTGGGCAGATTACATAGGAACATAGAAACAGCAGTAAGCCATTCAGCGCCTCAAGCCTTTTCCACCATTCAATTACATCATGACTGATCTGAACCTCCGCTCTATTTACCCGTCTTTGATCCATATCCCTTGATACCCTTACCTAATAAAAATCTGTCAATCTCAGTCTTGAGATCTCTAATTAGCTTAGGTCCTGCTGTACAGCCTAGAGAAAGTATCAAATATCATTTATTTCTGCTTTGTTCTGTATAACTTTGCCATTAGAAAAGAGGAACCTATGCAGCCAGAAAGTGAGAAAAAGTGAACCTGCACCCATGCCTGCAGAGAGGAAGAAGAAGAGGGGAATGACAAGGTGGAAGAGAAGCTGTATTGGCTGATCCATGGCCAAGTAGACTAATATAGCAAGGACCGATAGATTACATTTTAGTTAAAAGCAGCCCTTACATGAAAATGGCCTATAGGTCTCTCTGTACTCCATTTGCCTTATACTAACATGATGGATCAAACCCCACCTACCTTCACTACCAAAACCTAACTGTTTTCTTCCAACACCAGACGTCATATGTTCCTTCTGGCCAACAATGTATCAGCGAGCATTCCAAGGTAGGTGCAATCAATTTTTTTCTCTATTTCACGGGTGTATTCCTGCTTCAGGGTATGCTTCCTCAGTGCTTAACCTTTGCGAAAGTGCAGGGTGTGTGTTGTCTGCTTACTAATCTCCAGCTCCTCAGACCCATCTTCCAAGCCCAATCTCCACCACCTAGAATGATAAGGGCAGCAGGAATGAGAACACCATCACCTCCAAGTTCCCCTCTAGGGCACACACCATCCTGACTTGGACATATACTGCCGTTTCTTCATCACTGGTCCAAAATCCTGGAACTACCTAACAGCACTGTGGGAGTACCTTCACCCCATGGGCTTCAACAGTTCAACAAGGCAGATCACCACCACATTCTCAAGGGAAGCTAGGGATGGGCAATAAATGCTGGCCTTGCTAGCAATGTCTATATCCCAAGAATAAATTTTTAAAAAGTGGTATAATAATTTTGAGGAAAATAATTTGGGTGAAGCAGAAAAAAAAAGGTTGCACCTGCTCTAGACATGTAATATTTTGCAGATTAATTATTAATCACCCAAACATGGCATTAAGTATATGGGAAATTTCACAGCCTTTGTAAGTACTGCTAATTAAATTCAAAATGCAGCCTGAAGCATTCCTATAATTGCTTTAAAAGAATGTTAAAGTTCAACACTCGTAGTTTATTTTCAATTAACATGGGCCAGAATTTTACAGGGGGTCAGCGGGTGGGATCGGTGGCAGGTTGAGTAGAAAATTTGATTTTTTTTGACAGCGAGTCGGAACCCCGCCGCAACACGCCTTTCTCAATGGCGCGTGTATGATCTCTGATTTGACCCAACCCGCAGAGGTAGGCGACCCAATTAAACCAATTATTGGGCTGTTGACAGACCCTTAATAATGCTTTTAACCTTTCCTTTTAACTTTCACTGCTCGCCCACAGGGTCCACACTGCTCAGGGATCACGTCTGTGAACCTGAGGCGGGAGTTGAATGGCCATTGCTGCAATTGATTACTTGACAGCTTCAAATGTACAGTAAAAGCTCCCACCTGACATCATCACTTTCCTCAGCCACAGGCTGTTTCTCAGTCCATTTCCACCACAGATTCTGCAGGCTTTTCACTTTCCATTCTCCATCCAGTTTCACCTCATTGGAAGAACTCTCTCACCATTGAGAATGCTTCTGTCATCTCTACTTCACCTGCAATATATTCCATCAACATGGGTGCCCTTTATACTGTCTCACCATAGTTCTCAGAATCCGACCATGATCAGCCCCAACACTAGCAGCACCAGGCACACCAGAACACCAACAACACCACCAACCTTCTTTGCAATCACCTGATGCTGCACAGGACAGAGGGCATCAGCACCTGAGCACATTGCTGCCCAGGAGGCCAGGGATGGCTTCGCTATGGCCAGATTTACTTCACTTGACGCTGTATACCCTGGTTGCTACATGATGTGCCAGGTTGGCACCACCCCACACCAGCACCATAAAGCATCGCTACAATGTCCAAGCCATTCCTTACATACGCACCACCATTGCGGGGGGTACTGTTATGTCTCACCATTCACTGCAACTCACTAAGCCACTTCCAAAGGTGCACTTAAATCTGTCCAAGAACGGAAAGTGTTGAAAATAAAGGTTTCAATGTTTGACAGCACATTAACAGAAACTACATGAACGTTGGATAAAACACCCAAGTCGCCTCCTTGTGTGTTGTTAGTTGGTATGATTGCACTAGGATGAGGGTGAGTGTGAGGGGTGGCTAGTGAGATGCGGATGTGATAATGTAGATAGAGAGAGAGGGATGGGTGGAGGTGCAAGGTAAGTTGGTGTGAGTAAGGATGTGCAGGAGTAGGGTAGAGAAGACAGAGTGATGGGGATGTGATGAGAGGCACAGGAGGATGAAGGTGATGTGGCTTTGTATTAAAGTTTTGTGATCTAATGAGATCATTGAAAGGTTTGCGCCACTGCACCCAGGTCCTCCTGTCGATATCCCTACTTGTGACCTCCTGTGCAATGTGCAACCAGGCTGTTTTGGTCTCCTGGGGAGGTCTCTTCCATCTATGCGAAGGGAAGAGGACCTGCCTGTGTACTGTGACTCCCTCCATAAACATATGGAGGGAGTCATGGGAGAACCTGGGTGCAGCCCTGCACCTCTGTGAAGTGATTGTCTGTGTTTGCAGCACTTCAATGCTGTGGAACACTGACAGCACAAATGTCAAAACAAAGTTGGTCATGGTCCCTTTAAGGAAACTGGCTGATGATGCGTCGTGAATGATGTCACCAGACCCACTTCCTCTAATTGGCCCGGGAAACACGCTGGGCTAGAGATGGAGCACGCGGTGTCCGCCGGCACGCTCGAGCTTTTTCGTGACCGGTGGGCGCCGCGGGGACTGGAGTGCATAATTAATCTGGACAACCAAATTTTGATTTGATTGGTGGAGGGCTGTTTAAAAGGGTCATTGGGTTTTTGTCAGTTTAATTGTGAACTTGTTTTTGGTCCAATGAAAAGAGAGGGAAACACGCTGGGCGGGCTTAACAAGCCCCTTCAACGTAAATTCATTTTCCAGAGCGGGATGGAGCCAGCAGCGGGGCCGTGACCTGCCACTGACATTGCCTGCCCCGGACCCAGTGGGGTGAGGAAAATCCAGCCCATGGTGTCTCACTGAAATTTGTTTCTACATCTTACTTCAGAGTATGCAAATCAATACTTGCTCCTATGAATTAACAATGAGATGAGTAATATGATAAAGTGCCAAATGAACCTACCTTCACCGTTGGGACCCAGAAACAGGAACAGAAATGGGACAAAGAACGATAAAAGCAATCCGAAATTCATTGGACAATCAAATGATCCTACAGATTCTAGATAGTGTCATACAGTACAGTCATACAGGAAAAATTAAATATAATCAGAGTTACCAGTTTGATTAAGCAACTTACAATATGAATTTTCTACCTTTCTACTTAATAAGGTATAACTGAACACCAAGAGTGGGTGTGTTTCATTAGCCATAATCAAGATCAAACATGTGCATTGTGAGCAGCATTATTATTGAGGCCTCATAACACTCATTATTAAGCTATCCCTTAATAGCAAGAGTCACAAATCGAGGCTTTAAATTTAAGTAAGGCAAACTTTGAAGGGATGTCAAATAAATTGTAAACTGGGCTGATCTGTCAATGGGTAAACCTACAGAGAAACAGTGAGAAATATTCAAAGAAGCTTTTGGTACAATACAAAACCAGTACATAGCTATAAAAGGCAAACACTCCACTTATGCAATTAACCATCCATGGTCAACAAATGCAGTAAGAGACAGCATCAAGCTAAAAGAAAAAAGGCAAAAAACAAGTGCAAGGAAAAATGAAAATCTAGCAGACGGGAAGTGCTATAAAAAGCAACAAATAAATAAAAATAAAGTACTAAGGGGGCATAAAGGAAGTATGGAAAACAACTTGCAAAACTAACAGTAAAGGATTTTTAAAATCAATATATTAAGAGAAAGAGAATGGTAAGGGGGAATGTGGGCCCATTAAAGGCAGATGCAAATGATACTACAGGAAACTTTGTGATATCCGGCACTGATGGGACCGAGCTGTTGCCGATCTATCAAAACTGCCGGACATACAAAGTTAATGTTGAAGCATACGGAGGTTTTCATCTCCATATCTGACAACAAACACTGTTGCTTAGCAACAGCTTCTAAACAGTCGGCTGCAGCTGCAAGCGTCTCTAGCTGAAGCTGTTGCTATAGCTACAGACCTTGCAGTGCCTGACTGGGGAAAAAAAAGCAACGAGAACTAAAAAAACTTATAGAAAACGGCTCCTGATTTTTGCCGTTAGATCGAGTATTCCGGACATATAACCTCTGGATAAACCAAAGTTTCCTGTATAATGGATAATAAGGACATGGCAAACTTGTTAAATGAATACTTTGTTTCCATTTTCACAGTAGAGGAAGAGGACAAAATTCCAGTGGTACAAGGAATCCTAAAAATAAATCATGGGGTGGAACGCATTAGATTTAGTATAAGTAAGAAAAAGGTAATGGAGAAAATAATGGGACTTTAATCACCAGAATCTGATGGTTTCCATCCTAGGGTATTAAAAGAAACAGGTGGGGAAATTGCAGATACCTTAGTCAAGAGTTTTTGCTTTGGGTGCAATCAGCAATCCGGTGCAAATTGCGCCCAAAATTGCGCCCATTTTGAAAGGCGATTTTTTTTTTCTCGAGTTTCCACTAAAACTGATTTGCATATCGCCAAACGCAAAATCTGCCATGAACCAGCACAATCGGGCAGCCTTTTAAAACATAATTTTTAATTAAAGCTGCTTCAAAAAATATTTCTTGAAATATTTAAGAGTGGTAACTAGGTGCAGTTTGATTAGTGCAGTTTGATTAATGCAGCTGAAAATGGGTTTATCACAAAAAAATAAGCATTTTTAATCACAGTGTCAATTCACCACCTTAGAGTAACCCAATTTTAAATTACTGGAAATGATTTTTTTTTTATTATACAGAAACATTTGCTCATTATATTGGGGTACAGTAGTCAGTTTCTTAGTAAATTTATTTTAAAAATTTAATTCAAAAGCTTTTAAAACATGCCTAGTAGTGTCCTTGCATCCAAAGTAGCCAGCTTAATTTTTAGAGCTTCCTCGAAGGCCTGCAAATGAGCACAATTAGCAGAAACTCACAATGGTGATTAATTCATCCTGAAGGCGTGGCCAGTTTTGTAGTCAGGGCCAGAATTAGAGGAACACATCTCTAATGCGATGTTTTTTTAAACTAGCGCAAAAGATCACGGAAACTTGATTTGCGCTGAACGTAGTTTGCGCTTAAAATTCTGCAATCTTTTGCACCGGTTACATTGTTTTTGGGTGAATTATGCTGAGAAAACCAACACAACTGAGCGGAAACTCCACCACAAAAGTCATAATTTTCCAAAGCTCTAGATTCTGGAATTGTGCCTTTGGATTAGAAAATTGCAAATATTACTCAATTATTTAAGAAAGGAGAGGGAGAAACCAGACAACTACAGACCTGCAGTTAAACATCAGTTGTGGAGGTTACTGGAATCTATCATGAGAGACAGAGTGACTGAGCACTTAAACATGTATGAGCTGCTCAAAGAGTCAGCTTTTTGTGATGGGTAGGTCATGTTCAATTTTTTGAGGAGGTCATTAACATGGTGGACAGGGAGCGTCTATGGATGTTGTCTATATGGACTTCCAGAAAGCATTTAATAAGGTTCCGCACAAGAGATTATTGGCAAAAATAAACGCACAGAATTGGAGCTAACTTGTGACTTGAGTTAATAATTGATTGAGAGATAGATGACAGAGAGTAGGGATAAAGGGAATGTACTCTCATTGGTAGGATGTGACAAGTGGTGTTCCCCAACAAGCTGTACTGGAGCCTTAGTTTTTCACCATCTATATCAATGACTTGGATGAAGGAATAGAGAGTGCATAACCAACTTTGCAGATGAGGGAATTAGGGGTTACGGGGAGAGGGCAGGGAAGTGGACGTGAGTCTAGATTCAGATCAGCCATGATCCTATTGAATGGCGGAGCAGGCCCGAAGGGCCATATGGCCTACTCCTGCTCCTATTTCTTATGTTCTTATGATAAGTTGGGAGGCACAGTAAGTTGTGTCAACGGGAGCAGAAAGTTACACAGGGTCATCGACAAATTAAGTGAGTGGGCAAAACTGGGGCAGATGGAGTTCAATGTGGAAAGTGTGAGGTCAGCCACTTTGCATCTGAGAAAGACAAATCAGAATATTTTCTTAATGGTGAAAGATTATGAATTGTGGAGGAGCAAAGGGATTTGGGTCTCCAGGTACACAAATCATTAAAAGCTAGTACACAGGTACAAAAAGTAAAAAGGCTAATGGAATGTTGGCCTTTATCTCAAGAGGGTTGGAATACAAAGAGGATGAAGTTATGCTTCAGTTGTACAGCGCCTTGGCCAGACCCCATCTGGAGTACTGCATTCAGTTTTAGGCACCGCGCCTCAAGAAGGATATATTGGCCTTGGAGTGAATACAGCGCAGATGCACCAAAATGATACCAGGGCTTAAAGGGTTAAATTATGAGACTAGGTTGCATAAACTTGGCTTGATTTCCTGTGAGTTTAGAAGTGAGGATGTTCTAACTGAGATGCTTAAAATGATAAAGGGATTCAGTACGGTAGATCCAGAAAATTATTTTCTCAGGTGGGGGAATACTGAACAAAGGGGCATAATCTTAAAATTAGAGCTAGGACATTCAGAAGAGAAATCAGGAAGCATTTTTTCACACAAAGGGTAGTAGAAATGTGGGATTCTCGGCCCCAAAAGGCTATGGATGCTAGGCCAATTGAAATTTTCAAGATTGAGATTGATAGATTTTTGTTAGGTATCAAGAGATATGGGTCAAAGCCAGGTAAATGGAGTTGAGGTACAAATCAGTCATGATCTAACTGATAGGCAGAACAGGCTTGAGGGGCTGAATGATCTACTCCAGCTCCAAGTGTGGATGTTAGCAAAATTGAAGCCCATGGGATTAAAGGGGCAGTGGTAGCATGGATACAAAATTGGCTAAGAGACAGAAATCAGATAGTGATGAACGGTTGTTTATCAGACTGGAGGGAGGTATACAGTGGTGTTTCCCAGGGGTCGTTATTAGGACCACAGCTCTTTTTGACATATATTAGTAACCTGGATTTGCGTATATAGGGCATAATATAAGAGTTTGCAGATGAGATGAAACTCGAAAATGTACTAAACAGTGAGGAGGATAGTAGCTGACTTCAGGAGGACATAGACAGATTGATGAATTGGGGAGACACATGGCAGATTAAATTTAATGCACAGAAGTGGGAAGTGAAGCATTTTGGAAGGAAGAATGAAGAGAGGCAATAAAAACTAAATGGTACAATTTTAAAATTGGGTGCAGGAACAGAGAGATCGGCGAGTAAACATACACAAACCTTGAAAGGTAGCAGGACGTTGATAAGGTTGTTAAAAAAGCATAAGTGAGCCTTGGCTTTATAAATAGAGGCATAAAGTACAAAAACAAGGAAGTCATGCTAAACATTTATAAATCACTCGTTAGGGCTCAGCTGGAGTATTGTGTCCAATTATGGGTAGAACACTTTAGGAAGGCCTTGGAGAGGGTGCAGAGGAGATTTACTAGAATAGTACCAGGGAGGGATGAGGGACTTCAGTTATGTGGAGAAACTAGAGAAGTTGTGATTGTTCTCCTTAGAGCAGAGAAGGTTAAGCGGAGATTAAATAGAGGTGTTCAAAATTATGAAGTGTTTTGATAGAGTAGATAGGGAGAAACTGTTTCCACTGGCAGGAAAGTCCATAACCAGAGGACACATATTTAAGGTGGTGCAAGCAGATTCAATAGTAACTTTCAAAAGAGAATTGGATAGCTATTTGAAAAGGAAAAATTTGCAGGGCTAGGGGAAAGAGCAGGGGAGTGTGAGTAATTGGATAGTTCTTTCAAAGAGCCAGCACAGGCAGGATGGACCGAATGGCCTCCTTCTGCACTGTAACCAGAGGACATTGCTTTCAAAATTCTCATTCTTGTTTTCAAACCCTTCCGTGGCCTCGCCCCTTCCTATCGCTGTAATCTCCTTCAGCCCCACAACCCCCTGAGATAGCTGTGTTCCTCTAATTCTGCCCTCTTGAGCATCCCTGATTATAATCGCTCAACCATTGGTGGCTATGCCTTCTGTTGCCTAGGCCCTAAGCTCTGGAATTCCCTGCCTAAACCTTTCCTCCTTTAAGAGGGTCCTTAAAACCTACCTCTTTACCAAGCTTTTGGTCACCTGCCCTAATTTCTCCTTATGTGACTTGGTGTCAAATTTTTTGTCTTAAAATACTCCTGTGCAACGCCTTGGGATGTTTTACTACATTAAAGGTGCTATATAATAAATACAAGTTGTTGTTATAACATTCTACGTGCCTCTGGTAGACCGCCTGGGCCGCAGCTTCACCATCACCATAACAACAGCGACGAAACCCCGCCCCCCTCCTCCAAGCCCGATTCAAATTTGAGTCAGTGAGAGCGCGGGGATCTCTTATTTGTCTAATTTATATATCCGCCGTTGACGCCGCGTTTGAAGGCTGGGCGAGCTCGGGGACGGTAGTGTGTAACCGTAAACTTCTCAAATCCGCCTGGGAGCGCAACCGGTACTGTGAGTATTAAACGATAGCAGAGCCCGAGACTCTTAGTGAGCGGGGGGAAGAGGGGCCCGCGGAGGAGGGGGAGACAGACTTTCAAAACGAGTGTACGTTGGGACTAAAGGTGCAACCGCCGGGCCAGCCAATCACTTCAAACACAGCGCATTAGTCGTTGAGCAAGGTTCGCCGCAGTCGAGTGCGATCAATTCCCAACAAAAATCAGCTTTTTCGGCTGGGCCCCACCGAAATACTCCCAGCTTCCAGCGCCCCTCTAGTTAAGGATTGTGGTAGTGGTCTGTTTGGAAAAAAATGTCTCCCCTCCCTCTTTCATTTCTGTTTCGCTCTCTTCCACTCCGTGTTCCTCATTCTCACCTCCCTTCTCTCCACCCTCTCCTCTGACTAACTCTCTTGACTCCCTTTCTCCCTCTCAATTGCATCTCTCGCACATGTTTTGCCATTCTCTCTTTGGCCTTTTCTCTTTAACCAGAGTCGTGTTTGCCTCTGAAAGTTTTCTTTTACCTGTATTTTACACAGTATTGGACTTGCTCCCTGGAGCGTTAATTGCAAGGGAAAGGTGAAGTAAGCGAGACGTTAAACGGCGCTGCCCAGCAGGCTGCTGAAAATTGACAAGCCAACCCGTGCTAAATGTTGGTCAAGACTTTACCCTGGGCTGTTGGTTGCACCAGTGTTTATTCTAAGTACTCATTGACGAAGACGGCTGGTGACACTTCTTGGGGTAATCTTTAATCAGATTACCCCGTCATGCCAGGAATTTGGCATTGGGGACTTCTTAGTGTCAGTGTTGCTTGCACATGGAACTAGGATAACCAGCAGATAAGATCGTGGAAACAAAACGAAGTTGGCATACTGTGTTTTTATTTTAAAACCAACAATTTGAGGAATTGGTGGTATAATCACCACTAGGGAGGATACCAGTACCTAGGCTGAACATTAGGTGTGGTATAATCTGAAGAAGGATCTGGCAGTCCCAAGTATTATCATTGGCCCAGATTTTGCACTCGGGTATGATGGTGTACTCTGAGTAAGTAGCCATGTCTCCTTTGAAATCCACCGCAAGTTCGGGATTTCCGCATGTGTGTGCGCAAAATCCGGAATTTGCGGTCTGTCAGCATACGCATTGACAGGACATCCGCGCAGACTACAGAAAAGCAATTGCTGGCGCAGAGGTGGGCTATTCCCACCAACTAGCCAGCAATTGTGCATGGAAATTTTACGGTTGATACAAACAGGCACAGGGCCTGTTTGCATCAGTGTAAGGGGATACCTCAGGCATTAATTAAATATTTTCATATTGTAAAATATACATACACTGTATCAAATGGGTTTCTGCAAATATTGGCTCGGATTACAGTTTTAATGCCTAAAACTATCACAAAATTAAATTTTTAGTGAGGTTGGTGAAATGAAGGTAATTGCGAATAAAATTTCAGTTCTGTAAATTATAATTGGATCAGATTTCGAGATTCCATTACATCTCATTAAGGGATTCCCTTCAGAAATGATTAAAATTGAATTCTGCTTTGTGATTGGAGGACTAGGCCCATGTGATCCCAGGTTCGCTTTCACACCACCTGCGTCCCTGGGATCCATGAGCCATTACGCAGCCTTCCATCTCACAGCCTCAGACTGCAAGTTTTCGCAGCCTCGCTGCCAGCGGGTAGTTGCATAATTCTTTCGTGGGTCGGAGGCGTACTCCGGAGATACGCCTCCGACCCCAATTGTTGGCCCACTGAATTGTATAATAATTTGAACAAAAGATAAGCAGTTGGTAACAAGATATATTAAATTGCATTTTTGAATATCACTAAGTCTTAAAGTTTATAAATGGAAAAATGCACAGAAAGTAACAGACTGATTTTCCTCTATCTGGGGCACTGGGCAGCACAGTGTGTGCAGGAAAATCGGGTGAGGAGGATTGCACGCCCATAAGGGACCCCCCTTGATTTCTGTCCATTTAAATTAGTGGGTAGACAATCAGGCAGTCTGTTGAAGGTGGTGCTTTTCTCTGCCTGATTTCCCTGGATTCCCTGGGCCCAAGCAATCCAGTAGCCCCAAACACAGCATTGGTAAAATCTGCCCTAAAATATGTTGTAATCTGGATTTTTTTTTTACCTTGTTGCAATGTAATGAAACACATAATAGATAGGCCCTATTAATTTGCCTATTGTGGAACTCGCTTCATTTTAGCAAGAGAGTAAAAAGAAATTGGAAATAAAAATAAATGATAGTATGGAGTGCCAGTCATCAAAAGGCCATTCTAATATGGATCAAAATCCTTGTAATCTGTTGAACAGTATTATGCACACAAGACCATCTTTAATATTCAAAATATAAAGAATATCTGATCCATGTACATACACAGTATTGTAATAAAGATGGATCTTGCTGTTTCTATGAATGGAATTACCTAAATGGTCAATAATTTTCTGCTTTGCTGTACTTAGTTTTTGCCCATACTGGTTGGGGGGTGGGTTCTTGGGGCATTAGATGTATTATCATCAAAGCTATTTAATATCAAATTGAATATTGATCTTTAAAAAGATGCAAATCACAACACATATATATAAAACAACTAGATTGATATTTCAAACCTTGTGTTAAATTTTACATCACAGAAGCAAAGCTTTTATAGTGTAGTATTTTCCACTTCTTACAAATTGTGACCATGCTGAATGATACTAGACTCAAGTCATGGTTTGTAATATTTAATATTGCTGGTAAAACTTTGCCAGTGTAGATGTAGCAAAACCTTTTAAAGATTAACATTTTGCTGGCTAGTCAGTATTAAGTTTGAGTTCAATCATTGTATTGTGTCAATGAATATTATTCAACATTATGGTCACCTGTATACCTGATCTACAGTGTATGACAATCAACATATGCCAATGGACAACATATGGCAACCATCAGTACCAAATACAAATTACTGTGCAAATGTGGGTAACTTACTGACTGAACTTGATCCTTCAATAGTTTTCTGTTCCAGAAAGCAAACATAAATAAAACTTTATTTGACTCAGAATGTCAAGGTAACATTATGATTGAGTATCTTCCAAAGTAGCAACTAATCTTCCAAGAATGTTTTCACCTTGCTTGAAAATCCTTATTTGGTCATCAAAAGTGTGACAATGACTGGTACTAGTACACGCATGACTAAGATCAGAGCATGTGGAGTCAGGGGACAAGTAGCAAAACAGAGAGTAGAAGTTAAGGGTAGCTACTCTGACTGGCAAAAGGTGGGACGTTGTGTTCCACAAAGATTGGTGCTGGGGCCACTGTTCCAAATTGTTTATGTAAATTGGACTTGGGAATCGGAAGTTAATTCCTAGAAGGATAGAATTGAAAAACAGAGAAGTTATGTTAAACTTCTATCGAACCTTGGTTAGACCACACTTATACTGTGCACAGTTCTGGTCTCTCTTATAAAAAGGCTATAGAGGCACTGGAGAAGGTACATAAAAGATTCCCAAGGATGATACAGTGAACAGGCTGGGGCTCATTTCTCTAGAAAAGAGAAGGCTGAGGGATGACCTGATAGAGGTCTTTAAAATTAGGGTAGATGCAGAGTAGATGTTTGCATTTGTAGGAGATACCAAAACTAGGAGCCATAAATCTAAGATAGTCACCAATAAATTCAATAGGGAATTCAGAAGAGACTTCTTTACCCAAAGAGTGGTGAGAATGTGGAACTCGCTACCACATCGTTGGCATGTCTAAAAATATTGCTTTGGCTTTTTTATTCCATCTCATTAAGTATCTTGCATACTTCTGTAAGGTCCCTTCAGAGATAAATCTCTTTAGGGTTGAAGGACCCTCACTTAACTAGTCATTTCTCATAGCTCATATATCTAACCCCAGATTCATTGCTCTCCTCAGCGATGTCTACGGGACTTGGGTGGTTCCAAATGTTGCAGTGACTAAAACTGTATGCACTACAGGCACAGCTTGATCAGAGCACAATACAGCTCCAGCATGATTTTTGGGGATTGAACTCAGTTGATTTACATATGTTATCATTAAGGTTTCTGTTCTATTTTCCCCATTCTTAGCATTTTCAGCCCCTGTTTTATTGTTGCTTATACTCCTGAACCAAAAATGTTTTATTGTCTAAAAGGGTGTAATGAAGACGCAAGGCTGTAGAATGAGTGTAGCTGTGTCACTAAGTCTCGTAGAGCCTACCCAATGAGCATGTAGTAAATGTATGGGAAGCTGAAAATCTTAATGGAGCATGGAATTTTATTTAAAGAAACTATTTTTTGCTGTCAGCTGAAGTTTTTTGAGAGGGGTGGGGTTCTAGCAGTTTTTATAAGAAGTTTTGAGAATTTTTGTCTTGGTGTTTTTTATTGGTGATTTGCAGTTTTAGCCCAAATCCCTACTTCTAATACCTCAAGCTGCTCCTGTGAATCAAGGGACTTTAGCTGTCCCATGTAGAAGTGATAACAGTAACTCTGGTCAAGGTAAACCTGATTGACGAGGAATTGCAACATATCTGACAATCGGCCCACTTGGCTCTGATTCTAACAGAACAACATTTGACATTTTCTGCATTTGACAGAGGACCAGATCTGGCACAAGGTAGCCCAGAGTCTCTGTTTTAATGTCCCTGCTAAGAGCGCTGGCCAAACACAGCCCTCTGTTATCAGTGCATCTAGAAAAAGCTTCCATGCCTATGTGTTGCATTGTTTGTTAATGCCAGGATAATGTTTGCCATTTCTTATCTACACTATTTACTGAATCAAGGCCAATTATTTGTCTCATTGAGAGTTCAGGTGGCAGTTGCATTCCTTTAATTGTTGGGAGATTTTAAAACCCAATTTTAACTAAGTTCATGAAGGTCATTTGAAAAAATCACACCACTGAATAATGGACAGTGCCTGTATGGAATTAGGAATGTTTTGAAATGTTTCATAATGGATCCATTAGAGCCAGCACTTTCTTGTAACTTTAATATGTTTCAGCACTGTTTCCCTGCACTTTTTTCAACTTGCAATGTTAGCGTGCCATGCTCTGGAAGTAGATCCAGCTTATTTAGTTTGACAAGTAAATATGGCAATCATAAGGCCAAATTTGGAATTAAGTTTTGAGAAATTAAGGTGCTAAAATTTTAACTTGGAAGATAGCATTGCTTCATTGGTGTTCAAAATGTTGGTGTTCTTTAGTGGATCTCCTTGGTTTTATCTAGGCAGTTTGTTCCATTTGGTAACAAAAGCCTGGAAATTAATGTGAGTGATGCTATCACATGAACGATTAATGTGTCAATGTCAAATTCCTCATTGCACTATTTGACAATAAATGGGTTAATGCTTCCATTTAAAATAGCAGAGGGAGGAATTCCTTTTGAGCATATTGAGTAAATGTTATCATAGAAATGTTTAAAGTAATTTCCAGGCTAAATTCTTGATGAAACTCATTACAAAATAGTGGCTAACTAAATGGGTTGCGGAAGGTTGATTCCTGCTATGAGAATATCAATGACAAGCCTGCTCTAATATATAATGATTTCCTCTTGACACTGTGAACTCATGAAGAATTCCATGTAATTTTATGTGCTAATTTGACATAATCCATTTTTATATGTAGAAGTTGAACGAATGAGGAAGAATATTAGATCATCTATTGTGAGTCAGCCTTTATGTGCAAAACTCCATCTTTCAACAACAACAACTTTTATTTATATAGTGCCTTCAATGTAGTAAATCATCCCAACACGCTTCACAGGAGCGTTATAAAACAAAGTTTGACGCTGAGCCACATAAGGAGATATTAGGGCAGATGACCAAAAGCTTGGTTAAAGAGGTAGGTTTTAAGGAGCATCTTAATGGAGGAGAGGCTGAGAGGTTTAGGGAGGAAATTCCAGAATTTAGGGCCTTGACAGCTGAAGGCACGGCCACCAATGGTGGAGCGATTAAAATCAGGCTTCTCAACAGGCCAGAATTAGAGGAGTGTCAATATCTTGGAGCGTTGTGGGACTGGAGGAGATTAGAGATAGGGAGGGCGAGGCCATGGAAGGATTTGAAAACAAGGATGAGAATTTTAAAATCGAGGCATTGCTTATCTGTGAGCCAATGCAGGTCTGCGAGCACAGGGGTGATATGTGAACGGGACTTGATGCGAGTTAGGACACGGGCAGCAGAGTTTTGGATGACCTCAAGTTTACGTAGGGTAGAACGTGGGAGGCCGGCCTGGAGTGTATTGGAATAGCCAAGTCTAGAGGTAACAAAGGCATGGATGAGGGTTTTAGCAGTAGAACAGCTGAGGCGGGGCAGAGTTGGCTGATGTTCCGGAGGTGGAAATGGGCAGTCTAAGTGATGGTGCAAATATGTTGTCGGATGAAGCACATGTCGGTCACATGATGCCAAGGTTGCGAACAGTCTGGTTCAACCTCAGAGATTTGCCAGGGAGAGGGATGGAGTTTGTGGCGGGGACCAAAGACAATAACTTTGATCTTCCCAATATTTAGTTGGAGGAAATTTCTGCTCATCCAGTACTAGATGTCGGGCAAGCAGTCTGACAATTTACAGTGGAGAGATTGAGAAATGTGGTGGTGAAGTAGAGCTGGGTGTCGTCAGAGTACATGTGGAAACTTGCACTGTGTCTTCGGATGATGTCGCCAAGGGGCAACATGTAGATGAGAAATAGGAGGGGGCCAAGGATAGATCCTTGGGGGACACCAGAGGTAATGGTGTTGGTTTCACCTGGCGCTTTCCTTTTGTTCCTGTAATTTTTCTTTTGCATTAATTCCTTGTCTGTTTTCAAAAGAACAGAGGTTTGCTTCTAGATCTTGATTGTCGTGAGCATGGTTCTGACGTTGATTCCTGTGATTTGAGAATAGAATTTCTGACTGGTCATGATTGCTGTAACAATTACAGTACTTCCAAATCTTTTGATGTTATAGTACTTGGTTTTAGAATCGCCCCTAATTAACTGTATTTGTGTGCAGTTACTTTTTAGCAGGGTTAAATATAATTGTGTTGTGGACTAGAACATGTAGTTTCTTAGCTTCAAACACTCATCAGACATCTTACTTTTGGTTCAGAATTGTGAAATTAGAGTTAAGGAAGCAATTGGAATTGTTTTCATGCATATTGTTTTTAACCTCAATTTCGAATTTC
Organism: Somniosus microcephalus; assembly: GCF_052327205.1. Lineage (NCBI taxonomy): Eukaryota > Metazoa > Chordata > Chondrichthyes > Squaliformes > Somniosidae > Somniosus > Somniosus microcephalus. Next base: position 267,312,620 of record NC_140989.1, on the reverse strand, counting down.
CAGAAACACTGTTTTGGAATACCTATTTTAATGTGTTAATGCTGTGAGCAGATAGGATACAGATTATGTTGTTTTTGTACAGATTTATGTTCCTTGATTTTCTTTAAAGTGGTCAATTCTCACTTTTTGCTGTGCTATTGGGAAGAGGCAAGTCCAGGCTAGATAAGATTTTTATAGTCTAAAAGATGTGCATGCATTATATTTTTACCTGTATTGGTCCTTTATATGTTACAAACAAAATAACATTTGAGCCCAAAATTTCCATTCAACAAATGTGATTACTTCTTGATGAAGTTCATCTTAGAAAATTATTAGTTTTTTAAATTCTGTCATATCATCATCATCCTGTTGCCTACAGGTTCCAATCATAATTCTAATTCCTTTTAAGCAGAGAAAATGCCAAATTGTGAGGCAAGCAGTAAAAATTTGTCTACATGATTGAAAATTTTAAGTATGTTTGCAACAAATAGTTACTTACTGTCCAGTTCCTGCAGGTACAGTACAATATGAAATTGTAAGTTTCAAAAGACCTCATCGTAGTCCAGGAATTGTTTTTATCACTTGTTAATTTTCCAAATTCGGTACTGACTTTATCTAATATTTTGGTCAATTTTGAGATTAAAATGCTGTAGTATTCTAAGTGTGAGTGAATGGTGCTGAGTTATCCCATGTCTTGTGTGACCTAGAATAATACTGCCAGTGATAGAACAGTGTTCCATTGTTTCCATGCAAATATAATAGGATGCTGAAGTTTTGGAATTCTGCTTGTTGGCTACATTTTTCAATAGTAGCCATTGCATCGTGTGCAGTAAGCATTCAAAAGCATACAAGTCTGCTTTCTAGATTGTCATAGAGTCATAGAGTAATACAGCACGGATAGAGGCCCTTCGGCCCATCGTGTCCGCGCCGGCCATCAAGCCCTGTCTAATTTAATCCCATATTCCAGCATTTGGTCCGTAGCCCTGTATGCTATGGCATTTCAAGTGCTCATCCAAATGCTTCTTAAATGTTGTGAGGGTTCCTGCCTCCACAACCCTTTCAGGCAGTGAGTTCCAGACTCCAACCACCCTCTGGGTGAAAAAGTTCTTTCTCAAATCCCCTCTAAACCTCCCGCCCTTTACCTTGAATCTATGCCCCCTAGTTATTGACCCCTCTACTAAGGGAAAAAGCTCCTCAGCATCCATCCTATCTATGCCCCTCATAATTTTGTACACCTCAATCATGTCCCCCTCAGCCTCCTCTGCTCCAAGGAAAACAAACCCAATCTGCCCAGTCTCTCTTCATAGCTGAAGCGCTCCAGCCCTGGTAACATCCTGGTGAATCTCCTCTGCACCCTCTCCAACGCGATCACATCCTTCCTGTAGTGTGGCGACCAGAACTGCACACAGTATTCCAGCTGTGGCCTAACCAGTGTTTTATACAGCTCCATCATAACCTCCTTGCTCTTATATTCAATGCCTCGGCTAATGAAGGCAAGTATCCCATATGCCTCTTTTACCACCTTATCCACCTGTTCCGCCGCCTTCAGGGATCTGTGTACTTGCACACCCAGATCCCTCTGACCCTCCGTCTTGCCTAGGGTCTTTCCATTCATTGTGTATTCCCTTGCCTTGTTAGTCCCCCCCAAAGTGCATCACCTCGCACTTTTCCGGGTTAAATTCCATTTGCCACTGTTCCGCCCATCTGACCAACCCATCTATATCGTCCTGCAGACTGAGGCTACCCTCCTCGCTATTTACCACCCTACCAATTTTTGTATCATCTGCGAACTTACTGATCATACCTTTTACATTCATATCCAAGTCATTAATGTAGACCACAAACAGCAAGGGACCCAGCACCGATCCCTGTGGTACCCCACTAGCCACAGGCTTCCAGTCACAAAAACAACCTTCGACCATCACCCTCTGCCTTCTGCCACTAAGCCAGTTTTGTATCCAATGTGCCAAGGCACCCTGGATTCCATGGGCTCTTACCTTCTTGACCAGGCTCCTGTGCGGGACTTTATCGAAGGCCTTACTGAAATCCATGTATACCACATCCACTGCGTTACCCTCATCCACACACCTAGTCACCCCCTCAAAAAATTCAATCAAATTAGTCAGACATGATCTTCCCTTGACAAAGCCACGTTGACTATCCCTGATTAATCCTTGCCTCTCCAAGTGGAGACAAATTTTGTCCCTCAGAATTTTTTCCAATAATTTTCCTACCACTGATGTTAGGCTCACTGGCCTGTAGTTCCCCGGTTTTTCCCTACTACCCTTCTTGAATAATGGTACTACATTAGCGGTTCTCCAGTCCTCTGGCACATCCCCTGTGGCCAGGGAGGTCCTGAATATATGTGTTAGAGCCCCCGCAATCTCTTCCTTTGCCTCACACAGCAGCCTGGGATACATTTCATCCGGGCCTGGGGATTTATCCATTTTTAGGCCAGCTAAAACCGCCAATACCTCCTCCCTCTCGATGTTAATATGTTCGAGCATATCGCAGTCCCCCCGCCCTATTTCTATGTCTACATCGTCCTTCTCCATAGTGAAAACAGATGCAAAAAATTCATTTAGAACCCCTCCTACATCTTCTGGCTCCACACACAGATTGCCACTTTTGTCCCTAATGGGCCCTATTTTTTCCCTAGTTATCCTCTTACCCTTAATATACTTATAAAACACCTTAGGATTTTCCTTTATTTTGCTCGCCAGTGTTATTTCATGGCCCCTCCTTGATCTCCTAATTTCTTTTTTAAGTATCCCCCTGCACTTTTTGTGTATGATATTGACATCAAATACCATTAGTCCATCTGACATGGAGTAGAAGTGCATTCCAACTCAGGTCCTGACACCCCCGCCTTCTGCTGGGAGGGGGAAGGTCAACAGAAAGAGTTTTTTATAATTCATTGATGGGATGTAGGCGTCGCTGGCTAGGCCTGCATTTAGTGCCCATCCCTAATTGCCCTTGAGAAGATAGTGGTGAGCTGCCTTCTTGAACCGCTGCAGTCCACATGGTGTTAGGAAGTTCTGAGAGGCAGTTTGGAGGAGACAGAGGGAAGGGCAGATTTACCAAAAGAATGCAAGAATCCAAGGCAAACTGATGCATCTGTCTGATTCGAAAGTATTTGAGTATACAGAGAAAGAGAAACAGAGTGAGACTGAAATAATTAGTGTGAAATAAGTGGTGGCAGTCACAAGTAGAGAGACGCTTTAGTTTGTAAGCAATGCCAAGAAATATCTGCTAATATATAGGAAACAGTGATTATGGTAGGAATGATGCAGTGAATACTACCATTTCGTATTCATTAAACTTGACTGCCTTTCCATTTGTTTGCAAACCATTTCTGCTGGAACATTTTAATTGGGCCCCTTCTACCATTATAATCCTGCTTTTAATCTGACTGTTTGACAGCTGTCCCTAACGGAGGTTACATGTAAAGCTGATTATATTTTCTGCAAAGGTGCTGACGCATAGTGTGTGGATTGTTTTTCATGTAACTCCTGAAATAAGATGCTGGGATTTCTGTTGTATTGGAGTTTAATTATCCTTTTACCCCATGTAAGCGAATGTTTGCAACGGCTTTCTCATTAGTTTTGCTTTAAGGCATCACCCAAGTGTCTCGGGCTCAGCTCAGCCTATCTTGTCTCGTCAGTTGAATTTGCCAAACAGCAATTCCACTAATTTAGGTAGGGGGAGCTTGCTAATTGAAATGTTTCAAACAAATAGGAGGAAAGGCCCTTTTTTGCAATTACGAAATGCAATCCAAAACTACTGGGCACTATTGAAATGATTAAACTTGCCATTTTATTATAGTAGTCATAGTGCATAATTCATGAGAAAATACTCTGAAATGTATGTTTGGTGCAAACATTTTTGAAGTGGTGTCACTGGAGTTTGCTTATGTATTAAAGCACTTTTGACGAGCATGACACAATATAAACTGCAGAGACAATGAAATAACACATGCTACCAGATCTTTAAGTAGCAACTTTTGCAGGTAAACATGGAAATATTCGTTGCAGTTGTCCCTGCACGTCTGTCTACTTGACGATTTCCTTCTCCTGCCCTCTGCAGGCAACACAGTAGTCAGTGAAGAGAAGAAAAATTGTATCAATACAATTTCATGCTTGAAAGCACACTTTGTGACCAACATTATGAAGTACTTGCATTGTACTTGGATAAATTCCATATTTGACAGCTTGTTGTAGTTTGTGCATGTGTGTCTAATCTCTGATAATTTGCTTTTCTCTTCAAAACAGAAAAAAATCAACACTGAAACGGGTTGAATCTAGTTGAATTCCTGTTTGAGTAAACCAATTCCTCTTAAAATGAAGAGATCAATCAGCATCATTTTGGCAATGACTTTTTAAATATACTATTTTAAGAAATTACTGTAAACATTTAAAAGTTATGCTGTTGTCAGATTTACTTTGTATAAAATAGTAAAAAAATTGTCTAGTTTGATTCAATTTTCTATACTTATATTTTGTTTGAGAAATTTGCTGATGCTAATCACAGAAAGTAGCTCTGTTTTGTATTATAAAATTCTAACTGCCATTTGGCGGAATCCACCTTGACCTATTTATAATTTAAAGCATGGATTAAATATGGATTAAACAGAACAAAATAAATCTTTAGGATGAACTTCCTATTGAGTTGATATGAATTTAAAGAATAAAATTCAAAATGCAGAGTTGTGTGAATTTCGACAGCATATCGCTGCAAATATAAATGCGCTGTTGCAGAGAATTTTGTTTTGATCCATTGTCACTTTTTGGATACTTGTCATTTTTAGGACAACTGTGATTACCATTTTTAAATGAAAGAAGAATAAAATTCTAGAGCTGGGTAATGGCTTTTCACTAGAACCCTTAAAATAAATGAATACTTTGCTGTTTGCTGTTGCTTTCTCGCCTAAAATTCATTGCTTGGCAAAATTTCCATGGTTACATGAAGTATTTTCCCTGTCTTCATTGCAGTCACTGATGCCGTTATCTGCTGGCAGTCATTAATGCTTATGCATATAAGCTGTAGGGTTATTATAAGGCTTCTCTCATCAAATGGGACTTTATGCAAGGATTCTTGTTCCCTTTGCAGATTACAGTTGAAGGAACTGAAAGGGCCACCATTACAAGAAATCGGGACACCTTCCGTGAGCCGAATCAATTTTTTGTAGTTCTGAGGAAGAACAATGAAGCAAGAGCTTAGGATATAGACAGCATCCCCAAAACCTTCATACTTATGGAGCCTGTATTAAGCACTTGATTGAATTTTCTGAAACTAAAAGGGGAATTGACATTCTTCCTGAACCTACAGTGGATATGTTGAGTGTCATCATATAATGCAACTGAATGGATGCAAGTGATATTTTGGTTAGCCTGCCTGAAAACCCCTATCATATCCGATACAGGTAGGAATTTTTCCATTTTTGGGATTGTATAAATTTCTTTTGTGAATATTTTCATATTAAAGTTGTGATCTATTATTTTGATAAAAGCAATAAAATATTTGCCTTATTAATTAGTAGTGTTTAAAAAGCACTTTAAAACAGAATCTTGTATCTTATATAGTAAAATTGTACTAATATAGAAAATTGTACTAATAAAGAAGTCTCGGTTAAATACACAAGAAATGGACTAATGTATCTGTGGTTTCGCTTTAGAAAATTGTATTTTTTCCCTCTTCCTATATTTTTCCATTCTTTATAGTTTTTCTTTCCTTTATTTCCTCCTCCCCAGGATTTAAATATTTCCTGAAGTGGTTTGGAGGAAAGAGAAACTATAAACCTATCTTGTGCATGGCACCAATCTTATTAATTTTCATGTTTACTTTTCAAGATTATTTCATTTCAACAACAATACAAGTTGGTCTTGCACACGTTAAAATTAAATTTGTATATGTTTCAGTATCCTTCCCCTTCACCACCCCCTACACTTTTTTTTTGGGGGGGGGGGGAAGCATCTCTGTCTTTGTTGTGCTTTGTCAAATCAGATCTTAGAATCAGAATTTTATACCACAGAAGGAAGCCCATTGCACCTGTGCTAGCTTTCTGAAAGAGCTAGCTACTTAGTCCCACCCTCCTGTCGGACTCCCCCATCCATAAATATATTAAAAATGTTACATCTACTCGTGCTTCCTGTCGACCTTTTCCATTATAAATTTCTATGCCCATATTTATAATGAAAACAACCCATGTAAGCTCATGCTGTAATTACACCATTCTGCCAGTGGAAGTGTTGCAGCTGGCAGGCGGATATAATTACAATGTGACAAATTTACATAAGCATTCCAACATTTTCTGTTTATATTTCAGATTTCCAGCATCTGCAGCATTTTGCCTCTTCCATTATAAGTGTGGACACTGAAATTTATAATGGAAATATAAAAATAAGGACATAATCCCTCCGCTGCCATACCTATGTTTAGGGTGGTAGAGGCAGAAACCCTAATCACATTTAAAAAGTACTTGGATATGCATTTGAAGTGTTGCAGCCTACAGGGCTATGGACCAAGAGCTGGAAAGTGGGATTAGGCAGGATAGCTCTTTTTCGGTTGGCACCGACATGATGGGCTGAATGGCCTCCTTCTGTGCTGTAAATTTCTATAATTCTATGAATATATGACTAACGTGAACTGAATTGTGTCTGCATGTCTTGTTCCAATTATCTAGTTCCCTTTAACCCCACTTCACCTGAAGACTACATTTGCTCTTGAGACTGTGTGCAACATCATGGAGATTGACTAATGCCCCTTTAATGTTTTCCTCTTAATACTTATCCATTGCCCTTTAAAAAGCTGTTCTGCTTCCACCGCTGTTTCTGATATGACATTCCGGGGGAGAAATTGGGTGAGTAGCGCCACCTGTTAGCGCCTAAAGAGGCAGTCAGTGGCTGTGGCGCCACTGGCTGCGTCTCCGGCGATATTCAGTAGGGGCGCTAATGGTGGCGTTAGGCATTTGCGCCGCGCTGCCACCGATGACGTCATCGGTGTGCGCAGTGCCCCATTCGTGCCCTGTTCGCGATATTTGGTAGCGAACGCTGCAGTTGTGCCGCTCGCTACCCGCGCCCGGTTCACGGGGCCTTACTGTGCCGGCAGCGGCGCAAGTTAAGGTGGAGGTGCGGGGCGGCCGCCTGCCAGCACCTCCGTCCCCGGCCTCCTAACCCCCCCCCCCCCCCCCCCCCCCCCCGTGGCATTGCCGGCTGTTTCCCGAGAGCCCGGCACTTCTCCTTGGTGCCGGGCTCATTTGCTGGCACTCGCGATCGGGGATCGCGCTGTTGCAGGCACCTCCCCCTTAACAGTGGGAGGAAGGCCTGCAGTACCGCAGCGTGTGGCGCTGCGGCACGTTGCGCTGCGATAATCAGTTTCACCGCCCTAAGAGGGACGCGGAGCGCCTCGAGCCTCGCCCCGTCTCCCTCGAGGGGCACTGAAACTGAATTTCTGGCGATCGGTATCACTCCGATCGCTGCGCTAAATCCTGCGCTCAGGCGACTTTTGCGCCACTTTGGCTCCCCAACCCAATTTCTAGGTCTCCATGTCTTAACCTCCTACGACAATAACATTTCTTTAACTTTTCCCTTTGTTGTTTTAGTGATCATAACTTTTTTAAACCTCTAGTTACTGATTTCATCAACCAGTGGAAAATAGTTTTTCCTTATTATCTTCTCAAAATCCATCATACGTTTGAGCACCTCCTATCAGATTTGATTTTAACCTTCTTTGTTTTACTGAAAAGGGCCACAGTTTCTATAGTCTCTTAAACTAAAGCCTCTCAATTCTGGTATAATCTTGTGAACTTCATCCTTTCTAAAGACCCAGAACTGGACACTATTATTACTCTGGCCTAAGTAATAATTTGTCTGTTTTAGCATTACCTCTGCTTTTGGACTGTATGCCCCTGTTTATAAAACCTAGGATCTCCATATCCATTTTTTTGTAAAAATTATAGTTTTGTCAACTTGTCCACAAGAGTTGTATTAGTATGAACATTACTCCTTGCTTGGCGCAGAGGTGCAAATTTCTAGTTGGGCAAATGCATCTAATGGCTAAGCCAAGTATTTTCAATTTAACTAAGGAGGTGATGAGTTCAAATCCCAGTGAGGTAAGAAAATGAACTCTGCCTCCACTACATTTGAGTAAGAAATCACACAACACCAGGTTATAGTCCAACAGCTTTATTTGAAATCACTGTAGTGATTTCAAATAAAGCTGTTGGACTATAACCGTGTGTTGTGTGATTTCTTACATTTGTCCACCCCAGTCCAACACCAGCATCTCCACACCATGGCTACATTTGAGTAGTATACTATAACCCTTGAGTCTTCAGAGATTGCATGTGCTTTCACACCCTTGGTCGAGTATCTTTCTTAAACAAAAAAAGAAATGCAGTTATAATTAGAGCCTGATGTGTTAAAGGTTTGGGCCCTGAATATATCCTCTTAATTCGTACTTTGTACTAGTATTTTGGTGCGCCAATCTAGATGAGAATGGCACGAGTCATTTTTTCCACAGGTTTTTAGTTCTCTTGACAAAAAAACTCTCATCTTTACCTATATATATATGTGTCTGTCTGTCTGTCTCTGCTATACACTCAAGTTATAGAGCGTACCTACACATATGTTATATCAAAAGAAAGCTGATGATCAGGGGAGTGTCACAGGCGTATTTACTTTTTGGTCAGACAAAAATTGTTCGGACAGTATACAAAAAATGTTCAAAAATCCGCTCATTAGCGGTTGACCAATCCTACCGCTCATTAGCGTTGAGTGACGTGATGGTTGACCAATCCTACAGTTCAGTGACCTGATGGTTGACCAATCGGTGCGTCACGGGCTGGACCTAATCCTGCAGCCTCCCGAAACATCGCCGCCATTTTTTCCCCTGCTTTTCCTCAACAGCGAGCGGGGCAGCTGCGTCGGCCCGCCGGAGCGGGAGGCGAGTTGGGGTCACTCGGGCCGGGCCTCACAACCGCTCGGCCCGAGACACAGAGCGGGGCAGCGGCCGGCCGTCAACCGCGCGGCCCTCTAAACTGCCCTGGCAACGCCGGGCCCCCCAGATAGTAATTTATAACCAGATTGTTTAATTCTGCATTGTACCTAATATAAAAAGATTAGAACCATTTGTTTTTCTTCAAACAAAACTTCATCTGTCTGCTTTAATGGTGTGAATAGGTGAAGATTAACACTCATTTTGGTGTCCTTCCCTCAGCACTGAAACCAAAGATACTGCATTTCATCTTTGTAAAATTTGACCAAATGAATTGGGACTACAATTCTAAATATCTGTTGTTCATTCATGCCACCCTTGGAAAGCATTACTATAATCACATTGATTTAGATTGTTTCTTTCAGCAAAGCAAAAACCGGTGTGGGTGCAGATTGAGTTTTTCAGCAGTGAACCTTCACTCAATCTTTCCAAAATTTGGATGATGTTTTTGCCTGTGATATTAGACAGTAGTAGTCTTTTTAGCTGTTGAATGATGGTATGGAATCCATTGCTATATGGGCGACAGTGAAATTCCAAAAATGTTAACAAATTCAGCAGCTTGGATTGCAGACTTGTACCTGTACTCGCACCATATTAGAATTCAACAGGTGGCATTGCATCATGATTTTGAAACAATGGCCCTTTAAGCCACTTTTATATTATTTTGGCTGTATGCCATGCTATTTTGTAAAAATGCTGATGGAGACCAGTGCTTTCCTCCATGGGGAGAGAAGGAATGCAGTCTAATAATTTCAGGGAATCGGTAGACAGAAACCAGCCGCAGGTTACTTGACCTGTTAGAGATGGACTAAATCATGGGGAATCCAGGGAAATGAGATACTAGCTCCGAATTTGTGCAGGTTTCCCAGCATACTTCCAGAAGTTAGAAGTGCTGCAGAACGCCTGAGAATTAGACTCAAGTTTTTGGAGAGAGCCTGTTTGGAATGGAACCCTCGACCATTCAAACATAGTCTCCTATGTCAGAGGGGGTGTGACGGGAAGAGAACTCGCAGGCTGGTTACCTCCTTAGTCCTGGCCTGGGTTCTGCTGGGTAGCTGAAATTCTAATAGAAAGAACGCGCATGGTTTTCTGAATGGTGGATGTAAAGCCCACTTGGCTTGGAGCCCTGAAAAACTTTAGCAGCTTTTGAGTCTGATCATCCCCCTTTGAGATACTTTACGTTGCCTGGGGCTGCTGTAGTCAGAACGAGGGGCTGCCTAGTACCACATTTCAACAACTTGTATTTATATAGCGCCTTTAACATAGTAAAACGTCCCAAGGCGCTGCACAGGAGTATTATAAGACAAAAAATTTGACACCAAATCACATAAGGAGAAATTGGGGCAGGTGACCAAAAGCTTGGTCAAAGAGGTAGGTTTTAAGGAGCGTCTTAAAGGAGGAAAGAGAGGTAGCGAGGTGGAGAGGTTTGGCAGGGAATTCCAGAGCTTGGGGCCTAGGCAACAGAAGGCATGGCCACCAAAGGTTGAGCGATTAAGAGGGCAGAATTAGAGGAGTGCAGCTACCCTGTGGGGGGGGGGGGGGGGGCGGTGGTGAAGGAGATTACAGAGATAAGGAGGGGCGAGGCCATGGAGGGATTTGCAAACAAGGATGAGAATTTTGAAATCGAGGCACTGCTTAACCGGGAGCTAATGTAGGTCAGCGAGCACGGGGGATAGGCGAATGGGACTTGGCATGAGTTAGGACATGGGCAGCCGAGTTTTGGATGACCTGAAGTTTACGTAGGGTAGAATGTGGGAGGCCAGCCAGGAGTGCGTTGGAATTTCCCACCCTTCCCGGGTTGGTGCCGATGATGCACTTATAGTGGCGTGAGTTCCCACCAGTAATTTTAAAACTAGGGACTTCCCTCTCACCCAGGATACACTGGCAAAAGGTCAGCAGCAGAGAGTCCAGGCAGGCCAGTCCCAGGGCTGAGATCCAAGGCTTATGAATTTTCAAATGCCTTTTTTTTAAAAAGAGGAAAAATCTTGAAAATGGATTCTTCCGTAAAGTACTATGATCTTTTCACTAGATAAAGCAATTGCAGTGTAATTTCAATTTAGGTAACTTGTTGGGATTAAATTAAATGTTGTATAACTAGTTTCCAGATGGTAACCAGATACCTGAATAGCTGATCTGATGCACAATTACCATGAATAGACTCCAACGTTGGTTGTAGAAAATGGATACTTTTAACAGACTTGTGTAGGTAGTAGACAAGGACAACTTTTCTAAGCTACTCTAATTGGAACAAGGTAATGTTTCAGTTCTATTGCTAATGTTGGGTGACAATTGTGAGGTTTCCTCTGAATGTAGGAGCTTTTATAGAAGCAGCTCAAGTGGAGGGTTTCTACTTTCTGTTGTTAATAATCTTCAATTAAGCAGAATGAAAGTGATAATTAAAGAAATATGGCTATCACAAACCTAAGTGACTGAAGACCTCTCACTCCCTTGCTATTAGTAGTCTGGCAGTTTTGCTTGCATTCGATGGTAAAAGAGCTTGGGAGAATTAAACTGCTCATAATTGTGGATGTGCAAGGAGCACTGGGAACACTCCACCCACTCTGACTGGAAATTGGCTGCTGCTTTCACTTTCAGTGCCACCAGTGTTTACAATGGTGGGAAAAACAAAGGCAGGAGTCACATTAAACTGCCATTTATGGTGACAATCCAAAGGAATTGACTAATGTGGCTACTGTAAAGAAGGATGTACGGCTGCTAAATTAAACTAAAATTACGCACATCACCAATTTTAGTAAATGCAGTTTATTTCACTGCAGGCTTTGTATTTTAAAATCACCCATGCACCATGCTCTAGTGAAAAGTCATGTAGGTTTCTGCTTCCAGGCCTTAACTTTTACACCTGTGTGATCAAATGCATGATTATGCTTGTATTTGGAGTTAAATGCTTTTTTTATGTTTTTAAAGCATTAGAGCATATATTTTGAACTTGTTACAAACAAGGTAATATTCAATCTGCAAAAGAAACCCTGGATCAAGAGTTAAACTCATGTTTCAATTTTTTTGAGGAAAAATTAAATCACTGAAGAACGAGCAAAGAATATCTAGATTATGTGAGACTTAGCCTGCAGTGTCTTTGCCAGATACTAGTTGTTACTGCTTTAACTGTGTGAGCATTAAATACACAGTAATACAATTCCAGTAGCTGAAATAGATCTGAGTGAAATGCAATGCTATTAAATGACTGCTTTTAAAATATTTAATGAATTTATAAAAAATGGATGGATATTGTGAAACTTCTCAATGCTGGGTCATGTTTGAGGTTGTGTGGTTTAACTGTTGCTGAGACAGTGGTGGTGGTGGTTTTCTTTGTACAAATTACTTCTGTTAAAAATGTAGCACTAAATCTAGTCCAATCCATTTGTGTGGCAAAAATACAAATTCCGAGGAATACATAAAATAGTGTCTCAGCATCTGGGAAAAGAGAAAGGTAGATGAACAAGCGGATAGACACCCTTTTGTCAGATCATCTCTTTTTGAGTACTTCCAGTATTACCTGTTCTATCAGTATTTGAGTATTTTCAGTTTTCTTTGCAAGAATCGGCAGGAATCGCGGGCTGAGCGGCTGTATAAAGGCTCCCGAGACCCAGGTAAGGCCTCAGTGCGAGAATCGCCGGGAATCGCGGGCTGAGCGGCTGTATAAAGGCTCCCGAGACCCAGGTAAGGCCTCAGTGCGAGAATCGCCGGGAATCGCGGGCTGAGCGGCTGTATAAAGGCTCCCGAGACCCAGGTAAGGCCTCAGTGCGGGAATCGCGGGCTGAGCGGCTGTATAAAGGCTCCCGAGACCCAGGTAAGGCCTCAGTGCGAGAATCGGCGGGCTGAGCGGCTGTATAAAGGCTCCCGAGACCCAGGTAAGGCCTCAGTGCGAGAATCGGCGGGAATCGCGGGCTGAGCGGCTGTATAAAGGCTCCCGAGACCCAGGTAAGGCCTCAGTGCGAGAATCGGCGGGAATCGCGGGCTGAGCGGCTGTATAAAGGCTCCCGAGACCCAGGTAAGGCCTCAGTGCGAGAATTGGCGGGAATCGCGGGCTGAGCGGCTGTATAAAGGCTCCCGAGACCCAGGTAAGGCCTCAGTGCGAGAATCTGCGGGAATCGCGGGCTGAGCGGCTGTATAAAGGCTCCAGAGACCCAGGTAAGGCCTCAGTGCGAGAATCGGCGGGAATCGCGGGCTGAGCGGCTGTATAAAGGCTCCAGAGACCCAGGTAAGGCGTACCAATCTCCAATCTTGGAACTCGGAGGGAAGGAGAGAGGTAAAAAGTAATCCAAGTGTGATGTCACCAGAAAGCGGGTAAGTGATTGGTTGGTGAGTATTTCTCTTTTTTAAGCTTAAACTCTGTGGTTTATAGTTTCTAAGGTGCGATATTCATCATCTAGAATCGGGGCAGAGGGTATTTAAGAATAATATTAATAAATTTAATTAATTACATAGAATGGGAGATCAGGTGATGTGTTGCTGCTGCAATATGTGGGAGCTGGTGGACACCATTGATGCTCACGGTGATCACATTTGCAGTAAGTGTTGGCTGCTTGAGGAATTCCGGCTCCGTGTTGAAGAGCTGGAGTCCGAGCTTCAAACACCGAGACACATCAGGGAGGGGGAGAGTTACCTGGACTCTGTGTATCACGAGGTAGTCACACCAATTAGATTAATTAATTCAGATGTAGTCCGTGGCCAGGGTCAGGATGGTGTGACTAGAAGTGAGGCAGGTACGGGGATCCAGGAGGTAGTGTTGGAGGAGCCGCAGCCCTTGCTCTTGTCCAACAGGTTTGAGGCTCTTACTCCCTGTGAGGATGGGAACGGGGACTGCGGGGAGGATGAGCAACCCGGCCACAGCACCGTGGAGCCGGGGGTCCATTCAAGTGGGGGGAGATAAAAGAAATGTTGTAGTGGTAGGGGATAGTATCGTTAGGGGGATAGATAGAGCTCTTTGCAGCCAAGAGCGAGAGTCCCGAAGGCTGTGTTGCCTGCCCGGTGCCAGGGTTAAGGACATCTCCTCTGGGCTGGAGAGAAACTTGCAGTGGGAGGGGGAGGATCCAGTTGTCGTGGTCCATGTTGGTACCAACGACATAGATAGGACAAGGAAGGAGGTTCTGCTGAGGGAGTTTGAGCAGCTAGGGGCCAAATTAAAAAGCAGAACCACAAGGGTAATAATCTCTGGATTACTACCTGAGCCACGTGCAAATTTGGCTAGGGTAAATAAAATTAGAGAGTCAAATGCGTGGCTCAAAGACTGGTGTGGGAGAAATGGGTTTTGCTTCCTGGGACACTGGCATCAGTACTGGGACAGGAGAGAGCTGTTCTGTTGGGACGGACTTCACTTGGCCAGTGCTGGGACTAGAGTCCTGGCGAATCGAATAACTAGGGCTGTAGAGCGGGCTTTAAACTAATTAGTGGGGGGGAGGTTTTAAGAGAGCGAAAAATAAAAATAACAACGGAGAAGGCAATAGAGCAAGGTAGCAGTGGGGGAATTAAAAACCAGAGCGTGTCAGGAAGGGACAGAATGTATAATAAAGGTAAAATAGTAAAAGGGGTAAAAGCAGGAATAAATTGTCAGAAAATATATTTGAAAGTTCTTTATCTGAATGCACGCAGCATTCGTAACAAAATTGATGAGTTGACGGTACAAATAACTACACATGGGTATGATCTGGTGGCCATTACGGAAACATGGCTGCAAGATAATCATGACTGGGAACTAAACATACAAGGGTATTTGACAATTAGGAAGGACAGACAGGAAGGAATGGAAGGTGGGGTTGCTATGTTAATCAAGGATGGAATCACTGCAATAGTCAGAAATGATATTGGGTCAAAGGATCAGGATAGTGAAATAGTTTGGGTGGAGATAAGGAATAATAAGGGGAAAAAGTCACTAGTGGGCGTAGTCTATAGGCCTCCTAACAGTTGCAACTCTGTTGGTCGGAGTATAAATCAGGAAATATTTGAGCTTGTAATAAGGGAACAGCTATAATCATGGGGGATTTTAACTTTCATATTGACTGGACTAATCAAATTGGGCATGGCAGCCTTGAGGAAGAGTTCATAGAGTGTATTAGGGACGGGTTCCTTGAGCAGTATGTAACTGAACCAACCAGGGGGCAGGCAATCTTAGATCTGGTCCTGTGTAATGAGACAGGATTAATAAAAAATGTCCTAGTAAAGGATCCCCTTGGAATGAGTGACCATAATATGGTTGAATTCCAAATTCAGTTTGAGGATGAGAGAGTTGGATCTCAAACCAGCGTACTGAACTTAAATAAAGGAGACTATGAAGGTATGAGAGTAGAATTGACTAAAGTGGACTGGGAAAACAGATTAAAGTGTAAGACGGTACAAGAGCAGTGGTCTACATTCAATGAGATATTTCACATCTTTCAAGATAAATATATTCCACTGAGGAAAAAGGGGAATAAAAGAAAAGAGCCATCCGTGGCTTAGTAAAGTAATAAAGGATAGTATCCGACTGAAAATAAGGGCATATAAAGTAGCCAAATCTAGTGGGAGGATAGAAGATTGGGAAGCATTTAAAAGCCAGCAATCAATAACTAAAAGATTAATTAAGAAAGGGAAGATAGATTATGAAAGTTGTGGTAAACCACTGTTTGTATACTGTTTGCATTCCATTGTGTACATGCCTGGACATGCCTCGGCTGACTCCTCCCACAAGTCCTAGTATAAAGGTGGCTGCTCCCCAGCCCTTTGTATTTCTGGACCGGTCAACCACTCGAGGCAGACCTCCATTCTTTTGTTAATAAAAGCCTTTAGTTACTCTTCTAACTCTCAGTCTTTTATGAGTAATTGATAGCGCATCAATTTTATTAACAAAATTTTTATAATGGAAAAGATCCTCACACCAGCATGCCTGGACTTAGATCATCGGGAGGCGGACTCATCCACCAAGTTTACTCACTGGCTTAAGTGTTTCGAAAAATTCCTGACCGCCTCCGAAGCAATCAAATCGGAAGAGGACAAACTGGATGTCCTGACCTCCAAAGTGAACCACCGAGTGTACTCGGTCATCCAAGACGCGACCTCGTACGCGGATGCTATCAAACTCCTCAAGGACCAGTACACGCGCCCAGTGAACGAAGTGTACGCCAGGCACCTTCTGGGGAGTCGTAAACAACAACCTGGGGAATCGACCGTGGAATATCTTCAGGCACTGTCCGTGCTTGGCCGGGCCTGTGGGTGTAAGGATGTAAAGGCCGCCGTGTACACAGAGGAACTTATCCGGGACGCTTTTGTAGCGGGCCACAGATCCAATTACACCCGACAGCGACTGTTGGAGCAGAGTGACCTCAACCTCAACAAGGCCTCTGAACTCGCACTATCATTGGATGCAACCTACCAGGGCATGGATGCCTACTCCTCTGCACCGTGGACGCCGCGGGGAACGACAGCCTGGGACACGGTAGGACCGCCTCATAGTGCCGTGCCACCCCAGCCACACCCCAGCAACGGCCCAACTACCGCAGCAGTGTCCCAAGGCCAGACAGCAGTGCCCCAAGGCCAGAAATGCTACTTCTGTGGCCAGGCAAAACACCCCAGAGCGCGCTGCCCGGCGAAAAACGCGATCTGCTCGGGCTGCGGGAAGAAGGGACACTACGCTAGCGTCTGCAGGGCCAAAGCCACCCCGAACCCCAGCAACGCCGCGTGTGGGCCATGCGGGCCGCCATCTTGGGCCTCCTCGGCCATGTGCGAATCACCGGTACAGCAGCCATTTTGGACGCCTCCAGCCACATGGGGATCATGGACGCCGCCATCTTGGACGACAGCCGGGACGCAGCAGGCCCCCGACACCGCCTCATCTGATACCCGCAGCGACACACCGACCCCTACGCTGGCATCCGTTACACTGGACCAAGCGAGATCGCACCAACTGGCCAGTTCCACAATGGACATTAAGGTAAATGGTCACGATACAATCTGCCTTTTTGACTCGGGAGCACGGAGAGCTTCATCCACCCTGACACGGTGCGGCGTTGCTCTCTCCCAGTCCTGCCTGCGCACCAGCGGATTTCTATGGCCTCCGAGTCCCAGTCAGCGGACATTGGCGGCTACTGCGTGGTGACACTCATAGTAGACGGGACTGTGTACGATAATTTTAAACTTCTGGTCCTGCCCGACCTCTGCGCTGCCGTTCTACTGGGGTTAGATTTTCAGTGCCACCTTAAAAGTGTTACGATGGCGTACGGTGGACCCCTCCCCCCACTCACAGTCCGCAGCCAGCAGCTTCCAAATTGCCCGCCGCGCACCAGGTGCAACCTCTCCACACTCTGAGTCACCCCCCCCCCCCCACTGTTTGCTAACTTCACCCCCGACTGTAAGCCCATCGCCACAAAGAGCAGGCGATACAGCGCCGGAGACAGGGTTTTCATTAAAACCGAAGTGGAGCGGCTCCTGAAGGAAGGGATTATTGAGGGCAGCACCAGCCCCTGGCGAGCCCAGGTTGTGGTCGTTAAGACCGGCGAGAAGCAGCGCCTGGTCATCGACTACAGCCAGACAATAAATCGCTACACCCTACTGGACGCTTACCCACTCCCCCGCATAGCTGATATGGTCAATCAGATTGCGCAGTACCGCGTCTTCTCGACCATTGACCTGAAATCAGCGTACCACCAGCTCCCTATCTGCCCTGAGGACCGCCAGTATACTGCCTTTGAGGCAAACGGCCGCCTCTATCACTTCCTTAGGGTTCCCTTTGGCGTCACCAACGGGGTCTCCGTCTTCCAAAGGGAGATGGACCAGATGGTAGATCAAAATGCGTTGCAGGCCACTTTCCCATACCTGGACAATGTGACCATCTGCGGCCGTGACTTGCAGGACCATGACGCAAACCTCTCAAAATTCCTCCGCACCGCCCAACTCCTGAACCTGACATATAACAAGGAGAAGTGCATATTCCGCACAAACCGCCTCGCCATCCTTGGCTGTGTTGTGGAACACGGAGTCATCGGTCCCGACCCCGACCGGATGCGTCCCCTTATGGAACTCCCACTGCCCCACTGCCTCAAGGCCCTGAAGAGGTGCCTAGGGTTTTTCTCCTATTACGCCCAGTGGGTCCCCTACTCTGCGGACAAGGCCCGTCCGCTGATCAAGTCCACCTCTTTTCCCTTGACGGCAGAGGCCCGCTTAGCCTTCCACCGTATCAAGGAGGACATTGCCAAAGCCACCATGCACGCAGTGGACGAATCCATCCCCTTCCAGGTGGAAAGCGACGCATCCGACTTTGCCCTGGCCGCTACCCTCAATCAGGCGGGGAGACCCGTGGCCTTCTTTTCACGAACCCTCCAGGGCCCGGAGACCAGACACTCCGCTGTTGAGAAGGAGGCCCAGGCTATTGTGGAGGCTGTGCGTCATTGGAGGCACTACCTGGCCGGAAAACGATTTACCCTGCTCACTGACCAGCGTTCAGTCGCTTTCATGTTTAACAACAAGCAGAGGGGCAAAATCAAAAATGACAAGATCTTGAGGTGGAGAATCGAACTTTCCACCTACAATTACGAGATCTTGTACCGGCCCGGGAAGCTCAACGAACCCCCGGATGCTCTATCGCGTGGCACCTGCGCCAGCGCGCAGATCGATAGACTGCGGGCCCTCCACAATGACCTCTGCCACCCGGGGGTCACCAGGTTCTTCCACTTCGTCAAGGCCCGCAACCTACCTTACTCCATTGAGGAGGTCAGGACCATGACCAGGAACTGCTAAGTCTGCGCTGAGTGCAAACCGCACTTTTATAAACCAGACAGGGCTCACCTGATAAAAGCCACTCGCCCCTTCGAGCGCCTGAGCGTCGATTTTAAAGGGCCTCTCCCCTCCTCCGACCGCAACGTGTACTTCCTCAATATTATTGATGAGTACTCCCGTTTCCCGTTCGCCATCCCCTGCCCGGACATGACCAGTGCCACGGTCATTAAATGCCTAAATGACCTCTTCACCCTGTTCGGTTTCCCCAGCTATATCCATAGCGACCGGGGCTCATCGTTTATGAGCGACGAACTCCGTCAGTACCTGCTAACTAGGGGTATTGCCACAAGCAGGACCACGAGTTACAACCCCCGGGGGAACGGACAGGTGGAAAGAGAAAATGCGACAGTTTGGAAGGCCGCCCTGCTAGCCTTAATGTCTCGGGGCCTTCCAACCTCCCGCTGGCAGGATGTGCTACCCGATGCGCTCCACTCTATTCGGTCACTGCTCTGCACTGCCACTAATGCCACCCCTCATGAGAAAATGTTTGTCTTCCCAAGGAAGTCCACATCGGGGACATCGCTACCCGCCATGGCTGACGTCCCCAGGGCCGGTCCTACTGAGAAGACACGTGAGGACCCATAAAACGGACCCCCTGGTCGAGAGGGTCGACCTCCTCCACGCCAACCCCCAGTACGCTTACATTGCGTACCCGGACGGGCGGGAGGACACAGTCTCCATAAGAGACCTTGCACCCTCGGGGGCTGCAGTAACCCACTACCCACTACCACCCCCCCCCCCCCCCCCACGATCCGATATCCAGCCCCAGCAGACGGCAGGCCTGGGTCCCGCGACCCGCTCAACATCTACGAGGACGACACGCCAGCGCCACAGCCTACGCGGGACTTGATGCTGGAAGCTTCACTACCCCTGCCGTCGCCACGCCGATCACAGCGGCAGACAAGACCTCCGGAGAGACTCCAATACACTAACTTTTAATACACTTCACCCCGCCGGACTCAATTTTAAACAAGGGGTGAATGTGGTAAACCACTGTTTGTATACTGTTTGCATTCCATTGTGTACATGCCTGGACATGCCTCGGCTGACTCCTCCCACAAGTCCTAGTATAAAGGTGGCTGCTCCCCAGCCCTTTGTATTTCTGGACCGGTCGACCACTCGAGGCAGACCTCCATTCTTTTGTTAATAAAAGCCTTTAGTTACTCTTCTAACTCTCAGTCTTTTATGAGTAATTGATAGCGCATCAAAAGTAAACTAGCAAAAAATATAAACACAGATAGCAAGAGTTTCTACAGCTATATAAAAAGAAAAAGGGTGGCTAAAGTGAACGTTGGTCCCTTAGAGGATGGGACCGGGAAACTAGTGGTGGGGAACATGGAGATGGCAAAGATGCTGAACAAATATTTTGTATCAGTCTTTACAGTAGAGGACACTAAAAATATCCCAACACTGGTGTTGGGTGAAAATAAATTCACATCTAATCTGTGGTAAAGTAAAAGGTGCAGTTTATTGAAAACAGAGCTCTGGGAGAAGCGTCTCAGACCCTGCGGTCTGTGCGAGCACCTTCTCCCCGATCAACAAAATTCACAAGCTTATATACAGTACAAGACTGGAGCACATCGATAGCCTTGATTACATTACTTATTCCTTGGCCAGTCTGGCTTCGTGGCAACAGCTGCCCCCCCTCCCCAATTATATTCCTTCAAAAACAACCTAATTATAACTTTATATCGTTAGCTAAGCCCCTTCTTTTAGTTCTGTCTTTTACCTAAGTTTGTCCAGTTATCTGGACAGCAGGGTCCTTTCTTACTTCATTGTGGCTTTGGCCGATCAGTGACTCGTGATTGGACATGGCTCAAAGGTTAATCAGCTTCTCATATCTCCACATGCTTAATCACTTTTGTAGTTCAGTCCATTGTGTTTTTAAACTAGTCTCGACTGAAACTAGGTTGTCATGCTGTGTCGCTCGACTGCAACATTCAACTGGTTCAAATCCCAATCCTTCAACTGGACAAACAGGGGGCAATGGGGTGGGGGGGGGGAGCTAAACACGATTAAAATCACTAAGGAGATGGTACTCAGTAAAATAATGGGACTCAAGGTGGATAAATCCTCCGGACCTGATGGCCTACATCCTAGGGTCTTGAGAGAAGTGGCGGTAGGGATTGTGGATGCATTGGTGATTATTTTCCAGAACTCCCTGGACTCAGGAAAGGTCCCGGCAGATTGGAAAACTGCTAATGTAACACCCTTATTTAAGAAGGGAAGTAGACAAAAAGCTGGAAACTATAGACCAGTTAGCCTAACCTCTGTGGTTGGCAAAATGTTGGAGTCCATTATTAAGGAAACAGTAACAGAGCATTTGGATAAACATAATTTAATTGGACAGAGTCGGCATGGTTTTATGAAGGGGAAGTCATGTTTGACAAATTTGCTCGAATTCTTTGAGGATGTAACTTACAGGGTGGATAAAGGGGAACCAGTGGATGTAGTGTATTTGGACTTCCAAAAGGCATTTGACAAGGTTCCACACAAAAGATTATTGGTCAAGATAAAAAATCACGGGATTGGGGGTAATATACTGGCATGGGTGGAAGATTGGCTATCTAACAGAAAACAAAGAGTTGGGATAAATGGTTCATTCTCGGGCTGGCAATCAGTAACTAGTGGTGTTCCGCAGGGGTCAATGCTTGGACCCCAACTCTTTACAATCGATATTAACGATTTGGAGGAAGGGACCGAGTGCAACATATCCAAGTTTGCCGACGATACAAAGATGGGAGGGAAAGCAGTGAGTGAGGAGGACATAAAAAACCTGCAAAAGGACATAGACAGGCTAAGTGAGTGGGCAGAAATTTGGCAGATGCAATATAATGTTGGAAAGTGTGAGGTTATGCACTTTGGCAGGAAAAAATCAAAGAGCAAGTTATTATCTAAATGGAGAGAAACTGCAAAGTGCTACAGTACAAAGGGATCTGGGGGTCCTGGTGCATGAAACACAAAAAGTTAGTATGCAGGTGCAGCAGGTGATCAGGAAGGCCAATGGAATCTTGGCTTTTATTGCAAGGGGGATGGAGTATAAAAACAGAAGTCTTGCTGCAGTTATACAGGGTATTGGTGAGGCCACACCTGGAATACTGCGTGCAGTTTTGGTTTCCATATTTAAGAAAAGATATACTTGCTCTCGAGGCGGTTCAGAGAAGGTTCACTCGGTCGATTCCGGAGATGAGGGGGTTGACGTATGAGGAAAGGTTGAGTAGGTTGGGACTCTACTCATTGGAGTTCAGAAGAATGAGAGGCGATCTTATCGAAACATATAAGATTATGAGGGGGCTTGATCGGGTGGATGTGGTGAGGATGTTTCCACTGATGGGTGAGACTGGAACTAGGGGGCATAATCTAAGAATAAGGGGCTGCCCTTTCAAAACTGAGATGAGGAGAAACTTCTTCACTTAGAGGGTAGTAAATCTATGGAATTTGCTACCCCAGAGAGCTGTGGAAGCTGCAACATTAAATAAATTTAAAATGGAGATAGACAGTTTCCTAGCAGATAAGGGAATTCGGGGTTACGGGGAGAGGGCAGGGAAGTGGACGTGAGTCTAGATTCGGATCAGTCATGATCCTATTGAATGGCGGAGCAGGCCCGAGGGGCCGTATGGCCTACTCCTGCTTCTTATGTTTATTTCTCATTTATCTGACAATTTGGTTTTAAGAAACTCTTCACGTCCTACTTTTTCTCTTTTTCTCTATTATTACAAACATTTCTGAATGATTCAAAGTGTAAATTGCAGTTTGATTTGGACATTTGAGCTTTATTGTTTTTAATCTAGTAAAGTTGATTTTTTTTAAAGGGTGGCAGCTAAGCTGCCGATGGAAAGCCATCTGGACCATACCAAGTAGTCTAAAGCTGTGATTACTTTTTTCGTTCATATTTTTTTTGGGGGTGGGGGTGTCTGGCATTCGTGGAACCCATCACCATGTTTAAGAGCCTCCAAACCAAGCTACTGAGAAATCCACACACGGGGGAATTTTAACCTTAAAAAAAAACAGGTGGGTTTGGAGTGTGGGGGTAGTTAAATTGTTAAAAATGGGATGACCGACCTGATTCCGCCTCCAACTTGCCCACTTCTGGTTTTAACGGGGGCGGGCGACCAACCCACTCCCAGGGGGCGGGGTGTCAATTTATAAATACAGGTAGACTATCCTTTATCCGAAAACCTCGGGACCAGCCGTGTTTCGGTTTTCGGAAAATTTCGGATTTCAGAAGGTATTTTATAAGACTGGGAAATTTGTCGGGGTCGGCGGGGGGGTCGTGCGCACGACTTACGCTGAACGAAAACACTTTCGGTTTTCAGAGGATTTCGGTTTTCGGAAGTGCGGATAAAGGATACACTATCCCTTACCCGAAAGGGTGGGGGTCGGCGGGGGGTCGGGGGAGAAAAGAATATCGGACAGGCCGCTGTATTGTTGGGTTCACTCTCCCGGTATACCTCCTTCACAACTGCCCGGCTCGGCCTGCAATTTCCTACCCAGGAGGGAACTCAGTGACCCTCTGCCCTGCTCAGCGTAAGTCGTGCGCCACTCTGGTCATGTCGTGCGCACGACTTACGCTGAACGAAAAAACCTTCGGTTTTTAGAGGGTTTCGGTTTTCGGAAGTTCGGATAAAGGATAGTCTACCTGTATTATAATGCGGCTGGAAACTTTTTTTTAAGAATCTCCATTTTATTTTTAACTGCATGTGGATGGGGTTCACACAATTCATGAAACCCGGCAGTTACAGCAAGATGGGGACCGCTGGATCCAGGAGTTAAGTGCCTTTATACCTACCTCCTGGATCCCTACCGAACCCACCCCCTGCGATTGGAGAGCCCCTCATGAGGCCCCCGATCACTCCCGCCTCCCCCCCCCCCCCCCCACCCCCCAAGGCATTTGCTCCCCCCCCCCCCCCCCCCCCCCCGACACACATGATGATCCGATGGCCAGCCACAATCTTCCCTTCACCCTGCCTCTGCCCGACCCCCACACGATCTCTCCCCCTCTCCTCTGTGCGGCCGCAGTCAGCCAGCCTCTCAATCTGGCTGGCTGTGGGCGGGCAACCGATGCCTCGCATGCAAATCAGGCCCTGCTGTTCAAGTCGGCAGGGCCTGCGGGAAACCCGGCTGCCTTGGAGCCCCCCTGCCCCCAACCCGCCTTCCTCCTCACAATTCCGGCCAAAGTTTCTGTTTGCGAAACATGGAGTTCATACACTCTTCCATGTGAGGCCACAATCCTACCAAGTCCAGAGAGCTTCGGCACAGGTGGCAACAGCTAAGACTTAATGATCCCAAAGTATGCACTGGAGCTTGTGTTTAGCTAAATAAAACAGTACAGCTTACCATCACAGCACTGGTAAGCTTCCAGCTGCTTCTCCAGCTAGAACCACCCTATCCATTAGGTATTATCTGGAGCGAAGTGATAACATTCCTTGCACCTGGGATAGGTCTATCTCTCAGTCTATTAATAACCTGCCACCCTGATTTAATCATCACTGTGGGCCTTCCTGGTTCAGTCATCTGGATTACCAAGTCTGCCATGTTGCGCAGATTCTTCCAATCTTCCATTGTTGGGCACATCATTTTACATAGAATTTACAGAACAGAAATAGGCCAAATCAGTCTAACTGGTCTGTGCCGGTGTTTATGCTCCATACGAGCTTCTTTCCACTCTACTTCATCTAACCCCTATCACTCTACTTCATCTAACCCCTATCACTCTACTTCATCTAACCCCTTCTATTCCTATCTCCCTCATGTGCTGATCTAGATTTCCCTTAAATGCATTTTACAGTCAACTTGTTGCCAACAAAATCCTGCTTACCCTCCTCTCTTTCCCCCCCCCCCCCCCCCCCCCCCAGGAGGGAAGTTGTTCATTAGCCATTAGACAATTCACAAGTGCAGGTTTGAACCCCACTAGGTAGAGCATTGCTACTCTCAATCAAATGCATGAGTGCACCATCCTCCTGGCCGAAGCATGGAACATGCCATACCCATCGAACAGTGGTTCCACCAATTGGAGGTGCTTCAACAGCAACTGCATTCCTATTTTTACAATCCAATCATGATGGGAACAAACGCTGGGTGTATGAGTATGTAGTGCTATACTCAGCTTCCAGGTAATTCCTTTCATCAGCTGTTGTGTCAAGCCTCGAGTTTCCTCCAAAGCTTTTCTATGACTATGGAATGCATACTGGGCTTCTTAAGTATGTTTTGATGTGTGAACAGTGAGCAACCTTTTTTCCTATTCCTTTAATGTCATTCAGTCTTCCTCTTCAGTCATAACCCAGCATTTTTGAGGTGGAGAAAATATATTATACGAAAGCTTCACTTTCTGTCTTCTGCAGCAGTTTTTTTCTAGTTTGTCCTCTGTGCAAATCAATGGTCTCTGAAGTAGGAGATGAGGACTTATTTTTGAGTCACCTATTACAGAACAGATCAAGTTGTGTTTGGTCAGTATCTGCTGAGGTTGATGCATTATGGAGGAGAGGCAAAGACCTTGATAATTTTCTTCAATTGTGTCTTGTTTAGGTCAGCAAAAACAGGGCTATTAATTTCTTTACACTTTTTTGTTACCGTTTCCAGGTTTCTTTCTTCCCAGTGTGGCTTAAAGCGCTTGTATTATTGCACTCAGTTACTGCATACAATCATCTTATCATCTGCGTCAGATAGCTGATCACCTTAGCTGTCATATGTACCGGAATATCTCATACTTTATCCTCCTTGCCAATCCTGAACTACAATTCATGAGTAGACATCTGTAGAAAGAAGCAGATGCATTAACACCACCACATCCATTTGATGCTTGTTGCATTATTATCTTTGTATCTGTTTGTGATAACGGCAAGATAGACAACTGATTGCCATTTCCATCTTGTGAGTACAACGTGGGTGTCAAAGTAACAGTTACAATACCACCATTTTTCATTTGTATGCTTTTTTCCCCCTTCCCCCCCCCCCCCCCCCCTCCCTAAAATACTATAATGTGCTCTGGTTCTTGAAAATAGCTGTTTCAGTGCCTCTAGAAACTATTCTGGCCAAAAAACCATCAAGAAAGCTTCTCCCAAATACTAGTGGCTAAGAGGGCAAGATCATTAATCTAACTCTGCTGTACCACTGCATAGACTTGCACTACAGTGTCCTCTTTGTCCTGACGCTAACCCCTCCTCCCATTGATTGTAAAGCTGTAATTGTGCTTGGAATTCTAATGCCTATGAAACAATTCATGTTGGCACTAAACTGCCTTGTTAATAGGAAGTGACAGGTGACATCAGGTGCTTATGAAGTGTCGTCCCTTGATAAGACTATTAGTTGAGATTATATATGCTGGAGTATTTTGTCTGTCTAAAGCATGTTGCTGTGGGAACGGAGGTTCCTATCAAAAAAACTGAGTTCGACTCAGGCAATTAAAACAATGAACTTTAATGAAACGAAACCCATTTAAACTGGAAACTGCTAGAACACATCAATTACAGGTCTACTCTCCTTGAGGGCTCCACGAGGACTGATCCTCTGGTCAGAAGACTGACGTCATCACGTTCTTCCCGCCATTGGGACATCACGTGACTAACGGCATGACGTCATCACGTTGAAACCATGCTGTAAAGGTAACTAGACATTGTACAGTCAAACAGTGTAATTAAAGGTACAGGCACAGATAGTAACTACATTGCTGTTAAAGGGATTATGTACAACCGCTCTGAGTCCTTTGGTGGCTCCGCCACATGCGCCCCCCCCCCCCCCCGCCAGAATTGTCTTTAACAGAAAAAGTGAGGCGAGGAGGAGGCCTGACTAGCCTGTCCGATCGACTTCGATACCCTGGTAGAGGAAGTTGATGACCGGTGGTCGAGTTGGCAGTCGGTTGTGGTTGAGCAGGTGCGGCGAGCGCGGTCGAGTTGGCAGGCGGCTTTGGTTGATCTGGTGCGGCGGCTGCAGGTGGTCGGCCACGTTTGGGTGGTTGAGCGACTATGACAGGGTGGTCCAGGTCCAGGTGAGCCGGCTTCAATCGGTCCACCGAGATGTGATCCGGCTTTCCTCCGACGTCGACCGAAAAGGATTTGTCTCCTGGTTCGATGATGCGGAAAGGACCAGTGTAAGGGGGCTTGAGCGGATCCCGGTGAGCGTTGTGGCGGATGAATACATACTCCGCATTCTTCAGTCCCGGTGGCACGTAGGAGTTCTGCAAACTGTGATTGGACGTAGGTACCGGAGCGAGCATCTGGCCGCTTCCTGGTGGCGAACGAGTTGCTGGGAGGCAGTGATGCGCTATCAATTACTCATAAAAGACTGAGAGTTAGAAGAGTAACCAAAGGCTTTTATTAACAACAGAATGGAGGTCTGCCTCGAGTGGTCGACCGGTCCAGAAATACAAAGGGCTGGGGAGCAGTCACCTTTATACTAGGACCTGTGGGAGGAGTCAGCCGAGGCATGTCCAGGCATGTACACAGTGGAATACAAACAGGACAAACAGGAATACAAACAGTGGTTTACCACATTCACCCCTTGTTTAAAATTGAGTCCGGCGGGGTGAAGTGTATTAAAAGTTAGTGTATTGGAGTCTCTCCGGAGGTCTTGTCTGCCGCTGTGATCGGCGTGGCGACGGCAGGGGTAGTGAAGCTTCTGGCGTCGAGTCCAGCGTAGGCTGTGGCACAGGCGTGTCGTCCTCGTAGATGTCGAGCGGGTCGCGGGGCCCCGGCCTGCCGTCTGCTGGGGCTGGATATCGGATCGTGGGGGGGGGGGGGTGGGTAGTGGGTAGTGGGTTACTGCGGCCCCCGAGGGTGCAAGGTCTCTTATGGAGACTGTGTCCTCCCGCCCGTCCGGGTATGCGATGTAAGCATACTGGGGGTTGGCGTGGAGGAGGTCGACCCTCTCGACCAGGGGGTCTGTTTTATGGGTCCTCACGTGTCTTCTCAGTAGGACCGGCCCTGGGGACGTCAGCCATGGCGGTAGCGATGTCCCTGATGTGGACTTCCTTGGGAAGACAAACATTTTCTCATGAGGGGTGGCGTTAGTGGCAGTGCAGAGCAGTGACCGAATAGAGTGGAGCGCATCGGGGAGCACATCCTGCCAGCGGGAGGTTGGAAGGCCCCTAGACTTTAAGGCTAGCAGGACGGCCTTCCAAACTGTCGCATTTTCTCTTTCCACCTGTCCGTTCCCCCGGGGGTTGTAACTGGTGGTCCTGCTTGTGGCAATACCCCTAGTTAGCAGGTACTGACGGAGTTCGTCGCTCATAAACGATGAGCCCCGGTCGCTATGGATATAGCTGGGGAAGCCGAACAGGGTGAAGAGGTTGTTCAGACATTTAATGACCGTGGCACTGGTCATGTCCGGGCAGGGGAAGGCGAACGGGAAACGGGAGTACTCATCAATAATATTGAGGAAGTACACATTGCGGTCGGAGGAGGGGAGAGGCCCTTTAAAATCGACGCTCAGGCGCTCGAAGGGGCGAGTGGCTTTTATCAGGTGGGCCCTGTCTGGTCTATAAAAGTGCGGTTTGCACTCAGCGCAGACTTGGCAGTTCCTGGTCATGGTCCTGACCTCCTCAATAGAGTAAGGCAGGTTGCGGGCCTTGATGAAGTGGAAGAACCTGGTGACCCCCGGGTGGCAGAGGTCATTGTGGAGGGCCCGCAGTCTATCGATCTGCGCGCTGGCGCAGGTGCCACGCGATAGCGCATCCGGGGGTTCATTTAGCTTCCCGGGCCGGTACAAGATCTCGTAGTTGTAGGTGGAAAGTTCGATTCTCCACCTCAAGATCTTGTCATTTTTGATTTTGCCCCTCTGCTTGTTGTTAAACATAAAAGCAACTGAACGCTGGTCAGTGAGCAGGGTAAATCGTTTTCCGGCCAGGTAGTGCCTCCAATGACGCACAGCCTCCACAATCGCCTGGGCCTCCTTCTCAACAGCGGAGTGTCTGGTCTCCGGGCCTTGGAGGTTTCGTGAAAAGAAGGCCACGGGTCTCCCCGCCTGATTGAGGGTAGCGGCCAGGGCAAAGTCAGACGCGTCGCTTTCCACCTGGAAGGGGATGGATTCGTCCACTGCGTGCATGGTGGCTTTGGCAATGTCCTCCTTGATACGGTGGAAGGCTAAGCGGGCCTCTGCCGTCAAGGGAAAAGAGGTGGACTTGATTAGCGGACGGGCCTTGTCCGCATAGTAGGGGACCCACTGGGCGTAATAGGAGAAAAACCCTAGGCACCTCTTCAGGGCCTTGAGGCAGTGGGGCAGTGGGAGTTCCATAAGGGGACGCATCCGGTCAGGGTCGGGGCCGATGACTCCGTGTTCCACAACACAGCCAAGGATGGCGAGGCGATTTGTGCGGAATATGCACTTCTCCTTGTTATATGTCAGGTTTAGGAGTTGGGCGGTGCGGAGGAATTTTTCGAGGTTTGCGTCATGGTCCTGCAAGTCACGGCCGCAGATGGTCACATTGTCCAGATATGGGAAAGTGGCCTGCAACGCATTTTGATCTACCATCCGGTCCATCTCCCTTTGGAAGACGGAGACCCCGTTGGTGACGCCAAAGGGAACCCTAAGGAAGTGATAGAGGCGGCCGTTTGCCTCAAAGGCAGTGTACTGGCGGTCCTCAGGGCGGATGGGGAGCTGGTGGTACGCTGATTTCAGGTCAATGGTCGAGAAGACGCGGTACTGCGCGATCTGGTTGACCATATCAGCTATACGGGGGAGTGGGTAGGCGTCCAGCAGGGTGTAGTGATTTATTGTCTGGCTGTAGTCGATGACCAGGCGCTGCTTCTCGCCGGTCTTAATGACCACAACCTGGGCTCGCCAGGGGCTGGTGCTGCCCTCAATAATCCCTTCTTTCAGGAGCCGCTCCACTTCGGTTTTAATGAAAACCCTGTCCCCGGCACTGTATCGCCTGCTCTTTGTGGCGATGGGCTTACAGTCGGGGGTGAGGTTAGCAAACAGTGGGGGGGGGGGTGACTCAGAGTGTGGAGAGGTTGCACCTGGTGCGCGGCGGGCAATTTGGAAGCTGCTGGCTGCGGACTGTGAGTGGGGGGAGGGGTCCACCGTACGCCATCGTAACACTTTTAAGGTGGCACTGAAAATCTAACCCCAGCAGGACGGCAGCGCAGAGGTCAGGCAGGACCAGAAGTTTAAAATGATCGTACACGGTCCCGTCTACTACGAGTGTCACCACGCAGTAGCTGCCGATGTCCGCCGACTGGGACTCGGAGGCCATAGAAATCCGCTGTTGCGCAGGCAGGACTGGGAGAGAGCAACGCCGCACCGTGTCGGGGTGGATGAAGCTCTCCGTGCTCCCAGAGTCAAAAAGGCAGATTGTATCGTGACCATTTACCTTAATGTCCATTGTGGAACTGGCCAGTTGGTGCGGTCTCGCTTGGTCCAGTGTAACGGATGCCAGCGTAGGGGTCGGTGTGTCGCTGCGGGTATCAGATGAGGCGGTGTCGGGGGCCTGCTGCGTCCCGGCTGTCGTCCAAGATGGCGGCGTCCATGATCCCCATGTGGCTGGAGGCGTCCAAAATGGCTGCTGTACCGGTGATTCGCACATGGCCGGGGAGGTCCAAGATGGCGGCCCGCATGGCCCACACGCGGCGCTGCTGGGGTTTGGGGTGGCTTTGGCCCTGCAGACGCGAGCGTAGTGTCCCTTCTTCCCGCAGCCCGAGCAGATCGCGTTTTTCGCCGGGCAGCGCGCTCTGGGGTGTTTTGCCTGGCCACAGAAGTAGCATTTCTGGCCTTGGGGCACTGCTGTCTGGCCTTGGGACACTGCTGCGGTAGTTGGGCCGTTGTTGGGGTGTGGCTGGGGTGGCACGGCGCTATGAGGCGGTCCTACCGTGTCCCAGGCTGTCATTCCCCGCGGCGTCCACGGTGCAGAGGAGTAGGCATCCATGCCCTGGTAGGCTGCATCCAACGATAGTGCGAGTTCAGAGGCCTTGTTGAGGTCGAGGTTACTCTGCTCCAACAGTCGCTGTCGGGTGTAATTGGATCTGTGGCCCGCTACAAAAGCGTCCCGGATAAGTTCCTCTGTGTACACGGCGGCCTTTACATCCTTACAACCACAGGCCCGGCCAAGCACAGACAGTGCCTGAAGGTATTCCACGGTCGATTCCCCAGGTTGTTGTTTACGACTCCCCAGGAGGTGCCTGGCGTACACTTCGTTCACTGGGCGCGTGTACTGGTCCTTGAGGAGCTTGATAGCGTCCGCGTACGAGGTCGCGTCTTGGATGACTGAGTACACTCGGTGGTTCACTTTGGAGGTCAGGACATCCAGTTTGTCCTCGTCCGATTTGATGGCTTCGGAGGCGGTCAGGAATTTTTCGAAACACTTAAGCCAGTGAGTAAACTTGGTGGATGAGTCCGCCTCCCGATGATCTAAGTCCAGGCATGCTGGTGTGAGGATCTTCTCCATTATAAAAATGTTGTTAATAAAATTGATGCGCTATCAATTACTCATAAAAGACAGAGAGTTAGAAGAGTAACCAAAGGCTTTTATTAACAACAGAATGGAGGTCTGCCTCGAGTGGTCGACCGGTCCAGAAATACAAAGGGCTGGGGAGCAGTCACCTTTATACTAGGACCTGTGGGAGGAGTCAGCCGAGGCATGTCCAGGCATGTACACAGTGGAATACAAACAGGACAAACAGGAATACAAACAGTGGTTTACCATAGGCAGACCATGGCTCCGTGGGAGAAGGGAGGAAATCCCCTGGTACTCGGAGCGGCTGGCCATAGACGAGTTCAGCTGAAGACGATTGTAGGTCGTCTTTGGGCGCCGTACGAAGACCCAAAAGGACCCATGGAAGTCTGTCCACCCATCCTGCACCTTGAAGACTGGCCCGAAGAGAGGCTTTAAGCGACCTGTGGAATCGCTCGCAAAGGCTGTTCGCCTGTGGATGATAGGCGGTGGTGCGATGAAGTTTGGTGCCGAGCCCCTGAGCTACAGCGTTCCAAAGCTCCGAGGAAAATTGCGGCCCACGGTCAGAAGAGATGTCCGCCGGTACCCCGAAACGGGCAACCTAACAGGAGATGAAAGCTCTAGCGACGTCTGCCGAAGTGGTGGAAACCAAAGAAATTGCCTCTGGCCACCTAGTGGTGCAGTCCACTATAGTGAGGAGATGAGTATAACCCTGAGAAGGCAGAAGCGGCCCCACAAGGTCCACATGCATGTGGTCGAAACGACGCTCCGGAACAGTGAACGCAGCCACTGGAGCTTTAACATGACGCTGGACTTTGGCCTTCTGGCATACGACGCAGGTATTAGCCCAGTCACGGACATCGAGGTGCATACCTTTCCAGACGAACTTCGCCGACATAAGCCGTTGTGAAGCCTTTATCCCAGGGTGCGACAACCCGTGTATAGCATCAAAAACCTTCCGGCGCCATGCGACTGGCAGGATAGGTCGAGGAAAGCCCATGGAGACGTCGCAAAGGAGCGTGGTGCCTGCGGCCTGGAAAATGACGTCGGTTGCTTGGAAGCTAGAGGGAACGGTTCTATATGATTGGATCTCAGAGTCCGAGGCCTGATCTGCAGCCATGAGGGCGTAGTCGATCCCCAGGTGCACCGCGTGGACCGTCGCACGGGAGAGGCAATCCGCCACCAGGTTGCCCTTACCAGACACATGTTGAATGTCCGTGGTAAATTCGGAAATGAACGTCAAGTGACGTAGTTGACGAGCGGACCACGGTTCGGCGGTCTTGGCCATGGCGAACGTAAGGGGTTTGTGGTCGACAAAAGCCGTGAAGGGACGCCCTTCCAATAAAAACCGAAAATGGCGAATGGCGAGGAAAAGGGCCAGTAGCTCCCGATCGAAGGTGCTGTACTTTTTTTTTCATTCTTCCATAGTTGATGGCTGAAAAACGCCAGCAGTTGCCACGTGCCGTTGACCCACTGTTCTTGCCCTGCACCGTGGCGTAGTCTGACGTGTTGGTGGTAAGGGCGATGGTGGCACCTGGAAGTGGGTGCGCCAGCATGGTTGCATTGGCCAAAGCGTTCTTGGTGTTGCCGAACGCCTGGACCATCTCGGCTGTCCAGCTCATTGGATCTTTACCGGACTTGCCCTTGAGGGCCCCGAGCAAAGGTTGCATGAGTTGAGCCGCCTTGGGGACAAAACGGTGGTAGAAGTTGACCATCCCCAGGAACTCCTGCAAGGCCTTGACTGTCAGCGGCCGCAGGAAAGAGGTAACCGCTTCAACCTTCGCCATCAAAGGGACGGCGCCGTCCGATGTTATGCGATGTCCCAGGAAATCGATCTGCTGCAGGCCGAACTGGCACTTGGCTGGGTTGATGATTAAACCGTGTTGGCTGAGGCGCGTAAAGAGGGAACGCAAATGGGAGATGTGCTCCTCCTTGCTGGTACTGGCGATGAGAATGTCGTCAAGGTAGACGAAGATGAAACGCAGGTCTCGAAGAACGGAGTCCATTAAACGCTGGAACGCCTGTGCTGCGTTCTTTATGCCAAACGGTATCCGCAGGAACTCGGAGGCCAAAAGGGGTGATGACTGCGGTTTTCGGGACGTCTTGTGGGTGCACTGGAACCTGGTGATATCCACGGACGAGGTCGACTTTATAGAGAAGATAGAATTTCCCACCAAATGGGCCGAGAAATCCTGGATATGCGGGATCGGATACCGATCCGGAGTGGTGGCGTCGGTAGTCACCGCATGGTCGCCAGCCGCCGCCTGGTTTCGGCACAATGTGGAGAGGCGAGGACCAGGGACTATTGGATCGCCGAATGATCCCGAGCCGCTCCATCGTGTCGAACTCCGCCTTCGCAGCCGCGAGCTTGCCGGGTTCGAGCCTTCTAGCCCGCGCATAAACCGGGGCGCCAGTAGTGGTGTTGTGATGTTCAACACCATGCCTCGTTACCGAAGAGGAGAAAGTGGGCCTTGTCAGCTCCGGAAACTCCCCGAGGAGCCGCGTGAAGTCATCCGGACGAGGGAAAGCACAGGCAATGGAGCGCGACACGGAGGTACCGTGGTAGCACGGAATCGAGTGGAAGGTGGCCGCGTTAATCAGCCGGTGGTGCCGGACATCGACGAGGAGGCTGTTGGCACACAGAAAATCCGCCCCTAGGATAGCCTGTGAGACTGTGGCTGTGACGAATTCCCAAAAGAAGCGCTGACCGCCGAAACAGACTTCGACCCGCCGCTTTCGGAAAGTTCAAATTGCTGCGCCATTAGCCACTATGAGGGAAAAACCGAGGTTCCCAGTCTGCATGTCGAGCTTCGATGCAGGTAGAATGCTACACTGCGCCCCCGTGTCGCACAGAAAACGGCGGCCCCAGAGGGAATCGGTGATAGAGGAGTTTCCCCGTAGATCCGACGGCCATCGCCACCGTGGAACGCCCATTAGACCTGGTCATCCGTCGCCAGGGATGCCGCCTGCGCTTTTTTTTGGGCGAAAAACTGCAGGGGGAATGGCAGCATCGTGCTTTCGCGCCAAAACGGGTGCGGTAGGAGCACCAGCCTGCTGTAGGAGGAGCTGGAACCGCGTCTGGGGGGGATGGGCGCCTCGTGGCCGCGCAGCACTGTTTGGTAACCGTGAAAATCTTATCGGCTTCGGCCGCAAGCTCGGCGCAGTCTGTAATGTGGGATCTGGCTAGGGCAGCCTGAACCTGTTCAGGCATTTGATAGAGGAAAAGCTCCCGGAAGAGGAAACATTCCGGTTCGGCACCCAAGAGCGTGAGCATTTGGCTCATGAGCTCGGACGGTTTGGAGTCCCCGAGGCCGGGCAGCGTGATGAGCCGGCGAGCGCGCTCCGACTTTGAGAGCCCGAAAACCTGAAGCAACCGCGCCTTAATTGCATCATACTTGCTGTCAGTAGGAGGACTACCGAGGAGGCTGATGATCCGAGATGCAGTTGCGCTGTCGAGGGCGGAGACCACGTAATAATAATGAGTCTGATCCGCGACGATGTTCCTAATGGCAAACTGGGCTTCAGCCTGGATAAACCAGAACTGTGGCAGTTTCAGCATGACAGCGTTCGTGTCCATGTTGAACCTTCCACGAAAATCGTTCGTAGAATTCGGTGTCACCAATGTAGGAACGGAGGTTCCTATCAAAAAGACTGAGTTCGACTTGGGCAATTAAAACAATGAACTTTAATGAAACGAAACAGGTTTAAACTGGAAACTGCTAGAACACATCAATTACAGGTCTACTTTCCTTGAGTGCTCCACAAGGACTGATCCTCTGGTCAGAAGACTGACGTCATCACGTTCTTCCCGCCATTGGGGCATCACGTGACTAACGGCATGACGTCATCACGTTGAAACCGCGCTGTAAAGGTAACTAGACATTGTACAGTCAAACGGTGTAATTAAAGGTACAGGCACAGACAGTAACTACATTGCTGTTAAAGGGATTATGTACAACCGCTCTGAGTCCTTTGGTGGCTCCGCCACATTGCTATTGAAACTACTCTCCACTGATTGGCATTTCCATCTTGGGAGTACAACCTGGGTATCAGAATAACAGTTACAGTGCCACCTTTTCTCATTTGCATGTTTTTTTCCTCCTAAAATACTATAATGTGCTCTAGTTTTTGACTACATCTCTGCAAATGGGGTGGGTGGGGGGGGGGAAGTGTCCAAGAAAAGAAACAATCTGCTGTAGAAATGTAATGTTGAATTACAAAAAGATACCACTTGTTGATTTAAGTTCCAATTCATTTAAAAAAGGACCCTAAATGTTAGTCATTGAGTATTCACTGGAGGTAAAATTCATCTTGGGCAGTATTGCAAAGTGGACAATAACCCGTTTTATACCATTTTCTCTTCTATTGATATATTAAGTACTATTAAGTACTTTGATCATATTCCATCAGCTATATTTCTCAGTCCTGACGAAGGATTTCGACCTGAAACGTTGACTCTATTTCTCTCTCCACGGATGTTGCCTGGCCTGCTGAGTTTTTCCAGCATTTTCTGTTGTTATTCCATCAGATATACATTGTCTAATGTATATCTTGCAGTTTTAGTAAATTGCAGAATATACAAAACATTTTGTTGTGTTAGGTAATCCATAAGTCCAGCATCCTCGTGCTAATCATGATTGCTTTCAGAAAAAGTACCATAGACGTTTACAGCATGTAAGGATGTCATTTGGCCCATTGGGGGGAATTTTAACCCCAAAAAACAGGTGGGATGGGGTTGGGTGGAAGGTTAAAGTGTTAAAACTGAATCCCGACCAGAATCTGGCTCCAACCCGCCCACTTCCGGTTTTAACGGAGGCGAGACGGGGGGGCGGGCAGCCAACCCGCTCCCAGAAGGCGGGTCAACCATTTAAATATCATAATGAGGCTGGCGTGCCTCAGATTTAACCACCATTTAAAATTTAACTGTGACTGGTCGGTTTTCGCAGGCCTTGGGAAATCTGATAGCTAATGGAAGGCGAGAACTGCTGGATCCAGGAGTTAAGTGCCTTTACCTCCTGCATCCAGTATCCCTGCCTCACCCACCCCTTGCAATTGGAGACCCCGCCCCCGAGGCCTCCCATTATTATTTTTTCCTCACAAGGCCTCAGATTTCTCCTCCACCCCACGAGGCCCCTGATTTTCCCGCCCTCCTCTCTGCGGCCTAGAGACGCAGGTCTACCCGCCTGCAGCCAGCCAGGCTCTCCATCTGGCTGGCTGCGGGCAGGAAACCGAGGTTTGAAATGTAAATCAGGCCCTGCCGTTAAATTCGGCAGGGCCTTCCTGACTGCTTCCTATCTCTCCACCCCCACCTGCGCTCCCAGCCCACCTGCCGATATTAAAACTCCGGCCATTGTGTCTATGCCAGCTCTTGTTAGAGCAATCCAAAACTGATCTCAGTGCTGTGCTCTCTTTCCATAGCCCTGTATCCTTTATTGCTTGAAATGCCTGTCCACTTCTCTTTTAAAATATGTAGTGGTCTCTGCCTCAACTTCTCCATTCAATGCTCTAATAATTCTACAGAAGTTTCTCCCAATCTTTTTCCTGACTTTCAGTAGTAATTTTAAATGAATGACTACTCATCTTTGACCTTCCAACTAGAGAAAATAGTTTTTCCTGATTCTATCAAAAACTCTGATAATTTTAAAACTTTTTTTTCAATATCTGGTGTACAACTGATTTAGCCATCACCAGATCTGGCTGGACCACATCACGCGCTATCGGCCTTCACTCTTTGCTGAAATCACTCCAGGGTCCCCTTGGAGAGCAAAGACAATCTGCCAGATACTCTCTCCACTACCAACTATTTCCTTAAATCCCTCTCTCCTACCCCCTCCGCCCTCACCTCCAACAACAAGTGCAAGGAACACCCTTTTCCCCTTGTCCATCTAGCCAAACCTACCCCAGGCACCCCCCCTGCTTTAGCCCTGAGCCTGCGTCTTTCTCCAGTGTGTCTCCTCCCCTCATGCCTTTCCTGAGCTTTTCTTGTTGAGACCCACCTCCTGATACTGCCCCCTCTCCCTTTCAAAACTGCCACCACCCCACTCCTCTCTCTCCCTTTCAAAACTGCCACCGCCCTCTAAGAACGCAGTTCGACCCCTCGTTTCTTGCAAACTACTACCCGATATCTAACCCCCCTTTCCTCTCAAGACCTTGAACGTATTGCCGCCTCCTAATCCCATGCCCATCTTTCCTGCTACTTCGTGTTTGAACCTCTCCAATCAGGTTTCCACCTGCCACACATTGAAACAATCCTAACCAAAGTGACAAATGACATCCTCTGTGACTGTGACCATAGTGCATTATCCCTCCTCCTCCTCCTCCTCCTTGACCTTTCTACAGCCTTTACACACCATCCTCTTGCAACGCCTATCTTTCCTGGTCTAGCTCAGTGGGACTGCTCTCTGCTTGGTTCCAATCGTAGCCAGAGTATCTTCCCTCTCCTGCACAGTGACCTCTGGAGTTCCCCAAGGATTTATTCTTGGCACCCACTTCTCTCCTCATCTACATGCTGCTGCTTGGCAACATCCACAGACATGGGGTTAATTTCCACCTTGTACTCTGATGACACCCAACTCTACCTTTCCATCTGTATCAACCTCTCTCTCTTGTTAGACTGCTTGTCCAACATTGTGTTGGATGAGGCCAATTTCCTCCAGTTGGGAAGACCAAAACTATCATCATTGGCCCCTGCCACAAACTCTGTACTCTTGCTAATGCGTCTACCTCCCTTCCCGGCCATTGTCTCAGGTTGAAACAGACTGTTCGCAACCGTGGCACCCTATTCGAAACTGAGCTGAGCTTCCAACCCCATATCCTCTCCATAAAGACCACCTACTTCTATCTCCACAACTGTATCACAGTATGGTATGGCAGCTGTAGCTACTATGACCGGAAAGCCCTGCAGCGGGTAGTCAAAACTGCCCAACGCATTACCGGCACCCGGCTACCGACCATAGAGCACATATACCAGAAACGCTGTTTACGGAGGTCACGGACCATCATCAAAGACCCTACCCACCCCAGCCACAGTCTGTTCGCCCTCCTGCCATCTGGGAGACGCTACAGATGCATTCGCACCTGTACGACCAGATTTAGGAACAGCTTCTTTCCCAGGGCTGTCATCCTACTGAACTCCACAAATAAACTCTAAAGCCTGCACATCTGCCAATGCACTTTATTATGGTTATGTTTATGTTAATGTATTACAAACCAAATGTATGTTGAATGTTTAAATGTCTTAATCTAAATGTACACTCTCGGGAGCCGCAAGCCTACATTTCGTTGTACTGCACTTGTGCACTAACAATGACAATAAAGTTGATTATGATTATCACCAGCCTCATCCCCTTACCCCAGCGCATCCTCATCCATGCCTTTGTCACCTCCAGACCTGACTATTCTAGTGCTCCTCTGGTCAGCCTCCCATTCTTCAACCCCTGTAAGCAACAGCACATCCAAAACTATGCTACCCGCATCTTATGCCACACCTAGTCATGGACCATGTACAGCAGACACCTCAAATCACTGGAGAGGTACTACCAACGCTGCCTCCGCAAGATCCTGGAAATCCATTGGCAGGATAGGCGCACCAACATCAGTGTTCTCGCTCAAGCCAACATCCCCAGCATCGAAGCTTTGACCACGCTCGATCAGCTCCGATGGACGGGTCACATTGTCTGCCTGCCCGATACAAGACTCCCAAAACAAGCGTTCTACTCGGAGCTCCGACGCGGCAAGAGAGCCCCAGGTGGGCAGAGGAAACGCTTCAAGGACATCCTGAAAGCCTCCTTGGAAAAAGTGCAACATCCCCACTGACACCTGGGAATCCCTAGCCCAAGACCACACAAAGTGGAGGAGAAGCATCCGGGAAGGCGCCGAACACCTCGAGTCTCTTCGCCGGGAGCAAGCGGAAGCCAAGCGCAAGGAGCGCACATCAACCCAAGCACCCCACCCGCCCCTTCAACTGCCATCTGCCCCACCTGTGACAGAGACTGTAGGTCCCGCATTGGACTCATCAGTCACCTGAGAACTCCTTTTTAATATGGAAGCAAGTCATCCTCTGTTCCGAGGGACTGCCTAAGAAGAAGTCTCGCTTGCCTCATGCCCCAATCCTAGCTGACCTACATTGGCTTCCCAATGCCTTCATTTAAAATTCTCATCTTTGTGTTTAAATCCCTTCATGGGCTCACCCCTCTCTATATCTGTAACCTCCTACAACCCCCACCCCCTGAACTCCATTCTGATGACTCTGCCCTCTTGTACATCACCCCCTCCCTTTGCCTCACCATTGCTGGCCATGCCTTTTAATTGGCTAGGCTATACGTTCTGGAGTCATCTACCTAAGCCTCTCCACCTCTTAAAAATCCACCTCTTTGACCAAGCTTTTGCTGACACTTCTAATATCTTCTCCTTTGTCTTGGTGTCCATTTATTTCTGATTAGACCTCTGAAACTTTCTCCAGTTCTGACGAAAGGTCATCGACCTGAAACGTTAACTCTGTTTCTCTCTCCACAGATGCTGCCTGACCTGCTGAGTATTTCCAGCATTTTCTGTTTTTATTTCTGTGGCGCGGCTTGATGTTTTTCTATGTTAAATGCTCTATATAAATGCAAGTTGCTGTTGTTCCATTCTATCTTAGGATAGTTTAAATTGCCCAATATTATTGCCCCGTTGTTCTTGCATATCTCTCTGAACTGTCTGCAAATCTCCCTCTCTTCATTGTTTGGTGGACTGTAATGGACTGTTTCCCTTCAATCTATCCACCATGGATTCTGTATGTACGCAACCCCCAGAGTATCCTTGTGTTCTAGTGCAGTCATTGAATTCTTTATTAATTTGGTAACACCGCTCCCTTTAATCCCTTGCTATCTCGCCTGAAAATGTTGCAACCGGAATGTAAAGTTCCCAATCCTGTTCAAGTTTGAACTACATCTCTCACAGCTACAACATCATACCCCTGCTTAATTATTAACTAACTAAAAACTGCTGTCTTGGCCAGTTTTCATTTTATTCTTTACTTGAACAGTGAAAATCAAATATTTTATGTTACTTCATTTGCAATTGTGTATTTACTAGACTTTTTATATAATTAAAAAAAAAAAAGTTTTTAAATGTACTTCAATTAGTCCAAAATTTCTCAAATTAAATAATTATGGAGGAATGTAGCCTTTGGGTATTTTCATTACACACAATACTTAATATTTTTTTTAGTGAGTATGCTCTTGCCTTCCACAGATGATCTGACTGATCTGGAACTTGATATGTGGAGAATCACGGCCTTGAAAATTTTAATCACAATGTGGTGGAGTGCATTGGTACAATATCACACTTGCACCACCCAGACAGTCACCCTAGCTTCGTGGATTGAGATGTAACTTCTTTTGTATGTGTTTTCAATTTGATTCTTTCCGAAAAACCAAGCCATATGTTTCCACAATCTTTGACTGTTCTAATGCATCTTGCTTCATAAACCAATTTTATAACCTCTTAAGTAGCTGTAGTTACAGAATCAATTACTTTTATTTACTGGTGTCTTTGCAGAATGGAAGCTTCCTGCTTGGAGCTGGCCCTAGAAGGTGAACGACTCTGTAAAACAGGAGACTGTCGAGCTGGGGTATCATTTTTTGAAGCTGCTGTTCAGGTTGGAACAGAGGACCTGAAAACCCTCAGTGCCATCTACAGTCAGCTTGGAAATGCCTATTTTTATTTGCATGATTATTCCAAAGCACTGGAGTACCACCATCATGACTTGACTCTTGCAAGGTAAGCAAGTATTCTGCCTCACTTCAGGCCTCCAAGACCATTGGATTCATTTCAGCTTGTAGTTTTTGGAGAAAATATACAAGAACCATTCTGCTGTAATTTCATCCCTTAATGTTCTCATGAACATTTATATTTGAGCAGTTTAATTTTGGCACTTGTCTGTCAAATGCTATATTTTCCATCTTTCACTTGTGGGGGATTATAAAGGAACCATGTAAACATTATTTCAATTTGAGGAAAGTCCACAC
Source organism: Somniosus microcephalus (assembly GCF_052327205.1). Lineage (NCBI taxonomy): Eukaryota > Metazoa > Chordata > Chondrichthyes > Squaliformes > Somniosidae > Somniosus > Somniosus microcephalus. The sequence goes on along the minus strand of NC_140989.1, from coordinate 267,271,490 downwards.
AATATTACTGGAGGACCAACTGATTCTGTTAATAGATCCTAGCTTAAAATCTTACTGTTAACCATCAAACATTTGATCTAGTCCATTCTTTCAAGGAAAATATAGCTTCGATTTTAACTCCCAGTGGGGGCCGAGGTGGACAACAAACCGTCCAACATGGGGCCCGGGAGATTTTAACTCTCAGGACTCGTCTGCATGCTTGCTGTTAGTTTTCCGCCTGAACCCAGCAGGTAACACAAGCTGGCCGACCGGCAGGAGTGGAATTTCGTGCAGCAAGAGGCTGCTGCCAGTGACCCGAAGAATTGTTCCAAGGTAGTTGGGAAAGTTGTTCGGAGGGGGCTTTGTAGGTCATCATGGTTGTGGGTGTGTGGAGGGAAGAAGAGGAAAGTCTGTGGTTGGGGAGGCCCAAGGTTTCCCTGTAGGGCCCGGAGGACTGCTCTTGTTCCTCCAGGCCTACGTGGAAACAAAAAAAATTAAAATTACTTGCCATTCCGGGCTTTCTGATCCTGGATCCAGGTTGGCCTGGCAGTGAAGCCACACTGATTTCCCTGCACAGACCTGGGGTTAAAATTGCACCCAAGCCCTGATGATGATATTGGAGCCTGATCTGCATATTTAAAGCAGGATCCGCGCCTTCCAGCGGTTGTCCCGCTTGCTTGGTTAAAATGATATCCCGCGAGGATGCAGTGAGATTGAAGGGGATAAGTCACTGCCCCGATTTGAACTGCCCACCCATTTTCCACTGGGTGGGGAAGATTATAATCAGGTTTTGTGTGTCTGGGTACATAAGAAAGTTGTCGTTTGAGTTGGCGAAACTTTAATACAGGAAACTTTGGTTTATCCGGAGGTTAACTGTCCGGAATGCTCGAGCCACCGGCAAAAATCAGGAGCCGTTTCGTTAGGTTTTTCTTTTCGTTGCTTTTTTTTCACCTGTCAGGCTCTGCAAGGTCTCGCTGAAACTGTTGCTAAGCTACAGAGACGCTTGCAAGGTACGGCCGACTGTTTAGAAGCTGTTGCTAAGCAACAGGGTTTGTTGCCAGATACGGAGCTCAAAATCTCCGTATGTTTCAACATTAGCGCTGGTTTGTCCGGCAGTTTTGATGGGACGGCAGCAGCTCGGTCCCGTTGGTGCCGGATAGCACAAAGTTTCCTGTAACTGTTCAGGTTGAAAAGCTGATTAACTTATTTCCTTCAGTTGTAAGAGGGAAGAATGTCTCTCTTGATCGCCTGTTGTGCGGAAACACTGGCGAAACAATGCAAATGGATATTTTTCGCTGTTTCTCTATGGTTTCGGCTAACCTCCTGCCAGAGAACCCTCGAGGAAATTGTTCAAGTTACAGCCTTGATTTGTTCAAGTAATTAAGAGCCTCATAGATGTAATGTATATGATTATTACAAGTTTATCTCTGACTAAATATTGTAAAGTCTTCACCTTAAATTGTACAAAGCCCAGTGTAGTCCACCTTGGCAGTGGGTGCAGAGAATCAAGGCGAGTAGCTGTTTAAATCTTAAGGCTGAAAGTGAAATGAGTTAGAAGTGGCAGTTATATATATTTTTTGAAGCCTATGGTATTCTTCCATACATACTTGAGTTGTAATATGTAGCATAGTTAAACAATTCATGACTCAGTTTTGTGATGTGAATGAGCCAATTTGGCTAAAATATTAAATCAAAACAAATTGCTGGAAATACACAACATCTCAAAAGAGAAAAGGTTGGTTTGTACCTAAAACTTTTAACCTTTTTATTAGAATCAGTTCTGACGCTAACGGACCTGTTCTATATTTCCTGTGACTTTCAATGTTAAGGTAATATGGAGAAGCAATTTTAAAAAGCAAAAAGCATTTTGGGATACATAGCTAGACTAATGATTTAAAAGTCTACAGAAGTTATGCTAAGGCTTTTATAATGCACTGGTCAGACCACACAGATCAGAACTGGTTCTAATGAATGGTCTATACCTGAAACTTTAACCTAGTTTTTCTCTTTTCAGATGTTAATGGACCTGTTGTATTTTTCTAACAACTTGTTTTTATTTTAGCCAAATTGGTTCATTTAGATCATAAAATGAAGTCATGAATGATTTAATTTACTACATGTTACAATTTTGGTCACCACACTTCCTAAGAGATGAGTGCCAAGAACAAACTACTTAATACAGATTGCATTGCTAGTTGTTTGTTTTAATTTACTGCTTGCTTAATTTTTCAGAACAATTGGCGATCGACTGGGAGAAGCTAAAGCTAGTGGTAACCTTGGCAATACTTTCAAGGTTTTGGGACGCTTTGATGAAGCTCTAGTTTGCTGTCAAAGACATCTGGACATTTCCAGAGAACTCCGTGATAAGGTAGTTGTTAGCAAAGAATTCAATATGCTTGATAGTTAGCAAGTGAGTTACTGTCATTTTTTCTGTGCCTTTTTAATCAATGACATTAGCATATTCAACAATATTACTTTGGATACATTAAAACTTCACTGGCAATCAGAACACTGACTCAGTGGGTAAGTGCACTGCATGGTGTGACACTGAATCATACAGCCCGAGAAGGTCCCAGATTGAATCCCTGGTCTCTGCTGACTGAGCAGACCTAAACTGGGCAGTGATAGAAAAAACCCAAATGTAGTGTCTGGCTGACATCCCCTTCCCACTCCTCAGCATAGTTTCATGGAATTATTGTACATAGAAATTACTACACTGAAAAAGGCTGTGATGTTGTTTATCCTCCACTAGCAGTACTCCTAATTTTCCCATTCCACGTGCCTTTCTTTCAACCACCTATCTAACCTATTTTTACATGTTGACATGGCTCTGCTTCAATCACTAACTCTGGTAGTTCATCCCACAGCTAAGCAAATGCTCTGTGTATATATTTAAAAAAATGTTTTTTCATGATCTCTGTCCTAAATCTCTTGCATTTAATTTTGTATCTGTATCACTTTGTTCTAGAACCCTCCAATCACTGGAAATCATTTGCTTCTATCTATTCTGTCATAGCTCCTGAATGCTAGTGTTTCCTGCTGGAATGTTAGTGTGGCCATCAAGTGAGGATAGGTTTAGACACTGCTGTTATCTTCCACAGTTGAATAGTCATAGGAACAGGAGTAGCCCATTCAGCCCCTCGAGCCTGATCTGCCATTCAATTAGATCAAGACTGATCTGTATCTTAACTCCATGTATCCGCCTTGGTTCTGTACCTCTTATTACCCTTGCCTAACAAAAATCTATCGATCTCAGTTTTGAAATTTTCAATTGACCTAGCCGCAACAGCTTTTTGGGGGAGAGAGTTCCAGATTTCCACTACCCTTTGTGAAGAAGTGCTTCCTGACATCACCCCTGTACGGCCCAGCTCTAATTTTAAGGCTATGTCCCTTGTTCTTGACTCCTCCACCAGAGGAAATAGTTTTGCTCTATCTACCCTATCGACTCCTTTTGATCATCTTAAACAGCACAATTCGATCACCCCTTAATCTTCTATAATCAGGGAAAAACAAGCTTGGTCTATGCAATCTGTCCACATAATTTAACCCTTTTTGCCCCATTATCATTCTGGTGAATCAGCACTTCACCTCCTCCAAGGCCAATATATCCTTCCTGAGGTTTGGTGCCCAGAACTGAACGCAGTACTCCAGATGGGGTATAACCAGAGCTCTCTACAGCTGCAACATAACTTCTGCCCCATTGTATTCCAGCCCCTTGAGATAAAGGCCAACATCCCATTAGTCTATTCAATTATTTTTGTACCTGTCCACTAGCTTTTAGTGATCTCTGTACTTGGACCCCTAAATCTCCCTGCTCATTTGCAGTTCTTAGCATCTCGGCATTTAGAAAATACACTGATCTATCTTTCTTGGCTTCAAAATGGATAACCCCATAGTTTTCCACATTGAACTCCCATCTGGCACAGTTTTCCCACTCACTTAATCTATCAATGTCCCTTTGCAACTTTCTGCGCCCATCTATACGATTTACTGTGCCACCTAACTTGGTGTCGTCAGCAAACTTAGATATACGGCTCTCTATTCCTTCATCCAAGTCCTTTATAAATATAGTGGAAAGTGGAGGCCTCAGTAAATATCCCTGGGGGACCCTATTAGTCACAGCCTGCCAATTTGAGTACATGTCCATTATCTCTATTCTCTGTCTCCTACCTCCAAACCAATTCCCTATCCAAGTTAATAGGTTGCCTCCAATTCCATGCTCTCTCATTTTTGTCAACAGTCTCTTGTGTAGTCTGTTGAGACTTGGCCCAAGCACACAATCTCTAATTGAAGTACCAAAGGATTGCCAGACACCAATTAAGTTGTCACTATTTTTGAGAAGGAGTGGTTTTTGGGGGCGGGGCGGCGGGGGCGGGGCGGGGGGGAGGCGCGGGGGGGGGGGGGGGCGGCGCGGCGCGGGGGGCGTGCTCTGGGGGGGCGGCGCGGCTCTGGGGGGGGCGGCGGGGCGGGTGGCGGGGATTCAGGTACTGCTGCTTATAGTTTGCTACAGTTCTTATGCTTTAAAATATAATTTCTTTTGAAGTATGAAAGATGAATAATTGGAAAATTGTGGGTGAGAAGTTCATCATTCTCTCCTAATTAACTCTGGAGAATATTAATCTTTTCTGTGCTAATGGAACAAAAGGCAGAGTATTTGCAGAAATTCTGAGCTGACCCATTAATAGTATAATGCTCAATTTGCATTTGATATTTGTACCAGGTTACTGAGGCCTTACTAACTTAACAAAATCATATAAAATGTATTTCTGCTGTCTTAATAGAACTTGGTTGATCAATTGATAACTTGCAGTTTGAGTTGGAATTTGGATTCAGATTGCATTCAATGTCAAACAATGATTTGTTATTCTATTTGGGGTGCACTGCAAGAAATGGTTTGCTGCTGCAGAATTTATGTTTCTTTGAATAATTGGTGTTCTTCATACAATTTTGAGTTTTTGTGTTTATAAACAGGTAGGCGAAGCAAGAGCACTTTACAACCTTGGCAACGCATACCACGCTAATGGGAAAAGTCTGGCTTGTGCAGGAACTCAGGACCCAGGTGATTTTCCAGAAGAGGTGATTGTGGCTTTACAAAGGGCTTCAGAATACTATGAGTGAGTAATTTCTTCCAATAGAATCATGGAATTTTAAAGCACAGAAAGAAACCATTTGGTCCATTGTGCCTATGCCAGTTCTCTCAGTTAGCCACTTAGTCTCATTCTCCTGCTCTCTCCTTATATACCCTTTTACATGTTTCTTGTTTAAATGTTATCCACTTTCTTTCTAAAAGCTATAATGGATTCTGCTTCCCCCATCGTTCTATAGGGCAAAAGTTCAAATCTTTTGCTGAGCTGCCCCTTCGGAGGTTCATGTCCTATGTGCACCCCCCTCTTTCTAAGGAAAAGTATTTTTGTATAGAAAGGAGGATTTTATTTTCTCGGCTAGCATAACATATTGCTTAAGAGAGAAAGCAACTTTAAAAACACAATACCCATACTACGCTACTGAATAAACTTGAACATAAAAGAATGGTTGATGACTAACCTTTGTTTCAGTGAGTAGGATGAGCCTGCTTGTTAGCACAATTTGTGGAATTTCGGTTTGATTTCGAAGAGTTTCAACCGCAAATCGGTCTCTACATACATAAGAACATAAGAATTAGGAGCAGGAGTAGACCATACGAGCCTGCTCCACGATTCAGTGAGATCATGGCTGATCTTCGACCTCCACTCCACTTTCCTGCCCTATCCCCATATCCCTTGAATCCTCTGGAGTCCAAAAATCTATCTATCGCAGCCTTGAATATACTCAACGACTGAGCATCCATAGCACTTTGGGGCAGAGAATTCCATAGATTCACAACCCTCTGAGTGAAGAAATTCCTTCTCATCTCAGTCTTAAAAGGCCAGCCCCTTATCCTGAGACTATGCCCTCTCACGCTAGACTCTCCAGCTAGGGGAAGCAATCTCTCAGCATTTATTCTGTCAATCCCCCTCAGAAATTTATATGTTTCAATTAGATCACCTTTCATTCTTCTCAACTCCAGAGAGTATAGGCTCAATCTCTCCTCATAGGACAACCTTCTCATTGCAGGAATCAATCTAGTAAACCTTCATTGCACCACCTCTAAGGCAAGTATATCCTTCCTTAAATAAGGAGACTAAAACAGTGCACGGTACTCCAGGTGTGGTCTCACCAGAGCCTTATACAATTTTAGCAAGACTTCCTTACTCTTGTACTCCAACCCTCTAGCAATTAAGGCCAACATGCCATTTGCCTTCCTAATTGCTTGCTGTACCTGTATGCTAACTCTGTTTTTTGTACTAGGACACCTAAATCTCTCTGAACACCAACATTTAATAGTTTCTCGCCATTTAAAAAATATTCTGTTTCTGAAATATTCTGAATAAAAAATATTCAAGCGCCTTCTATTCTTGTTTTTGATGTAAGTGAAGAAAATCCCACTTCACACATGCCTTGAGGCAAAATGGACAAGCATTTCAACAGCTCTTTGGGACATTTGGGGAACTCTATTTGAATTGACAGCCAGAACTGATCAAGAGGCATAGCTTTAAAAAGATCTCTCAAAACAGAGTCGCCAGCAATGTCGATCAAATTCTCTTTTAGACTCGTGTCAATCTTTGTCTTCGTTACAAAGTCCTCTGAAAATGGATTTCAAACCCAAGCAAAATTCTGCAATTCATTTGCCTCTCTTTTGGGGGTGGAGGTGAGGGGAGAACAATGTTGCTGAATTTTGTGGTAAGCTGAGTATTTATATACTCCAGATTGACATCTTCAACATTTAGAACCAACATTTGACAGTCTATGATGACAGAAAATAATGTCGGGTACATAGATACATTGTCTTGCAGCACATAGCTCCACCATAGCAAATGTCTTTTTGGTAAAGCTCTACTTTTGTGCATAATGTAAATATTATTTCTTACAAGGAGGATGGGTCATTGTGAGTCAGCTTTGCTAATTCGGCTTAGTGCTAGCTAAAGATGGAAGAGGGAATATCTCCCCCGAGCGTTCCTGAACATCTGGATTTATGGTTGGTTTTTTTTCGGGGGTGGCGAGCATGGAGGGATTAAATTGGTTTAATTTCCCCAGGTTTCTTTACATTACATGGTACAATACAGAAGCGTTGCTTATGCTGTATAAAACGTGTGTTCTTTTTGACATCCCATCATCTTCCCTGGAGAATTTTGATCAGTCTTAAACAGTTTATCCATCCAGTTTTACTGGTTTGTCCCTAGAAAGGAATGAAAAGCTGGAAAGGGTACTAGGATGTCTGTACAAGGGATCCTAGCATACCCTTATAATGAGCCCATATGCTGCTTCATGTGCTCTTAAGGGTCAGATGTACAAGTTTATTCTGGTAACAGCTGACTTTCACAAAGGGTAGGCAGAGACATTAATTTGAAGAGTGATCACTATTACACTTCTGGTGCACAATCTACTATTTTGTATTTCTAAACCCAATTCATCCTTGCTTTGTCTTATGTTAAGCAAAGTACTAATCTGAATTAACCATTGCAAATCACTAGTATTTATCCAACAATTTTATTCATAGGGCAAATTTAGCAATAGTTAAGGAGCTTGGAGACCGAGCAGCCCAGGGACGTGCTTATGGGAATCTGGGAAATACACATTACCTTTTGGGGAGCTTCAGAAAAGCAGTGAAATCCCACAAGGAGGTAAGAGATGTCACATACTACTATTTTTACCCAAACCCTCATTTCAGAATGTCAGCATGGAGATGCAAATTAATAAAACTACATTGGTTTTCTATAGATAGAAGGCAGGGTATAGTAGTTAATTGGATTTTTCTGGATTAATGTTGTTTTGTCTCTTGAGGGGAGATGGAAGTCTGACTATGTTTAACTGTAGACATAAATCTGAAGCTAGCAAGTCTCACTGCAAAGGTTTTTAAGGTACCAACCCCTTTAAAAGTGTGCTCATCTATTCTCTTTTATTTTTCTCTTGGTTTCTGTTACATTTTACAATGCTTTTGTGGATGTAAACCATTCTCAAAACTATATTGTGTCTTTTATTTGACCTGTGGATTTGAAGTATTTTATTCCTCTTATTTAATTTTTGTTAAACTGTATTTTAAAAAAAACTTATTTTAAGCTACAGGAAAAATATAATTTCCCCTTATTGGTCATAGCCAGTGACTGATTATATTGTGAGAGTTCTGCAAAGGACTGGAGTGAGGGCAGTTTGTGCCATTCCTTTCTAATATGAACTTTGGTCAAAGCCAGTTTGTGAAAATATCAAGTTGTGGACTTTAATGGGGATGATGTTATCAAACCAGGACTGAATAGGTATAGCTAGCTGTATGTGTATAAAGTGTGCCCTTACACTAGTTTTTTTGATCCTTGAATTTTAAATTAAAACTGAAATGTCTGGCCAGTACACTTAAAGTAGCTAGATGCCTCTAATTTCAGTTTAAAGGTGCTACTTTCCTTGCTCTATGAAACATGTACAATCATCCAGTAAATAGGCGCATACTACGAGTAGCGTTTGCTTTGCAGTGTACACTATAGTTGTCTAAATATTGAAGTTGACTACTTTGATATTCTGTTTGATTAACTCATTTCATGTTTTCAGCGTTTAGAAATTGCAAAGGAGTTTGGAGACAAATCAGCTGAAAGGAGAGCATGTAGCAATCTGGGAAATGCCTATGTGTTTCTTGGTGAATTTGCAATGGCTGCTGAATATTACAAGTGAGCATTGTTAGCATATGAAAAAGTTTGTCTTAATTTTGAAATTCGATAACAAAATGTTACGGCATTTTATTCTTTTGGGAACTTTTTTCAACTTTGGAGACACTTGCTCCGAGGTATTATGATTCCATGACACCTGTATCCTTCCATGACATCACCGAAGTGATCATTCATGTGTGAGCCTAGATCAGCAAGACATCCTCCAAACTGAGATGCTATGGCCAATTTGAATGGTCCTCTGTTGCCTTGGCTTGAGGTCAGTTGGCTCTGCAAAGACCGAAGATCAAACCTGGGACTTTTCTCAGTCTCTGTGGCTCAGTAGCAGACCATAAGATACTTACTTGGCCATAGTGGTATCATAGCTGTGAGTGATCTTATACTTGACTGACATTCGCTCGTGCGTAGTCCATGGACGATGAATAGGAACAGGAACTATGGCTGAGTTTTTTTCTCCTCCTCAAAACTGTGATGCAGTGGCCAATTTGAATGGCCTTCTAAATGACCTGGCTTGGTCAATTGGCTCTGCATAGACCAGATATCAAATCTGGGACTTTTTTTGATCTGTATGTCTCCGTGCCACACCACAAGGTACACTTACCCATGTGACCATGATACCCAAGTGTGTTTTAATATGAATGTGAACTTAAGCAAGGTTTACTGTTCTTGGAAAAACCTGTCAGTTCCATTTTTTAAGCATTATAATACATAAAATTCTTATCTGAAAATGTTGCATAACAGATATTTTAAAATGTCTTGACCTGAATACCTTGCTGTTATTCATTTAGGAGAACACTGCATCTTGCTCGACAGTTAAAGGACAGGGCTGTAGAAGCACAAGCTTGTTACAGTCTTGGAAACACTTACACTCTGCTTCAAGACTATGAAAAGGCAATTGAATACCATTTGAAACACCTTATGATAGCACAAGAGCTTGATGATAGGTACAATTAAAAATAATCCCTTTAATCTCCATGCATTATTGGTGTCAGATCTAGACTATTGTTGTTATCACTGGTCATAGTCCACAGTATAAATGTATTCCTGTACAAAAGTTTTGAAATGCAAAGATTGCAGTACTACATTCAATTGGTAGGTGGCGCTGTTGAAAGAAAGCTGAGCTTACACAATCTGAAGAAAACGTCTAAGATAATGGTCCAGAATTTGCTGTCAAAATAACGGAGAGGCTAATCACGCTTACCATTATTTATTTGCAAATCGCGCAGCAACTTTAGACGAGGGCAGATGCGCGGTTAAACGTGGAAAACCAAATGTTGCTGTCTGAGATGCGCCGCTTCGCCATTAGCTTTGTGAAAACAGTCTCGCTGTCTGCCTCACCTTTGAAATGCATTGAACGGCGTCAAGTTGCTGTATTTGTGTGGTAGATACGAACCAAACTCACCACAGAAAGTTAAATCAAGTCATTTCAAGTCTAAGTAACCTTTTAATGACGTGATAAGTGTTAATTACTGTCAGTCAACCTCTCTGGCACTAAAAAATAACTACTGCAAATGTGAAGTCTCACTCCTTCAGGTTTTAATTATTGTTGGAGATTTTTACAAAATATATATATTTTTTACTTGTCTTTTTTTCCTCTCGATCCAATTTTTCTTTCCCTCTCTAACATTGAATTCACCCACTCTAATTTACTGCTCCTTCTCCGTGCAAATTTCACAATCCTGCAATCTGGTTAAGGAGATACACTTGCTTGCCCTGATGCCCTGTAGAGGGCGCCGCACCATTTCCATCTCACACTTCCAGTGCAAAATATCATGGAGGTTAAACGGGCAAGAGCGGCGGGTGTTGTTCGCTGTGGGCAAAATTGTACCTGGTTTAAATAAATTTGCAACTTTTCACAACCTTTCAATGAGAATTCTGCAATGACAGCTTTTTATTTCTGAACAAGTGTAGTTAAAAGACCATGCATGACCATTAAAAGACCTGCACCAAAAAACTAAAAGTAAAAGAAAACACATGTTCATTTTTGTCAAGTAGCATTGCTTTCAATTATTGGGCCACATATTTGTAAGCATTTAAGCAAGTACTAACTCATTCTTCCTAACCACATACAGTGAACCAGTAATAGCGAACACAATTTAAAAAGGTTTTCTTAAATGAATCCATGTTCCTTGGCTCTATCATAGTATCTGTTGAAGAATGACCCCTTAGATATTACTGTCACAAAACTAAAATTGTCAAACTTGCATTTTGCAAGACGATAGCAGAGGTTAGTGCATAACTTCTGTATGTGTACATTCTTGTTTATGAAGTAATAGAACTTGAAAATATGGACAAAGTCAAATAATATGGCCTAGACTTGTTAAATCTGCTTTTCATTTGAATTTTAGGATTGGTGAAGGGAGAGCTTGTTGGAGTTTAGGAAATGCTTATACTGCACTAGGAAGTCATGAACAAGCTGTACATTTTGCAGAGAAGCACTTTGAAATTTCAAAAGAGGTAAAATTATTTTATTTACATAGGAGATGCAGTTAAACTGTTAACTAGCATATATGTGAATGGCTGTAAGACTGCAGTTCAACATATTTCACTAAGGTTGAGTCATCCAGAGGTCTATCCTGGGTTAGGAAATGATAATTGAAACAAGAAATGATAACTGAATGACTCGGGTCAAGGATGAAAGTTTCTTCCACATATATGCTATTCTGAAAGAAATTAATTAATCTCAAACCCTGCTTGATGCATGTTCATTTAATATTCATGTTCTCTAGTTTCATCGGTTCAAGTTAAATAACCTGCCGGCAACGCAGAAGAGCAGTCAGTAGTCAGTTCTGTAGCTAAGTGTTATCATTGTTTCTTTAATGTTAATACTGTTGAAACAAAAAAGGAAAAAAGAAAATACTGCAGAAGCTATAAATCTGAAACCAAAACAGAAAATACTGGAAAAACTTAGCAAGTCAGGCACAACGTCCATGGAGCGAAGCAATAAGTCAATGTTACAGGCACTGTCCTTCATCGGCACCAGAAAATATTACAGATTAACAGTGGAACATGGTGAGGGAGGGAGAAATAAACCCCAACATATACACAAGTAAAGAAAAAGATGAGGAAAAGTGATTCGGTGGAGAAAGGTGATGGTTAATTGACAGAAGTGATAATAGCTTGAGACAAAAGGAGACCTGATGAGGGAAAATTAGGACAATAAATATATATACATTTAAATGTGTGAATAATTAAAGCTGGTTGGTTAAGTGGGAGTGTGGGAGCATTAAAACCTGGCAAAATGGAACAGGCACTAGTGGCCCAGCAATCTGATGGAAGGAAAAGGCAAGTCAACACCAGGATTGCCAGGTTTTTATGCTTCTCCCCCCCCCCCCCCCCCCCCCAACTCCCATCCCAACTTAATTAACCTGCTTTAACTAGTCACACATTCTCTTTATTTTTCTAATTCTTCTCATCATGCTTCCTTTTGTCTCATGCTGCTAACATATCTGTTAGGTAATCATTTCCTGTTCTCCACTGAATCACTTTAGAGCTCATCTTTTTCTTTAATGTTTCCCACCTCCCCCTCACCATGTTCCTTCTTATAATAAAAACAGCAAATGCTGGAAATACTCAGCAGGTTAGGCGGCATCTGTGGCGAGAAAAAGGGATAACGTTTCAGGTCGATGACCTTTCATCAGAATTTAAGATTTCCAGCATCTGCAGTATTTTGCTTTTCCTTATAAGTTGTTCAGCTGTAATATTTTCTGGTTCCGATAAAGGGCAATGCCTGAAACGTTGACTTGTTGCTTCTCTCCACGGATGCTGTGCCTGGCTTGTTGAGTGTTTCCAGCATTTTCTGCTTTTCTTTTTATACTGTTAAAGTTCACTTGTTATCCCACTTTAAGGAAATTAAGTGGATAAAGATCCACTGCTGCTCCAGAGTTCTTTGCTGAAATTACACATTTTTGACCAGATGCAAATGTTCAGGAAGCAAATGGCTTATGCATTTCAATTGAAACTCTAAACTGATTCAGTTAAAGGCATCGCTCAGTTACTGAAAGGGGTATGAGAAGACCAAACTTTGTTTGCTCATGCTTGCTAGTACTTGACACTGTTCTATTTGCTGAAGAAGTATTCAGCCCCTGGACTTACTGAACTGTAAGCATGTAAATATGTGCCTTGTACTCTTAATATTAGCTGCATTTTTGTGCTTCAGTTTTTGAAATGTGTTCTTGGGATGTGGGAGGTTCTGCCAAGGCTACATTTATTGCCCATCCCTAGCAGCCCTAAGAAGGTGGTGGTGGAACTTCTTGAACTAAGGCAATCTTTGTGGTGATTAGCTGTTTTAGTCTGCAACCAACTACGCTTGTTTGTAATATCGCCACCTACAGAACTTCTGGGATATAGTCCGCTCATGAGAACTGTTATTAGGCTGTTGAATAAGAAAATTGTGCAAAAGAATCTGAAATGTAACAATTCTTTGAGAAAAAATTATTTCAGGTTGAAACTAATGGCTTTTTTTTTAAACCTGTAAACCATTTTAAGAATGACTCCCAACTCTGAAAGCTATATGTCTTCAAAGTAAAGCATGCTACTTTTCTAATCAAAATGACGTTCTTAAGCTTCAGTGAGACCCTTTGTGATTAGCCGGAGGGGCAGCAGTGGTCTTTCCTAGTCCTGCACGTGGCTGCATTCCTATGCCCCCAGAATAGGAGGGCAGTAGGAAGAATCCTAACCCTCCTGGAACTCTTGTTCTTCCATTTCAGTGTCTTAATCACTCTTTCTCCTCCTCCCCCATCCACCATTTTTAGGTCTGCCAGTTAAAGGGAAATTCTAAGCCCATCATTTTGGTTTGTAACCTCGTTGTCAAATTTGTATACAAGAAATTGGTAGCGTGCTCTGAGTTTTCTGGATCGGAGTCCTGTTTACCAGACTACATTGAAGGTAGTCATTTTGTTAATCTGAAAAAATCAAAGTGAGTTATATAGAACAAGAAAGTTAAAAGTTATGCACTCAGCACATTGGTGTTATTTTGGGAAAAAAAGATAGGTACTGATTCTGACCCTCAGCCTTTTAAAAGTCCAAAAAGTCAAGCTTGGGCAGTAAGTTTGTAGACAAGTTAATGAACATCGATCGCTCTTTTTAGCATCGACTTAAAATACACATTGCAGTATTTCAGGAACAGTATAGAGCAAATGGATCACCGATGCAATATACCTGTCCTTTGAGAAATGCCAGTACCTGTCTTTGAGACTTGAATCAGCAGCATTTTCCGGAGTACTAATGCCTCATATTCCACAATCTGCGTCAGTTACCACAAGTGTGATACAACCAAACTGAGTGATCTGGGCAGAACCAAATAAAACATCTTCTGGGTTTCCTGACCAGAACTCCTCCTCTTCTATTTCTCCTCTCCACCTCCTCCCCCACCCCCACTGGCTTGGAAATCCCGCCCCAGTAAATATCACAGCCATTGTTTTTCAGAGGCAAACCCATATTTCACACAAGATTTTTGTAAACAAATATGCTGTGTATAGTAAAGAATAATATGTGGATAAAATCTACATATCTGCACCTTTGATGATGCATTTAAAGGAAAATTCTAATCTTGATATTCTTGGGTGTGGAGCAATTATATTGTCTTATGTTTTTTTTTGTCGAAATCGCATGTTGAGTTCACAGAAATCACAGAAACCACACAGTGCAGATAGAGGCCATTTCGGCCCATCGAGCCTGCACCGACACATATCCCACCCGATCCTGTAGAAATGAAATCTATTATTTACTGTTCAAACTATCAGAGGTTTGTAGTGCCTTTCTAACAATATGAAAATGAAAGGCAAGTTCAGCCTATGAAATGCTTTAGGCATTGTTTGGCATTGTGAAGCTGCTTGTCCTACAAAATAGCGTCACAGTTTATACAAGTAAAATGAATCCTGTGTAATGTACTTTTAACATTGGTGTTTTATATTTATTTTTACAGGTAGGGGATAGAAGTGGTGAACTCACAGCTCGGATGAATCTTTCAGATCTTCAGATGGTGTTGGGCATTAGTTACAGTACAAACAACTCCATCTTATCCACAAGCCATGAGCTGGATTATAACTCACAAGGTGGGTGCAAAGAAATCCTGTGAAAGGAAGTCCCTTGCGGCCCCAACTCTAACCTGTGCTCTGTTTGAGCGCAGCTCCCTGCTGCGATCATCAAAGTTGCCCTGTTACTGTATCTGTTGTAGAAATACAGATCTCACCATGAATGTGTTTGGTATTGGCATTTTTCTACTCATCAGTACAGTGATTTCCCATAGTTAGAAGAACTTTAATATTTCACCTTTTTTGTTGTGTGTCCAGGTGAAACATGGTTATTAGCACTGGTCTAAAGTATATCTTGGGATTTAAAAATTGTTTAATTCTGTTTGTTCAGGCAAGTAATTAGGAAAGCTAATAATGTTATTGTCTATTGCGAGGGGAATTGAATACAAAAGTAAGGCGGTTATGCTTCAGTTATACAGGGCATTGGTGAGACCACATCTGGAGTACTGTGTACAGTATTGGTCTCCTTATTTAAGGAAGGATGTAAATGCATTGGAAGCAGTTCAGAGAAGGTTTACTAGACTAATACCTGGAATGGGCGGGTTGTCTTGTGAGGAAAGGTTGGACAGGCTAGGCTTGTATCTGCTGGAGTTTAGAAGAGTAAGAGGTGACTTGATAGAAACATATAAGATCCTGAGGGGTCTTGACAGGGTGGATGTGGAGAGGATATTTCCTCTTGTGGGAGAATCTAGAACTAGGGGTCACTGTTTAAAAATAAGGGGTTGTCCATTTAAGAGGAGAAATTTTTTCTCCGAGGGTGGTGAGTCTGTGGAACTCTCTTCCTCAGAGGGCGGTGGAAGCAGAGTCTTTGAATATTTTTAAGGCAGAGGTAAATAGATTCTTGATAAGCAAGGGGGTGAAAGGTTATCGGGGGTAGGCGGGAATGTGGAGTAATCAGATCAGCCATGATCTTATTGAATGGCGGAGCAGGCTCGAGGGGCCGAGTAGCCTACATTGCTCCTAATTTGTATGTTCGTATCATTTTTTAGTACCCACAAGAACTGATCAAGTGCTTCATATGGATGAAACCGAACTAAATAAAGTTATACTGGGAGGTGGTGGGGGAGCGGGGAAGCAATGCATAGAGACATGTAAGGATAATGAATGAAAATGTGGTGCATTTAGGGGAGACCTTGGTTCTGGTTAAAATAATGCCATTGCATCCTGTATGTAATTATTACCAAGATTTAATAATTTCAGCTTTACACAAATATTCTGTGGAAAACAAATTCTTAAGGCCATTGAATCATTGGGGGAGAAATACGTTGTCGCCTCGTTTGGGTGCTAATTTTTGAAATCCTGAAAAATTAGCGCCAGGCGCTAATGATTCTGAGCTTCCCCATAATTGTCATCTGGTTGCTGATTCTCTGAAAGCATAAAGGCACAAGACTCGCATTAAGGTGAGGGCAGGGGGGTAGGAAGGGAGCAAGGAATGCAGACAGTATCAGGAGCTGGAAAGTGGGAAAGGCTTGTGGTGTGAGGGGGAAGTGGGATGAGAGAAGGAGAGGGGATGAACATACCATTGTTGCCCCCAAGGGGGTCGGCGTTGCTGACTGGCTGCAGGAGGTGGCAGAGCTCTGCGACCACGTCCTTGGTGAAGCAGAGCCTTTTAAGACCGTGTTCCTCAGTGAAATTGATGTAGGAGAACTGCTGTCGGAATACCCTGGGAGGGTAAGGCTTCCTATTGAGAGCCCTGTTGGCCCTCCTCCCTCTGGCCACATTTTGCAATCTTTCTCTCTGCCTCCGCTGCCTCCAACGTTGATGCTGGAGGGCGAGTCCCAGTGCCAGTACAGCCGCCATAAGTATGAAAATGTTGCACTTTAAAATCTCGCCTAAATGAAAGTGAATAATTTCTGAGGCAGAAGACTCCTTCAAGTGAAAAATGCTGAAATCGCTCAAAACACCTGTTTGCCTATGCCAAACTGACAAGGCAGCATTCTTTGCTGACTAAAAATAAACTGTATGTTGACGCCTTTAAATACCTCTCCTCCAGCGCTCAACCGACTGCATACCGCCTCCTCTAGCTGTCGGTGCTAACGGCAGGCGCTCGGGCAGGGGGCGAGAGTGAATTTCTGATGCAAGGCGCTGCGCAGCCGGATGACGCCACGATCTCCAGATGCAGGAGATCGTGGCACTAGTGGTTACCGCCGCCGCAAACCTCTGTCAATTTCGCGGGCGTCAGTACTATCGCCGCACCCGGTCGCAAAGCCGGTAGCGCCCCCTGGAGGCGCTAACAGGAGGCACTAAGCTACCAAATTTCTCCCCCATTAAGTTTAGGCAATGTTTTTTAAAAAAAAGATCCGTTCATTGAACTACATGGCTACTTCATGGACAATGGCAAAAGTCACCCTAGACTCACTTCGTAAAGTATTGTAAGACCGGTCCTTACACCTTTACTAAATAATGTAAAGGCATCTTAATCATAGTTTTCAGTTAAGAAGCGACACACAATATAAGAAAGGGAATAATAACTTTTTAAGACTTGCATGCTTTTCCCTGATGAACAGAAAATTGTCCCAATGTATTTTTTTGGGGTGTAAAAGGAGATAGAGAGGTTATATTTTTGGACGGTTGTTGTACAGTTAGTAACTCAGCTGTAGGTAAATGATCAAGAATGAAAGCAGCAGCAAAAACTGTATTATTAATCTTTTATTCTTCTAGGTGCTCGACCAAGATTAGGGCGTCGACAAAGTATGGAAAAAATGGAACTAATGAAGTTAACACCAGATAAGGTACTGGCATTTAAAATTTTAGAAAATATTTCAGCAACTCATAATAATATATTATGAGCCAAAAAAAAGAGACATTAGGACAGTTTGATCAAGGAGGAAGTTTTTACTGAGTGTCTTAAAGGGGCATAGTGAAGTGGAGAGGTTTAAGGAGGGAATTCAAGAGCTTGGGGCCTAGACAGCTTAAGGCAGGGCTGCCAATGGTAGGGCGAAGGAAATTGGGATGCACAAGAGGCCTGAATTGGAGGAAAGCAGAGTTCTTGGAGGGTTTTAGGGATGGAGGAGGTTACAGCGATAGGGAGGGGCAAAGCCATGGAGCGATTTGAACACTAGTATGAGAATTTTAAATTTGAGGCATTTGTGGACCGGGAACCAATGTAGGTCAGTGAGCACAGGGGTGATGGGTGAACTGGACGTGGTGCGCGTTAGGATACCAGCAGCAGAGTTTTGGATGAGTTAAAGTTTATGGAGGGTGGAGGTTGGGAGGCCGGCCAGGAGAGCATTGGAATAGTTGAGTCTGGAGATAACAAAAGCACGGATGAGGGTTTCAGCAGCAGATGGCTGAGGCAGGGACAGAGGTGGTCTTGGTGTTGGAGAGGATATGGGGTCAGAAGCTCGGCTCAAGGTAAAATAGGATGCTGAGGTTGCGAACAGTCTGGTTCAGCTTGAAACAGTAGCCAGGGAGGGGGAATGGAATCAATGGTTAGGGAATAGAGTTTGTGGCGGGGGCCGAAGACAATGGCTTTTGTCTTCCCAATGTTTAACTGAAGGAAACTTATGTTCATCCACTACTGGAAGAGTATAAACCCCTAATGTGGTAAATAGGTTGAATAACTTAACAGTAGAAACTCTATCTGTACACTGTGTGGGTATACATATCTGAATTCATTGTAATTTTCAGTAGATAATGTAGTCACCACAGATCTCAAAAAGGAAGGTCATGCTTGACCAACCTAATTGAATTTCCAGAGTAGACCAGGGTAATGCAGTATGTCTAATCTATTTGGATTTTCAGAAGACCTTCGATAAGGCACTGCATAGTAGACTCATGACTAAGGTCAGAGTATGTGGAGTCAAGGGACAGGTAGCAGAATGGATAGCAAGCTGGCTACAAAACAGAAAAATGAGGAGGAGTTAAAGGCAGCTACTCAGACTGGCAAAAGGTGGGAAGAGGTGTTCCACTGGGATTGGTGCTGAGACCACTGTTGTTCACAATTTGCATTAACAGTTTGGATTCGGGAATCAGAAGTACAATTTCTAAATCTGCGGGCGACACCAAATTGGGGTGTGTAGTTAAGACAAAGGAAGATTATGACAAAATACATGAAGACATTAATAAACTTGCAGAATGGGCATGGAATTGGCAAATGAATTTCAATATACATAAGTGTGAGGTGGTGCGTTTTGATAAGAATAGAATCATAAGAACATAAGAAATAGGAGCAGGAGTAGGCCATTCGGCCCCTTGAGCCTGCTCCGCCATTCAATAAGATCATGGCTGATCTGATCTTGGCCTCAACTCCACTTTTCTGCCTGTTCCCCATAACCCTTGACTCCCCTGTAGTTCAAAAATCTGTCTTATCTCAGCCTTGAATATATTCAATGACTCAGCCGCCACAGTTCTCTGGGGTAGAGGATTCCAAAGATTCACAACCCTGTGAGAGAAGAAATTCCTCCTCATCTCTGTCTTAAATGGGCGACCCCTTATTCTGAAACTATGCCCCCTAGTTCTAGATTCCCCCACGAGGGGAAACATCCTCTCGGCATCTACCCTGTCAAGCCCCCTCAGAATCTTGTATGTTTCAATAACATCACCTCTCATTCTTCATAGAATGGTTACAGCATGGAAGAAGGCCATTCGGCCCATCGAGCCTGTGCCGACTCTCTGCTAGTTCCATTTTCCCCATAGCCCTGCAAATTTTTTTCCTTCAGATACTTATCCAACTCCCTTTTGAAAGATAAGATTGAGTGTGCCTCCATCACCTTTTCAGGCGGTGCATTCCAGATCTTAACCACTCGCTGCGTAAATTTTTTTTTCTTGCGCCGCCTTTGGTTCTTTTGCCAATCACCTTAAATCTGTGTCCTTTGGTTCTCGACCCTTCTGCTAATGGGAACAGTTTCTCTCTCTACTTTGTCCAGACACCTCATGATTTTGAACACCTCTATCAAATTTCCTCAATCTTCTCTGCTCCAAGGAGAACAACCCCAGCTTGTCCAGTCTATCAATGTAACTGAAGTCCCTTATTCCTGGAAACATTCTTGTAAATCTTTTCTGCACCTTCACATCCTTCCTAAAGTGTGGTACCCAGAATTGGACACCGTACTCCAGTTGGGGCCGAACCAGTGTTTTATACAAGTTCATCATAATTTCCACACTTTTGTACTCTATACCTCTATTTATGAAGCCTAGGATCCCGTAAGCCTTTTTAACTACTTTCTCAACCTGCCCTGCCACCTTCAACGATTTGTGCACACTTACCCTCGGGTCTCTCTGTTCGCACACCCCCTTTAGGATTGTATCCTTTAGTTTATATGTCCTCTCCTCATTCTTTCTGCCAAAATGTATCACTTCGCACTTTTCTGCGTTAAATTTCATCTGCCACGTGTCTGCCCATTTCACCAGCCTGTCTATGTCTTCTTGGAGTCTATCACTATCCTCCTCACTGTTCAGTATATTTCCAAGTTTTGTGTCATCTGCAGATTTTGAAATTGTGCCCTGTACACCCACATCTAAGTCATTAACATATATCAAGAAAAGCAGTGATCCTAGAACCGACCCCTGGGTAACACCACTGTATACCTTCCTCCAGTCCAAAAAACAACCGTTCACCACTACTCTCTGTTTCCTGTCACTTAGCCAATTTCCTATCCATGCTGCCATTGTCCCTTTTATTCCATGGGCTTCAACTTTGCTGGCAGGCCTATTATGTGGCACTTTGTCAAATGCCTTTTGAAAGTCCATGTACACCACGTCAACTACATTACCCTCATCAACGCGCTCTGTTACCTCATCAAAAATCTGTGTAGTATGAGGCCACATACTACACAAAAGCAAGTGGATGCTGGAAATCTGAAATAAAAACAGAAAATACTGGCAATACTCAGCAGGTTAGGCAGCATCTGTGGAGCAAACAGTTAATGTTTCAGTTCGATGACCTTTGTCAGAACTGGAGAAAGTTAGAGATATAACAGGTTTTAAGCAAGTGCAGAGGCAGGGAAAGGGGGAGGGGAGGAAAAAACAAAAGGGAAGGTCTGTGATCGGGTGGAAGGTAAGAGAGATTAAATGACAAAAGGGATGATTGTACAAAGCAAAAGGAGATGGTAATGGGACAAGTAAAGAAACAAAAGATGAGTCTAGAAGAGGTATAAATGGGAATGGCAGAGTCATCAACAGCTGCCATCTGGAAAAAATGGGGGCAGAGGTTCTGGTTTGAAATTGTTGAACTCTATGTTGAGTCCAGAAGGCTGTAAAGTGCCTAATTGAAAGATGAGGTGCTGTTCCTCGAGTTTCTGTTGAGCTTCATTAGAACAGTGTAGGAGGCCAAGGACGGAGAGGTGAGAGTGGGAGTGGAGCGGAGAATTAAAGTGACAGGTGACCAGAAGCTTGGGGTCACACTTGCGGACTGAATGGAGGTGTTCCGCAAAGCGGTCACCCAATCTGCGTTTGGTCTCCCGAGTGTAGAGGGGAATGCATCATGAGCAGTGAATACATTATACTAAATTGAAAGAAGTACAAGTAAATCACTGTTTCACCTAGATGGAGTGTGTGGGGCCCTGGACAGTGGGAAGGGAGGAGGTAAAAGGCAAGTGTTGCATCTCCTGCGCTTGCATGGGAAGGTGCCATGGGAAGGGGAGGGGGTGTTGGGGCTGATTGAGAAGCGGACCAGGATGTCGCGTAGGGAACGGTCCCTTCAGAATTCTGAAATGGGAGGGGAAGATGTGTTTGGTGGTGAGATCACGCGAAATGACGGCGGATGATCTGTTGAATGTGGAGGTGGTGAGGTGAAAGGTGAGGACAAGGGGAACCCTATTGTGGTTCTGGGAGGGAGGGGAAGGGGCGAGAGCAGAAGTGTGGGAAATGGAACGGACTTGGTCGAGGGCCCTGTCAACCACAGTAGAGGGGAATCCTCGGTTGAGGAAAAAGGAAGACCTATTGGAAGCACTAGTATGGAAGGCTGCATTGTCAGAGCAGATGTGACGGAGAAACCGGGAGAATGGAATAGAGTCCTTACAGGAAGCGGGGTGGGAGGAAGTGTGGGAGTCAGTGGGCTTATAATGGATGTTGGCCAATGGCCACATACTGCTTGGATAATTAATCTAAATGGGGTAGAGGAGCAGAGGGATCTACGGGCACAGATAAACAAATCACTAAAACCACAACACAAATTAATGTGGCCATAAAAAAGGCAAACCAAGCACTGGGGTTTATTTCTAGAGGGATAGAATTGAAAAGCCGGGAAGTTATGTTACACTTGTATAGAACCTTGGTTAGACCGCACTTGGAGTACTGCGAATAGTTCTGGTCTTATAATAAGGATTTAGGGGCATTGGATAAGGTGCAAAAAAGATTTACAAGGATAATGCCAGAACTGAAGAATTGAGAGGTTATGACTATCAGGATAGGTTGAACAGGCTGGGGCTCTTTTCTCTAGAAAAGAGAAGGCTGAGAGGTGACCTGATAGAGGTCTTTAAAATGATGAAGGGGTTCGATAGGGTAGACATAGAGAAGTGTTTTCTTTTGTAGGGGTTTTGAAAACTAGGGGACATAAATATAAGACAGTCACTGATCAATCCAATAGGGAATTCAGGAGAAACATCTTTACCCAAAGAGTGGTAAGAATGTGGAACTCTCTACCACAAGGAGTAGTTGAGGCAAATAGCATAGATGGATTTAAGGAGAACCTAAATAAGCCCATGAGGGAGAGGAATAGAAGGGTATGTTAAGGTTAGATGAAGAGGGGTGAGAGGCAGCTCATGTGGGGCTTAAATGCTGGCATAGACCATAAACTTGCAGAATGGGCATATAATTGGCAAATGAATTTCAACACAGATAACTAAGATATTACATTCTGGTAAGAAAAATAAGGGGGTCACATAGCACTTGGAAAATAATCTAAATAGGATAGAGGAACAAAGGGATCTCATACAAATACACAATTTACTAAAAGTAGTGACACAGGTGAATAAGGCCCCTTTTATAAAAAATAAAAAAAAGCATTGAGAACATTGCCTGTTGCCTGCAACCACTGTGCATCTGCCCTTTAATAGGTGCGGGCTGCCTTTATGTAGCTTTGGAGACACCAGATTTCCCAACTCCCACACAGGTCTGCATCCAATAAGCAGTATGGGTAGTGCTGGCTGCATGCCATTCTCAATATAAAGAGTTGCTAGCACCAATTTCACGTTTTCGGGCGCAATTGAAGTTCTAGGCCTGCATATTTTTTCTTCTTCTTCCTAGTCCACAGACTGGGCAAAATCAGAAGATTTTTCTGACTGGAGACATTCTACATTTAGTGAATCAAAATGCAACCTCTGACTTTGGGTC
Source organism: Somniosus microcephalus (assembly GCF_052327205.1). NCBI lineage: Eukaryota > Metazoa > Chordata > Chondrichthyes > Squaliformes > Somniosidae > Somniosus > Somniosus microcephalus. The sequence goes on along the minus strand of NC_140989.1, from coordinate 267,248,473 downwards.
TCCTAGTTGAAAAATATCATCTAAAGTGGCTCATCCATTGTGGTCCATTTTGAGACATTCGGGCTGATTTTCACTTGAGAGGCTTAAAAATGGGGTCTGGGGTCTGGAGCCTTACCTGCCCAATTAACCCTGATGGTCAGCCCCCTGTAACTTTCAACGGTGCACTGCTGGGCAGCCGAAGCGCTTGCCTGAAACCAGCGGTAGGCCTCTTTCTCATACAAAGCAAAATTCTGATGCCTTAGGTAGGACCCGTTTGCAATTTAAAGTGACACATGGGCGGAGCTTGCATCGTGAATGTTGCACCCATGTGTACTGGCATTCCGATCAGGACACGGCCAGAAAAGCTTTTTTTTTGTATATCCGGAAGGAGCAGACATGTTCCCCTTAGCTGTAGAAAAATACTGCGGGCCTCTGCCCCACCTCAACATGTGTTTGCCCTCTCCCTCTCTCTTTCTCCCACTTCAAACACCTACCTACCTGTGGGCCTCTGCCGTTGTCCTGATTGGTTGACATTCCTGAGGCTGAAGAGCAGTGAGCTACAGCAGGGCGCTTGTCTGGCCTCCACAGCTTATCTGCTAATTTCAAATGAGGCCAAAGCCTCAATCACAGGCTGATGGGCACCCAAAAGTCAAAATTGACTCTTTCACCGTTACCAGCACCTGCTGTCTGGAAAAAATGGGAGCAGTGGTTATGATCTGAAATTGTTGAACTCCGCTCAAGTCCTGAATGCTGTTTGGGACTCTGGTCCTTGAGTTTCCACACACATACCTTTTTAGAATATAAACTCTTATTATCTCATGCAGAAAATATAAGAATAATAGATATATTGCAAAAGTAAAATACTGCGGATGCTGGAAATCTGAAATAAAACCAGAAAATGCTGGAAACACTCAGCAGGTCAGGCTGCATCTGTGGAGAAAGAAACTGAGTTAACATTTCAGGTCAATGAGTTTTCGTCATGTATTGCAATCTGTTCCAGAATGTAGAGCCAGATGCTGCTGGAAAATTGCAGCTAGTTCCCAGTCAGCCCCTACCCAGGGGTGGAAAGAAAAGGAGAGAATACATGATTACAGAAAATGCTGGAAATACTCAGCAGGTCAAGCAGCATCTGTGGAGAGAGAAAGAGAGTAAATGTTTCAGGTCAATGACCTTTTGTCAGAACTGGAAAATGTTACAGATGCAACCGGTTTTTAGCAAATACAGAGGCAAGGAAAGGGGGGAGGAGAGGAAAGAACAAAAGGGAAGGTTTTTTTAATATATTCGTTCCTGGGATGTGGGCTTCACTGACGAGGCCAGTATTTATTGCCCTTGAATATGGTGGTGAGCCGCCGCCTTAAACTGCTGCAGTCCGCGTGGTGAAGGTACTCCCACAGTGCTGTTAGGGAGGGAGTATAGAAACAGTCCAGGATTTTGACCCAACGACTGTGTAGGAACTGCGATATATTTCCAAGTCAGGATGGTGCGTGACTTGGAGGGAAACTTGGAGGTGGTACTGTTCCCATGTGCCTGCTGCCCTTGTCCTTCTAAGTGGTAGAGGTCGTGGATTTGGGAGGTGCTGCTGAAGAAGCCTTTGCGAGTTGCTGCAGTGCATCTTGTAGATGGTACACACTGCAGCTACGGTGCATCTATGATAGTGGGGACGGCAGGAATGATTAAATGACAAAAGGGATGGTGCAAGGGACAAGTAAAGAAACAAAAGATAGGTCTAGAGGAGCTGTATATGGCAACAGCAGAACTATTACCAGCACCTGCGAAATGGGGAATATATCCTCTCTTGGCGAAGGCAATCTCTGTTTTGCCATCTTTCCCCTAATCCTTCTGGAGAGGTTTTTTTGCTTGAAGGGGGGGGATAAATTCCTCTTCAATTCAAACTACTGCTCATTCCCCTCTTTCCCCCATTCCAATGATCAACAAATGTTCAGTGGCTATATTTTTGAGGCATATTAACGTGCAGGTTTTGTAATACTGATGAACTGATTTGTTTTGTTCAGGTTCAGAACTGGAACAGTGAAATTCTTGTGAAACAGAAACCTGCACTTTGGAAGCCATCAACCAAGTTGCTGTTTGTAAATCGATTCAGGGGCAAAAAGCACAAAAGTAACAATTCATCTGCAAAAGTTCTTAAGGACACTAGTAATTCTGTAGTCATAAATGATGCTAGAATCCACATTCCACAAAAGGTAATCTATGTTGCAATACTTTTTTTTTCTTTGTTTACAGCTTGTGGTTTGATAAATGATACACAATGCACCAAACTCTCTTTATAAAGCATTCATGAATCCAAATAGAACAAATTTCCCAATTCATGTGTTTTGATTTCCATTTATCTAATTTCCCAATCTTGGCTGCATCACTTCGCCTTAGGGAGGGAAAAGTCAATGGAAGAGTCATTCATGAGAGAAAACACAATGTGCCTCAATGGAACATACTTAATACAAGCAAAGCCACTTTAATGTATTCATACAGAACCAAATGGATGCGTTCTCCTGAAGGGCCATTCCTTTAGTGAGTGGATGTACTTGGAAGCTAATGAGGTTTAAGTGGATACAGATAAATAGGTGCTTGGTTATTATGCAAATAAATCAGGCAGTTGTCGTTTTCCTTCGATAACTGCAGTCAGGTTTATGTCCATTTAGAAGTATGTTCTCCTTGTGCAAATGAAACATGTTGCACCTTGGCACTGAAGTCATGTTTAACTTGGCTTAAATTTGGGGTTTGAGTAAAGGGGTTGAGGGCGGGGGGAAGGGTGGGGTTGAGGGCGGGGGGGAAGGGTGGGGTTGAGGGCGGGGCGGTGGGCAAGGGGGTGGGGGCGGTGGGCAAGGGGCTGAGGGTGGTGGGCAAGGGGTTGAGGGTGGGGTTGAGGGCGGGGGGAAGGGTGGGGTTGAGGGCGGGGGGGAAGGGTGGGGTTGAGGGCGGGGGGGGAAGGGTGGGGTTGAGGGCGGGGGGGGAAGGGTGGGGTTGAGGGCGGGGGGGAGGGTGGGGGTTGAGGGCGGGGGGGAGGGTGGGGGGAAGGGTGGGGGTTGAGGGCGGGGGGGAAGGGTGGGGGTTGAGGGCGGGGGGAGGGGCGGCGGGGGGGGGCGGCGGGGGTTGAGGGCGGGGGGGAAGGGGCGGTGGGGCGGAGGTTGAGGGCGGGGGGGAAGGGGCGGTGGGGCGGAGGTTGAGGGCGGGGGGGGAAGGGGTGGCGGGGGGCAGAGGGCGGTGGGCAAGGGGCGAGGGGGCGGGGGGCAAGGGGTTGAGGGCGGGGGGTGGAGGGGGGCAAGGGGTTGAGCGGGGGGCAAGGGGTGAGGGTGGGTGGGGAAGGGGGTGGAGGGGAAGGGGTTGGGGTGGTGGGGAAGGGGGTGGAGGGTGGGTGGGGAAGGGGAAGGGGTTGGGGCAGGGATGGTGGGGAAGGGGTTGAGGGTGGGGGGTTGAGGGTGGTTGTTGCAGGTAGATGTACGCAGTACCGGTGATGGTGAAGGCAAGACTGACTGTGTGTAATTTTCACAATTGTCATTTATCACTAAAGAAGAAGAATTACAGTAATATAGATATATATATAATCACAGGTGTCAGCCATTGCTTCGTGATAGCACACTCGCCTCTGTGTCAGAGGGTTGTGGTTCAAGCTCCACTCCAGGGACTTGAGCACATAATCAGGCTGACACTTCAGTGCAGTACTGAGGGAGTGCTGCAATGACAGAGGTGCCATCTTTCGGATGAGACGTTAAACTTCTTGGGTGGACATAAAAGATCCGTGCATTATTTCGAACAACCGGGGAGTTCTCCTGGTGTCCCAGCCAATGTTGTTAAGCTGTGCAGTTGCGCTCCAAGGGTCCTGCACAGCTGCTGAGCCGGCTTTTACATTGGAGGAAACCGTGCATGCGCAGACTTTTGAATGGGCTGCGCAGCCTGTTAAAGGGGCTGCGTGGCCCCAAAAAATTACAGGGCACATTGGTCCTAGCCAATATTTATCCCTCAACCAACATCACTGAAACAAGTTATCTGGTCACTTATTTCATTGCTGTTTGTGGAACCTTCCTGTGTGCAAATTCACTGCCGCATTTGCTACATTACAATAGTGGCTACACTTTAAAAGTAATGCATTGGCTGTAACACTTTGGAGCGTACTGAAGTTGTGAAAGGCGTTATATAAATACAAGTACTTTAAGTACTTGGGGGAAGGCCGATTTTAATAGGATAAGGCAGGATCTGGCCAAAATGGACTGGGATCAGCTACTTGTAGGAAAATCCGCATCGGAGCAATGGGAGGCTTTCAGAAGGGAGATTGAGATCATACAATGGCAACATGTTCCCGTAAAGGTCAAGGGTGGTTCCAAAACCACAGGGAACCTTGGATGTCAGGGGATATACGAGAATGGATTAGGAAAAAAAGGAGGGCTTTTGGCAGATACAAAAGGCTAAAGACGGAGGAAGCCCTAGAGGAGTACAAAAGTGCAGGGGGATACTTAAAAAAAGAAATTAGGAGATCAAGGAGGGGCCATGAAATAACACTGGCGAACAAAATAAAGGAAAATCCTAAGATGTTTTATAAGTATACTAGCTGAAGTGCCCGGCGGTGCCGAGGCTTTTTCGAGGGAATGTTGTTGGAAGAGAGAGAGAGAGCGACTGGGGGGAAGAGAGAGCGACTGGGGGGAAGAGAGAGAGCGACTGGGGGGAAGAGGGGGGGGGAGGGGAAGGGAAGGGGGGGGAGGGGAAGGGAAGGGGGGAGGGCGGGGAAGGAGGGCGGGGGGAAGGGAGGGAGGGCAGGGGAGGGGGAGGGAGGGGGGGAAGGGAGGGCAGGGGAGGGAGGGAGGGAGGAGGGGGGGAAGGGAGGGCAGGGGAGGGGAAGGAGGGAGCGGGGAAGGGAGGGCAGGGGAGGGGAAGGGAGGGGGGAGGGGAGGGAGGGGCAGGGAGGGCAGGAGGGGGGGAAGGGAGGGCAGGGGAGGGGAAGGGAGGGAGCGGGGAAGGGAGGGCAGGGGAGGGGAAGGGAGGGCGGGAGGTGAAGGGAAGGGAGGGCGGGCAGGGGAGGGAGGGCGGCGGGCGCCCCCCCCCCCTCCCCGAGGGTCGCGCCCCCACCCCCCCCCCCCCGAGGTGAAGACCGCCGATTGCGCGCGCAGCAGGAGCTGAGACGCGGCGTCTCTCTCGGCCGGCGGGCCCGGTTGCCAGGGCAACCGTGACGCTGACCAAGCCAGAGAGAGAGACACCGCGTCTCAGCTGCTCCTGCTGCGCGTGCGGCCCCCCCCCCCCCGAGGGTCGCGGCCGCCCCCCCTCCCCCCGAGGTGAAGACCGCCGATTGCGCCCGTTGCCAGGGTAACGCTGGACGCTCAGCAAGCCCCGGCAGAGAGAGACGTCTCCGCTCCTGCTGCGCGCGCACCCTAGCGGCGCTGGGCTGAGGCTCGGCCCTCCAGCCTTCGAGTGGGGCCGGGAGGTGCCTAGCTCGGGCGTGGGTGCGGAGGAGACGCCGAGGCTTCTAGGCCTACCTGGAAAAACGGGGAAAGGTAGGAAAATTAATGAGATTAGATAAGTTAATTACTTTCTAAATCATTTTTTTTTAAACAATATGTGTTTTAAAAGCAACGTTTTTTTTTAAGACGCAGAAAGCGGGAAAAAGAAAGGAAAGTTTGGAATCAAGATGGTGGCGACTCACCTCGGTTCAGAACGATAAAGCCCGGCCACACGCGCACCGATTGGCCGGCGGCACACACCAGCAACCCGGCGTACGATTGGTCGAGCTCGAGGTCACTCTGTCGCTAATGAGCGGATAATGAGATGCTAATGAGCGGAATGTTGAAGGTTTTTGGGATACCGCGGGCGCAATTTTAGCCCGGCCGAAACGTAAATACGCTTAAAACCATCTCGGAAGCGTAAGCTTTCTTTGGAGGTAACGCGCGCGTAGGTACGCCCTGTAACTTTCGAGTGCATACCCGCAACGCACACGCGATGACAGACAGACAGACAGACAGAAGTACCGATTTATATATATATAGATTAAGGGTAAGAGGATAACTAGGGAAAAAATAGGGCCCATTAGGGACAAAAGTGGCAATCTGTGTGTGGAGCCGGAAGATGTAGGAGGGGTTCTAAATGAATTTTTTGCATCTGTTTTCACTATGGAGAAGGATGATGTAGACATAGAAATAGGGCGGGGGGACTGTGATATGCTCGAACATATTAACATCGAGAGGGAGGAGGTATTGGCGGTTTTAGCTGGCCTAAAAATGGATAAATCCCCAGGCCCGGATGAAATGTATCCCAGGCTGCTGTGTGAGGCAAAGGAAGAGATTGCGGGGGCTCTAACACATATATTCAGGACCTCTCTGGCCACAGGAGATGTGCCAGAGGACTGGAGAACCGCTAATGTAGTACCATTATTCAAGAAGGGAAGTAGGGAAAAACCGGGGAAGTACAGGCCAGTGAGCCTAACATCAGTGGTAGGAAAATTATTGGAAAAAATTCTGAGGGACAAAATTAGTCTCCACTTGGAGAGGCAAGGATTAATCAGGGATAGTCAACATGGCTTTGTCAAGGGAAGATCATGTCTGACTAATTTGATTGAATTTTTTGAGGGGGTGACTAGGTGTGTGGATGAGGGTAACGCAGTGGATGTGGTATACATGGATTTCAGTAAGGCCTTCGATAAAGTCCCGCCCAGGAGACTGGTCAAGAAGGTAAGAGCCCATGGAATCCAGGGTGCCTTGGCACATTGGATACAAAACTGGCTTAGTGGCAGAAGGCAGAGGGTGATGGTCGAAGGTTGTTTTTGTGACTGGAAGCCTGTGGCCAGTGGGGTACCACAGGGATCGGTGCTGGGTCCCTTGCTGTTTGTGGTCTACATTAATGACTTGGCTATGAATGTAAAAGGTATGATCAGTAAGTTCGCGGGTGATAGAAAAATTGGTAGGATGGTAAATAGCGAGGAGGGTAGCCTCAGTCTGCAGGACGATATGGATGGGTTGGTCAGATGGGCGGAACAGTGGCAAATGGAATTTAACCCGGAAAAGTGCGAGGTGATGCACTTTGGGGGGGACTAACAAGGCAAGGGAATACACAATGAATGGTAAGACCCTAGGCAAGACAGAGGGTCAGAGGGATCTGGGTGTGCAAGTACACAGATCCCTGAAGGCGGCAGAACAGGTGGATAAGGTGGTAAAAAAGGCATATGGGATACTTGCCTTCATTAGCCGAGGCATTGAATATAAGAGCAAGGAGGTTATGATGGAGCTGTATAAAACACTGGTTAGGCCACAGCTGGAATACTGTGTGCAGTTCTGGTCGCCACACTACAGGAAGGATGTGATCGCGTTGGAGAGGGTGCAGAGGAGGTTCACCAGGATGTTATGCAGAGGAGGTTCACCAGGATGTTACCAGGGCTGGAGCGCTTCAGCTATGAAGAGAGACTGGCAGATTGGGTTTGTTTTCCTTGGAGCAGAGGAGGCTGAGGGGGACATGATTGAGGTGTACAAAATTATGAGGGGCATAGATAGGATGGATGCTGAGGAGCTTTTTCCCTTAGTAGAGGGGTCAATAACTAGGGGGCATAGATTCAAGGTAAAGGGCGGGAGGTTTAGAGGGGATTTGAGAAAGAACTTTTTCACCCAGAGGGTGGTTGGAGTCTGGAACTCACTGCCTGAAAGGGTTGTGGAGGCAGGAACCCTCAACATTTAAGAAGCATTTGGATGAGCACTTGAAATGCCACAGCATACAAGGCTACGGACCAAATGCTGGAATATGGGATTAGATTAGACAGGGCTTGATGGCCGGCGCGGACACGATGGGCCGAAGGGCCTCTATCCGTGCTGTATAACTCTATGACTAAGTACTTTAAGTACTTGAGTTTAGAAGGCAGTATGAAAGTGGCCAAGTGAAAAGTGCTTAAAAATGTCTGATTCTAAGCTGTGAGCATCAACATTTACCTAGCAGGTTTACTTACTATTGCCCTACTATGAAACATACAAAAAAGGACAGGAAAAGACGAACTGGTCCATTGGGCTTGCCCATCCTCTGTGCATGGTGTAACTTCCACAGACAGTTAACGCAATCCCGTGCATGCAGTCACGCAATCTCCTGTGTGTGGCAAAAAAAAATAGAAAAAGAACTGTAGGCCAATTTAGGAAATACCTCTCTGACCTGCGAAGGCAATCAAGCTAGCTGCTGGAGACCACTCTGATTGATTGATTGGATGACCTATCCATAGTGGCCCACCTACCATTTATATGTTTGAACTGTTTTCTACACTGGATAAGACACTCTATTGGTTTCTTTTTATGCTATATTTGCATTAAATGTGATTAATTTCAAATTTGACTTCAAGCTGGATATTGTGTAGGTTTTTCTGACTAACAGGAAGTCGAATTATTTTATAGAATACTAGTTTGCATTTTTGTTAAATTTTTGACAAGGGACTGAAGAATTCAATTGGACCAGGGAGCTATTGAGATGTTAGTGATTTTATATTTGACTCTTGCAAACTATTCCCTATATGTACTACATGTGTTCTAACTTTAATTTGTGCTTCTTTAAGGCAAATAGGATTAATTGTAGAGTTTCCTCCTGTCATTGTTTGTCTGCTGTATTTGCTGGTGACAGCACTGAAAGCTAAGAGACAGCTATTTCCTCTAGCAGCACAAAGAGCCCTTGCACTACAGGAGGCAACAGAGCTAGTACAGAAATACACCTGACTGTGAATGGCAACCAATTTCTTGAGCATTGATGGGCTGAGTGTTCAGTCTTCCCACAGGCCAGCAGTATGTTTGGCATTATAAACAAGGCAAATTTCACAGCAGTGTGTACAGTATAAACCCATCAGTACAGATGGGTTTAGAGAACAGGATTCTAATTTAAAATGTGGCCATTGTGAGTGTGTTTGCAAATGCCAGAAAAATTGATGGATACATTGGAAGGGTATATTTACACAAGAAAAAACAAAAATCACAAACTATATCAAATAAATCAATTAAATCACAAAGAACAGTTTATCTTGAATGGGTGGAGTTGAATGCTGGTGAACTGAAACATCCTTTACCTCCAAACAAAAGGGATAGCATTTTACAGTACAGCTTGACTAATCAGGTGGTAAATTGGAGAGGATGAGGGAAAAAGTCTGAATTTATACTGCATTTATAAAGTGCCTTGAAACTTTCTATGTTAAAAGTGCTGTATAAATGCGAGCGCGCGCACTCGCTCTCTCGCGTGTTCTCTCTCGCGCGCGCTCTCTTTCTCGCTCTTCCCCAGTCCGCGCGCGCTCTTCCCCCCGCTCGCTCTCGCGCGCGCTCTTCCCCGCTCGCTCTCGCGCGCGCTCTTCCCCGCTCGCTCTCAGCGCCCGCTCTTCCCCGCTCGCTCTCGCGCCCGCTCTTCCCCGCTCGCTCTCGCGCCCGCTCTTCCCCGCTCGCTCTCCGCGCCCCGCTCTTCCCCGCTCGCTCTCGCGCCCGCTCTTCCCCGCTCGCTCTCGCGCCCCGCTCTTCCCCGCTCGCTCTCGCGCCCCGCTCTTCCCCGCTCGCTCTCGCGCCCCGCTCTTCCCCGCTCGCTCTCGCGCCCGCTCTTCCCCGCTCGCTCTCGCGCCCGCTCTTCCCCGCTCGCTCTCGCGCCCCCGCTCTTCCCCGCTCGCTCTCGCGCCCCGCTCTTCCCCGCTCGCTCTCGCGCCCGCTCTTCCCCGCTCGCTCTCGCGCCCGCTCGCTCTCGCGCCCCGCTCTTCCCCGCTCGCTCTCGCGCCCGCTCTTCCCCGCTCGCTCTCAGCGCCCGCTCTTCCCCGCTCGCTCTCGCGCCCCGCTCTTCCCCGCTCGCTCTCGCGCCCGCTCTTCCCCGCTCGCTCTCGCGCCCGCTCTTCCCCGCTCGCTCTCGCGCCCCCGCTCTTCCCCGCTCGCTCGCTCTCGCGCCCGCTCTTCCCCGCTCGCTCGCTCTCGCGCCCGCTCTTCCCCGCTCGCTCGCTCTCGCGCCCCCTCCTCCCCGGTGGCTCGCTCTCGCGCCCCCCTCCTCCCCGGTGCTCGCTCTCGCGCCCCCTCCTCCCCGGTGGCTCGCTCTCGCGCCCCCGCCCCCCCCGGTGGCTCGCGCCCCGCCCCCCCCAGTGGCTCGCGCCCCCCCCCCCCCCCCCCCGGTGGCTCGCTCTCAATTCAATTCAAATTGCTTTATTGGCATGACAAGATACATCTTCTGTTGCCAAAGCACAGAAAAACATGTATGATTGAACACATAAACGCAGATCTAGACATAGTGTATAGACAAATATACCCATGTATACATAAATATACACACATATAATATACATATAATCTTTTAGATTTAATGCTCACTGGTTGTCCCTCTGCTTATGGCAAGCTGTAACATAATTTGCCGCTAAAGTTACGCATTTTCTCTGTTCCCCTAATAGATATGGGAGTTTTTGGTGGTCATTCAAATTTTTGAATTCAGGGCATATTTTTATGAATTTTGGGTAGAAATTCCCCCTTATGTCCTGATAGTTTCCACAAGTTGTGAGGAAGTGCATCTCTGTCTCCACCACTCCCTGACTGCAGTGAGAGCATATCCTGTCCTCTCTGGGCAGCCAGGTCTGCCTGTGTCTGCCTTTTTCGATGGCCAGGCTATGCTCACTAAGTCTGTAACATTGTCAAGGTTTTTCTCAGTTTGCCATCTTTTACCATGGTCAGGTATTCAGCCATGGTGTATTGTCTGTTTAGGGCCAAATAGCAATCGAGTTTGTTTTGGGTTTTTGTCGTTTCTGTCCAATAGGTCAAATATTTTTCTTTTTGTTTAGTAATAATTGTGTTGGGTCTAATTCTCTGTGCTAGGATGTCACTGTCCTGAGGCTGATTATTATTAGTAGTGTTAGTAGTTACTTCATTGAGTCCCAGGACCAGTTGACTGAGGGGACTCTTCTCTATGATCATCTCTTGGCATTTCAGGGCTTTGTAATGATAGCAGTGGGGGTTGCTCATTTTTAGGTGTTTCCAAAATTTGATGGCTCTTTTTTGGATATTAATTAGTAGTGGATATTGGCCTAGTTCTGGCCTGCATGCATTGTTTGTGGTTTTCCTCTGAGTCCGGAGGATACTTTTACAGAATTCTACATGTAGGATCTCAATTGGATGTTTGTCCCATTTTGCAAATTCTTTTTGTATTAGCGGACCCACACCTCACTGCCATAAAGTGCAATTGGTTCAATTACTGATTTAAAAATTTTGAGCCAAATGCCAATTGGAATTTCTATTTGGATTGACTTTTTAATGGCATAGAAGCCCTTTTTGCTTTCTCTTTCAGTTCATTCACAGCCAAATGAAAATTTCCCGTAGAACTGATTTTTAAGCCTAAGTATGTGTAATTTGTAGTTTGTTCAATTTAGTTGCTCCTAATGTGAAGTTTATTCTGGGTCACTGATGTCTGGATCTTTGCTGGAACACAAGAACTTTGGTTTTTTGGGGGTTTATTGTCACGGCCCAGGTCTGACAGAACGACTCTAGCAGATCCAGGTTCTGCTGTAGACCCTCCTCAGTTGGTGAGAGCAGAACCAGGTCATCTGCATAGAGGAGGAATTTAACCTTGGAGTCATATAGGACGAGGCCAGGTGCTGTAGATTGTTCAAGTAGTTTTGCCAATTCATTTATATAAATATTAATTAGAGTGTCGGTGAGATAGACGTTCCCCTGCGCCACGCCACGCCCCTGTGAGAAATATTTTGTTTGTTTGTCTCCAATTTTAACTGCACATTTATTGTTTGAATACATTGATTTGATTACATCATATGTTTTTCCCCCTACACCACTTTCAATGGGTTTTAAGAATAGACCGTCGTGCCAAATAGAATAGAAAGCCTTCTGGAAATCTATAAAGCAGGCAAAAATTTTGCTTTTGTTTTGGTGAACATGTTTGTCAATTAGGGTGTGTAGGGTGAAAATATGATGAGTGTTCTATAATTTGCTAAGATCCAATTTGGCTTTTACTCGACATTGTGCTCCTTAAGGGAAGTTTATAAGTCTTTGGTTTATGATACTCTCTCTCGCGTGCTCTTCCCCAGTCTCCTGCTCTCTCTCTCTCTCTCTCTCTCTCTTCCCCAGTCTCTCTCTCTTCCCCAGTCTCTCTCTCTTCCCCAGTCTCTCTCTCTTCCCCAGTCTCTCTCTCTTCCCCAGTCTCTCTCTCTCCCCCAGTCTCTCTTTCTCTCTTCCCAGTCTCTCTCTCTCTCAAATCAAATCAAATCAACTTTTATTGTCATTGTTAGTGCACAAGTGCAGTACAACGAAATGTAGGCTTGCGGCTCCCGAGAGTGTACATTTAGATTAAGACATTTAAACATTCAACATACGTTTGGCTTGTAATACATTAACATAAACATAACCATAATAAAGTGCATTGGCAGATGTGCAGGCTTTAGAGTTTATTTGTGGAGTTCAGTAGGATGACAGCCCTGGGAAAGAAGCTGTTCCTAAATCTGGTCGTACGGGTGCGAATGCATCTGTAGCGTCTCCCAGATGGCAGGAGGGCGAACAGACTGTGGCTGGGGTGGGTAGGGTCTTTGATGATGGACCGT